>NC_053395.1:145505560-146105560 GCF_905171765.1 Bufo bufo | reverse complement strand
GATGGTATTAAAATCAAAACTTTAATAACTGTAACATAAAAAAAAAATAAAAAATGTTTTACCTATAATAAATGAAACTACAATTAAATTCATTAGACACTCTTTGTAATACTTATCCTAAGGCTCATATACATAAAGCAGACAATGCCTTGTTATGTGGCCTTTTAGTGTATATTTATCTAATAGGTGGAGTCAGCTAATGACGCTGTGAGATGTATATATTATTTTGGTGTCCTTGCTTTACTTATGAGCTCTACAGGCTTTACACTACAAGACACAAGAATGCACATACATAGAAACATTATCTCAGTCGGCTCTCCACAAGTGTTAACATGCCTGCTTGTCGGTTGATGCAATTAAACCATTGAAATGTACTTTTGTGTTTTACTAGAAATGCTAGGGAGTGTCTCTTGTGGAGGTGGCAAGCTATCTTACTTAGCTTTCCATAACACATGGCCTTTGCAGGGTTTTTTACAGCTATGCTTGGAAAATCCCTTTTTTTTGTGAATCTCTGTGTAGTGGCCGGTTTGTGGTGGTTATCAAAGGTACACTGGGGCCCCCCAGACCCTACATGTTGCTGCACTCTGGAGAGGATGGTAAGGTGTGGTGCACCCCAATAGGAAATAAGTCCAGAGAGTCGGGGTATGCAGTAAACCAGTGTGCTTCTTTACTGGAGGAACTCAAGTGCAAGACAACTCACGCACTGAAGTAGCTTTTCAAGTCTCTTCCCTGGCAATGATATCGAATATTATATTGGAAGGGGTGAAGCTGAAGAAGCACAGCCTAACAGAAACAATGTTGCAGTTCAAGATTGCCATAGGCTTGTATTTGGCCTCAGTACAAGTCAGTTGGAATGAACAAGCAGACAACAGTCTGACAGAGCTAAACCAGTCTGTCAAAAGTTCATAGAGTCTGGCTTTTCCCTCCAAAACTCACCTCTGCATAGTCCCTTATGACAGCAGTGGAAAATCACTAGCTTCTCAGTGCACACGCTGGAAATTCCCAAAGTTTCTTAGTGTGAAAGTGCTATGCAGTGAGTGAATTAGAATTGCTCACCATAGGAAAATAATCTGATCTTTTGCCATATACAATATCCTATATAGGGCAGAGGTCTCAAACCTTCTGTAGACTGTCAACCACTTTCAGATGTGACAGGTGAGCTACACTGAGTATTAAAGGGATTTACCAGAAGTACAATATTGATGACCTGTCTTGAGGCAGGTCTTCAGTATCACATTGGTGGGGGTCAGACTCCCAGGAATGTGACGTCACAAGAGTTCCTCTTCAATCAGTTGATCATCAGGAAGTTCCGGAAGTTGGACCCACACAAATCAGATATCAATTACCTACACTGATAACAGAAATAACAAAATGGTACTGCTCAACTCTTGTTGGAAGACAGAGAAGGACTCTTCAGTCTGGAAATTGTGCAGGTAAAGTTGTGGCATGTTTACATGAAGTGAGGATAGATCATCAATATTTTACTCCTGGAAAAAAAACCTTTAATAGGAAAAAAAAAATTCCTAAAAATAGGGGAAAAGTCTAGACTTTTTTCCCAAATTGTATGACTGTTTCCCTAATGATAGCTGCCAATGAGATGGTGTTGACCCTAGTAATAGTTTCAGTAATGCTGTAGCATGAATAGAGTTATTAAACTTTACTGCAGTGGGTGGTTTAAAGAAAATGACTCAGAAAAGCCCAAAAAATGTGGCTCATGTTACTTCCTCGCTTTCACCATCTAGCGACATATGAATGTGTTATTCGGCCTTGTCCTAATCATTATATTCTCCAGGATGCAGACTTCCTGTGTCTTAGAGCAGACATGTTAATTTTACCATTTAGATAATGCAATTCCCAGGAGACGGTCAATGTAGCAAAGTCCATGGACTCCGAAGATAAGACTAGTTCTCCTTTACCCGCTCCTAATGAACCTAATTTGCTACTGGAAAAACAGGCTGTAGCCTCAGGGACAAGAGCTTACTGTTGTTACATTGTGCCTGCAGACTGGAGGCTGTCACACTAATGAGAGAGTTATTTCGCCTGTTTTTCCAGCCTGCCCCCAAACTATTACAAGCTTAAAATAGCCGCCAATGGTCTCGAATCTTAGGGAAAGAACATGCAGGAATCCCAGTGAGGAAAAGTGGATTGTGTGTAGAGTAGAAATTGTCATATAAATGGAAACTGTCACAGCAGATTGATACATAGCTTTGTGGGGAAAAGATTCAGTGTAACTTGCCATTTTTACATTTTTATGCCGCCTCACTCTCGGTTTAGAAGTCCAGTGGGTAAATATTTTCAATAATTGACAGCTTTCTCAGTATGTACACTGGTACCAGAATAGATTACTGATAAGACTGAACTCTTAAAGGATGCAAGGATGGGGTTTAATTTTTTTGGGCAACCCGCCATTCTGCTGGACCTGCATAGTGAAGATTACTTACCTGCTTCCCAGCGCTGGCTCCCCACTCCTTCTCCAGGAGGCCTGCAATGCTCTGCTGGGCTCCATTGATGTTAACATCCAGTTTGACATCCCCGCAGCCAATCACTGGACACCTCTGTGGCCTGTAGGAGAAGTAGTGGGGAGCCAGTGCTGGGAAGCAGGTAAATCATCTTTCCTTTTCAGGTCAGACAGAATGGGAGGGGGGGGGGAAAGGTTTGCAAAAATACCCATTAAAGGGGTTATCTAATGTCATAAACAGCCCCCCCATGTGCCAGGCCCCGCACATGGAATATACTTACCCCACTCCCAGCGCCGCATCGGCGCTGCTGCTTCTCCCTGCACACGGATGAAAACATCCGGTGTCGGGATGCTAGGGAGGCTCGTCCCTGCCTGCCATTGGCTGCTCCCCCCGACCCCGGATGTTTTCATCCGTATACAGGGAGAGGCGGCGGTGCACGGACCAGAAGCAGCGCCAGGAGCGGGGTAATTATATTCCGTGTGAGGAGCCTGGCACATGGGGGGATGTTTATGACATTGGATAACCCCTTTAACGCTGAAGTCAGCAGGAATGTAATGTATGGAAATACAATTTTTACTGACTCTTTTCCCACAAAGCTATTAATCTAAAACTGCTTGTTCAGTGTGACAGGTTCCCTTAAAGGCCAGGATTACATCTGTGTTGTCAACTCTGATCTGGTCACACAAAACTATTTTTCTCCAAAAAGCTTTCCTCCAAAAAGTTATAGTGAATGGGGATCCGGCAGTCAGGGCCGTCTTTAACAAGAGGGCAAAAGGGGCAGTTGCCCCGGGCCCAGTTGCTCCTGGGGGGCCCAAGGCAGCTGCCTCTTGAGCCCTGCTAGCCACTGCCCTGGGTGTCAGGCTGTCAGCTACACAGGGGGTGCTGCCATGCCATGCCTGCCGGCACTCCAGGCAGCGTACTGTGAGAGCTGTGATTTTCTAGGACCTTAGATGACATCATCACCATGTGACCAGTAACCTAGCAATATTACTGGTCACATGGCTATGAGGTCATCAAGGTCCTACCAGGAGTGTTGCTGTAGAAGTTTGCCTTAACTGTAAACTGCAAAGGATTGGTGGCTCACTCTCTGTTCCACTATTGGGTAGGTGCACTGCCAACAGCACTCCCTATTGCTGGTAAGGTAAAGAGATAATTAGTTGGATTGGGCGTCACTCTTTATCAGGCAACACAGACAAGCTGGATGGTATATCAGATTTCTTTATATAAAACACTTAAAATGATTTACATGTTGCATAAAATTCATACACTGGACAGTATTAAAACTTAGACTAAAATACAACAATTCTGTACACTGAAAATCCTTAGGGGGGGGGGGGGGGGGGCTGTTAAGCCAAAATAGTCCAAAGGCACTTGTAGTTTTGAATTATACTTGTATCTATGAACTTGCGCCAGTTGTGAAGGACAATGTTCAAAAACAATATAATATTCAAGAGAAAGTCATTATCATCTACAGATTTAGCAATAATCAATGACTGTACTTCGTACAGAGTACTTTACCAGTCCTGTATTCGGCCCGTTTGTGCACTAGCAGATTCAGTGCGGTGCTTTACTTGTGAGCTTCCAGGACCTGTCGGTAAAGTCTATGAGGTTTACCCTTTTGCCTGGATAGCAGTGCAGTTTCTTTCACTCCTTTGACCTTCCAGGACCTGTGTGGCGTCCCACGTGATTGGCTGGGCGGTCAGGTGACTTGAGTTTCAGGCGGGGTTTTCAAAATGTTCTGTAGATATTCGTGATTCTGTTGAAAATAGATGATTCCCACGTGTTGCTTCTTGGTATTCCCTCACTGTCTTTACCATACGCGTTTCGGGGTAACAAGGCCCCTTCCTCAGTGGTGTAGACAGTGATGGCTAGTGCTCTTTTTATATCGTCCATAGTCAGCGCATTGCATATTGGGACAGCGAGGGAAACAGAAGTCCTGGATGTGGATTCCGGATTACTCTTTCATAGATCGTCATGCTTTGGTATTTTGTATAGTTTATGCAGATTTTCAAAAAACGCATATGCGATTTATTGTGCCAGCTGTAGTATCATGTATAAGGACAAATATATCCCCCATTTTAATTCAATAAAATATACATATAATATACATATTCCTAAAATCATGGATGCTTTTAGTTTCCATATCAATATATAATAAACTCTTAGTGCATTATTTATGAAATAGGTATATTAATACTAAAAATTCCACATAAATATGATTAAAAACAATAAAGACAATAAAATATACTTAAGAACAATAAAAAAGCATTAAAAAAACAAAAAACAAAAAAAAACGCACATGCGGTTTCAATGCGTTTTTTGTAAAAATGTTAAAATTTATGAAATTAGTGAGGTAGGAGACTATTTATATCGTTCTGGATGTCTTTATTTCCATGTAGTAATATATATGGTATAAACTGTAATATGAGGTAAAGTGATGTTTAAGTTTTAATACTGTTCAGTGTATGAATTTTATGCAACATGTTGTAAATCATTTTAAGTGTTATATATAAAGAAATCTGATATACCATCCAGCTTGTCTGTGTTGCCTGATAAAGAGTGACGCCCAATCCAACTAATTATCTCTTAACTGTAAACTACTGTATAGTGGGCACCAAAAAAAATTAAACTAACTTTCGTATGTATGAAAATCCAAAAAGCTTTATTGTAAATATATATAAACAGTACATACATGTATTATAAAACAGGCAGCACGAGGCGGGACACGCCGTTTTGCCAGTAGATCTGGCTTCCCCGGAAGAAGCCAGATCTACTGGCGAAACGACGTTGGGTCAGGAGTTGGCCGAGAGATCTTTGCACCATTCAGGGTATGTTTAATTGTGTTCCTTTGTGTTCCTTCCATCTTAAACCTCAGTCTCCACAATCGCCTCTGTTGCATTGTGTTTGGGGCGTTGCTGCTATGAGACTCTGAGGTATGCTCTTTCAGCTAGTATTCTTTTTCCCTGTATTTTTTTGCACTGATCTCCCGGCCTCTCCTTGGGTCCTGCTCCTCATCTGTGTGTCCCGCCTCGTGCTGCCTGTTTTATAATACATGTATGTACTTTTTATATATATTTACAATAAAGCTTTTTGGATTTTCATACATACGAAAGTTAGTTTCTTTTTTTGGGTGATTATTATGACTCCTTGGGGGTCCGATGTTTTGATATCATTCTGTCCGGTTAATATTGGTTGACTACTGTATAGTGGGGTTCTGTATAGTGTGGGGGCCTGTATACTGTGGGGGGCTGTATACTGTGGGGGCCTGTATACTGTGGGGGCCTGTATACTGTATATTGTGGGTGCTGTATATTGTGGAGTGCTATACTGCTGTACTGTATAGTGTGGGGGGCTGTATACTGTGGGTGCTATATATTGTGGAGTGCTATACTGCTGTACTGTATAGGGTGGGGGCTGTATACTGTATACTGTGGGTGCTGTATATTGTGGAGTGCTATACTGCTGTACTGTATAGTGTGGGGGCTGTATACTGTGGGGGGCTGTATACTGTATACTGTGGGTGCTGTATATTGTGGAGTGCTATACTGCTGTACTGTATACTGTGGGTGCTGTATATTGTGGAGTGCTATACTGCTGTACTGTATACTGTGGGGTCTGTATACTGTGGGGGGCTGTATACTGTATACTGTGGGTGCTGTATATTGTGGAGTGCTATACTGCTGTACTGTATAGTGTGGGGGGCTGTATAGTGTGGGGTGCTGTATTGTGTATAGTTTGGGGTGCTGTATACGGTGAGGTGCTATACTGCTCTACTGTATACTGTGAGGTGTTGTATACTGTGGGCTGCTATACTGCTCTACTATATACTGTGGGGTACTGTATAGTCTGGGGTGCTATGCTGCATACTGTGTGGTGCTGTATACTATAGGGTGCTATACTGCATACTGTGGGTTGCTGTATACTATAGGGTGCTATACTGCATACTGTGGGGTGCTGGGGTGCACTGTAACGCTAGGGTGAGCCGAGCCCTGGTCTCCTTCCTGCAGAGCGGTGCCCACTTCCAGCCTGAGCCCAGCTGCCCAGAGCACTGATCCCGAGTCATTCACTGTACTCTACCAGATGTGTGGATTTTTTGTGTGTGTGTTGTGGTAAAGGGCGTGATTGCCTGCTAGGGTGTGGGAAGGCTGGATCCAGGGGGCCCAAGTAAATTTTTGCCCAGGGTCCAATCAATATTAAAGACGGCCCTGCCGGCGGTGCATGGTGGTATCCAAGTATGCCGAATACAGTAAACTCCAGCAGTCTGTTCCTCGACTGGAACAGACTTCCAGAGCTCCCAGTGCAGATGTCAACGTGGTCTAACCCTTTCACGTAGAAGGAAGAATGTAAGACATCATGAAGATAGAACATGAAGTCTATAGCTTAGATCTTGGTATCTTTCATGCAAAACTGCCAATGGTTGTAAAATACTAGTTGGCATTTTCAGTGTGCCAGGTGTCAACGTAAAAATAAGTGGGGGATATGATTTTTTAAAATAATTTTTTATTTGAATTCGTCAGAAGTGTGAAATTTGCCCTGATAAAGACATGATAAGAAAAAAGTATTTTTTTCGCAAGAGAAACAGCACTACTTTTGCAAATGGACTGACATTGTGGCTTAACTCATTCAACGGAATAGCGCTGTGCTGCAATATCAGGAGAAGACCTGTTTCTAGAAAACAACAGTGAACTATGTTTCTGATTCTGAACAGCCCCTTTAATCTTATTGACTACACACATTTGAAAAAAATTGCATTCCAACAGGTATAACTTTTTTGTTTTTTCTTCAATGTACTTGTATGAGGTCTTATTTTTTGCAGAACAAGTTATATTTTTTAATGCACCATTTTGGGTACATGTAATGATTGAATAAAGCCAGCTGTTTTTGCTAAAACCCCCTTTGTTTATGTCAGTAAAAAGGCATATTAGTGGTCACTAAGGGGTTCAATCTTTCCATTAGCTATGCATGGGGTTATGCAGTGCATTTTGATTCATAGTCTGACAGAAAGCTACTCATGATCTCATGATGTGTGGTGCCAAGTAACTGAAGTTCGAATGAGGTTCTACTTGGGTGGCAAACCCAGCACTGCCGTGCCCATACACTTGTCTCAATGGTGCCCAAACAAATGCCAGTCGTTGGATGGTCTATAATTTGCTGTAAACAGCAGAATGCATTTTGCTGATGGTTTACAGGGAAACTACAGGAAATTTGGAATTTCCAGTAGCTCTGTAAACTATTATGGGAGCACTCCAGCAGCTACCTAGAATTATATAATATGAACTTCTAAAATATAGCATTTCAGTTGACTCCAAAGGTTGATTTTTGCTTAAATAAATCTTTAATCCACCTGCAGTTACAGTGGTGCAATGCAAACAGCCATATTTGCAAGGCATATTTCGGAAAGGGAGCACTCATGGCAGTACAGATAGATCATAGTCACCTTCTTCCTCTTCGGTTGTCTCCATATTTTGTTCCATCAATGTGGTGGAGAATATAGCTTATAGCTTCTTTCTGCCATGTATCCAAGATTTCCATACTGTACCACCAGTTTATGTAAAATGAATTATCCAAAAAGAAAGCCTTCAGGTATGAAAACCATTGTAAGGAATTTACAGTACTTTGTGGCTACAGAGGTGATTTCAGATATTGTGTGTACACATCAAAGTGAGCAGGCAACAGGTTCATTAAGATCTTGTCATGTTCCAAAATATTGTAGTTGTCATTCTGATGTTTGCTTGGAGCAAGCTGGGAAGCTGGGTAAAGCAATGCATTTTTTATGAGCATTTCATTCAGTCTACCGGATTAACTATGTCATGACCTGATAGTATTGGGTAATATTTCCAATTCATATGCTCAAAGAAGAATGGGCAAATCTGTGTCATGAAATCCAAGCTGTCAGAGACAATCAAGCTATTGTCTGCATTATTCCTCACATTGGTTTTACATGAACTGATGTGACATTTTGCTGGAATTGGTAGATATATATATATATATATATATATACACACACACACACAGTATAATTACACAGCCCCCTTCTCCCTGCCAAATTTTGGAAGCATCTTGGAGAACCCCATTAAAAACAAATTTAGCAGATCCTAAGGAATGGAGACATTCCACCAGGCTGTATTATAAATGCACAGTGAATTAGTGGTTACAACTGTTATCTTGTACATGACTATGGTCCAACATGGGATGCCATGAATGATTCTAGGGACTAGACTAGGGTCTCATGCTATGGTGCATGTATGTCATAGAATACATTCCATGTACACAATATGATCATAGTGCTGATCATAACGTTGAGGCTACTTCGATGTAATTTATTTTAATAGGGGGCACTAGAAACACTGATCTAGATCAAGTGCAAGCAATCTGTCACCAGCGACCTTCCAATAGGACTGTTTGCATAGACAGAGCTATGGTTCATCAGATTAAAACTCTGGTTTTCTTTTGTTGATCTGAGGCTCTGTTACCAAATTATGATACTTTGTCCTAATATGCAAATTAGGTCTTTGGTGCAATGAGGGCATCACCATTGCTTGTGTTGTACCCAAGCTCCGTTCCTTTCTGTGGTCAGCCCCTCCCTTGCTACTTTGCCACTGCCTGGCCCTATCAATCAAAGCAGCGAGGGAGGAGTGGTTGACCACAGAAAAGAGCAGAGATCGGGTGTAACAAGGACAATGGTGACAACTTTGTTGCACCAAAGGCTTAATTAGCATATTGGGAAAGATTGGGGGAGATTTGGATTCATGTCCTAAAGTTGACCTGGCAGTGGCCAGATTATTCAAAAGATCTAAAATCACTCTTTCCTCGGTTTCGGTGGGTAGGCTCTGTCAACTAGGCCATGACATTAAAGATGGAGTACCTGGAGAAGCTCTTCTAGGAAATAAATTTGCCCCTACTCAAGGCAGCTTCAGAATTCCTCTGTGATGCCTTTTTTAGAATGTGAGAAGTTCTGCTCCAGGGCTGTGGCCCTGTCCAACTCTGTCAGACATTCTTTATGGATCAAACAATGGCCTGGGGATATTTTATAAAAATAAAAAAATATATCATTTCTGTAACCTGCCCTTTCATCCAGGGCCATATTCGGTCCACAGTTGGACAAGATATTGATAGACCTGAATGAGAGAAAAGGAGCAAAATTTCCAGATTTAAAAGACGTTTTAGAATTTTTTACAACAAAGAAGATTTAGATCCAAAATAAAAGGCTCCCCATTCAAGAGAATGGGCAGCAATAAAAAAATCTGCTGATCTATTACGCCAATCCTCCTGTAGGCGCTGTCTACAAAAATTCTGTTGCCAGTGGGCAGCCACCTCCTCAGACACCTGGGTGGTTTCCACACCACAAGAAAGCTACTCACTAGAGTTCATTTCTCCTCCTCCGGACAAGCTCACAGTAATAAGGGTTAGGCCACCAGTGGTGCCCAGACTAATCTCACAATGCATTCAAAAGTCAGCCTTAGGGCTGTTTCACACGTGCGGATGCCGTACGTGTCATCTGCTGCGTGAAAGACAGCCAAGCCCTGCACTGGACAGTAGACACACGGAGCATTAACATGATTGATAATGCTCCGTGCTTCTCTGTGACCTTTTTACTATAAAATCACAGTGACAACTTTATCTCACTGTGATTTTGTAGTAAAAAGATCACAGAAAGGCACGGAGCATTATCAATCATGTTAATGCTCCGTGTCTCTGATATCCAGAGAGCGGCTTGGCTGTCTTTCATGCAGCGGATGACACGCACGGCATCCGCTCGTGTGAAACAGCCCTTAGAGAAAGTTTTGCCATCAGAAAGAGAAAAAGGAGTAGACTCCAAGGTGTTCCTAGTTCCCAAGCCAGTAAGAAAATGGAGGCTCATAGCTCTTACCTACCTGAACAGATTTCTGGTCAGATAAAAGTTCAAGATGGAGACAATCCGATCAGGGATGCTCCTATTATACAATGGAGATTATCTTGTAACATTACACCTAATGGATGCATATCTACACATACCAATACTTCCCCAGCATCTCAAATATATTAAGATAGCTCTACACTCAAGAACAGGTCTGCAACATCTCCAATTCAAATGTATGCCTTTTGGGATTGTGGTAGCCCCAAGAGTAACTCTATCAGTCCTGAGATGGAGAGGAGTTACTGTGGCTCCCTACCTAGACGACCGGCTACTGAGAGCATCTTCTGCAACTATACTGTCGATGTATCTGTAGATAACAATACAAGTTTTACAAGAACACGGTTTTCTGATAGATTTCAAGAAACCACACCTGACCCCCAAAAAAGAACATAAAGGTTTTTGGGCTTCATGCAGCACTCTCACAATATGTTTGTGAAACTTTCAGTAGAGAGGAGATGAAAGATTGTACGAGAAATCAGTCACCTCACCACATGCCACACGATCTCCATCAGAAAAGCAATTAGAGTGCTACGTATCCTTATATCAATCGATGCAGTCCCATGGGCCAAGGCTCACATGAGATAAGCTCCAGAGCAACATCTTGGCATTATGGAATGGTGCTCTCAAAGACCTGGACAAGATGGTGTCCATTCATTCCTCGACCTGTTAAGACCTTCAGTGGTGGTTGATTCCGTCTCATCTTCAGAGAGGTCATTGTCTGTTTCCTCAGCCCTGGACTCTCCTCACCAAGGATACCTCATCATGGGGTTAGGTTGCCCATGTTGGCAATCATTGGGTAAAGAGCATCGCAAACAAGCCCTTATCCTCAAAGATGAAGTTAAGAGCAGTAACTTTAGCTGCAAAGCATTTTCAGCATCACTTGCAGGGAAATCATGTTCAAGTTCAATCAGACACCCTTACGGCTGTCTTCTATATAAACAAACAGGGGGGTACTGGGAGTCCCCTACTGTCATTGGAATGCAAATAGCCCCCAGGGAATGTAGTCTGAACTCGGAGGTCTTCAATCAATCTGTCCAGAAGATGGAAATGCCAGACTTGGATGCCGTGGCATCAACGGAGTATGCAAAACTACAACAGTTCTGGTCTCTCCATTGGGAGAAGAAAGCATTGGCTGCAGATGGTCTATCTATCGGCTGGATGGGAAAACTGATATGTTTCCTTCCTTTAATCCCCAAGGTCAGAAGCAATAACAGTACTCCCATTCTTTTGGATCTTCTGGAAACTCCCACTGCGGCCCAATCTTCTATCTCAGAGAGGAATCCCTCATCCCAATTTGAAGATGCTCCATCTAACAGCCTGGAGGCGCAGAGGCAAGCCTTATTAGTTAGGCCTCTCTTCTGAAGTTGTCAGCATAATTCTAGCCTCCAGAAGACCTGCAACCATTAAAACCTATAATAGAGTCTGGAAGATCTTCAAGCTATGGTGTACCAGGCAATCTTGGTATCCTAAAGCTATAACCACAATTTTTCAGTTCTTACAAGAGGGTGTCAAAAAAGGCCTCAAATTCAACATTCTGAAGTTACAGTTTATAGCCATAAACACTCAGCTTCAGGGATTATTCTCCAATAACTGCCTGGTAAAGTCGTTCTTCAGAGCCCTAAAGATCGCTAATCCAGCGGTTCATCCTCCGCTTCCTTCCTTGGCAGATCAACGTCAACTTCATGGGCAGAGCTAGCGCAGGTGTCCCTTCACCAGATCTTCTTGGCGGCAACCTGTTCCTCGAATTCCACCTTCATGAAACATTATCAACTGGATCTGGGCTCTACTTTTGGCAAAACAGTGCTGGAGTTAGCATCTTCTATACCCCCCCATTCATTTTTTTGCTTTTCATATGTATTTGTGCTGCCGTAGGACGTCCAGGAAACGGAAAATTTACCCACCTGAAATTTTTGTTTCCTGTAGTCCTTAGGCAGCACAACTTTCCCTCCCTTAATAATTTAATTTATTGCTTCATTATAATACAAGGAGGCTTCACTGGTGTCAGGGTTTTATGGGTGGACCTGGAAAGTGATTGATTGATTAATTTAGTTTTTTAATTAAGCTTGTTAACCTGTCTCTTCTGGTTGCACCTAGGGGAATAAAACCATATGTATTTGCCTAAGGACTACAGGAAACGAAAATTTAAGGTGTTTAAATTTTCATTTTATATATATATATATATATATATATATATATATTGTGCGGTTTCGCTCTGGTAGTTGGGATAAGTGGGTGCAGTACAGAGGCAAAGTACAAGTTCGTAATTCAAATGTCCGGGTTTATTCACATATAAGGTCAAACAAAAAACACTCTTTGCAGGGTTGATGTTTGTTCACACCATCAAGAAAGTTCATGCATAACAAAAAACATCACCTTGTTGGTGGTTCTGCCTCCAGCAGTCTAAATGCAGTCTTTAGGTGGCCTGCTCTCCCAACCCACGGGTCTCAGCTTTTCAGCTCAGCACAGGGCTCAGATCACAACACACAGGGCGTTCCCTGCTGCTGAGCCCAGCTGCCTTTTTAAGGATAGCCAGGTGCTGTCAAAACCCGACCTGGAACGTGGGGAGTAGTGACCCACCCAGCACTTTGACTACTCCCAATAAGAGCCGTCCCGGATCAGCTATTTACAGCCATACTAAATAGCAAAAGTGTCAATCAGCATTAGCTGCCGCTGACACATGAAAATACCGGCTCTTACTTCACCGAGGCCAGGAACCTCGGTGACACATACCTACCATCAATGACGACCCATTGTACCTTCCTACTATATATATATATATATATATATATATATATATATACACACACACCCTGAGCAAAAATATAAAGGCAACACTTTCGGTTTTGCTCCCATTTTGCATGAGCTGAACTCAAAGATCTGAAACATTTTCTACATACACAAGAGACCCATTGCTCTTAAATATTGTTCACAAATCTGTCTAAATCTGTGTTAGTGAGCACTTCTCCTTTGCCGAGATAATCCATCCCACCTCACAGGTGTGGAATATCAAGGTGCTGATTTGACAGCATGAATATTGCACAGGTGTGCCTTAGACTGCCCACAATAAAAGTTTGTATCTGGCGTGACCACCATTTGCCTCACGCAGTACAACACATCTCCGTCGCATAGAATTGATCAGGTTGTTGATTGTGGTCTGTGGAATGTTGGTCCACTCCTCTTCAATAGCTGTGCGAAGTTGCAGAATATTGGGGGGAACTGGAACACGCAGTCATATATGCCGATCCAGAGCATCCCAAACATGCTCAATGGGTGACATGTTCGGTGAGTATGCTGGCCATGCAAGAACTGGGATGATTTCAGCTTCCAGGAATTGTGTACAGATCCTTGCAATATGGGGCATGCATTATCATGCTGCAACATGAGGTGATGGTCGTGGATGAATGGCACAACAATGGGCCTCAGGATCTCATCACGGTATCTCTGTGCATTCAAAATGCCATCAATAAATTGCACCTGTGTTCGTTGTCCATAGCATACGCCTGCCCATACCATAACCCCACAGCCACCATGGGCCACTCGATCCACAACGTTGACGTTAGCAAACTGCTCACCAACACTACGCGACACAGGCTGTCTGCCATCTGCCCTGAACAGTGAAAATCCGTGAACAGAATGCCTCTCCAACGTGCCAGACGCCATCGAATGTGAGCATTTGACCACACAAGTCGGTTGCGACGAGCATGCAGATGAGCTTCCCTGAGACAGTTTCTGACAGTTTGTGCAGAAATTCTTTGGTTATGCAAACCGATTGTTGCTGCAGCTGTCCGGGTGGCTGGTTTCAGACGATCATGGAGGTGAACATGCTGGATGTGGAGGTCCTGGGCTGGTGTGGTTACACGTGGTCTGCTGTTGTGAGGCTGGTTAGATGTACTGCCAAATTCTCTGAAACGCCTTTGGAGACGACTTATGGTAGAGAAATGAACATTCATTGCACGGGCAACAGCTTTGGTAGATATTCCTGCAGTCAGCATGCCAATTGCACGCTCCCTCAAACGTTGCGACATCTGTGGCACTGTGGTGTGTGATCAAACTGCACATTTCAGAGTGGCCTTTTATTGTGGGCAATCTAAGGCACACCTGTGCAATATTCATGCTGACTAATCAGCACCTTGATATGCCACACTTGTGAGGTGGGATGGATTATCTCTGTAAAGGAGAAGTGCTCACTAACACAGATTTAGACAGATTTGTGAACAATATTTGAGAGTAATGGGTCTTTTGTGTATGTAGAAAATGTTTCAGATGGGAGCAAAACCAAAAGTGTTGCGTTTATATTTTTGCTCAGTGTATATAAACCTTACCTTAACGTAAGTTTATTTTTCTTTTTTTCTGTGTTAAAGCACCAGCTGCTCCATTTCAGATTTCAAAGAATGTTGGAGAACCCCTTTAAGATTGACACTCTGACCCCTGAAAAGTTATATCCTTACGTGCCTATGGGCAAAATATTCAGCCCACAAATCTACAGACTGACTACTACAGAACAAGATGCATCTATTGACATTTGTAGAGCAAACAGAGTATTATCTCTCCAGGAATAGTTGTACTCTTATCTAGGTCACAGGTAACATGAAGGTCAAAGGTTTACAGGTCACTACACAGTAGTCTGCAGTGTAAACATTGGGGAAACCTGGAGTGCGGCAACCTGTCAAGACACAGGAACCACAATTCAACATTAAAATGAATAAAGGCAACTGGAAAGCAATATTATGTTACATGTATATGCTCTCACTCATCACTTTGCATGTCATTTTTAGTATACAGTTTATAATTTGGTGCTTCCAGTCTTTTCTGAGACACAGTCTAAAAATCTATAGAAAGCAATTGCAATAGTCAAACAATTCCAATAGTCATATTTTACTTTTAAATGACATCAATTTCAGGTACATCCTAATTCTTGCAGTATTTCAACACATTAATTTTTTCCTGTGTGTTGGTTTTTGGGAGTCTGGTTTTCCGCCTTTAGGGTCATTATGAAACTTTTGTCCATTCTAAGAATGACACTGCTGCGACTGCATCTCCCGCCCATCCCCATTATAGTCAATGGGGCCGGAGCAGACTTACGGCAGGACACATGGGCTAGCATTAGTACGGATCCGGCAGGGTGTTCCGGCAGGGTAACGCTGCCTGCTAAAGCTAATGTGAAAGAAGCCTAAATACAATAATTACGAAAAAAGGGTATAATAAAATATTATATTTTTATCTGCAAACTGATGAAAATTTTACAAAGAAATAAACTAGAAACAGATAAATATATTTGATTCAGTTGTTCATTTTACATATACAGTATAGATATAGTTCAGGACTTTAATGCTACAGTACACTGGTTTATTAAAATGTCTACAAATATTCTAGCAATGGGTCAGCATATGAGAGATATGGCCAGGCCTCCTGGGAGATATTTTCATTTTTTTTATTCCTGTAAATGACAAGTTAGGAAGATATTTTTAATGGCATCGAATATTCCATGAAAACACTTATTGATAGGAGCCAGTATTTCGCAATGACAATGTTTTCATCTTTTCAAATATTAATAACAGGGGAATATTTCACCTAGAACATATTGTAAGGCTGTTACCAGCCTGCATTTGTGGGAGGGGCGTCTGGCTACTTAGTCACCCCCCTCCGTTTCAGCCGGGCGCCCGAGTCTCACGCATCACAGCGTATCGCGCTCCTTCTTCCGACCAGTGTCCTTACTTCCGGTATACTGTGATCACGTGCCGCCGACATCCGCATCGCTACACGCCAGCCTGCCAGGTAATCGGGGCTCAGCTGGCTCCGTTCCAGCTGTGCCTCACGCCCGTCCTGGTCTCCAGCCCCCGGGGTGCGCGGTTGTGATGCCGCTCTCCCCCAGTTTGTTCCGCTCACAGAAGTGCGCGCGGCTGGGTTGGGGGAGCGGCATCCTAGCTTCAGTGATCTGCCGGTCACATGCCGGCTCAGGATGAGTTCCTTTGAATGTATAACATGCTCGTTCAGCATATACTGATTCCTGAATCTTACCTGGGAACCAGTTATGCTCCTAGGGCTTCCAGCACAGGAGGTGTTCTCAATTGTGGTTTTATGATGCAGGCAGTATTCCTGTGTCTCAGGGGGGGCGCAGTTTTATTAGTGCTCCCCACCTACAGCAGTGTTTCTGCGGGCTAAAGCACCAGCCCTTAATGCACGTGACCATTTAAACTCAGAGCAGCTATACTTAGGCTGTTCAAAAAAAAAAAAAAAAAAAAAGGCAGCATCATAATACCAGAATTTGCGGTTCAGGTGCAAGGGATGTTTTCACTTTTACTGTTTTGTGACAGCGGGTTTTGTTGTCTGTCTCGATCTGCTTCTGTTTCCTGGTCTTTTCGTTTCCAGGGTCCCTGGTTCACCCCTATTTTCAATGTTCCTGGATCGCCCAGGTTTTCAATGTTCCTGGATCGCCCAGGTTGTCAGTGTTCCTGGATCGCCCAGGTTGTCAGTGTTCCTGGATCGCCCAGGTTGTCAGTGTTCCTGGATCGCCCAGGTTATCAATGTTCCTGGATCGCCCAGGTTGTCAGTGTTCCTGGATCGCCCAGGTTGTCAGTGTTCCTGGATCGCCCAGGTTGTCAGTGTTCCTGGATCGCCCAGGTTGTCAGTGTTCCTGGATCGCCCAGGTTGTCAGTGTTCCTGGATCGCCCAGGTTGTCAGTGTTCCTGGATCGCCCAGGTTGTCTATGTTCCTGGATCGCCCAGGTTGTCAGTGTTCCTGGATCACCCAGGTTGTCTATGTTCCTGGATCGCCCAGGTTGTCAGTGTTCCTGGATCACCCAGGTTGTCTATGTTCCTGGATCACCCAGGTTGTCTATGTTCCTGGATCGCCCAGGTTGTCAGTGTTCCTGGATCGCCCAGGTTGTCTATGTTCCTGGATCGCCCAGGTTGTCAGTGTTCCTGGATCGCCCAGGTTGTCAGTGTTCCTGTTTCGCCCAGGTTGTCAGTGTTCCTGGATCGCCCAGGTTGTCAGTGTTCCTGGATCGCCCAGGTTGTCAGTGTTCCTGGATCGCCCAGGTTGTCAGTGTTCCTGGATCGCCCAGGTTGTCAGTGTTCCTGGATCGCCCAGGTTGTCAATGTTCCTGGATCGCCCAGGTTGTCAGTGTTCCTGGATCGCCCAGGTTGTCAATGTTCCTGGATCGCCCAGGTTGTCAGTGTTCCTGGATCGCCCAGGTTGTCAATGTTCCTGGATCGCCCAGGTTGTCAATGTTCCTGGTTCGCCCAGGTTTTCGTCTGCATTTTCTTAGGTTTTTACATCTATGTCGATTGTTCCTTCCTTTAGATTGGGCAGTTGTTATTTTTCCTTCGTTTCATCTAGGGATCTCGAGGCAATTCCAGGTAAGTCGGCTCAGAGACGGTCACTGGGGTAGGGTTAACTCTCAGTTTGATACTCAAGTCCGTTCTTTTTGTTAGTTCCCACTTAATCGTTTGGGGTTTTTGGAAATCAGCATTCTAAACCGTTCACATTCCCGTCAGGTAGGTTTTTCGTTGGTCACTTTTCACACAATTCAGTCTCTCACCTTCTTTCGGCCGCTACCACCGCTTCCGTCTGTGCTTCTTTTTTGTTTTCCGGTAGACATAAGTCCCCTTTCTTTCCCAGGTCGTCATGTCTCACATGTCCGATATGGAGGACAATCTCTCCATGCCAGGATCATCCGTCTCGGGGCATCTTAGCAACACGTCTCTGAGGAGTTGGACCGTGCCAAAGTTAATCGCCGAACTCAATCGCAGGGGGATTCGGCATCCCGCGACGGCCCGCAAGGCCGAATTATTCCGGCTCCTGATGACCACTCCGGGTCCGTCAGCTGAGCAGTCCGACAGCGACTCCATCCGGCTGGCTCTAGCCCAGATCCAGTCATCCATCACCGGACTTGTTAGCTCAGTCACGGACATTCAGAACAGGGTCGCGGTTTTAGAATCCAGGCCAGCAGCCTCACCGCAATCTCCAGGTTCGGCAGTCATTTCTGCCATTCCTCCGGACGTTGCAGGTAGGCCTTCTGCCACCCCCCAAATTGCTCCTTCCCATTTCGTTCCGGAGCATATTAAGAAGGATATCCTGGCAGGCAAGGACGTTAATTTAGCATCCATTTTGATTGCCTCCCAGGATATCTCCGAAAACCGGGTGATTAATTGCGGAGAGGTTTCCGTGGTCTTGAAGGCCAAGGATGCTCGGTTAAATAGGAAGCTGTCGGTTTCCGAGTTTGTCCTGGCCTTCAGTCTCTACAGGGATGTAATATGCTCCGCCCATCCCACTCGTAGGGAGGAATTGGATACTTACTTGTACCGGATTGCGGATTTGGGGCACAAGTACGGCGGCTCGGCATTTTACGATTATCATCGTTCGTTTTCTGCCAAAGCCGCTGCAGCCCTGAATCAATTCCAGTTCATGTCCAACTGGGCAGACTTGGACATGGAATTATTCTGCCGGCACTTCGCAGGTCTGAAGGCTCCCCTGTGTGCCATCTGCCAGTCCATCTTTCATTCCACGGAATGGTGCCCTAATCCGGTGCAAGATCCTCAGTCAGCGCCCACTCCAGGTCCGTCCGGGTCCTCCAGGTCTTCCTCATCATTAGATAAATTGGGTAGGCCCATTGTGTACCTTGGCAGTAGCCAGGTGTGCAATAATTTTAATGCTAAGGGCTGTGCTTTCAATGCGTGCCGGGCACTACACATCTGCTCCCTTTGTTTTCGGGCCCACCCCCGTTCCTCCTGTCCCAGGAAGTCAGCCAGGGACTCCTGACTAGCCGACCTCAACTTGGAGTTACTGGCTACACTCCTGCAGGACCACCCTGATCGTTCCTTTGTCGCCTTCTTATTGGATGGGTGCAGAGACGGGTTTCACACCGGCATTATCACGCCCCCTCAGGGCTGCTGGTTGGGCCCCAATCTGCTATCCGCCTCCAGTGACCCTGAGGCGGTGTCCACTCTCATTCAGGCAGAGGTCGACAAAGGGTTCGTCATTGGTCCTTTCCTTCAGATCCCATTCCGGTCGTGGCGCATCAACCCTATCGGTCTGGTCACGAAGTCATCTTCAAATAAAAAACGTCTCATTTATGATCTCTCCGCGCCTCATATGTCCTCCATCCCCAGTCTTAATTCACTCATTCCGTCTGAAGAATATTCCATGCAATATTCCTCAGTTGACGAAGCCATCCAGTACATTCTTCAAGCAGGTGTCGGGGCTTGGTTGGCCAAGGTAGATATTGCCGATGCCTTTAAGCTGCTTCCAATACACCCGCAGCTTTGGAAGTACTACGGCATCCAGTGGGCAGGTAAATTTTATTTTGCCAACCGGCTTACTTTTGGCTCCAAGAGCAGCCCCTGGCTTTTTGAACAGCTTGCTAAAGCTTTGCACTGGATTCTCAACCATCACGGTGGCTTATCCATGGTCGTTCACTACCTGGACGATTTTCTCCTCGTTGAAAGGCCCAGTCAGGTCCCTTCTATTCCCCATTCACTTCTGGACATTTTTTCCCGACTCCAGGTTCCCGTGGCCACGGCCAAGACTGAGGGTCCGGCCACTACAGTCACCTTCCTGGGCATTATTCTTGATACCGTTAGAATGGAAGCTAGCCTCCCCAGCGAGAAGTTGCTCAGGATTCGCTCAGCCATCTCCCGGGCAGTCCAGTCTCACTCACTGTCCAGGGCGGAGCTCCAATCCTTGCTGGGGATGCTTAATTTCGCCACCAGAATCATGCCTCAAGGTAGGGCCTTCCTTTCCAGGTTGCTATGTCTCCTGCCCTCGGCCCCGGAACAAGATTCTGTCGTCCATTTGGACAGCCAGGCCATTGCAGATCTCGACATGTGGAGCAGTTTTCTCGCTAACTGGAACGGCATTTCCTTGTTCGTTCCGCAGTGGGATTCCTCTTCCCCCATGGTTTTCTCAGACGCCGCCGGTTCCTCCGGGTTCGCTGCCATCTTCAGATCTCATTGGCTGGCTGCCGGATGGCCGCCAGAATTAGCCTCGGACTCTGCAGCTCTAAAATCTTCCCCCCTTTTGGAACTATATCCCATAGTGGCGGCTGCTCAGGCCTGGGGTCACCTCTGGTCTAACTCTTCTGTGACGTTCGTTACGGATAGCCAGACCTTGGTGGACATCGTCAACAAGGGCAGAGCCCAGTCCCTCAGGATCATGGCGTTATTACGCAAATTAGTGTGGTTATCCCTCCACCATAATTTTCACATGCGCTGCGTACACATCCCAGGCGAGCAGAATAGGGCTGCGGACGCGCTTTCCCGTGCTAACTTTGCAATTTTCTTTCAGGAAATGCCCGACGCGGATCGGTCAGGCACGCCGGTGCCTCAATTCAGCACCCTCACTCTGGTTTAAGCTCACTCTTAGAGGAGGCCAAGGGCCTGGTCGCCAAATCCTTGTCACGTAATACGGCGAGGAATTATCAGGCTGGTCTAAGGGCGTTCGATAAATTCTCTAGGAATCATCCGAGGGGTCAACTCTCCGAGATCTCCCACATCATGGCCTTCCTGGCCTATTGTCATTCGCATCTCTCCCTGTCGTATGGTACCATCAGACTTTATTTGGCCGGACTTCAACATCACGCTATGCTGGCCAATCCTCGTCACAGGTCCTATTTTTCCATCCAAGCTATTAAAGCCACCCTTCGGGGCATTCAAAAGGAAGGGAAGGGATCCGTGGGCCATAGGCAGCCAGTATCCGGCCAGTTGTTCAGGGATCTCTCCTCGTCATTGGATGGTAATCCTTTTGGGCCCTCCACTAGCCTGATTCTGAAAGCGGCTATGTATCTCGCTTTTTATGGGTTCCTCCGGCCCGGTGAGGTTCTGGCTGGTCCAAATCGGAAAAACCATCCTCTGAAGCAACATCTGTCCTGGGGCCAGGGCCACTACACTCTGCTTCTACCCTCCACCAAAACCAATCAGACGGGTCCTCCCTCTGAAATCAAGTTCTACCCGTCCTTGAACAATTGGTGCCCAGTTCACGTGCTGCACCAACTGACGGCACTCATCCAAGGTTCATTGCCCGACAGTCCACTCTTGCCGCACGCAGGCAAGCCTCTCAGCACCTCGCAATTCATAGCTTATATCCGTGCTCTCGCCCAGGGTTTAGGCTATGACCCCAAGGTAATCTCAGGGCACTCATTTCGTATAGGGGCAGCCTCCGCTGCTTCCCGTCATCGGGTGCCGGCCCACGTCATCCGGTCTATGGGGCGGTGGCGATCCTCCTGCTTTACCAGGTACATACCCAATCCCCAAACGGAGATATCCCATGCCTTTCGTTCTCTGGCTTTGTAATTTGTAAATAAAAGTGTTGTACCTACCTGTTGTTTTTTGCCCCCTTTTTCCCTCACTGGTGTACCCGCGCCCGTGGCTTCCGGCACAATTCAGCCACTATGTTCAGGGCAGGTTTCTCTGCGTACGCCGATGTTGTCCTAGCCCTGACCATAAATTGTAAGGCTGTTACCAGCCTGCATTTGTGGGAGGGGCGTCTGGCTACTTAGTCACCCCCCTCCGTTTCAGCCGGGCGCCCGAGTCTCACGCCCCTCCCTCCCGACCCCTTTTTTCTCAGGTTTCCATCAGGTATGCCCCCTTTTTCCCTCACTGGTGTACCCGCGCCCGTGGCTTCCGGCACAATTCAGCCACTATGTTCAGGGCAGGTTTCTCTGCGTACGCCGATGTTGTCCTAGCCCTGACCATAAATAGGAAAATGAAAGCCTATCTCAGTAACAAATAGCCTTATAAACCATTCCTTTCCATCCTGAACCTTTTTACCTCTTGTCTTGGTTGTTTTTCACTCTGATGGAACATTTACATATGTTAGAGGAGCAGGCAATAATCATGAAGGAACTGACTCTTCCCGATCATTGCCTGCTCATCAGAGGAGGTGAGAGCCCCATTTATATGCTGCAGTCACCTCCACTGTATGGGGGAGGAACATTCTTGATATTTTCCCTGTGTAAAGATGCTGCCAATCATCTGATGAATGAGCAAAGGCTCTTTTATTGGGAGAAAGCATCTTAGTTGCAGACATCAACATCTTAATTTCTGAGCAGCAGATCGTCCTGTGTAAACAGGGATCTGCTTCCCAGAAACAAATACAATATACACTCACCTAAAGAATTATTAGGAACACCATACTAATACGGTGTTGGACCCCCTTTTGCCTTCAGAACTGCCTTAATTCTACGTGGCATTGATTCAACAAGGTGCTGATAGCATTCTTTAGAAATGTTGGCCCATATTGATAGGATAGCATCTTGCAGTTGATGGAGATTTGAGGGATGCACATCCAGGGCATGAGGCTCCTGTTCCACCACATTCCAAAGATGCTCTATTGGGTTGAGATCTGGTGACTGTGGGGGCCATTTTAGTACAGTGAACTCATTGTCATGTTCAAGAAACCAATTTGAAATTATTCGAGCTTTGTGACATGGTGCATTATCCTGCTGGAAGTAGCCATCAGAGGATGGATGCATGTTCTCATTCTGTTTATGCCAAATTCGGACTCTACCATTTGAATGTCTCAACAGAAATCGAGACTCATCAGACCAGGCAACATTTTTCCAGTCTTCAACAGTCCAATTTTGGTGAGCTCGTGCAAATTGTAGCCTCTTTTTCTTATTTGTAGTGGAGATGAGTGGTACCCGGTGGGGTCTTCTGCTGCTGTAGCCCATCTGCCTCAAGGTTGTGCGTGTTGTGGCTTCACAAATGCTTTGCTGCATACCTCGGTTGTAACGAGTGGTTATTTCAGTCAACGTTGCTCTTCTATCAGCTTGAATCAGTCGGCCCATTCTCCTCTGACCTCTAGCATCCACAAGGCATTTTTGCCCACAGGACTGCCGCATACTGGATGTTTTTCCCTTTTCACACTATTCTTTGTAAACCCTAGAAATGGTTGTGCGTGAAAATCCCAGTAACTGAGCAGATTGTGAAATACTCAGACCGGCCCGTCTGGCACCAACAACCATGCCACACTCAAAATTGCTTAAATCACCTTTCTTTCCCATTCTGACATTCAGTTTGGAGTTCAGGAGATTGTCTTGACCAGGACCACACCCCTAAATGCATTGAAGCAACTGCCATGTGATTGGTTGACTAGATAATTGCATTAATGAAAAATAGAACAGGTGTTCCTAATAATTCTTTAGGTGAGTGTATAGAAGTACAAACGATCATAGTATCAACCACTCATCCCCATACAGCAGAGGTGATTGCTGCATGTAAATACAGCTATCAATCACTCACAATCAAGTAATTATCGGGAACAAACAGTTGCCGATAACTGTCTATACAGTTGCACTGTGTAAAGGGACCTTAAAGGGCATCTGTCAGCAGATTTGTACCTATGACACTGGCTGACCTGTTCCATGTGCACTTGGCAGCTGAAGGCAGCTGTGTTGGTCCCATGTTCATATGTGTCCGCATTGCTGAGAAAAATGAAGTTTTAATATATGCAAATGAGCCTCTAGGAGCAATGGAGGCATTACCATTACACCTACAGACTCTGCTCTTTTTCTCTGCAACTGCCGTGCCCTCTGCATTTTGGCAGTGTCAGGCAGTGTAAAAGTCATCATGTCTGGTCCTGTCAATCAAAGTGAAGACAGCGCAGCAGATGCAGAGAGAGCAGAGCCTGTAGGTGTAATGGCAACACCCCCGGTGCTCCTAAAGGCTCATTTGCATGTATTAAACCATGAGTTTTCTCAGCAATGCGAGCACATATAAACATGGCACAACCCAGATGCCTTCAGCTGCCAAGCACACATGCTTATGGTCATGCACATGGACAGCCAGTTTCATAGGTACAAATCTGCTGACAGATGCCTTTTAAAACACTTTGTACACATACTGGTATTACTAGAAACAGCATTTTCTAAAATATAGGGTAATGCCTTTTGTTGACTTGGACTTCTGCCTTATTCTGTTTGTTGAGTACAGGACAGTACATCTTGTCTATTTATCCACAGCAGAAATGTAAGGTTACTGCTTGACCTTACTGGGAAATATTTGGAATTTATACCCATTTTGGCAGAAAAGTCAAGTTTCCAGTTCAGCTAGTAGCCAGAGAAATTTGTATCATGGTTGGTGATTTGGCTACAATGTGGGGATGTGTTGATGAAAGTGGTGCATAGTACATGTCTTGTCCATTAGGACACCAACATTGTTAAAAATAAAATAAAACAAAACACATAAAATAGAAGGTCCTGTTAATATATGTGTATTTTTTCCGCTAACTAAATAATTGCTATAACTCATTTCGGATTAAAATTTGATTAAATAATAAAGCTCATATTTTCATAGGCTTCAGAATTCTCTTCTCCTGTAGTGACTCGCCATAGTAAGAACACCCAAGTATTCCAGCTTAGACATCTGTCACTGGGAGTGAAATGTAATCAGGTGACTTAGGCCTCTTTCACACGAGCGTGTCCGGATAAGGTCCGGATGCGTTGCGGCAAACCCGCGCGAGTAGGTACCCAATTGCAGTCAGTTTTGGCTGCGATTGCGTTCCGTTGTTCAGTTTTTATCGTGCGGGTGCAATGCGTTTTGCACGCGCGTGATAAAAAACTGAATGTGGTACCCAGACCCGAACTTCTTCACAGAAGTTCAGGTTTGGGTTCAAGGTTGTGTAGATTGTATTATTTTCCCTTATAACATGGTTATAAGGGAAAATAATAGCATTCTGAATACAGAATGCATAGTACAATAGGGCTGGAGGGGTTAAAAAAATATAAATAATAATTTAACTCACCTTAATCCACTTGTTCGCGCAGCCGGCATCTCTTCTGTCTTGTTCTGTGAGGAATAGGACCTTTGATGACGTCACTACGCTCATCACATGGTCCGTCACATGATCTTTTTTACCATGGTGATAGATCATGTGACGGACCATGTGATGAACGTAGTGACGACATCAAAGGTCCTATTCCTCACAAAACAAGACAGAAGAGATGCCGGCTGCGCGAACAAGTGGATTAAGGCGAGTTAAATTATTATTATTTTTTAACCCCAACCAGCTCTATTGTACTATGCATTCTGTATTCAGAATGCTATTATTTTCCCTTATAACCATGTTATAAGGGAAAATAATAAAGATCGGGTCCCCATCCCGATCGTTTCCTAGCAACCGTGCGTGAAAATCGTACCGCATCCGCACTTGCTTTCGGATGCTTGCGATTTTCACGCAGCCCCATTCACTTCTATGGGGCCTGCGTTGCGTGAAAAACGCACAAAATAGAGATTGTGGTCTGTGGAATGTTGGTCCACTCCTCTTCAATAGCTGTGCGAAGTTGCAGAATATTGGGGGGAACTGGAACACGCAGTCATATATGCCGATCCAGAGCATCCCAAACATGCTCAATGGGTGACATGTTCGGTGAGTATGCTGGCCATGCAAGAACTGGGATGATTTCAGCTTCCAGGAATTGTGTACAGATCCTTGCAATATGGGGCATGCATTATCATGCTGCAACATGAGGTGATGGTCGTGGATGAATGGCACAACAATGGGCCTCAGGATCTCATCACGGTATCTCTGTGCATTCAAAATGCCATCAATAAATTGCACCTGTGTTCGTTGTCCATAGCATACGCCTGCCCATACCATAACCCCACAGCCACCATGGGCCACTCGATCCACAACGTTGACGTTAGCAAACTGCTCACCAACACTACGCGACACAGGCTGTCTGCCATCTGCCCTGAACAGTGAAAATCCGTGAACAGAATGCCTCTCCAACGTGCCAGACGCCATCGAATGTGAGCATTTGACCACACAAGTCGGTTGCGACGAGCATGCAGATGAGCTTCCCTGAGACAGTTTCTGACAGTTTGTGCAGAAATTCTTTGGTTATGCAAACCGATTGTTGCTGCAGCTGTCCGGGTGGCTGGTTTCAGACGATCATGGAGGTGAACATGCTGGATGTGGAGGTCCTGGGCTGGTGTGGTTACACGTGGTCTGCTGTTGTGAGGCTGGTTAGATGTACTGCCAAATTCTCTGAAACGCCTTTGGAGACGACTTATGGTAGAGAAATGAACATTCATTGCACGGGCAACAGCTTTGGTAGATATTCCTGCAGTCAGCATGCCAATTGCACGCTCCCTCAAACGTTGCGACATCTGTGGCACTGTGGTGTGTGATCAAACTGCACATTTCAGAGTGGCCTTTTATTGTGGGCAATCTAAGGCACACCTGTGCAATATTCATGCTGACTAATCAGCACCTTGATATGCCACACTTGTGAGGTGGGATGGATTATCTCTGTAAAGGAGAAGTGCTCACTAACACAGATTTAGACAGATTTGTGAACAATATTTGAGAGTAATGGGTCTTTTGTGTATGTAGAAAATGTTTCAGATGGGAGCAAAACCAAAAGTGTTGCGTTTATATTTTTGCTCAGTGTATATAAACCTTACCTTAACGTAAGTTTATTTTTCTTTTTTTCTGTGTTAAAGCACCAGCTGCTCCATTTCAGATTTCAAAGAATGTTGGAGAACCCCTTTAAGATTGACACTCTGACCCCTGAAAAGTTATATCCTTACGTGCCTATGGGCAAAATATTCAGCCCACAAATCTACAGACTGACTACTACAGAACAAGATGCATCTATTGACATTTGTAGAGCAAACAGAGTATTATCTCTCCAGGAATAGTTGTACTCTTATCTAGGTCACAGGTAACATGAAGGTCAAAGGTTTACAGGTCACTACACAGTAGTCTGCAGTGTAAACATTGGGGAAACCTGGAGTGCGGCAACCTGTCAAGACACAGGAACCACAATTCAACATTAAAATGAATAAAGGCAACTGGAAAGCAATATTATGTTACATGTATATGCTCTCACTCATCACTTTGCATGTCATTTTTAGTATACAGTTTATAATTTGGTGCTTCCAGTCTTTTCTGAGACACAGTCTAAAAATCTATAGAAAGCAATTGCAATAGTCAAACAATTCCAATAGTCATATTTTACTTTTAAATGACATCAATTTCAGGTACATCCTAATTCTTGCAGTATTTCAACACATTAATTTTTTCCTGTGTGTTGGTTTTTGGGAGTCTGGTTTTCCGCCTTTAGGGTCATTATGAAACTTTTGTCCATTCTAAGAATGACACTGCTGCGACTGCATCTCCCGCCCATCCCCATTATAGTCAATGGGGCCGGAGCAGACTTACGGCAGGACACATGGGCTAGCATTAGTACGGATCCGGCAGGGTGTTCCGGCAGGGTAACGCTGCCTGCTAAAGCTAATGTGAAAGAAGCCTAAATACAATAATTACGAAAAAAGGGTATAATAAAATATTATATTTTTATCTGCAAACTGATGAAAATTTTACAAAGAAATAAACTAGAAACAGATAAATATATTTGATTCAGTTGTTCATTTTACATATACAGTATAGATATAGTTCAGGACTTTAATGCTACAGTACACTGGTTTATTAAAATGTCTACAAATATTCTAGCAATGGGTCAGCATATGAGAGATATGGCCAGGCCTCCTGGGAGATATTTTCATTTTTTTTATTCCTGTAAATGACAAGTTAGGAAGATATTTTTAATGGCATCGAATATTCCATGAAAACACTTATTGATAGGAGCCAGTATTTCGCAATGACAATGTTTTCATCTTTTCAAATATTAATAACAGGGGAATATTTCACCTAGAACATATTGTAAGGCTGTTACCAGCCTGCATTTGTGGGAGGGGCGTCTGGCTACTTAGTCACCCCCCTCCGTTTCAGCCGGGCGCCCGAGTCTCACGCATCACAGCGTATCGCGCTCCTTCTTCCGACCAGTGTCCTTACTTCCGGTATACTGTGATCACGTGCCGCCGACATCCGCATCGCTACACGCCAGCCTGCCAGGTAATCGGGGCTCAGCTGGCTCCGTTCCAGCTGTGCCTCACGCCCGTCCTGGTCTCCAGCCCCCGGGGTGCGCGGTTGTGATGCCGCTCTCCCCCAGTTTGTTCCGCTCACAGAAGTGCGCGCGGCTGGGTTGGGGGAGCGGCATCCTAGCTTCAGTGATCTGCCGGTCACATGCCGGCTCAGGATGAGTTCCTTTGAATGTATAACATGCTCGTTCAGCATATACTGATTCCTGAATCTTACCTGGGAACCAGTTATGCTCCTAGGGCTTCCAGCACAGGAGGTGTTCTCAATTGTGGTTTTATGATGCAGGCAGTATTCCTGTGTCTCAGGGGGGGCGCAGTTTTATTAGTGCTCCCCACCTACAGCAGTGTTTCTGCGGGCTAAAGCACCAGCCCTTAATGCACGTGACCATTTAAACTCAGAGCAGCTATACTTAGGCTGTTCAAAAAAAAAAAAAAAAAAAAGGCAGCATCATAATACCAGAATTTGCGGTTCAGGTGCAAGGGATGTTTTCACTTTTACTGTTTTGTGACAGCGGGTTTTGTTGTCTGTCTCGATCTGCTTCTGTTTCCTGGTCTTTTCGTTTCCAGGGTCCCTGGTTCACCCCTATTTTCAATGTTCCTGGATCGCCCAGGTTTTCAATGTTCCTGGATCGCCCAGGTTGTCAGTGTTCCTGGATCGCCCAGGTTGTCAGTGTTCCTGGATCGCCCAGGTTGTCAGTGTTCCTGGATCGCCCAGGTTATCAATGTTCCTGGATCGCCCAGGTTGTCAGTGTTCCTGGATCGCCCAGGTTGTCAGTGTTCCTGGATCGCCCAGGTTGTCAGTGTTCCTGGATCGCCCAGGTTGTCAGTGTTCCTGGATCGCCCAGGTTGTCAGTGTTCCTGGATCGCCCAGGTTGTCAGTGTTCCTGGATCGCCCAGGTTGTCTATGTTCCTGGATCGCCCAGGTTGTCAGTGTTCCTGGATCACCCAGGTTGTCTATGTTCCTGGATCGCCCAGGTTGTCAGTGTTCCTGGATCACCCAGGTTGTCTATGTTCCTGGATCACCCAGGTTGTCTATGTTCCTGGATCGCCCAGGTTGTCAGTGTTCCTGGATCGCCCAGGTTGTCTATGTTCCTGGATCGCCCAGGTTGTCAGTGTTCCTGGATCGCCCAGGTTGTCAGTGTTCCTGTTTCGCCCAGGTTGTCAGTGTTCCTGGATCGCCCAGGTTGTCAGTGTTCCTGGATCGCCCAGGTTGTCAGTGTTCCTGGATCGCCCAGGTTGTCAGTGTTCCTGGATCGCCCAGGTTGTCAGTGTTCCTGGATCGCCCAGGTTGTCAATGTTCCTGGATCGCCCAGGTTGTCAGTGTTCCTGGATCGCCCAGGTTGTCAATGTTCCTGGATCGCCCAGGTTGTCAGTGTTCCTGGATCGCCCAGGTTGTCAATGTTCCTGGATCGCCCAGGTTGTCAATGTTCCTGGTTCGCCCAGGTTTTCGTCTGCATTTTCTTAGGTTTTTACATCTATGTCGATTGTTCCTTCCTTTAGATTGGGCAGTTGTTATTTTTCCTTCGTTTCATCTAGGGATCTCGAGGCAATTCCAGGTAAGTCGGCTCAGAGACGGTCACTGGGGTAGGGTTAACTCTCAGTTTGATACTCAAGTCCGTTCTTTTTGTTAGTTCCCACTTAATCGTTTGGGGTTTTTGGAAATCAGCATTCTAAACCGTTCACATTCCCGTCAGGTAGGTTTTTCGTTGGTCACTTTTCACACAATTCAGTCTCTCACCTTCTTTCGGCCGCTACCACCGCTTCCGTCTGTGCTTCTTTTTTGTTTTCCGGTAGACATAAGTCCCCTTTCTTTCCCAGGTCGTCATGTCTCACATGTCCGATATGGAGGACAATCTCTCCATGCCAGGATCATCCGTCTCGGGGCATCTTAGCAACACGTCTCTGAGGAGTTGGACCGTGCCAAAGTTAATCGCCGAACTCAATCGCAGGGGGATTCGGCATCCCGCGACGGCCCGCAAGGCCGAATTATTCCGGCTCCTGATGACCACTCCGGGTCCGTCAGCTGAGCAGTCCGACAGCGACTCCATCCGGCTGGCTCTAGCCCAGATCCAGTCATCCATCACCGGACTTGTTAGCTCAGTCACGGACATTCAGAACAGGGTCGCGGTTTTAGAATCCAGGCCAGCAGCCTCACCGCAATCTCCAGGTTCGGCAGTCATTTCTGCCATTCCTCCGGACGTTGCAGGTAGGCCTTCTGCCACCCCCCAAATTGCTCCTTCCCATTTCGTTCCGGAGCATATTAAGAAGGATATCCTGGCAGGCAAGGACGTTAATTTAGCATCCATTTTGATTGCCTCCCAGGATATCTCCGAAAACCGGGTGATTAATTGCGGAGAGGTTTCCGTGGTCTTGAAGGCCAAGGATGCTCGGTTAAATAGGAAGCTGTCGGTTTCCGAGTTTGTCCTGGCCTTCAGTCTCTACAGGGATGTAATATGCTCCGCCCATCCCACTCGTAGGGAGGAATTGGATACTTACTTGTACCGGATTGCGGATTTGGGGCACAAGTACGGCGGCTCGGCATTTTACGATTATCATCGTTCGTTTTCTGCCAAAGCCGCTGCAGCCCTGAATCAATTCCAGTTCATGTCCAACTGGGCAGACTTGGACATGGAATTATTCTGCCGGCACTTCGCAGGTCTGAAGGCTCCCCTGTGTGCCATCTGCCAGTCCATCTTTCATTCCACGGAATGGTGCCCTAATCCGGTGCAAGATCCTCAGTCAGCGCCCACTCCAGGTCCGTCCGGGTCCTCCAGGTCTTCCTCATCATTAGATAAATTGGGTAGGCCCATTGTGTACCTTGGCAGTAGCCAGGTGTGCAATAATTTTAATGCTAAGGGCTGTGCTTTCAATGCGTGCCGGGCACTACACATCTGCTCCCTTTGTTTTCGGGCCCACCCCCGTTCCTCCTGTCCCAGGAAGTCAGCCAGGGACTCCTGACTAGCCGACCTCAACTTGGAGTTACTGGCTACACTCCTGCAGGACCACCCTGATCGTTCCTTTGTCGCCTTCTTATTGGATGGGTGCAGAGACGGGTTTCACACCGGCATTATCACGCCCCCTCAGGGCTGCTGGTTGGGCCCCAATCTGCTATCCGCCTCCAGTGACCCTGAGGCGGTGTCCACTCTCATTCAGGCAGAGGTCGACAAAGGGTTCGTCATTGGTCCTTTCCTTCAGATCCCATTCCGGTCGTGGCGCATCAACCCTATCGGTCTGGTCACGAAGTCATCTTCAAATAAAAAACGTCTCATTTATGATCTCTCCGCGCCTCATATGTCCTCCATCCCCAGTCTTAATTCACTCATTCCGTCTGAAGAATATTCCATGCAATATTCCTCAGTTGACGAAGCCATCCAGTACATTCTTCAAGCAGGTGTCGGGGCTTGGTTGGCCAAGGTAGATATTGCCGATGCCTTTAAGCTGCTTCCAATACACCCGCAGCTTTGGAAGTACTACGGCATCCAGTGGGCAGGTAAATTTTATTTTGCCAACCGGCTTACTTTTGGCTCCAAGAGCAGCCCCTGGCTTTTTGAACAGCTTGCTAAAGCTTTGCACTGGATTCTCAACCATCACGGTGGCTTATCCATGGTCGTTCACTACCTGGACGATTTTCTCCTCGTTGAAAGGCCCAGTCAGGTCCCTTCTATTCCCCATTCACTTCTGGACATTTTTTCCCGACTCCAGGTTCCCGTGGCCACGGCCAAGACTGAGGGTCCGGCCACTACAGTCACCTTCCTGGGCATTATTCTTGATACCGTTAGAATGGAAGCTAGCCTCCCCAGCGAGAAGTTGCTCAGGATTCGCTCAGCCATCTCCCGGGCAGTCCAGTCTCACTCACTGTCCAGGGCGGAGCTCCAATCCTTGCTGGGGATGCTTAATTTCGCCACCAGAATCATGCCTCAAGGTAGGGCCTTCCTTTCCAGGTTGCTATGTCTCCTGCCCTCGGCCCCGGAACAAGATTCTGTCGTCCATTTGGACAGCCAGGCCATTGCAGATCTCGACATGTGGAGCAGTTTTCTCGCTAACTGGAACGGCATTTCCTTGTTCGTTCCGCAGTGGGATTCCTCTTCCCCCATGGTTTTCTCAGACGCCGCCGGTTCCTCCGGGTTCGCTGCCATCTTCAGATCTCATTGGCTGGCTGCCGGATGGCCGCCAGAATTAGCCTCGGACTCTGCAGCTCTAAAATCTTCCCCCCTTTTGGAACTATATCCCATAGTGGCGGCTGCTCAGGCCTGGGGTCACCTCTGGTCTAACTCTTCTGTGACGTTCGTTACGGATAGCCAGACCTTGGTGGACATCGTCAACAAGGGCAGAGCCCAGTCCCTCAGGATCATGGCGTTATTACGCAAATTAGTGTGGTTATCCCTCCACCATAATTTTCACATGCGCTGCGTACACATCCCAGGCGAGCAGAATAGGGCTGCGGACGCGCTTTCCCGTGCTAACTTTGCAATTTTCTTTCAGGAAATGCCCGACGCGGATCGGTCAGGCACGCCGGTGCCTCAATTCAGCACCCTCACTCTGGTTTAAGCTCACTCTTAGAGGAGGCCAAGGGCCTGGTCGCCAAATCCTTGTCACGTAATACGGCGAGGAATTATCAGGCTGGTCTAAGGGCGTTCGATAAATTCTCTAGGAATCATCCGAGGGGTCAACTCTCCGAGATCTCCCACATCATGGCCTTCCTGGCCTATTGTCATTCGCATCTCTCCCTGTCGTATGGTACCATCAGACTTTATTTGGCCGGACTTCAACATCACGCTATGCTGGCCAATCCTCGTCACAGGTCCTATTTTTCCATCCAAGCTATTAAAGCCACCCTTCGGGGCATTCAAAAGGAAGGGAAGGGATCCGTGGGCCATAGGCAGCCAGTATCCGGCCAGTTGTTCAGGGATCTCTCCTCGTCATTGGATGGTAATCCTTTTGGGCCCTCCACTAGCCTGATTCTGAAAGCGGCTATGTATCTCGCTTTTTATGGGTTCCTCCGGCCCGGTGAGGTTCTGGCTGGTCCAAATCGGAAAAACCATCCTCTGAAGCAACATCTGTCCTGGGGCCAGGGCCACTACACTCTGCTTCTACCCTCCACCAAAACCAATCAGACGGGTCCTCCCTCTGAAATCAAGTTCTACCCGTCCTTGAACAATTGGTGCCCAGTTCACGTGCTGCACCAACTGACGGCACTCATCCAAGGTTCATTGCCCGACAGTCCACTCTTGCCGCACGCAGGCAAGCCTCTCAGCACCTCGCAATTCATAGCTTATATCCGTGCTCTCGCCCAGGGTTTAGGCTATGACCCCAAGGTAATCTCAGGGCACTCATTTCGTATAGGGGCAGCCTCCGCTGCTTCCCGTCATCGGGTGCCGGCCCACGTCATCCGGTCTATGGGGCGGTGGCGATCCTCCTGCTTTACCAGGTACATACCCAATCCCCAAACGGAGATATCCCATGCCTTTCGTTCTCTGGCTTTGTAATTTGTAAATAAAAGTGTTGTACCTACCTGTTGTTTTTTGCCCCCTTTTTCCCTCACTGGTGTACCCGCGCCCGTGGCTTCCGGCACAATTCAGCCACTATGTTCAGGGCAGGTTTCTCTGCGTACGCCGATGTTGTCCTAGCCCTGACCATAAATTGTAAGGCTGTTACCAGCCTGCATTTGTGGGAGGGGCGTCTGGCTACTTAGTCACCCCCCTCCGTTTCAGCCGGGCGCCCGAGTCTCACGCCCCTCCCTCCCGACCCCTTTTTTCTCAGGTTTCCATCAGGTATGCCCCCTTTTTCCCTCACTGGTGTACCCGCGCCCGTGGCTTCCGGCACAATTCAGCCACTATGTTCAGGGCAGGTTTCTCTGCGTACGCCGATGTTGTCCTAGCCCTGACCATAAATAGGAAAATGAAAGCCTATCTCAGTAACAAATAGCCTTATAAACCATTCCTTTCCATCCTGAACCTTTTTACCTCTTGTCTTGGTTGTTTTTCACTCTGATGGAACATTTACATATGTTAGAGGAGCAGGCAATAATCATGAAGGAACTGACTCTTCCCGATCATTGCCTGCTCATCAGAGGAGGTGAGAGCCCCATTTATATGCTGCAGTCACCTCCACTGTATGGGGGAGGAACATTCTTGATATTTTCCCTGTGTAAAGATGCTGCCAATCATCTGATGAATGAGCAAAGGCTCTTTTATTGGGAGAAAGCATCTTAGTTGCAGACATCAACATCTTAATTTCTGAGCAGCAGATCGTCCTGTGTAAACAGGGATCTGCTTCCCAGAAACAAATACAATATACACTCACCTAAAGAATTATTAGGAACACCATACTAATACGGTGTTGGACCCCCTTTTGCCTTCAGAACTGCCTTAATTCTACGTGGCATTGATTCAACAAGGTGCTGATAGCATTCTTTAGAAATGTTGGCCCATATTGATAGGATAGCATCTTGCAGTTGATGGAGATTTGAGGGATGCACATCCAGGGCATGAGGCTCCTGTTCCACCACATTCCAAAGATGCTCTATTGGGTTGAGATCTGGTGACTGTGGGGGCCATTTTAGTACAGTGAACTCATTGTCATGTTCAAGAAACCAATTTGAAATTATTCGAGCTTTGTGACATGGTGCATTATCCTGCTGGAAGTAGCCATCAGAGGATGGATGCATGTTCTCATTCTGTTTATGCCAAATTCGGACTCTACCATTTGAATGTCTCAACAGAAATCGAGACTCATCAGACCAGGCAACATTTTTCCAGTCTTCAACAGTCCAATTTTGGTGAGCTCGTGCAAATTGTAGCCTCTTTTTCTTATTTGTAGTGGAGATGAGTGGTACCCGGTGGGGTCTTCTGCTGCTGTAGCCCATCTGCCTCAAGGTTGTGCGTGTTGTGGCTTCACAAATGCTTTGCTGCATACCTCGGTTGTAACGAGTGGTTATTTCAGTCAACGTTGCTCTTCTATCAGCTTGAATCAGTCGGCCCATTCTCCTCTGACCTCTAGCATCCACAAGGCATTTTTGCCCACAGGACTGCCGCATACTGGATGTTTTTCCCTTTTCACACTATTCTTTGTAAACCCTAGAAATGGTTGTGCGTGAAAATCCCAGTAACTGAGCAGATTGTGAAATACTCAGACCGGCCCGTCTGGCACCAACAACCATGCCACACTCAAAATTGCTTAAATCACCTTTCTTTCCCATTCTGACATTCAGTTTGGAGTTCAGGAGATTGTCTTGACCAGGACCACACCCCTAAATGCATTGAAGCAACTGCCATGTGATTGGTTGACTAGATAATTGCATTAATGAAAAATAGAACAGGTGTTCCTAATAATTCTTTAGGTGAGTGTATAGAAGTACAAACGATCATAGTATCAACCACTCATCCCCATACAGCAGAGGTGATTGCTGCATGTAAATACAGCTATCAATCACTCACAATCAAGTAATTATCGGGAACAAACAGTTGCCGATAACTGTCTATACAGTTGCACTGTGTAAAGGGACCTTAAAGGGCATCTGTCAGCAGATTTGTACCTATGACACTGGCTGACCTGTTCCATGTGCACTTGGCAGCTGAAGGCAGCTGTGTTGGTCCCATGTTCATATGTGTCCGCATTGCTGAGAAAAATGAAGTTTTAATATATGCAAATGAGCCTCTAGGAGCAATGGAGGCATTACCATTACACCTACAGACTCTGCTCTTTTTCTCTGCAACTGCCGTGCCCTCTGCATTTTGGCAGTGTCAGGCAGTGTAAAAGTCATCATGTCTGGTCCTGTCAATCAAAGTGAAGACAGCGCAGCAGATGCAGAGAGAGCAGAGCCTGTAGGTGTAATGGCAACACCCCCGGTGCTCCTAAAGGCTCATTTGCATGTATTAAACCATGAGTTTTCTCAGCAATGCGAGCACATATAAACATGGCACAACCCAGATGCCTTCAGCTGCCAAGCACACATGCTTATGGTCATGCACATGGACAGCCAGTTTCATAGGTACAAATCTGCTGACAGATGCCTTTTAAAACACTTTGTACACATACTGGTATTACTAGAAACAGCATTTTCTAAAATATAGGGTAATGCCTTTTGTTGACTTGGACTTCTGCCTTATTCTGTTTGTTGAGTACAGGACAGTACATCTTGTCTATTTATCCACAGCAGAAATGTAAGGTTACTGCTTGACCTTACTGGGAAATATTTGGAATTTATACCCATTTTGGCAGAAAAGTCAAGTTTCCAGTTCAGCTAGTAGCCAGAGAAATTTGTATCATGGTTGGTGATTTGGCTACAATGTGGGGATGTGTTGATGAAAGTGGTGCATAGTACATGTCTTGTCCATTAGGACACCAACATTGTTAAAAATAAAATAAAACAAAACACATAAAATAGAAGGTCCTGTTAATATATGTGTATTTTTTCCGCTAACTAAATAATTGCTATAACTCATTTCGGATTAAAATTTGATTAAATAATAAAGCTCATATTTTCATAGGCTTCAGAATTCTCTTCTCCTGTAGTGACTCGCCATAGTAAGAACACCCAAGTATTCCAGCTTAGACATCTGTCACTGGGAGTGAAATGTAATCAGGTGACTTAGGCCTCTTTCACACGAGCGTGTCCGGATAAGGTCCGGATGCGTTGCGGCAAACCCGCGCGAGTAGGTACCCAATTGCAGTCAGTTTTGGCTGCGATTGCGTTCCGTTGTTCAGTTTTTATCGTGCGGGTGCAATGCGTTTTGCACGCGCGTGATAAAAAACTGAATGTGGTACCCAGACCCGAACTTCTTCACAGAAGTTCAGGTTTGGGTTCAAGGTTGTGTAGATTGTATTATTTTCCCTTATAACATGGTTATAAGGGAAAATAATAGCATTCTGAATACAGAATGCATAGTACAATAGGGCTGGAGGGGTTAAAAAAATATAAATAATAATTTAACTCACCTTAATCCACTTGTTCGCGCAGCCGGCATCTCTTCTGTCTTGTTCTGTGAGGAATAGGACCTTTGATGACGTCACTACGCTCATCACATGGTCCGTCACATGATCTTTTTTACCATGGTGATAGATCATGTGACGGACCATGTGATGAACGTAGTGACGACATCAAAGGTCCTATTCCTCACAAAACAAGACAGAAGAGATGCCGGCTGCGCGAACAAGTGGATTAAGGCGAGTTAAATTATTATTATTTTTTAACCCCAACCAGCTCTATTGTACTATGCATTCTGTATTCAGAATGCTATTATTTTCCCTTATAACCATGTTATAAGGGAAAATAATAAAGATCGGGTCCCCATCCCGATCGTTTCCTAGCAACCGTGCGTGAAAATCGTACCGCATCCGCACTTGCTTTCGGATGCTTGCGATTTTCACGCAGCCCCATTCACTTCTATGGGGCCTGCGTTGCGTGAAAAACGCACAAAATAGAGCTTGCTGCGATTTTCACGCAACGCACAAGTGATGCGTGAAAATCACCGCTCATGTGCACAGCCCCATAGAAATGAATGGGTCCGGATTCAGTGCGGGTGCAATGCGTTCAACTCACGCATTGCACCCGCGCGGAAAACTCGCCCGTGTGAAAGGGTCCTTAGTGTGCACAGCACAGTGTCTGACTATGGCTCACTTTATTTAAAGGATCAAGTATAAACTATTTTTTTTTATGAGGACCATGTGTCTTGTTGGACCTAGAAGTTTACATAATTGTCTCTTTCATTTTGTCTTGATGAGACATCTGCCTGTACTCCTATCTGCTGTCAGTTAGAGTCCATAGAAACTCATAGGTAGTTTATAAGTGTTGAATATCGTAACGAGCATTGCAAAATCTTTGCCTGCAAAAATGTGTAATTCAAAATCTCATGCATCACCTAATTCTCAATCATCAAACTAACCATAAAATCTTTTTTTTTTTAATAAAGGAAACATATTGTGTAAGATAAAATAAGTCATCCTCTGCGATCCTCTGCTACCTCCATTCTGAGACTTCCCAGTCCCCTGCCTCTCACTACTTCCTGGTCACTCTCAACACAGTAAAGGTGAAGCTGGGACTCACCCCAGCCAACATCAGGTAAAGCTGGGACTCACCCCAGCCAACATCAGGTGAAGCTGGGACTCACCCCAGCCAACATCAGGTGAAGCTGGGACTCACCCCAGCCAACATCAGGTGAAGCTGGGACTCACCCCAGCCAACATCAGGTGAAGCTGGGACTCACCCCAGCCAACATCAGGTGAAGCTGGGACTCAACCCAGCCAACATCAGGTGAAGCTGGGACTCACCCCAGCCAACATCAGGTGAAGCTGGGACTCACCCCAGCCAACATCAGGTGAAGCTGGGACTCACCCCAGCCAACATCAGGTGAAGCTGGGACTCAACCCAGCCAACATCAGGTGAAGCTGGGACTCACCCCATCCAACATCAGGTGAAGCTGGGACTCACCCCAGCCAACATCAGGTGAAGCTGGGACTCACCCCAGCCAACATCAGGTGAAGCTGGGACTCACCCCAGCCAACATCAGGTGAAGCTGGGACTCAACCCAGCCAACATCAGGTGAAGCTGGGACTCACCCCAGCCAACATCAGGTGAAGCTGGGACTCACCCCAGCCAACATCAGGTGAAGCTGGGACTCACCCCAGCCAACATCAGGTGAAGCTGGGACTCAACCCAGCCAACATCAGGTGAAGCTGGGACTCACCCCAGCCAACATCAGGTGAAGCTGGGACTCACCCCAGCCAACATCAGGTGAAGCTGGGTCTCGCCACAACCAACATCAGTTGAAACTGGGACTTGCCCTTGCCAACATCACTTGTTGAAGCGTGGACTGGCCCCAGCCAATGATTAGCTGAGCTGTCAGATTTCCAGTCAAGAGGGACATGGAAGAAGAGACCTGCCAGGGACCTGGGAAGCATCAGAATGGGAGTAATGGGGGATAGCTGAGGTATTACGTCTGTTACTACATTACAGCATCAAGAACCTTTTTTCTTAAATATAAAAATAATTAAATTAGTCAAACTCTTTTATACTAGTGGCTATTTCATACCCCCTGTGCTGTGACATAGTCCATAAACATTAGAGATTTGCAGACAATATAATCTTGGGTTGCTGGAAAATCTTCCCAATACCTTATGCTCGCACCTAGAGAATTAGCATGCATGTTAGAAGTTTTTTTTTTTGCGGGACTTGCCTACTGATGACCTATCCTTACGATAAGTCATCAATATCAGATCAGATAGGATTTAGTGGCGGTAACCAGACATGGCCACTCAGCCTACCGAGCTGTGTATTTCCGGTTCCTTGTTCCGGTGCCTGGCTCCAGTGCTCCAACTAGTAAAAGCAGTGGGATCCTAGGGATAGATCATCAATAAGTAAATTCTGGAAAACTGAACATGTCCAAGAAATGAGAGGGAACTTCTCTTACATTTATTGATATAGTACTTGTTTTTCAAAAGGACATATGTTTTAATAACTGTGATGCCTAACTGGGTTGACACAAAAAGGTATGCAAAAACATGCATAGCTATGTGAAAGTGTTTATTTTCTGGACTTTCATAAGCATTTTGCGGGCTCCTAACCGAGGGTCCATAAAATACGGAAGTGGTCCGTGTGCCATCTGCTTTTTTTTGCGGACCCATTGACGCATCTGTATATTCATTCTGCAAATGATAGAACATATCCTATACTCGTCCGCAAAATAGAGACCGCAAACCCACTGAAGTCAATGGGGCCACAAAAGAAATGTAGATGGCACAAGGACCGCTTTCCGTATTTGCGGATCAGTGATTTGTGGACTGCAAAATACTTACGGTCATGTGCATAAGGCCTAATTTTCAGTTAATATATGGCAACCTTATATTTTATTATAAAAATTGTAAATTAACCTGTCCTCTGGCCCTTTTCTTGCAGCTGCTCACAATGAAGAGCGTTTGTGTGCCTACAAAGATCCTAACCACTTGGAACATGGGGTCAGTGAAAACCAGATCTCCCCAGAGAATGGCACAGTGGAATGTTCTAAGGGCAATACCTGCTTTGGATTATGGGAAAAAACAAGAGATGGTGAAATCAATCTTGTCAAACAAGGTAAGTAAAATGGAATTTATTAATTTACAACTACATACTGTACATACTGGATAAAGCATCATTCACATCTGCAGTTACATGACATACATGACATATTTTATTATTAATAGTGTTATTATCAATGGCATTCTCTTTAAAAAGGCCAGAATTTTTAAAGGAATGTCACATGCAAAGAGAATGAGGAAGCAACAAACTCAGTGGTATCATAGCAAAGACTCACAGATCCTATATAGGTCTTATTATGCACACTACCGTATCTGTTTTGCGGTCTGCAAATCGTAGATCCACAAAACATGGTTCACGGTAGTGTGTGCATGCCACCATTTTTTTGAAGACTCTTCTAGAAATGTCCTATCCTTGTCGCAGAACGGACATACGGATGTGGACAGCACATGGTTTGCTCTATACAATTTTTGCATTGAAATGAATCGGTCATGTGCATGAGGCCTTCGAAAAATTTGCCCTTAGTTGATGCCTAATATCAAATTAAAGGGGTTTTCCCAGGATTTTTATAATGATGACCTATCCTCAAGATACCAGATCAGTCATCAATACCAGATCAGCCGAGGTCCAACACCCGGCACCCCCGCCGATCAGCTGGTTGAAGAGAAGGCGCGCTCCGTGCGAATGCTGCCTTCCCTTCATTGTTTACCTGCTCGCCGTTGACATTGGAGCGGTGAGAAGGTGTAATTACAAGCCATCCCATTTACTTCAATGGGATGGCTCGTTCCTATGCACTTGAATAGGAAGGAGCCATCCCATAGAAGTGAATGGAACGGCTTGTAATTACACCTGCTCACCTCTGCGATGTTAATGGTGAGCCGGTAAACAATGAAAAGAAGGCTGCGCTGGCACGGCTTTATCAACCAGCTGATGGGTGGGGGTGCCGGGTGTCGGACCCCCGCTGATCTGATATGGATTACAGCTAATTTGCTAAAGTAAAAAAAAAGTTAAAAAAAATGACTATAACACATCATTAAACAGCACACCGTTCCAGTGCGGATGATATGGTGGGCCCCAACGGTTTTGTTTACTCGTCCTGCAGTGATGATATCATATACACTGCGTGCAGAATTATTAGGCAAATGAGTATTTTGACCACATCATCCTCTTTATGCATGTTGTCTTACTCCAAGCTGTATAGGCTCGAAAGCCTACTACCAATTAAGCATATTAGGTGATGTGCATCTCTGTAATGAGAAGGGGTGTGGTCTAATGACATCAACACCCTATATTAGGTGTGCATAATTATTAGGCAACTTCCTTTCCTTTGGCAAAATGGGTCAAAAGAAGGACTTGACAGGCTCAGAAAAGTCAAAAATAGTGAGATATCTTGCAGAGGGATGCAGCACTCTTAAAATTGCAAAGCTTCTGAAGCGTGATCATCGAACAATCAAGCGTTTCATTCAAAATAGTCAACAGGGTCGCAAGAAGCGTGTGGAAAAACCAAGGCGCAAAATAACTGCCCATGAACTGAGAAAAGTCAAGCGTGCAGCTGCCAAGATGCCACTTGCCACCAGTTTGGCCATATTTCAGAGCTGCAACATCACTGAAGTGCCCAAAAGCACAAGGTGTGCAATACTCAGAGACATGGCCAAGGTAAGAAAGGCTGAAAGACGACCACCACTGAACAAGACACACAAGCTGAAACGTCAAGACTGGGCCAAGAAATATCTCAAGACTGATTTTTCTAAGGTTTTATGGACTGATGAAATGAGAGTGAGTCTTGATGGGCCAGATGGATGGGCCCGTGGCTGGATTGGTAAAGGGCAGAGAGCTCCAGTCCGACTCAGACGCCAGCAAGGTGGAGGTGGAGTACTGGTTTGGGCTGGTATCATCAAAGATGAGCTTGTGGGGCCTTTTCGGGTTGAGGATGGAGTCAAGCTTAACTCCCAGTCCTACTGCAAGTTTCTGGAAGACACCTTTTTCAAGCAGTGGTACAGGAAGAAGTCTGCATCCTTCAAGAAAAACATGATTTTCATGCAGGACAATGCTCCATCACACGCGTCCAAGTACTCCACAGCGTGGCTGGCAAGAAAGGGTATAAAAGAAGAAAATCTAATGACATGGCCTCCTTGTTCACCTGATCTGAACCCCATTGAGAACCTGTGGTCCATCATCAAATGTGAGATTTACAAGGAGGGAAAACAGTACACCTCTCTGAACAGTGTCTGGGAGGCTGTGGTTGCTGCTGCACGCAATGTTGATGGTGAACAGATCAAAACACTGACAGAATCCATGGATGGCAGGCTTTTGAGTGTCCTTGCAAAGAAAGGTGGCTATATTGGTCACTGATTTGTTTTTGTTTTGTTTTTGAATGTCAGAAATGTATATTTGTGAATGTTGAGATGTTATATTGGTTTCACTGGTAAAAATAAATAATTGAAATGGGTATATATTTGTTTTTTGTTAAGTTGCCTAATAATTATGCACAGTAATAGTCACCTGCACACACAGATATCCCCCTAAAATAGCTAAAACTAAAAACAAACTAAAAACTACTTCCAAAAATATTCAGCTTTGATATTAATGAGTTTTTTGGGTTCATTGAGAACATGGTTGTTGTTCAATAATAAAATTAATCCTCAAAAATACAACTTGCCTAATAATTCTGCACTCCCTGTACATCTACATGACCATTGCCTTACATGCTAACTACAAATGGATGAATGGCATGTCATTGGTGGAGTAAACAAAGATCTTTGAGGACCACCGGAGCTTCAATGCTGGAACAGTGGGGGATCTAGCATGTGAATTTTGTTGATTTTTATTTTTAATCACAGCAGCTGCTGTTACGGGCATTTCACAAGGCCCAATGCAAAGTAAACGGGTGACATTCCACTTTTTTCATCCCACTTTCACTTTGTGTATCGTTGGCAGCTCTTCCCATATACAGAGGGTAATATGCTGCTGACAGGGAATGATTTTAGGTCACAAATGAGAGATGCAATCATCTGACAATGAACATCTTGCTGTTTGTCAAATGATTGACAGCACCATAAAACAGCCCAGTTTTCTGGAACAAGCATTTGTGCAAACGTTTATTCCGATCATTGTCCCAATCCTTGGCAGTATAAAATGGTCCTAGGTCCTGTAAAAAAAATATTCAGGACCCATTTACATGGGCCGATACAAAGGGTGATAATTGGGAACGAACTGTTTGTTCCCAGTCATTGCCCACTCATTTATCTGCATTAGAAATCGCCCCTCTATGTAGGGATGAATGATTGTTCATCCCATAGAGCAGGGATGGCCAACCTGTGGCTCTCCAGCTGTTGCAAAACTACAACTCCCAGCATGCTCAGACTGCCTACAGCTATCTGCCTACAGCAGGGCATGGTGGGAACTGTAGTTTTACAACAGCTGGAGAGCCGCAGGTTGGCCATTCCTGCCATAGAGCTTCATTGTTTGTTAGCAGCACATCCCCGTTTATCCAGGATGATATGCTGCCAACAAGCGATGATGTTATGTGCTCGTTAAATGTGTGCATCCCACGACAAGCAATTGTTTTGCTCATTTGTCAGGTTATTGTGACACATTTACTATTTATTATTGTGAACGAGTGTTCATAGGAGTGTTTGTCCCCAAAAATTTGCATAATGATCTTCCAATATCAGTGGACCCTAGGCTAACTACTGGACAACTCTATTAAGTAAAGAGCTGTTCACAGAAGTAGCACCTATCACATGTTTTAAGAGTTACTCCAATAGGGCTCTGAGAATCAAATTAGATATGTTTACTCAGGATCTTAATTTACTGTCAAATCCTTTAGGTTGCTGGTCATACACAGGTGACCCACATGACTGTCACCATGAAGAATGCATAGCCAATAGCAACCCATCACTCCAAAATGGGACTTATCGCTTCTGTTGCTGTAGTACAGATATGTGCAATGTCAACTTCACAGAGAACTTCACATCACCAGATCCTCCAGATACAACACCCATCAGTAAGTAAAAAGCTTTATTTGCCACTGAGTGCTGGATTCATGTGTGAGACCAGATAACTATCTGCATACTAGGCAATACATTCATTAGGAGGGGGTGCGACATCCGGGACCCCTGCCGATCAGCTGTTTGAGTAGGAACCTGCACTTCTGTGAGCTCCGCTGCCTCTCACAGCTCACCAAGCACAGCGCCAGACATTCTATAGTGGCTATGCTTGCTATGGCAGCTCAACCCCATTCACTTCAATAAGGCTGAGCTGTTCCTAGGCCACATGACTAATGAATGTGTCGTGACTCGGCCTAGGAAAATCTAGAGAAGGATGTAGCGCTACTGCGAGCACCTCTGCCTTCTCAAACAGCTGATTGGTGGGGGTCCCAGGTATTGGACCCCTTTAAGATTTTCATATGTTCCACTGATCTCTGTGCAGAAATGACCACTCAGTTGTCTGCTTCTTAGATGCAAACCAATGTGACCCTTTTGACTGCCTGGTTGGCATTTTAGGGTATGGCCACACATTCAGTCGTATCTGTCCATTATACTTTCTCTACTTTTATGATCCACTCCTGATTTTGGTTTCCAAAACTGCAACAGAAACCCTGACCATGTGGCCATACCCTTAGAAAACTATACCTTTTGAGTCCCCTTTTCTGGGGAGCTGCCATTGATGTAGACAGGTTGTGACCTCAAGAATTGGCCCACACTGTGGTTGTTGGGTGGATGCACAGGAACTTGTATAACTCAGTAGAGCGTGAAGAGACTTATCTATTCTTTAGATCTATATGGCAGAGCTTTGTTATGGTGCATCATGTTGTTGTTTCCTACCGGTGTCTTCCCCAAACAGCCCGTCCAAGCTAAAAACCAAAATTGGTACTTCGCTTTTACTCCTGACTCCAGCTGTAGATAATGATGCCAATTTTCCGTTTGTAGATCCCCATTGTGCAAGTGCTGTTGTCTATCACTTTTCTGTTCTACCTACTGGAAGGTGGAATCAAAAGAAGTAAAGCAGTATAGCACTGTCACCTCCTAAAGGGGTACTCTGGAACTTTATTATTGATGACCTATCCTACGGATAGGTCATCAGTATCAGAAAAGTGGGCACCATACTCCTGGAACCCCACCAATCAGTTATTCACCTGTTCACTTGAATGGGACTGAGTTGCAGTAACCTGGTACACCTACTACACAGTATATGGAGCCATACTTGGTTCTGGCACACTGCAGCTCCTACAAACAGTTGATTGGTGGGTTGCCATAAGTCAGGCCCCTGCCGAGCTGATATTAATAATCTAGATCATCAAAATTACAGCCACATATTTGGCTCCATTTGGAAAGAAAAGCACCTAAAATATTTACAAGGGAGCCAGAAGACCACCCCAATGATTAACTATAATAGGATACTTGTCTTTTCCTTATTGGAGTTTCTCTCTAACTTTGCCTGCACTATGTTTAATTGAAATAAATGCTAATATGTTAAATACTGTATAACATTACTTGACCATCCCAAAAAATGCCATCAAATGTTAATTTAAACCTTGAGATATTGTAAATAATTTTTCTGCCCTGACTCATCATATTACACATTCCAGTCCTGTAATACGCACAGTCAACTATGATTTATGAATAGGTTCTGTCTACATTCTGGGTTTGCCAAAGCCTTGTAGGTTCTCTAAAGCACTATTGTATACTTTTCCACTCTTTACAAAACTACGCATGAAGTCATTGCTCCACATTTCCTAATGTGAGTATGACAAATCTTTGTTATAACATGCACTAAAATCTGGCGAATTTCTGATGCATAATGACGCATCACCTATTTATGAATTTGCAAAGAATACTCCACTGCACCTCCATTAACCCCCTTTATGACCAAGCACTATACATTTATGCCGCTTGGTGCGCCATATGGCATGTACTTAAATTGCAGGAGCTTAATCCTGTGCCATATAGCAGGAGCAGGTCGGGTGACTGGCTGTCACTGACATCCGGGGACCACGAGGAGAAGACAGAAGAGGATTTTATCATTTCTGTCCTCTCCTTTCATTGGTGCATAGCGCTCAATGAGTTCTATGCAGTGAATGAAGGGAGCTGCTATGTGTCTCGGGGATACGAGAACTGCAGGGTTTTAGCAGACCCTGATCAGCTATGCCTGTGTAGAATGCCCCTCACAGGGGCTGTTTTTCCCTGTTAAGCCTCATGCAGACGTCTGTGGAACACGGTCCGTAAGATACCGGACTGGCATTGCAGGAGCGCACGGCGTCATAGCAACCTTTACTGGAGCTCCTATGGATGCCCCAGTTACAATGGAAATGTTGCAAAATGCAAAAAAAAAATGTCCCCCAGAGTTGTTTTAATGACTTCTTAGGTGATATGTTATGTGCCAAAAAAAATAATAATGTAAAAATCTAATAAAATACAAATAAAATAGAAAATAAAATACAAACAACCCACTACAACTGACATCATAGCCATTACCACCCATTTACGCAAAACTATATATTTTATATATCAAAATGAAATACGAAACACAAAACAGGGAACTCATTTTAATAATTTATTTTGGTCTCAGTTTGCATATTTAAAGGACAAAGAGCTATGTTTTTTTATAATTACTATTTGACATTTTTGCACAGTTTTCCCTAAATAAAACTAAAAAGAGAAAAAAATTGTAAAAACGTGTTAATAAAAAGCCCAGTGTGTCAAGTAAAAAAAATTATTTTGGTAGTCCGAAACATAAAAAAAAGTTACAACTGTTAAACCATCACATCAAAATTACAAAAAGTGACCAGGCTTCTTCAGCCTGCTCATTAAGGGGTTAATGAGAGGCATGGCTTAGCTGGGAAATGCATTTAGTTTAGTGCAAGGGCGTTTCTCAAGATGCAACAACATGAACCCTGTGATAGATTTGGTTCATTTTAGACTGAGGGACATTTATTGATTTATGCCACTGTTAGGGCATTAAACATTCACAAACTATGAGTTGGGCCATAATTTGCAACTTTTTGAGCTTCTTGACACTTTTCTAAAGTGGCGGGAATGGGACATAGTGGGAGGGGTGGAGCCTAGCATGAACAATGGATTTGCTATAATTTACCCCAAAAACTAATGTAAATTATAGCTCAAGCAGCTGGCGTAGATTTGAGTTTCTGGCGCTTGAAGTGCCAGAGATGCACCTAATGTATTAAGAGCCATCTGCCTCCTAATAAATTAGGTGCATCTTACTCCAGAGCCCAGGGGATCAAGATTGGCATATGGGAATGCCAGTCTAGATAAATGTTCATTGCTTACAATGTCTACATTTTAGACAGGATAAATTAATCTGCCCTCTGTTTTTCAGTATTTACCTATAACCACACAGATGTGAAATAAAGTCAGTTCACAGTCTAAATACTTGAAAAGTGCTATTGTAGTCCAAGACATCAGTCTGGACAAGGCTAATAAGGCTACTTTCACACCTGCGTTAGGTGCGGATCCGTCTGGTATCTGCACAGACGGATCCGCACCTATAATGCAAACAATTGTATCCGTTCATAACGGATCCGTTTGCATTACCATGAACATTACCATGTTCATGATAATGCAAACGGATCCGTTTTGACTTACACTAAAAGTCAATGGGAGGCGGATCCGTTTTCAATTGCACCAATTGTGTCAGTGAAAACGGATCCGTCCCCATTGACTTTCATTGTAAGTCAGGACGGATCCGTTTGGCTCCGCATCGTCAGGCGTTTTTGTGTCCGCCTCCAGAGCGGAATGGAGACAGAACGGAGCCAAACTGATGCATTCTGAACGGATCCTTATCCATTCAGAATGTATTGGGGCTAAACTGATCCGTTTTGGGCCGCTTGTGAGAGCCCTGAAACGGATCTCACAAGTGGACCCAGAAACGGAAGTGTGAAAGTAGCCTTAATAGAAACATTAATGTTCTTGTTCAACATTTTTGTGGCTTGGATTACTGAAGCCTTAGGCCTCATGCACACGACCGTATTTTGTTTCCGTGTCCGATCAGTTTTTTTTGCGGATAGGATGCGGACACATTCATTTCAATGGGTCCGCAAAAAACGCGGACAGCACACCGTGTGCTGTCCGCATCAGTATGTCCGTTCCGTTGCTCCGCAAAAAAAATAGTGCATGTCCTATTTTTTTCTAGTTTGCGGACAAGGATAGGCATTATTACAATGGATCCGCAAAAAAAACGAATGCCATACGGAACGTCATCCGTTTTTTTTTGCGGATCTGCAATTTGCGGGCCGCAAAACACATACGGTCGTGTGCATGTAGCCTTAAAGGAAACAATAGCGAAAAGAGAAGTTGCTCAGCTTATCATCTTCTATATGATAATCAAGGGACCATACAACATAAATTCCAGGAGATATTTACTGACAGCAGTATGATCATAACCATACAAAGACGTTTTACCATAGTAAAAGTACTAGAATATCATGTCGCTTTGAATTTCTTTTCTTTTTGGGAAAGCTGGAAGATAATATTTTCACTGTTAAGGCCTCATGCACGCGGCCCGCAAACAGCAGGTCCCCAATATGCGGGCACCGGCCGGGTGCTCCCTGCATCACAGATGCGGACCCATTCACTTGAATGGGTTCGCAATCCGGAGCTGTAGTGAGGAACGGAGTGCTTCCGTGGTGTTTGTCCGTGCCTCCGCACCGCAAAAAAAAAAATCATGTTCTATTTTTTTGCGGTAGGATCACGGACCCATTCTAGTTGAATAGGTCTCGATCCGTCCCGGCCGCTGCACGGACATTGCCCGTGCATTAGGGACCACAAATTGCGGTCCCTAATGCACGGAACGGCCGCACAACAGCCGTATGCATGAGGCCTTAGGGTCCCGCAATCGTCAGATTATTTTCCAGACTATTACATAGCAATACAATGATACAGCCACAATGTCCACAATGCAGCACAGGCAGGTAAATTCACCATTTTGAGCTCTTAATGACATATTGTTTCTTGCTTTTACAAAACATAAGGCCTCATGCACACGACCGTTGTTGTGTACCGTTCCGCAAAATGGGGTTCCGGTGTTCCGTGATCCGTTTTGTTTCCGTGTGTCTTCCTTTATTTTTGGAGGACCACCAGACATAAAGGAATGTAAAAAAAAGTCTAAGACAGGTTTGCCATGCAAATGATAGGAAAAAAAACGGACGCAGATGACAATCTTGTGTGCCTCCGCGTTTTTTAGCGGTCCCATTGACTTGAATGGGTCCGCAAACCGTTTTCCGCGAAAATAATAGGACAGGTTATATCTTTTTGACGGACTGGAACCACGGATCACGGACGCGGATGGCAAACGGTGCATTAGCCGAGTTTTCAACGGACCCATTGATGGGTCCGCAGAAAATCACGAAAAACGGCGCAACGGACACGGAATAAAAACAATGGTCGTGTGCATGAGGCCTAAATAAGTGAGAAACAGCCAAACAGTATTTTTTGGGGGGGAAAAAGAATAACTTCTATTTTTCATACAGTTGCTGGTAATTTATGGATTTTGGAATATTCCTTTAATAGTTGACAACCAGATGATCATTCAGCCAACAGCTATCTCTCCTGACTCCCCCATACATATACCGTACACATTTAGTTCTGCGGAGCGTGAATGTATTTTTAAGCAGAGACAGGAGAAAGCCGCTGCCAGACGGTGGCTTATCTCCCAGGAGAGCAAAAGGATTCGGCAAAATAATTCATCCAATAATTCTCCCAGGGGTTCAGCTGACAATACACTAACATATGCGGTTATGCTTAGTTATTCTGCCATACTCAGCAGGAATAGGGCTGGACCTGCCCCTTCTGAGGAAGGAGCTGTGTAGTCTGATTGCATCAGCCTTTGAGTCTGGCCTTGGCAGCCGAGGTGTGAGGAGCTGCATAGGTTTGTGCAGTGTGAGGCCACTACAAAGGGCCCTACATGCTGAGGACAAGTGCCAAACTTCTGAAAGAAAGAGAACAAATATTCATAGATTATTTAGGACTATAACAGACAGTGTGTCTCTGATTTTGGACTTTGGATTTTTTTGTTTGTAGAAGGTTATATTGCTTCAGCGCCCACCACACTTTGAAAACGGATTGGTCATCTGATCTAAGATCTGCACCCTTCAAACCGAGAATCAAAGAAAGCGTTAATAAGAATGGAATTGTATGGCTTTAGTCAATTTCACCTCTGGGATCTGCTTGGACCTGCAGCATGGGCGACCTATAATAAAGGAGATCACACTGCACAAGCGCGGCCACCTCATTCACTCAAGCACTGGCTCAGCTATTTCTAACAGTCACTTAGCAGTGAATGGAGAGGTTGTCATGCATGCATGATGCATTCTCTATTTACCTCTATGGACTTCCAAAATTAGCCAAGCACTCTCGCTTGGCTATTTTTGAAACTCCCAAATGTAGTGCACTCTCCTTCGCTTCAGGGGCACCCTCCTGTCATCAATGTCTGAGATGGGCATGACCCTTTCAATATTGATTACTAGAGATGAGCAAATTTCACAAAAATTCAATTTGGCCGATTCGCAGAATTTTTCAGAAAAATTCGATACCAATTTATTTGTGGCGAATCGCGTTAAAAAACAGCTATTTCCTGGTTGCAGAGAGCCTTTATAGTGGTGTAAAACACTGGTGCCTTGCAGTAACACGCATAGGGAGTCTGCTGTGGTAGTGAAACAATACTGTGAGTCAGTATGCAGCCAGCCAGTAGCGCAGGGGCAACACGTGAGGTGCACGGTGGACCGATGAGGGGCCAAATAATAACACACAGTTCATCAGTTTACTCACGGTTAGCAGAAAGCCTCCCTGGGCTGGAAGCACAGTGTTGAGGTGGACAGCACAAAATCCTTCGGGGCACACTCTGTGTAGGGAAGCATCAGCCAAGATGGTGGTTGAGGTGCCCTTGATGTTAGGGGTGCTTAGGGTGCTTGTTGCGGCTGAGTCCCTTGATGGTTCTTGTCGTGACGCCAGTACAGTTAATGGTGGTACAACCAATAGTGATACTAATGAGGTAGACAGTGGTAAAATGCAACTCACAACTTTTACTTTTGATGTCTTTGGTTGCACCAGTACAAAAATGCAGTTTCTTGATGGTACAGAGTTGATTCTGCAAATCCACTGTTTCTAGGCTTTTCAGGTTTTAGTTTGAAGCAGGGGGTTAGGTGTACCTGGTTCCTTTTGATGTGTGGGATCCTATTCCTTATCCTTTCCCTACAAGCTGAATATTTAGACAGGAAAACTCAACTGTCTCTCAGAAGCATGGTGTGGCTGCCGGAAGCTATAAATCCTCCACCATGCAAAGGTGTCTGTGGCCCTCAATAATGGCTCTTATCACCGATGATTCCTTAGGAAAGCTTGTTTCTTTTCCAGGGAGGCAAACTCTTCTCCTACTGGTCAGGGATGCAAGTCTATAGTCTGGCCACAGAAGGAAAACGCTCTTCTGCGCCTCACATCTAAGTATCACCTCCTAGCGAAGTTGGCTCCACTCACTAATCTGTGTCATGGAGTCTTCACCCTACATTTTCTCCCACTAATCTGATCTGACCTCCTCAGATCTGCTCTCTTCTGAACTACATTTTTCCAACTGCCTACTCCTAGTCTCAACTGACTAACTAGGCCTAACCTAGGTATAAATAAGACCTGAACTATATCCCCATCTAGTGGTGGGATGTATAAATTACACCTAATCTGCCTGGCAACAGGTATTTTGCAGATACATAAATACAAAATCATACATTACAACCTAATACTGTTGACAAGGTAAAAAGTGCTTTTAAGCAGTGCCCACACACACGTAGTGGGACGCTGCAAGTATGACATGCAGATGAGAGGTGTCGCACGTAGAATCACTGCACACTTCACTTATTTGGGCAGTTACGGGGCCAAAACTGACCAAATAACTCAAGTGTGAACTCAGCCTTACAGGTCAATGTTAGCGTCTAGAAGAAGCAGACTCCATTTACACCGTCGGCAGCTGATTCCACATAGATGTCTACAGAACCTGTTCTATTAAACGCTTATACAAGTAGAGCCCCCCGACAGAGTGGAGAGGGTGTCAGCAGTAAGTTTGTGTTGACGTCACTGATTATTTTGCCCTTTCTCTGATCCGTCAGAACAATAATCCACAAAAAATGGATCCTGTCTGTGGAGCATCCGCCTTCACTCGGTCAACATTTGGTCAGTAATCCATCAGTATTGCTAAAGCCCAAAAAAAACTGGAGTGGATCCAAAACAGAGATGACACTTGAATGGTATATTTGCAGGTCTTCTGTGTTTTGTACCCACTCCTATCCAACAAGGTGGAGAGCCAGAAGTCATCCCTCTGCCGAATGGTGACAATTCGGCTGTCACTACACAAGCGAGCATGCATCGGGCCACGGTTCTACCAGGCCACTTTATGGTGACGCTGCATATGTTGACGCAGGGCTGGCACCCTGGCCACACTTCACATTCTGCCCACAGATTCTACAATGGTCATGTTCACCTGCTCCAGCGGCTTAACAAAAAACTGCCACACCGCCGAGTAGGTGATTTTCCACCCAACAATCCGCACTGACTGACTGCTACTGCCACTGCTTCCGTCAACCCCTGCACCACTACTTTCCGGGCAAGTAGGCTCCTGCGAAACTGGTGGTGTACCCCGGGCATGTTTAGCTCCCGACCTCCCACTGCTGCTACCCTGCTGACTTCTGGCCACGCTAGCGAATGGCTCGCTCCGCTGCTGCCTCACGGGCAAGCTGCCACCATCTTCTCCCGCTCCCAAGTGCGATCTGCAACATCATCATCATCGAGTACTGTCTGCACGTCACTGATGTCCTCCTCAACGGTCTGTGGGTCAGCAGCCTGACCGCTCGCAACAACTACTACCACGCCACTCTCCTCATCACTACTTGCCCGCCTACCGGAGGAAGCGGCGGATGTCTCCTCCACATCTTGGCTGGCCAGTAGCTGCTGACTGTCCTCTATAGTAGCTCGTCCTCACTGTATAGTGGGGCTGAGCCCACAGCATATAATACTTGTCTAGCTGAGGGAACAGAAAAGGACAGAGGCAGATTGAGGACAGGTGAGGGCACAGGGCCTGCTCCCGGGCCATGCCAACTAAGGGTTGTGTCTGACGAACCTACCGACTCTTGGCTGGGGGTGTCTGATGTCACTTGGGACAAAGTGGATGATCGAGTCAACCATTTAAGAACCGCTGGGTTGCTAGACAAGACAAGACCGCTAGATGACACGGGAGCTCAGGCCTCTCACTGCGACTCCTGCTGCCACGCTCCCTTACTCTGCTGCGACCTGTGCCTGCACCAGAAACATTTAGGCCTCTGCCACTCCCCTGTGCCTGGGCCTGGCACTTCTCTGTCTGACATACTTTTAGATCATAAATAAATAAAAATTTAAATTAAAACACCCCAAAAAAGTCTGTTATTTTCTCACTTCACCACACAATAGCTAATAAGCCCTTTTTTTCCCCACTAATACACGCCAAAAAGGGCTTTAGAACATATAACTGCATAGCTGAACGGCAAATAGGCCCTTATTTTCTTCCACTTATACACGCTGAACAACAAATATATATATTTGCCACTAATACACGCTAAAGAGGGCTTTAGAAAACATAACTGCACCGCTGAACGGCAAATATATATATTTTTGCCACTAATACACGCCAAAAAGGGCTGTAATTTTCTCACTTCACCACACAACAGCAAAAATAAATTTGGTGCCACTAATACACGCAAAAAAGTGCTTTAGAACATATAACTGCACCGCTGAACAGCAAATATATATATTTTTGCCACTAATACATGCCAAAAAGGGCTGTAATTTTCTCACTTCACCACACAATGGCAAATACTTTTTTTATGCCACTAATACATGCCAAAAAGGGCTTTAGAACATATGACTGCACCGCTGAACGGCAAATAATACATATTTTTTGCCACTGATACACGCCAAAAACGGCTTTAGAACATATAACTGCACTGCTGAACTGCAAATAGGCTCTTATTTTTTTCCACTTATACAAGCCACAAAAAGCTTTAGAACATATAACTGCACAGCTGAACGGCAAATAGATTTTTTTTGGCCACTAATACATGCCAAAAAGAGCTTTAGAACATATAACTGCACTGCTGAATGACAAACATCTTTTTTTTTGCCACTAATACACGCCAAAAAGGGCTGTAATTTTCTCACTTCACCACACAACGGCAAATACTTTTTTTGTTCCACTAATACACGCTAAAAAGGGTTTTAGAACATATAACTGCACAGTTGAACGGCAAATAATATATATTTTTTTGCAACTAATACACGCCAAAAAGGTCTTTAGAACATATAACTGCACTGCTGAACGGCAAATAGGCCCTTACTTCTTCCACTTATACACTCCACAAAAGGCTTTAGAACATATAACTGCACTGCTGAACGGCAAGTGGAATTATATACATAACAAACAAGTGTGAAACAACTGAAAATATGTCATATTCTAGGTTCTTCAAAGTAGCCACCTTTTGATTTGATTACTGCTTTGCACACTCTTGGCATTCTCTTGATGAGCTTCAAGAGGTAGTCCCCTGAAATGGTCTTCCAACAGTCTTGAAGGAGTTCCCAGAGATGCTTAGCACTTGTTGGCCCTTTTGCCTTCACTCTGCGGTCCAGCTCACCCCAAACCATCTTGATTGGGTTCAGGTCCGGTGACTGTGGAGGCCAGGTCATCTGGCGCAGCACCCCATCACTCTCCTTCATGGTCAAATAGCCCTTACTTTCAAAGTTTTCCCAATTTCTCGGCTGACTGACTGACCTTCATTTCTTAAAGTAATGATGGCCACTCGTTTTTCTTTACTTAGCTGCTTTTTTCTTGCCATAATACAAATTCTAACAGTCTATTCAGTAGGACTATCAGCTGTGTATCCACCTGACTTCTCCTCAATGCAACTGATGGTCCCAACCCCATTTATAAGGCAAGAAATCCCACTTATTAAACCTGACAGGGCACACCTGTGAAGTGAAAACCATTTCAGGGGACTACCTCTTGAAGCTCATCAAGAGAATGCCAAGAGTATGCAAAGCAGTAATCAAAGCAAAAGGTGGCTACTTTGAAGAACCTAGAATATGACATATTTTCAGTTGTTCCACATGTGTTAATTCATAGTTTTTATGCCTTCATAGTCATGAAAATAAAGAAAACTCTTTGAATGAGAAGGTGTGTCCAAACTTTTGGTTTGTACTGTATATATTTTTTTGCCATTAATACACGCCAAAAATGGCTTTAGAACATATAACTGCACCGCTGAGCGGAGAATATATATTTTTTTGCCACTAATACAAGCCAAAAAGGGCTTTAGAAAACATAACTATACCGCTGAACGGCAAATATATGTTTTTTTGTCACTAATACACGCCAAAAATGGCTTTAGAACATATAACTGCACCGCTGAGCGGAGAATATATATTTTTTTGCCACTAATACACGCCAAAAAGGGCTTTAGAACATATAACTGCACCGCTGAACGGCAAATAATATATATATATTTTTGCCACTAATACACTCCAAAAAGGGCTGTAATTTTCTCACTTCACTACACAATGGCAAATACATATTTTGTGCCACTAATACACACACAATAGCTAATAAGCCCTTTTTCCCCCACTAATACACTCCAAATAGGGCTTTAGAACATATAACTGCACCGCTGAACGGCAAATAATATATATATTTTTGCCACTAATACACTCTAAAAAGGGCTTTAGAACATATAACTGCACTGCTGAATGGCAAATAGGCCCTTACTTTTTTCCACTTATACACTCCACAAAAGGCTTTAGAACATATAACTGCACCGCTGAATGGCAAATAATATATATTTTTCTGCCACTAATACACGCCAAAAAGGGCTTTAGAACATATAACTGCACTGCTGAACGGCAAATAGGCCTTATTTTTTTCCACTTATACACGCCACAAAAGGCTTTAGAACATATAACTGCACTGCTGAACGGCAAATAATATAAAAAAAAATTGTCAATGATACACCCCAAAAAGGGCTTTAGAATATAAGTGCACCGCTGAATGGCAAATAATATATATATTTTTTGGCACTAATACACGCCAAAAAGGGCTTCAGAACATAGAACTGCACCGCTGAATGGCAAATAGGCCCTTACTTTTTTCCACTTATACACTCCACAAAAGGCTTTAGAACATATAACTGCACCGCTGAACGGCAAATAATATATTTTTTGCTACTAATACACGCCAAAAAGGGCTGTAATTTTCTCACTTCACCACACAACGGCTAATAAGTCCTTTTTTTCCCACTAATAAAAGTCAAAAAATGCTTTAAAACATATAACTGCACCGGACAAGGGCAAATAAGACGTATATTTCCTTGTAATAAACCCTGTTAATAGCTGTATCAAACAGCACTTGCATCCTAATAACAAGAACGGTCTGCTGGAATTACAGAGCTGTAGAATGGTAATTTGGATCCACAGTCAGTGCAGCAAGATGTAATAGGATTGTTCCTATTACCCAGGCTGTAAACTCCCCTACTGAACCCTGTTCTGCTTCAATACTGTGGAATGATTCCTCCCTATCCTTCTCTGAACTTCTATACAGCGAAATAAAAGTTTTAAAGTCTTTTCTACCACTGTGCCTAGCGCCTGCTGCCGTCTCTCCCTGTACTAAGTACACCTGAAAATGGCTGAATCCAACATGGCTGAGGCTATTTATAGGGCTGTGACATCACAGGTCTGGCTGGCTGCTGATTGGCTGCATGCATGGCATTGTGGGTGATCCCTCGTGATGTCACAGTCTGAGGAGTAGTGATGAGCGGCAGGTGCCATATTCGATTTCAACGAAATTCGCGAATATTCGATAGAATATTCGTTTCATATTCGTCGAAATCGAATATTCGTCATTATTCTAGTTATCGCGATTATTATGCGATTTAAATAATCGCGTATTGCGATTTAACTTAAGGCTACTTTCCTATTGGTTTGATATCTAGAATTAGCCAATATGACGCTATGCGATTATATTACTTTGCTTTTTTTTTTTTTATTGAATAGTTAAATGCTTGATTATTATAATGATTCTATTTATAAAAAAAAAAAGCTAAGTAATATAATCGCACATTCGTCATATTCGCTAATTCTACCAAGCCAACCATAGTAAACCAGGTCCAAGTTGAAATCGCAATTCGATTAATTCAAGTTATAATAATCGAATTTCGATTTCAACTTAGCACTGCTATATTCCATATTCGTTAATTCTAGCCTAATATGGAATATAGCAGTGCTAAGTTGAAATCGCAATTCGATTATTATAACTTGAATTAATCGAATTGCTATTTCAACTTGGACCTGGTTTACTATGGTTGGCTTGGTAGAATTAGCGAATGTGACGAATGTATTCGTCATATTCCTTAAAACGAAGATAACAAAGTATTCTACATCTTCGTTTTAGCTCCATATTCGTCAACTTCGCTAATTCTAGCAATCAAATAGGAAGGTTGACGAAGACAGCTGTGTTTAATTCGCTATGCGATTATATTACTTTACTTTTATTTATTTATTTTTATAAATAGAATCATTATAATAATCAAGCATTTAACTATTCAATTTAAAAAAGCAAAGTAATATAATTGCATAGCGAATTAAACTTAGCTGTCTCTATAGTCAACTTTCCTAGTTTTCAAGTTGACGAATATGGAGCTAAAACGAAGATGTAGAATACTTTGTTATCTTCGTTTTGAGGAATATGACGAATACATAAGTTATAATAATTGAATTTCGATTTCAACTTAGCACTGCTATATTCCATATTAGGCTAGAATTAACGAATATGGAATATAGCAGTGCTAAGTTGAAATCGAAATTCGATTATTATAACTTGAATTAATCGAATATGCGATTTCAACGTAATTCTCAAATCCGACAGTACATTCTAGTATGGAGACGTTCCCATGAGCACGGAAGTCGTCAGAAGCGGCAACGGGCACTGACTGGAGCAGCCAGGAAGCCAGGAATCCTAAGGACAGGTAAGAACTACTTTTGGGAAGTGGGAAAGAAATATAACAATAAAATAAAAAAAAATAAAAAACAATATTCGAAATATCGAATTTATAGCACTATATTCGAAATATTCGCAAAAAAAAATCGATATTCGAATATTCGCGCTCAACACTACTGAGGAGGAGGCCACAGTGTTCGCTCAAGCACATTGACCCAATCCAACAGCAGATCAGCTGGTGTTTTGGGAGTCAGACCCCCATGATTAGATATTGATGTCTTATCAATATTTAAGTCATGGAAAGTCCCTGCAATGTGGAATGATGAGGTGTGTTTCAGACTAAAGACTTCTTTTGTAGTTTAGGCCACCATAGAGCTAAGCTGTAGTCACTGATCGCTGCTCTGCCCTAGTGAAACACAGCAAACTCTGAAGGAAATAGCAGCTAAGGCCTCGTTCACATTTCTGTGTCAGTTTGATGCCTGTGAAAAATTCAGTCCATGTTTCATCTGTGAAGGATCAATGCTTGGTCCATGTGTCTTTTATTTGCCCTCCATATGTTATTTATATTTCACGTTCACTGCTCAGCTGAAAATAAATTTCAAGAGCATCTCCTAGCAGCGATCTGTGAAACACGGACGAAACACAGATGCCATCCGTGTTGTGTCCGTGTTTTTTCACTAACCCATAGACCACAATAGGCGTGTTTGATCAACATCAAAGACCAAAGTAGCAGGCCTTCATGATTTTTTCACTGACCCACAGTAAAACAGACACATTAAAATCAATGGGTACGTGTTCTGTCTGCATAAAATGCTGTTAAAAAGTTGGAAATATGTAAAAGGACTAAGCGTGATAAACTGGAAACTGGTATGATTTCTTTTTTTTTTTTTTTTGGCTTCATGAAATGTATTTTTAATGGTATGAGGCGGCAGTAAACCCACAGGGGCAGTTTACCCCTCATGCATTCTTTCTTCTGTGCTGTGTACAGTATTAGGGCTCATTCACATGACCATGGTTTGGTTCCGCATCCGAGTCGCTTTTTTTGCGGCTCAGGTGCAGATTCATTCACTTCAATTGGGCCGCAAAAGATGCAGACAGCACTCCGTGTGCTGTCCGCATCCGTTGCTCCGTTCCGTGGCCCCGCAAAAATTATGAGTCATGTCCTATTCTTGTCTGTCTTGCAGGCAAGAATAGGCATTTCTATAAAGGACCATCCGTTCCGCAAATTGCCGAAGGCACAAGGGCGGCATCCGTGTTTTGCGGATCTGCAATTTGCGGACTGCAAAATACGGCACGTTCGTGTGAACAAGCCCTTACAGTGTTTTTCATATGTCACAGTTATAAGCACTTCATTTATACAAGCAAGTAATTCGTTTTCAATTGCACCATATTGTGTCAGTGAAAACGGATCTGTCCCTATTGACCTTCATTGTAAGTCAGGACGGATCCGTTTGGCTCCGCATCGTCAGGCGGACACCAAAACGCTGCAAGCAGCGTTTTGGTGTCCGCCTCCAGAGCTGAATGAAGGCTGAACGGAGGCAAAATGATCCTTATCCATTCAGAATGCATTGGGGCTAAACTGATCCGTTTTGGGCCGCTTGTGAGAGCCCTGAAACGGATCTCGCAAGCGGACCCAGAAACGCCAGTGTGAAAGTAGCCTAAACTATTAGACCTAAATGTATTCCATCTGACAGCGTTTTGGTGCTTCTCTGGGTTTAATAAAATGCTTTAATCTATGTAGGGCCCATAGACGTGCTTGTGTAAACTAGTGCAGTACTCTCCAGCAGTGACGGACCCCAACATCTCAACCCAAAGAACATATTTTCATAGGAGAAATGTTGCTGAGCTTTTAGGGCTCGGTTTAAATAAAGTTTTGTCAGTCCGTAACGTTTTGGATCTTGCTGAGGTAATGTAATCCCTCCGGATTTTTGTTCTATGTTAGATTGATGTCGCAAGAGAGATGTTTTTGCCTTTTTCATGTTTGGTTAATTTTTACTCTGGTACCAGTGATTGTCTTTTATGTACCCTCCCTACGGAGAGCTAATTTGTGCCGTCTCTAGACTGTCTGTAGAAATCACTCCCTCATGTTCCCATTTGGGCCCATGCTTAGATAATTAAAAACACATGCTTTATGATGCGTCTCCATTCACCATAAATATGGTTACATTCCTGCCATCATCCCCCACTGTTCTCACTCTAAACTTAGAACAGCAGACAGGAAAAGCAAACAGATTCCTGTCACCATTCAAAACTGGTGTAAAGGAGAACTGGCTTAGTTGCCCATAGCAACCAATCAGATTCCACCTTTTATTTTTCAGAGCTCCTTTGGAAAATGAAAGGTGGAATCTGATTGGTTGCTATGGGCACCTAAGCTAGTTTTCCCTTACACCATTTTGATATATCTTCCTCATTAAGGTTTCGAGCAGAAAGGTTACTTGATTTACATGTGAACATGCTTAATCCTTGCCATTGTACATGAAGGTTTAAAGAGGACCTGTCACCTCTCCTCACACGTCTGTTTCCCTAAATAAATTAATTCCCCATGAAAATAAGGATTTTGGACCATCTTTTCATATAACTCTATTATTCCTATGAGAAGCGTGGGGGTGTACACAGTGCCAGACTGTGAAGGGACACACCCTTGCTTGTAAAACCCAGTTGCAGATTCATTAATAAACTTCTAGCAGCAGTAACTGAGGAACACAACATACTGTAATATGAAAAGATGCCCCAGGATCGTTATTACATAGGGATACAACAAGTTAGTAAAACAGACATGTCAGCAATGGTGAGGGTTAAGGGTTTTATTATGCCAACGCACATTGGATAAATGTCCGCCAAACTGACTATCTAACGTGCATGGGTTATCCCAACTCGCCCTATGTAGCGTTTTCCACTGCAAAATCTGTTTGCCATTGAATTGAATGGAGAGATTCACATACAGGAAATCTGCACGATAATTCACACCGAAAAAAATAATCAACTTTGTAAATATCTGCACTTGTGGATTTTCTGGCGGAATTTTCCACCACGTGTGAAGGCACCTTGAAGGTAGTCATACTTATCAGACAGGACCAGGTGTCTATTGGATGTTCATCGCTGTTTATTTAACCTGTGTCAGAGGAAAAAAGGATCAGGCATGTTGAGTTTCGGCATGCCTGATCCTTTGTTCTCACACTACTAGAGGTGTCTACTCCTTTCTCCCCATTCAGCACACGTGTATTCTTGGCCAAATTGGGTAGGCACATGTATGTAGAGGTTGGGAGTGATAGTTTGTTCAGCAGGCAGCTAATTTTTGTGTACTTTGAACATTGTGGACCAACGCCATTCTCTAATGGACATTTGTCACGTTGTAGTGCCTACTTACTGGAGCCAGATTGCACCTCAAGGATTGTTTTGGGCTTTTGTGGGCACTGTTTGTGGGGGCTTTTCATTAAGGGTCCATTCACACTTCCGTGGAATGGGTCCGCATCAGTTCCGCAAATATCCGGAACGGGTGCTGACCCATTTATTCTCAATGGGGCAGGAATGGATGCGGAGAACACAATATGTGCTCTCCGCATCCGCATTTCCGGAGCGCGACCCCGATCTTCCAGTCTGCAGGTCCGGAAAAAAATAGAACATGTCCTATTCTTGTCTGCAATTGTGGACAAGAATAGGCAGTTCTATGGGGGTGTGGGCAGGGTGTATTGCAGATCCGCAATACACTACGGACGTGTGAATGGAAAAAGGGTTGTCCCACTATAATAACTTGCAGATAGGGGATAAGTATCTGAGCCAAGTGCAGTTCTTGGCTATCTCTGGCAGTCCCCTAGATAATGAATGGAGTGGCAGTGTGCATTCAGGCAGTCTGAGACCTTGTTCTCGTGCTCGTTGGGGGTTCCAGCAGTTGGACCCCCACTAATAAAATACTATTTACCTATCCTGTGGGACCTCTCTACTCTCCTGACATTTGTTTTAGTAACTAGTTGCATTCTCCATGCAATAGCAATTCTGACACATTTTTTTCTTATAACTATAGGTCGTGCTATTCCTTTATTAATCCTGCCAGTAGTTTTGTTTCTGAATAAGGGCTCATGCACACAACCGTATGCCCTCCGAGACATACGGTCCGTGAGCGGGCCATATGTCCCGGAGCAGCGGCATACATCATGCGCACGGGAGCACACAGCATAATAGGTTACTATGATTCTGTGTGCATCGGGCCGCCCGCGGGACTATTGTCCTACACTCATATGATATTATGAGTGCGGGACAATAGCCCCGCGGGTGGCCCAATGCGCACAGCATCATAGTAACCTATGATGCTGTGTGCTCCCGTGCGCATAATGTATGCCGCTCCGGGACATATGGCCCGCTCACGGACCGTATGTCTCGGAGGGCATACGGTCGTGTGCATGAGCCCTAAAGCTACACCTCGGTGTTACCAGTTGGGGGCACAGTGCCAGCATTGATTGGATAGTGTCAGATTGTGCACGGATACACTCTGAACTGGTAACAGCTAGTTGCACTTTTATTCACAAATTTCTAGTAGAAATAATAGAGGAACAGCACCGTCTACAGTTAGGCGCCTTGCACACAAGCAAGTTTTCCGCGCGGGTGCACTGCGTGACGTGAACGCATAGCACCCGCACTGAATCCTGACCCATTCATTTCAATGGGTCTGTGTACATGAGCGTTGTTTTTCACACATCACTTGTGTGTTGCGTGAAAATCGCAGCATGTTCTATATTCTGCGTTTTTCACGCAACGCTGGCCCCATAAAAGTGAATAGGGCTGCCTGAAAAACGCATTGCGTCCGCAAGCCAGTGTGGATGCAATGCAATTTTCACTGATGGTTGCTAAGAGATGTTAGTAAACATTCATTTTTTTTATCACGCGCGTCCAAAACGTATTAAAACGCATTGCACTCGTGTGGAAAAAACTGAACAATGGAACACAATCGCAGACAAAACTCACTGAACTTGCTTGCAGAATCGCGCTATTTTCCCGGAACGCACCTGCAACGCATCCGGACCTAATCCGCGACATTCGTCTGCAAGGGGCTTTAGAGGAAAAGATGCTCCAGAATTGTCATATCATGTCAGGAGAGGATAGCTGCCTCTATAAACTGCCCTGGCCTGCAGTGCTTCTGTTATATACTTGTAGGATGGGTAAGCGCATCTTTGAATATAATGATGCTGGCAATACTTTGTATTATGATCTTTTGGGAGTACAGGGAGGTCAGCATAGGCAGTGTTTGTTTATGGGACTTTAATGAAGCTTTTAAGTGATATGGTGAATTCTGTACAGCCATTTACTTCCCATTGCTCCGCCATGCGTCTTGTGCCCTGTCTTGGGCTGATGAACATTCTTTCACATAACACTGCGGTGAATGGGCACGTATTCATTCTGTGCGCCCTGAATGCCTTAGGAAGCGTGGATAACTATGCCGTTTGAATGCTCGCTGAACCGATAAGGTCAAGTTCTTGAACACACAATGACATGCAAAGCAGTCATTAAATGCATTCATAATCAGCGCATTCTATACACATGTTAAATGTGCCTTGACAGGAGGAATATTAGGGGGTCCAGGACAAAGACTGCCTTAATATGAACCCCATGCTAATGTTCCTTATCATTTTTGTAATGGATAGCCAGAATACCTAAGCAACAAGTAAAAGCTCCAGAAGGGATTAAACGGGTGGTAAGCGTGCAGAATAGTAAGTGTGACTTTCTGGCAAAGGCCTGTTTTTTTCTTCTTCTTTTCCAAAATAGCCTTTTATATAGCAAATTCAATGGCTTCTTCTACAGGGCGACATGACTGGAAACATTATTAAGCCTGCTAATTGGAACAAAATGTCTTTTCATAGTGTGAAGGCACTAAACAAGTTAAAAGGAGTCTGTCACCTGCAAATTAGGCCTTTGGTGCAATGAGGGTGTTACCAATGCTCTTGTTGCACCCAAGCTCTGCTCCTCTCTGTGGCCAGCCCCTCCCTCACTGCTTTGCCCTGCCTGGTCCTGTCAATCCAAGCAGCGAAGGAGGAGCTGACCACAGAAAGCACAGGAGCATGGGTGCAACAAGATCAATGGGGGCACCCTCATTGCACCAAAGGCTTAATTTGCAGGTGACAAACTTCTTTTAACCTGTTTAGTGCCTTCACACTATGAAAAGACATTTTGTTCCAATTAGCAGGCTTAATAATGTTTCCAGTCATGTCGCCCTGTAGAAGAAAATATCACAAATCAGGAATGGAGCCTCATATCAATGAAAGAAAAACAGGTGAACCACAGCTATGTGTCTATGCAAGCAGACGGTTAGCGAGATTCCCTTTAATAATTTGCCTTATAGCGTCCACAGTACCTCCAGTCACAAGGAGCCACCACATTCTGTAAGTACTGTATAGACATAAGTATGAACGTATCATCGTGGTTGAGAAGGCTACATGGCTAATCTTACTATATAATAACTATATATAGAGAGAGAGAAACCTATAGGATTAAAGGGGTTGTCGGAATTACATTTAAATAACAGTAGGGACACTTTTGGAATAATAAAAAAAATTATACTCATTGCTCCAAGCCTCCTTCGTTCCAGTGCCGCTGCGCCCATCTTCCCCGTCACTGCAGCCAAGATGTCATGTTTTAGCGGCAGCAATGATGTGCCTGTATACTGTGGAACAGGAGGAGTTCAGGAAGGTAAGTATCATTTAGTTTAGTCCCTGCCATATAAAACAATAAAAATAACGTGGACACCCCCTTTAACAACTTTCATGTGGATCTTCTGCACATAAATCTGCACTGTGTGCAGTCACCCTTTAGGCCCCTTTCACACGGGCGAGTATTCTGCGCGGATGCGAGGCGTGAGTTGAACGCATTGCACCCGCACTGAATACCGACCCATTCATTTTTATGGGGATGTTCACATGAGCGGTGATTTTCACTCATCACTTGTGCGTTGCGTGAAAATCGCAGCATGCTCTATATTCTGCGTTTTTCACGCAACGCAGGCCCCATAGAATTGAATGGGGTTGCGTGAAAATCGCAAGCATCCGCAAGCAAGTGCGGATGCGGTGCGATTTTCACGCACGGTTGCTAGGAGACGATCGGGATGGAGACCTGATCATTATTATTTTCCCTTATAACATGGTTATAAGGGAAAATAATAGCATTCTGAATACAGAATGCATAGTAAAACATCGCTGGAGGGGTTAAATTAAAAAAAATAATAATTTAACTGACCTTAGTCCACTTGTTCGCGCAGCCCGGCATCTCCTTATGTCTTCATCTGATCTCTGTGCAGCAATAGGACCTGTGGTGACGTCACTTCGGTCATCACATGATCTTTTACCATGGTGATGGATCATGTGATGACCGGAATGACGTCACCACAGGTCCTGTTGCTGCACAGAGATCAGATGAAGACTGAAGGAGATGCCGGGCTGCGCGAACAGGTGGACTAAGGTCAGTTACATTTTTTATATATTTTTTTTAACCCCTCCAGCGATGTTTTACTATGCATTCTGTATACAGAATGCTATTATTTTCCCTTATAACCATGTTATAAGGGAAAATAATTCAATCTACAGAACACCGATCCCAAGCCCGAACTTCTGTGAAGAAGTTCGGGTTTGGGTACCAAACATGCGCAAGTTTTCTCACGCGAGTGCAAAACGCATTACAATGTTTTGCACTCGCGTGGAAAAATCGCGGGTGTTCCTGTAACGCACCCGCACATTTTCCCGCAACGCCCGTCTGAAAGGGGCCTTAGGGTTCATGCACACAAAATTATTTTTGTCCGCATCCGATCCGCATTTTTTTGAGGGTCGGATGCGGACCCATTCACTTCAGTGGAGTCACAAAATATGAGGACAGCACACAGTGTTCCGTCCGCATCCGTATGTCCGTTCCGTGGCACCCGCAAAAATATAGAACATGTCCTATTCTTGTCTGCATTACGGACAAGGATAGGACTGTTCTATTATGGCTCGGACGTTCAGTTTCTCAAAATGCAAAACAGACAACCCTATTAATTTCTATGGAATCACTGCTACCCTGTGATCCTGGCCGTGACCAGCGTCACCGTGCAGCTCTACCCTTACATGCACTTGTAGATCTATGTAGTTTATGTTTGGGGCCATCTTTTTACAGGTTTGGTGTAAAGCTGCTAGAGAGGGACTCGACAAAGCAAGCTGCTTCCTGAGTGCAGGAGGAGGGGAGGTGGCGATGGGGGAAATAGTAACGTGTGGGGGTGTAGCACTCCTTATTGGAGCCGGGGATGTTTATGAACGCTGGAGCCTGGATATGGCCCAGCCTGGAGGCAGGCTGTCTGCTTCCTCAGTGGCTCTATCTTTTACACGTCAGAGGAGAGAAATACAATTGATTAACCCGTATGCTGAGGAGCTTTGTAACGCCGGGAAAGGCAATTAAGTTAGATTGTTACAGGCATAACTAAACCAGGGGTGGTTCCTGAGACTAGTTTTGTTATAAGTATATACCACTGTGTTTTTTTTTGTGACATATTAATTTTTAACATTTTTTAGGTCAAACATGAGGTGGCCAGATGTTACTTCAAAGTCTATAGAAAATTCCTAAAAAGTCTACCTACAAAATGTTTTTGTTTGTTTTTCGTGGTGTTATTAAAAGGATATTTGCATTTTGGACATTGGGGGCATATCTCTAGGATATTCCCCCATAGTCTGATTGGTTCGGGTCCCACCTCTGGGACCCCCACCAATACTTAGTTAGAATGGAGCCCACAAAGTGTCGGGGGGTGCATGTGGCAGGCGCAGCACTATGAAGTGCCTTTTGCGCTGTGGCATTAGAAGAATTCGGATATCTCTGACCTTTTAGTCTAACCAGACTGTCTGTTAGGGCTCATGCACACGACCGTATGGCTTTTTCAGTGTTTTGTGGTCTGTTTTTTACGGATCCGTTGTTCCGTTTTTTGTTTCCGTTGTGCTTCTGTTTCCGTTCAGTTTTCCATATGCCATATACATTATATAGTAATTACATAGAAAAAATTGGGCTGGCATAACATTTTCAATAGGTGGTTCCGCACAAACGGAACGGATACGGAAGACATCCGGATGCATTTCCGTATGTGTTCCGTTTTTTTGCGGACCCATTGACTTGAATGGAGCCAAGCACTGTGATTTGCGGACAAGAATAGGACATGTTCTATCTTTTCACGGTACGGAAATACTGAAACGGAATGCGCACGGAGACACTTCAGTTTTTTTGCTGAACCATTGAAATGAATGGTTCAGTATATGTACCGCATACTGAACTCAAAAAACGAAGCAGCAGATAGTCCATGTACAAAACACCTATTGAAAAGATATCACAAAATGGCGGTATGCATAAGATGGTGGTTAAACTGTTCAATCTTGTCATTCAACATAAAATGGTAGATATATTTCTCTCTTGAGTATCTGTACTCTCACTTTAAGTTATTTAAGCACTTTATGATCTCTCTGAGAGGTATATCTGAGGTCTAACTAATAGTTCACTTGCTGAATTTGGTCGCAATTTACAATATGCAGTTAGCAGTAACTATTTGCAGATGGGTTTAGTATGATCCGGTATGGTTGTATGCAATTTGGATTGCAATATGGAATTTGAATTTGGAATGTGAACTTTGTAGTTTGCAATTGGTGGAACTGTAAGTAAACACACATAACTGGTTCAGTAGTCCAGGAGGGGACAAGCAACCATATAGGCTTTGCAGGCAGGGCCTGCCGGCCCAGCAGAGCAGACAGTGCTCTGCTAGCCAACACACAACTTGTCCTTAGGAGGGGGTAGGCTAGACTGACTAACACTGGCTAAACTCCTCCCTCTCTAAAGAGGGCTGGAATGGAACTAGAAGGTTCCTGTCCAGGGAAACTAGCTCTGCACATATTGCTGCCATCTGCTGGTGAACCAGGCACATAACATGTTAACATTAGTTGTTAAGGAAATAGGAATACACACATTGCAATAAATATAAATGATGACACAGGATGCACCAATAAAGATAGTGGGGGGTCCAAAAGAGGTGGAAATGCCACTCTGGGGTATTACAGATAGCACTGATTGGATAGAGTGGTACACTCCCCCAACTGGTTACCTCCCCTCTGTACCCTTACTGCAGACTGCTAGTAATTCATTCATAACTTCTAGTAGAAATAATACAGGAATGGCACAACATACAGACATAAGAATAGATGCTCCAGAATTGTTATTACATGGGGAATGCATGAAGCTATTAAAACAGGCATGTCAGGAGCGGTGAAAGGTCCTCTTTAAGTATAGGTGCAGGTCCCAGAGGTGGGACCCGCACCTATCAGACATTTCGGGTAAATCCAAGCAATATGTCCCCCAATGTCCAAGATGGGAATACCCCTTTAAGGCTGGGTTCAAACATGAATGAAAATACAGCGGAAAAATCCGCTGCTGTTTTTGCTACATTTCCGCAGCACAAAACGTGACAAAACCAAATGTTTTGGGTGACATTTATTAAAACTGGTGTAACGAAAAACTGACTTAGTTGCCCATAGCAACCAATCAGATTTCACCTTTCATTTTCCAAAGGAGCTTAAAAACGAAAGGTGGAATCTGATTGGTTGCTATGTAACTAAGCCAGTTTTCCTTACACTAGTTTTGATAAATCTCCCCATTACAAGCAATGGCCGGACTGGGGGGGGGGGGGGGGGGGGGGGGAAGCCCCCTTTAGGGGAGGCCCCCATGATGGGGCGTTTGGTTAGAGAGCCCCAGAGTTAGTGGGATTGGAGGACAAGGTTAGAGGGGGGAGGTGGCTAAAGGGGGGCAATGGGTTAGGATAGGTCAGTTTAAGTAAGGGGGAGGAGTTAAGGGGTTAAATACGGCAGGGAAGAGGAAGGCAGGGAGCCATTTTAGGTTAGAAAGAAGCTGGCTGGTACCTGTGGCGACATGGAGCAGTTGGAGGCGGCAATATGCGAGTTGCGGGCAGCAGCGGAGGTGAGGGGCTCGGCGTGGGTCCAAGTTCAGCTGCTACTGAGGGGGGCGGGTGAGGTTCCCGTTCCGCCTCACCCACCCGTTGCACGGCCGCGGCGGGCCAGGCCGCCAGCACGCTTATCCCCATCCTCTCCCCCCCCCCTCGGGCTCAGCGCCGTATTCGGAGACCCTCGCGGGACCCTCCACGTCGGGTGCCGCCGGTGCCAGCTCCATCCATGCCCCGACGTGGAAGGAATCCTACCAGTAGGCGGAGCCTTGGGGGTGGCCGGGCCCGGCCATCTCAGTCAGCGAGCGGCGACATCGGGGGACCAGGACCTGGTACTGCGGGCGCCTCTGTAACTCCGGGCACGGAGGCGGCCCCTTGGCGTGGGAGGCGGGGGTCTGTCGGGCCAGGGGCCAGGGGACAGGAGACAGCAAGACACAGCAGGAGTCCAGAGGCAAGGCCAGCAGGGGGGACATGCTGCAGATTGAGTTCCTGCCTTGCCAGGAGGCAAGGCGAAGATGGGAATTCCAGCTTCATCGGCCAGCCTGAAGATGACGTCCCTGGTCTTAGCGTGCCCAGGGGACAGCAGGATGTTGGCGGCGTTGCGGGATCGGACGGCGCAGCGCAGAGGAAAGGTCATCCGGATTCAGGACTTGCGGCTGATGGGCACACAGCACCCAGGCAGCCAGGCAGTGAGATTGCTTGGGGACCACTTGCGCAGGTAGTGCAGGGTATGGGGGCTGGGGCGGGGGGTGGCCCCCAGTTAGATTTAAGCAAGGGCCTGGGGCAACTGTTTGGCGGGGTTGGTGGCTAGTTGGGGGATGAGCGGGGGGCACCTTTACGGGCTTGGGGGGTGCAGGGTTTAGTGGCAGGCGCGGGGTTGGTGGGGGAGCAGCGGCGGGGGTTACCAGGCGTTGGGGTGTCGGTGCAGATGCAGGCGGGGGCGGATGTGGAGGAAGATAACGTACAGGTGGATGATAAGGCAAAAGGGGAGGTTTACGTCTGTTTTGGGGGTCCGTTGGGGGCTCATTTGAAGCCTGAGGTTAGGGAGAGGATTTGGAAGGGAGAATATATTGAGATATTTTCCCTGCTTCCCTTAGAGCGCTTCAATTTGGATAGAGGCTTGTCAGCATTGTCGCCTTTAGTGGTGCGGCTGCTGCAGTGCTTGGTGTTGGAGTGTTTGTCGCTTAATGCTTGGATTGTAGCGGTGCAGGTGCCAGGGGTGGACAATTGTATTGCTGACGCCCTTTCTCGTTCGCAGTGGAATCGATTTTGGCAATTGACTCCGGAGGCAGACGCGGTTGGCCTGGAGTGTCCGGCTTGCCTGTGGGATCTGTTGGAGGAACCGTAACGGGGCTCATCCAAGCGTCATTGGTGCATGGGCTATGTATATGAGGGCTTGGGGTGCTTGGGAGGATTGGTGTACCGGTTTGGGAGGGGGGAATGAGGAGTTGGAGTTTTCTTTGTTAATATTTTTGGGCCACTGTAAGGAGGAGGGTTGGTTAGTATGTAAGATTAACAGTTATATGGCGGGGTTGGCGTTTGGTTTTAGGGCTCGGCGTATGGTGGATGTTACAAAATCGTTTTTGGTGGTTCAGGCACTGAAAGGGTGGCTAAGGATGGGTACGGGGGTGGATGGTAGGAGGCCTGTATCGTTCGCGTTATTGCTTTAGTTGGGTAGTCAATTGCGGGGGGTTTGTAGGTCGGAGTGGGAAGTCCGGTTGTTTCGTTTGGCATTCTCTTTTGTGTTTTTTGGGGCAATGCGTTTGGGTGAACTGGTTTGTCCATCGGTGAGTAGGGGGGGCTTTTGAGGGAAGATGTTGACTTGTTTGCGGACAGAGTTGAGTTTGTGATTCGTCGGTCAAAGACAGATGTGGTGGGTCGGGGTCGGAGAGTGGTGCTTTTCAGGATTGGGGGTTGTGATATGTGCCCGGTTCAATGTTTGCAGGACTATGGGGCAGGGACTGGTGGGGCATTGTCCCCTTTGTTGGTGCACGCCGATGGCACTTATTTGTCTTGTTTTCAGTTTTCAGCTGTATTTTATAAGTGTTTGAACCAGGTGGGGTTGGACAGGGAGGGGTACTCCAGCCACTCCTTCAGGATCGGGGTGGCGACGGAAGCGGCAAGATTGGGCCTGGGAGAGGAGGTTATTAAGCGGATTGGCCGGTGGGAATCGGCCAGGTTTCGGTCGTACGTTCGGTTAGATCGCTTATAGGAGTTTCGTGGGTGGGGGGAGATTGTTGGTTAGGGGATTTTTGTGTTTTGTGCATGCAAAAGCTGCGGTATTGTTCTTGTAATCTTCTCATTGCAGATGCGGCACCCGCTCTGGTGTGGATCATGGGGCATTCATACGTTTTCTGGGGGGCCGTCCGGGCAGCGGTTCGGCCGGACGGCCAGCAGTTGGGTTTTGACAGAGAATCTACGGTGGTAAGATGGATTGGGCGCCGGGTATGGTTTGGAAAGGGGTATTGCCAGAGATACATCGGTTTGTGTGAATGGACAGGGCGCCTGATGTGTTAGTGGTCCATGCAGGAGGAAATGATTTGGCGGCAAGGCCTATTCGGGAGTTGATTAAGGAGGTCAAGTGGGATTTTTTGCGGCTATGGTCATTGTTCCCTGGTATGGTGACCGTGTTGTCGGACATAGTCCCGAGGCGGGTTTGGAGGGACGCTCGGACAGTGGAGGCAGTTAACAAGGCGCGGGTGAAGGTAAATAGAGCGATAGGGCGTTTTATGGCTCGGAACGGGGCGTTGGTGGTCAGACACAGGGAGTTGGAGAGTGGAGTGGGGGCCTTTTGCCGGAGTTGAGTTGGTCAAGTCCGGACGTCGGTGGCGGTGGGGGGGGGGGGTCCTTTGAGTTGGTCATGGTGGAATCTGAGGACATTGGGGGGGCCCCACGGTTGGGGCTGGACTCCCAGGTGGACCGAGCGGTTGTGGTGAATTGAGGGGGGGTCATTCGGTGGTGCCTTTTAGCTGGGGGTAACGGCTGGAGGCAAGAATGGCTCACCCTGGTTCGGCAGCTCGATGTTTTTGGGGCTTCAAGGACCTTCCCCCATTGGGTTAAGTTATTAGGTCATTTTATTATTATCAGTATTATTGTTGTGGTTATTTGTGTTATTTAATAAACGGCTGCTGTGGCCATTACATTCCAGTCGGTGGTCCGAGTCTTATGTGGGTTCGGGGGATGGTGACGGAGAGATGTAATGGTGGTGGGGGGGGAATACAGGGAAGTGTATTGAGGTAAGTAAAGGGGGCGAACTATGCATAACCAATACCCCCGTCAAGCAATGGCCGGACTGGGGGGGGGCAAAGCCCCCTTTAGGGGAGGCCCCCATGACGGGGGGTTTGGTTAGAGAGCCCCAGAGTTAGTGGGATTGGAGGACGAGGTTAGAGGTGGGGGAGGTGGCTAAAGGGGGGCAATGGGTTAGGATAGGTCAGTTTAAGTAAGGGGGGGGAGTTAAGGGGTTAAATACGTCAGGGAAGAAGAAGGCAGGGAGCCATTTTAGGTTAGAAAGAAGCTCCCACCCACCCTTTCCTTTGTTTTGGGGAGTTGGTTGGAGCAGGGGGAGGGGATATTTTGTGGAGCTTGATTATGTCACGGCGGCTAGGGGCGGTGGGGGGGGGGTCCTTTGAGTTGGTCATGGTGGAATCTGAGGACATTGGGGGGGCCCGGTTGGGGCTGGACCGAGCGGTTGTGGTGAATTGAGGGGGGTCATTCGGTGGTGCCTTTGAGCTGGGGGTAACGGCTGGAGGCAAGAATGGCTCACCCTGGTTCGGCAGCTCGATGTTTTTGGGGCTTCAAGGACCTTCCCCCATTGGGTTAAGTTATTAGGTCATTTTATTATTATCAGTATTATTGTTGTGGTTATTTGTGTATTTGTTATTTAATAAACGGCTGCTGTGGCCATTACATTCCAGTCGGTGGTCCGAGTCTTATGTGGGTTCGGGGGATGGTGACGGAGAGATGTAATGGTGGTGGGGGAAAATACAGGGAAGTGTATTGAGGTAAGTAAAGGGGGCGAACTATGCATAACCAATACCCCCCATCATGCAAAAGGTGAAATCTGCAGGACAGATCTGAAGCATAAATTGACATTTTACAGATTTTGAAATCCGCACCAAACCTCAAGTCTCATCCACTTTGCTGGAACTGTACAACGTTGCAGATTTGCAGTAGCAAATTCTCAGCTAATTAGTCACGTTTGAACGCGGCCTAAGGCTACATTCACACAACTGTAAAAAACGGATGTGTGACAGACGTTTTTGTAACAACTGTCACACGTCCGTTTTACGAACAATGGTAGTCTACGGGGTTATTCACACTGTAGTTTTTCTGATGGCCAGTGAATAACGGACATCAAAAAATAAAATATTCTATTTTGTCCATTTTCACTGACCGACAGCCCCTATAGAATTGAAGGGGACCATGAAAAGTGTGAAATCCGAGCTAAAACAGCAAACATAATTGACGTGGTGCGGATTTGGAAATCCAAACAGCAGGTCAAATTCCCCACGGGAACAATTTGCAAAGTGTACATTTTATGTAATCTCATACACTTTGCTGGTATGGTACTACTCTGTGGTATTTCTGCATGGGAAAAAAAAACTCATATTCCTCAGCATGTGCAGGTGGTCTTAGTCTGAACCCGGACAACCCCTTTAAGTGAATGAATAAAAGAAATGTAAGAAAAAAAAATAAAAAAAATTAATAAAAGGGTATGTTCACATTGCTAAAATCCAGCGCAGAAAAATCTGTAGCAGATCAGTATCTGAAAACAGGATGCTTATGGTGTCAAATCTATAATTTAGTGGAAGTGTTAGAGGAGGTTTGAAAAGTTTTAGAAGACTTTTTGGTTGAGGTTTTCCTGCATCCCCACTGACTTCTATGAAATCCATAATCAGATCTGCATCAAAGAAGTATGGGTACGTTCACATATGCAGCAGCATATCCGACAGACTGTTCTGGAAGAGAACAGCCTGCCGGATTTTGCCAGATCTGGCAATGCCGGATTTTACAGTCTACCACTGGATCACCATTGATTATAATGGGATCTGCCGGTGATCTGACTGATTTCCGTCTATGTAAACGTACCCTAACATATCACTTAGGGCTCATGCACACAACCATATGTATACGGATGACGTCCGTGTGCATTCCATATTTTGCGGAACGGAACAGTTGGCCCCTGATAGAACAGTACTATTCTTGTCTGTAATGTGGACAATAATAGGACAAGTTCTATTTTTTTGCGGAATGGACATGTGGACATACGGAAACGGAATGCACACGAAGTAACTTCCGTGTTTTTTTTTCGGACCCATTGAAATGAATTGTTCTGCATACAGTCCGCAAAAAAAAAAACGGAACGGGCACAGAAAGAAAATACGTTCATGTGCATGACCCCTTAGATTTCCTTCTTGTGCAGATCCAGCACGCCTTGATCCTTGCACATCCCATGCACATATACCCAAGCCAAACTATCCGGGCTTATTCACACGTGGCTGTCATATCACAGTTTTTACGCTGGTTTGCAAAATATACAATATGGTGGTCATTTTTTGGTGATCTTTTACGCCGGCGGTCCTGCTAGAAGAGGCACCTAATTTATGACAGGGTGGGCCCCGACCTGGTCGCCGCCATTCCCTCAAAACTCCTATGTGTTGAACACGGCGTAAATACGCCTTTGCAACAAATATTGTTGCACGGGTGTTTAAAAAGTCACAAAAAAGCGGTTGTGTGACAATTTTACGCCAAACAGACGCATAAAACTGTTTGTAAATGACCTCCCATGTGCGAATCCACAAAAAAATTACAACTGATCCTTAGCCAGCATTCATTTCTTCTCAGCTTTAGTTCCTGATATATTGCATTACAGTTCACAGTTCTTCCATTTAATCTGAAATCATACATTATAATCATATCGTACATGATACAGAAAAATATCCTCTTCTGTGTTTTATGTGGAGCGGAGGGGCTATTTTTAATCTTGTTTTTAACCATTTTTTTTTAACCAACACTGCAATCATTGGGCAGCACAGAAAACCATTGAAGGGATTTACAGATGTATAAATAGCACATGCCGGTTATTTTTATGCTATGATGAATGTGGTCTGTATAGCAGCACCGAAACCTCTTTCCCTGAACCTTCCCTTCACCGCTATAGCCTAAGGCTACCGCAACATGGGTGCCAGCAGTCGTGCAGAGATTCTGCACAAATCTCCATGTGGATTTCTGTGTTTTTCTGCACCCCATCTGCACCAAAATGTTATCTCTTAAATCTTAATGTACCTTTACACGAGGCGATTATCGTGTAAATTATCGTTAAATGGAGAGAAACTGCAAGATTATCGAGCAGTGTAAAAGCAATGAACAATAGAGCGACAATCGGTAGTTTTCTCGTTGGTTCGATGGTTTGTGTGTCAAAAGGGTTGTGTAACATCCAGTTGTAACTCTAATTATTCATTACATGGAGGAATAATAGAGGACCTGTATAATGCAAAGATTTAAGAAAAGATTATCCAGAATAGTTTTTTGGTGGGGAATGCAAATATCTATTAAAACAGACATGTCAGGAGAGCAAACAGGTTGTCTTTAAGAGTCTGACAGATGTCACAGATTCATAAATACACAGAATACAGAGTAAGGGTGGGTTCACAATAGCGTTAGGGATTCCAACCATGTTATAACGGAAAATAACGGAATCCATGAGACAGAAGGACGGATCCGTTCTTCTGCCCATAGACTTGTATTATGACGGAATGCAAAATGGAAGCCTTTAAAAGGCATTCTGTTTGCTCTCCGTCCTAATAGAAGTCTACGGGAATCAAAATGGATCCGTCTGGGTCCTGTTATGCAAGACGGAAAACAAAGTCATGTCAGACTTTGTTTTCCGTCTTGCATAACGGGACCCAGACGGATCCGTTATGCTTTCCCATAGACTTCTATTAGGACGGAAAGCAAACGGAATGCCTTTTAAAGGCTTCCATTTTGCATTCTGTCTGGGCATTCCGTTAACCATGTTATAACGGAATCCCTAACGCTAGTGTGAACCCACCCTAAAGCTACATTTACACGACTGTATCTGTTTTGCAGTTTGCAAACTGCGGATCCACAAAATATGGAGGCGTCCGTGAGCATCTCACATTTTGCGCTGGACCCATTGTAAAAATGCCTATGCCTGTCCATAAAACAGACAAGATTAGAATGTTCTATAATGTGCAGCACGGCTGCATGGATGCGGACAGCACACAAATTGCATTTTTTGCAGCCCCATAGAAAGGAAAGATTATGTGAGCACCCAGAGTTTTGTGTGAAAAACTGACTAGGGCTCATGCACACTAATGTGAATTGCGGTCCCCAATGTACGGGCACCATCCGTATGCAGACCTATTCAACTTGAATCTGTCCGTTTTTCTATTTTTTTTGTGGTGCGGAGGCATAGACAGAAAACCAAAGATACACTCCGTAGTCCTTCCGTGGGGTTCCGTGCCTTCGTTCTGCACCGCACCTTCCGAACTGCGGACCCATTCAAGTGAGCGGGTCGGCATCCGTGATGCAGTGCACAAACAGCCTGTTCCCGTATATGTAAGGTTTTATTATTTAGCTAGTGGCATGGTGGTGACAGTGCTAGTAAATCCACAAGATACATGTGACTCTGTAGATGCAGGATATTGCAGCACCTTTGGGAATCTTAAACCACGGAACTATGCTTCCACAGATACATGAGGTTTTCTACATTAGAGGGGCTTTTAGGTGACCTCATACAGCAAGTCTAGCTGGAAACCCAAACTCTCCAGACTCCATTAGTCATCATATGTGCAGCTCTTGTTATTTTTTACATCTGGGAGGCCCCGATTCAGACTTTGCACTTGGCTCAGATCCCTGCACCTATTAAACAACATGTTCCCTTTCTACCTTGTTTCTGCTCCAAAACAAGAATAGAGGTGGAGAAATGAGTAGTGGGGAATGCACGGAGAATTAGGCCGTGCTGTCAGGTGGCAGATTCGTTGCAGATTTTTGATGCGGATTCAGCTTTGAAAATCCATGACAAATTATACTACATAACATATAAATAGGCTTTTAAACCCTATCTACGTGCAGCTGAAAACATCTGCAGAATCCTTATTAGGCCTCATGCACTCGACCGTTCCGTTTTTTTGCGGTCCGCAAATTTTGTATCCGCAAAACACAGAAGCCGCCCGTGTGCTTACGCAATTTGCGGAACGGAACAGGCGGCCCATTGTAGAAATGTAGAAAGAATAGGACATGTTATATTTTTTTTGCGGGGCCACGGAACGGAGCAACGGATGCGGACAGCACACGGAGTGATGTCCGCATCTTTTGCGGCCTCATTGAAGTGAATGTGTCCGCACCCGAGCTGCAAAAACTGCGGCTCGGATGCGGACCAGAATAACGGTTGTGTGCAAGAGGCCTTAAACAGAGTCTGTCAGCAGTTTTGACCCTCCAAAACTACTGATAGCAGTAGGTAGAGGCCATGGAGAACTGGGCGAAACACGCCTATATCACAGCTTTTAGTATCTGCATCAGGCCTCATGCACACGACTGTTGTTTTGGTCCGCATCCGAGCCGCAGTTTTCAATGGGGCCGTAAAAGATGCAGACAGCACTGCGTGTGCTGTCCGCATCCGTTGCTCCGTTCCGTGATCCGCAAAAAAAAATATAACCTGTCCTATTCTTGTCCGTTTTGTGGATAAGAATAGGCAGTTATATCAATGGCTGTCCATGCCGTTCCGCAAATCGCGAACCACAAAACACACAACGGTAGTGTGCATGAGGCCTCACTGTAAGGGCTCACGCACACAAACGTATTTTTTGTCCGCATCCGATCCATTTTTTGCAGGTCGGATGCGGACTCATTCACTTCAATGGGGCCACAAAAGATGCGGAAAGCACACTGCCATAGGACTGTTCTATTGAAACTCAGATGTTCCGGGTTTGGGACCGCACGCGGCCAGTATCCATGCTTTGTGGATCTGAAATTTGCGGACTGCAAAAACATATGAGCCCTAATAGAAACTGTGGCAGTCTTCGGGCTGAATGTTTTTAAACTAAGCATCGACCACCTCAGTGGACAAGCGTATTACTATACAGATTATACACCAGAGGGCGCCATTATAACAAATTAAAGCAAATATCTCACAACTGCAGCATTTTTGTATCAGAAACTAAATTACAAAGGTAACTAGCTTTTCATGCTGAACTATATTAAAATCACATTTAATAGTTTTTTTTTTCTGTTCTTCTAAAGGATCAGAAGAGCATAAATGAAACAGAGATGTGAACTCTCCCTTAGTGCTCATGCCCATGCAAGGGCACGACCGTGGGGCAGCCGCATGCGGATCGTGGACCCATTCACTTAAATGTGGTCCGCGATCCGCATCCGACGGTCTGCACCACAAAAAAGTATGCGTGCACTATATTTTGCCTAATGGAAGCACGGAACGGAACCCCACGGAAACACTCTGTAGTGCTAACGCTCCGTGGTTCCGTTCCGCACCGCATCTCCGGATTTGCAGACCCATTCAAGTGAATAGGTCTGCATCCGTGATGCGGAATATACACGGCCGGTGCCCCGGCGGGGCAACAGTCGTGGGCATGAGGCCTTAAAGTGTCTCCTAAGTCTATGTAACTATGTAGCTACGTCTAGATAACCTGAAAGGGGCTGAGCTGCAATACCAAGCACAGCCACTATCTAATGGATGGTGCTGTGCTTGGTAAGCTCTGAGGAGACCACAGCACTCACCAGAGCCCCAGTGAGCATCAAAACTATCTCAAACAGCTGATCGGTGGGGGTGCCAGAAGTTGGGCCTATGGGCGTCCGCAGAAATTTTTCCGGGGGGGGGCATAGTTTTATTGACATTGAAACGGGCACGTGTATGAAGCCTAACTGCAGATATAAGAGGGTGGAACGGAACCCCGTTTGTGTACAGGGACTAAACTTTAAAATAGGAAGTCACCACAAAAGGAAAGACCAATTCTTCTTATTTCACTTGAATGTCTATTAATTTGATATTATTTTTGCACCCCTTTGTTATAGTCTCAGCATTCAGCAATATGTTAATTTGCATTTTGTCGCCAACAAATGAAATGTTGTGTCTGTACCTGAACGTTTCCAGGCTTTTGTCATATGTAACTTACAAGCAGATGGTCTGCAGAATACCAGGCCTACCACCAGTATAACCGCCTGCCTGCCTGCTCACCCTGACCAGGCGGGCAGGCGGTATATGATTGAAGGGGCAATACTGCCTGGTATATGGACAGCAGAGATGGCATCCTCTGGGCAGTACTGTCTATGGTCATCGTTCACCAGCACCCTGACTGCCACCTGCTTGGCCTGGCTCTCATGGCACTTCACTGCCTGCTGCTTGGCTATCAGTGACTCAGCCCACACCTAACACTCAGGGTCAGGGAGTGACTCAGTAGTCACACTGTGACACTGACTGACTGTCACTCACTGATAGCCAAGCAGGTGGCAGTCAGGGTGCTTGTGAAGGATGAATTGACCATAGACAGTACTGCCCAGAGGATGCCATATCTGCTGTCCATATAATACCAGGCAGTATTGCCCCTTCATATGCCGCCTGGTCACCCCACACCTAACACTCAGGGAGTACTGTCACACTGACTGGTCTGTGACACTGACTGTCAGTCACTCACTGTGTTAGTGTCGCTCTCGCTCATTCATTCAGGCTGCCTGTGGTTGTGGAGTCCTGAAGCGGCCGGCACACTGCGGGCAGCTCTTCTTCTTGCTCCGGCTCCGCAATGTCTTTACCGCCCGGAATGTGGGCGGAGCTTCGTACTTCCGTGCGCGCCCGGCCCTGGTGATTCATCAGGGCGCGTGCATGCTCCTGATAGATACTGCTCCTCACTCTGCGGCGCTGCGCAGTGCAGCAGCTGCAGAGCAGAGGCAGAACTCAGTTCACAGATTTCCAGGGCCCCATGGTTGGGCCCCCAACTATCTATATAGATGGCATAACCTGAGTATTTTGATTTCCTGTAGCTGCTGGCTCTGACCCTGGTGGTTCCCCCATTAGTACACTCCCTGCTTATGTGTCCTAATACTGTAAGTCTGAAGCCGTAGAGGGGGTGCCCCTGCTCAGGACCCTTCTCTGTTGGTCAGATCAGAGACTTACTATAAAGACTGCATGCTCTGCAGGACTCAGCCTTGTTTTACATGGTTGTCCATTAATTTAAATTGACATAATGAATAACATATTTCCCCAATTAACAAGTGTTGTATGAGAAATATGTGGCCCTCTGTATAATCCTCCAGATATCGCCAAGGGTTTCCACAACCGGACCCAGATGATCTCTGGGTCTGCTGCATTTTGAAAAGACCTTGGTCAGCTGTGACAACCCCATTATGGGGATCATATTTGCAAATAGATGTATATTGGGAACCAAGTTTGATAAAATCATAATCAAAATGTAGCCACAAAGTGCAAGTCTTAGGTCTTGTGCAACCAAAAACATGAGCTTGATCCAATTGAGAAAAAATCCACCATGGCTCCCGTTCACTAGCAGAAAACAAGTCTTAATTCCTTCTAGAGAATATTTCCTTTACTTTTAGCGTTTATTTGCTTTTTAAAAATCCGGTTTCTGTGCCCTGCGACAAACAGAATCTATCTTTCCTCTCCACGGTCTGCTGCCACACATTTATATTTCTCATCTGCATGAAGTCTCTCCTCTGATAGGGACGATGACAGATGAAAGAGGTTTTTCTTTTCAAATCAAAGCTCAGGAATGTATTTGAAAAGCCACAGCCTATAGAAACAGACAGACTACACTGGAAATCATCCAGAACAAGGAAAACACCGTTTTTTTTTTTTCCGCTATGCTGCTTTTTTAACCCATGAAATCCTAATTGTACTCTTGATGAATGGTGTAGCAGAGATGGACCTGTCGCCTCGCCTGACATGTCTAGTTTAGTACATACTTGTATTCCCCATGAAAAAAAAACTATTCTGGAGGGTATTTTCATAGAATTTTGCATTGTGCCATTCCTCTTTTATTTCTTCTAGAAATTCTCAAATAAACTGACAACTGTAGGTGTGTCCAATCAGTGCCGAGAGTGTCAGAATGCAAAAGGGGAATGGTACCGCCCAGTTCATAGATTTCTAGGAGGAATAAAAAAGGAACAGCACAAAGCCATGTTAAGAGGAATGATCCTAGGAATATTTACTAAAACTGACATGTCAGGGGAGGTGATCGGTCCGCTTTAACTGCCCCTCTGAGCACCATGACAACTCAAGTGAGCTATGACAACTCAGCAGATTTACCTGGAGTCCTATGGAAAACCACATATTGTGATATAATGATGAGGAGAGCCAGTTCAGCTCTGCTATGTTTGTCTACAGATAGTAGTGTAAATGTTGCTGGGCAGTGTAGAACAATATTTAAAGTCAATGCAGAAATATGACACCTCCATTCATTTCAAAGTCAATGTGCTGTGCAGTGAGCAATAATCCGGTTTGCTGTGTTCACAGACTTGTCAAGCCACAAGGTCAGGAAAAACCACAAATATGAGGCACGTCAGGAAAGGGCGTCTGTTATTATGTCTGGGGAGCAAAGATCAGCCAAGGATATTTTATAGGAATATAAAAGTTCTTCTTGACTTAAATGAAGTGACACATTGGGTGGATGGATATTGTCTTCAGCATCATTTTCTGGAAATGTCCAAGAAACAAAATTGAGATCATTATTATGACCAGGACAGTAAATGTCAAGACGGGATGAATAATGCATTGAAGGCCTGCTTTGTGTAACTTTTGTCCTGCTGAAGAATAATGGAGAGAGACTGAATGGCTTTAACTCAATTGTGCAATCTCATGCCGTGAATAGGGGAAGGGAAGCAGAAAGTGCTCCTCTTTATGATACTGAATTATTTGCATGCTATTAATAGTCAGACTCTGCCATATCTGCCTGGCATTGACTGCTCTGACAACCAGATTCCTGTTGGTTGCCAATAGTTCTTGTTCTCACAGCCAGGTTCACACGTTACATCTTAGTGCACTACAAAACCCGCATATCAGAAACCAGGAATTCACACAAGCGTAATACAGGTGCATTTCTGTCCCTGACCCCAACTAGCAACATCATAGGTCCCTACGGTGCTATTAGTTTGGGTCATTAGACCCACTGATATTTCTGCTCCCGAATTACGCTCACGTGAAACTAGCCATACCTGCAGTACCGCCGTGACTTATAATGATATAAATGTACCGCACTACCATGTATATGCTTCACTTTCACACTGCTATGGCACTACTGATATCGTTTTCCACCATAAATACAGTAGTACACGAAGATAGGTATTACCTTTTTTCCACTGTTCTCGTCTTTCACACAATGCTGTGATAGACGTTCCCCGTGGTTCTTCTTTCTTCAGTAGTGTAAATCCGGGGGTAGTAAAGGCAAGTATCTGCTAGTGTGTTATCTCGGAGTCTGCCCTGGATGGCGATACTACTCCAGAGCTGCACTGAAAGCTCACGCTCTGTGAGAGTTTTTTGTGACATCACTAGTAAAGCTATGAGTGCTGCTATAAACCATAAAACCCAACCCCAAAAAGAGTTTTCCTACCATAAAATGCAGGCTTAGGAACCTTTTATACATTTGTCCAAATGAACGGCTGCATTAATGATCGTTCACTACTTGATTGTTCATGCAGCCATTGGCCGCTGACATTTTTACCCCTGACACTGACACCACACTACCTGGTAAGGCAGTATTACACTACCCAACGGCGCTCGTTTGCACCAGCCGGATAACACAGCCCGATGCAAACTGAATGTGTGAGGAACTATTGCTACCGCAGTCATTCCTCCCTCATTCAATTCTAATGATTACACAGGGAGACGTGCTGACATTAATCGGGCATCTCTCATCCTGATGAAACATGCCCATCAGCCGACAAACGAGCAAATACTTGTTCATCGACTGGTTAATTATATATGCCAGCTATAAGGAATGAGCGTTTCTATGAATGCTTGTTTCTGATAACTGGGCTGAAAATAGTGCCGTCTAATAGTGCCCTTAACTTCCTGATGAGTCTGATGATTTCCCTGGCAAAATGCATCAGAGGATCGGGTGTAGGGTGCATTAGTCAGGGTAGGGAGTAGGTTCAGTACTGGACTGGGGTTTCCCTTCTCATGGTGGTCGCTCCATTTTGCTGGTGTTAGGGCATAGCGTACCGGGGAGCAACACCCAGCAAGATAGAGCTGGTCAGAGACCCCAATGATCGGGTTTGAGATATACAGTGTGAGCACTTAAAGAGGACCTGTCACCATCAAATGCAATCCGAAAGCACCATGTTATAGAGCAGGAGGGGCTGAGCAGATTGATATATATTTTTGTGGGAAAAGATCCAGTAAAACTTGTAATTTTTACATTCTTTGTTTTTTTTTACCTCCTGTGACTACTTATCGGTACAGGGAGGATCCATTTTTGCCTGATCCTGTAGGGATCAGCAAAAACGCTTCCGTTTCAGATAATACAACCATCTGCATCCGTTATGTACGAATTCGGTTGTATTATCCTTAAAATAGCAATGACGGATCCGGCATGAACACCATTGAAAGCCAATGGGGGACGGATCGGTTTTCTATTGTGTCCGAGAAAACGCATCCGCCACCATTGACTTGCATTGTGTGTCATGCCGGATCAGTTTTGATCCGCATCCCATGCCGCACAGAAAACCGCAGCTCTCTGGTATGGGAACGCAACCAAACGGAACGGAATGCATTTTGGAGCACTCTGTTCTGTTCAGTTCAGCTTTTTCTCCAGTATTGAGGAAGCGTTTTTCTCCAGTATTGAGATCCTCTGCCGGAGGAAAAGTTAAACGCAAGTGTGAAAGTAGCCTAATACTGATACTATCCTTGTACTTTTGTAGATACCCTTGTATGTATCATTTGTAACTGAATATTTGTAAGCACAATGACATAAAGACTACATTTTAGATAAATACCACTCCATTCTAGGATACATTTCGTGCAGCTATTCATTTACGTTTTTGCCATCGCACATCCCCTGTTTATATGGGACAATGTGCTGCCAATAATTGAGTTTTTTTTATGCCAGGATAAAAGATCCGATCCAGTGACAAACAAGCATTTGTTGGCGATCAGGTAGATGAGTGGACAAATGGGCATATGGGCCGAAGATGGGCAAATAAAGCACCAGCGATTCCCTGCCTGGTCTTTAGACTTATAAATGAAAAATAAATAATTTCCCCTTACACAGTATAACGCACACTGGTGATAGACAGTCACATAATCCTGTCCCTTACTTGTGACAGGAATGTCACTCTGAATATAATCAGCCAGTTCTGAAGCCCAATGGAAAGCTTTCATGGTGTAAGCACAACAGAAATGCGGCTTACCCAGTTAAATGTCTGGCTTCCCACTTAAGCTTTCTGTCTATGAATTCTTGTCATTTACATCCAGCTTAAAAGAAAGCTGCTTGCTGATCTTTCATAGAAGTCCGTCCTACCCCGGCTGTTGGGAAACAGACAATTGCAGCCCTCCCTTCATTCCAATGAAGGGCTGTGGTGTTGGGACCCGTCCAGACAAAGTGGACTCCGTGTCTGCATCCGGAATAGAATCTGCTCTCAGTTCTATTTAAAGGGCAGTCCCACGTACCATGCCAAAAATAAATTAAAGGGACATCGACATGTTGTATGCGTGCAGTGTATCTCAGCAGTCTTATCTGGGTTGGATATTTCACAGCTTAGCATTATTCTAGATCAGTAAGCAAATAGATAACCATGTATTCACCTCCCTGCAAAGTGACTTCCTTCATATCTCTCATCATTGCTGTACATGTGTCCTTTCAAAAGTAGTCATTCACCCCTTTTGGTTTTGTACAGTGATCCCTGAAGATACAATGGTCTCAGGATACAATATTTTTAACATACGATGGTCTTTCCTCAGCCAGTTAACAGCTGTAGTGGTTCCAGGCTAGATCTTATATTGAGAGAAATGCATTTATCTCAAGGCAATTCCTTGTGTTTGGACCTGGCTCCATCACTGAAGGGAGAGGTCTGAGAGGTGTAACAGAAAGAACCCGAGAGTGTCGGGTATGGAGAACGGGAAAATACTAGTGAGAGTCAGATGGATGGTCTCTCAAAAGTGTTTGAGCTTACTACAATGTCCAAAAATATGAAGGAACAAGCCCTCTGCAGAATCGCAACGCCAACACAGCATGAGGTGGATGGCAACATTTTGTGCAGGCACGTTGGGGCGTAGTACCATCTAGACAGTAATTTACCAAATCAGTTATTGTCTCTTTGGTATTCCTGCAGGAAAACTGATTATATATTCTGAATGGCTGGATTTGCTTATACAAGAGAGAGAGATGTGTGCCACAATATACACTCACCTAAAGAATTATTAGGATCACCATACTAATACGGTGTTAGACCCCCTTTTGCCTTCAGAACTGGCTTAATTCTACGTGGCATTGATTCAACAAGGTGCTGATAGCATTCTTTAGAAATGTTGGCCCATATTGATAGGATAGCATCTTGCAGTTGATGGAGATTTGAGGGATGTACATCCAGGGCACGAAGCTCCCGTTCCACCACATCCCAAAGATGCTCTATTGGGTTGAGATCTGGTGACTGTGGGGGCCATTTTAGTACAGTGAACTCATTGTCATGTTCAAGAAACCAATTTGAAATGATTCGAGCTTTGTGACATGATGCATTATCCTGCTGGAAGTAGCCATCAGAGGATGGATACATGTTCTCATTCTGTTTACGCCAAATTCGAACTCTACCATTTGAATGTCTCAACAGAAATCAGACCAGGCAACATTTTTCCAGTCTTCAACAGTCCAATTTTGGTGAGCTCGTGCAAATTGTAGCCTCTTTTTCCTATTTGTAGTGGAGATGAGTGGTACCCGGAGAGGTCTTCTGCTGTTGTAGCCCATCCGCCTCAAGGTTGTGCATGTTGTGGCTTCACAAATGCTTTGCTGCATACCTCGGTTGTAACGAGTGGTTATTTCAGTCAACGTTGCTCTTCTATCAGCTTGAATCAGTCGGCCCATTCTCCTCTGACCTCTAGCATCCACAAGGCATTTTTGCCCACAGGACTGCCACATACTGGATGTTTTTCGCTTTTCACACCATTCTTTGTAAACCCTAGAAATGGTTGTGCGTGAAAATCCCAGTAACTGAGCAGATTGTGAAATACTCAGACCGGCCCGTCTGCACCAACAACCATGCCACGCTCAAAATTGCTTAAATCACCTTTCTTTCCCATTCTGACATTCAGTTTGGAGTTCAGGAGATTGTCTTGACCAGGAACACCCCCCTAAATGCATTGAAGCAACTGCCATGTGATTGGTTGACTAGATAATTGCATTAATGAGAAATAGAACAGGTGTTCCTAATAATTCTTTAGGTGAGTGTATAACACATTAATACACCAATTTCATGGAAATTATTTCTTCTTGTATTGTTCCAGTGGCTCAAGGACAGTATCACTTGGCATATAATCAGCAGCACATTCCATGTCAAGGCAATCTGATGCCAACGAATGATTTTTGGTGACGCATGAAATGCAATCTTTAATAGCTGTAGTGGTTCAAGGCTAGATTTTGTATTGAGAGAGATGCATTTATGTCAAGGCAATTCCTTGTGTTTTGGACCTGGCTGCAACTGCTTCCTCTGAAGCACCTATGGCTGATACTCCTCTTTTACTTGCACCATGGGCCCATGCACAAGACTGTACCTTGGGTTTGCGTCCAATCTGCATTTTCTTTGTGGATTGCACACAGACCTATTCATTTATATTAGTCTGCAAAGAATACGCACAGCACGCAGATGTCATTCATGTGTTGTTTGCATCCATGTGGTTGTTGCAGAAATTATAAAAAATTATATTTTTGTCCGTTTTGCAAACAAGAATAGCCATTTCTATAAGGAAATTGTGGCATGCACATGGACATTATCCGTATTTTGGAAATCTGCGGTGTGCAGACCGCAAAATGGATATGGTCGCATGCATGAGGCCTAGTACATAGGGCTATAAACATGTTTGTTAATTGGCATTGGTGAATGAATAATAGCCAGCAGTATGCCTAACACACAGACAGTGCACACGACTGCTATGGTGCAAGAGGAAGGAGGAGACCTGGATAGGTCATCAGTATCTGATTGGTGGACCCTCGCCAATCAGCTGTTTGAGAAGGCAGTGGCTCTCCTGTGAGTGCCGCAGCCTTCTCTGTACCTACCAAGCACATCGCCGTACATTGTATAGCAGCTGTGCTTGGTATTGCAGCTCAGCCCCATTGACTTCTATAGGATTGAGCTGCGCCTAGGCCACGTGACTGATTAATGTGTCGTCACTGGCCTAGGAAAAGCTGAGAGAAGGCTGCGACGCTCACAAGAGCGCCGCTGCCTTCTCAAACAGCTGATCAGTGGGGGTCCTGGGGGTCGGACCCCCACCAATCACATACTGATGACCTATCCAAAGGATAGGTCAGCAGTATTAAAATCTCAGAAAACCCCTTTAAAAGTCTTCTTTGTTTGCAACTTGCATAAAACAGGTGGATGTGGCACTGAGAATAATAATACAAGACATTATAATCTGTACCTGACACCTTGACTTTCAAGAAAAGGACTAAAACCATTGAGATCATTAAAGGGATTCTGTCATCAGAAATGAGCCCTATAAGCTAAACATATGGCGATGTCCCTTGTAAAAGACAGAATCCTAAAGTGAGTTTATCAAATGCCCCTGTGGCTCTATATTCCTAAAAAAGCGGTTTATATCACCTGTCAATCACTTAAAAATGTGTCCAAGGGGACGTCTCATGGTGAAAGGTGCCCAGCTGCAGCCATGTCGTTTAGGTGCCCAGCGCCGCCTTCTGAGCTGAAATCGCCGCCCTCCCTTTCATGCGATCCGCCTACCTCACGTCATCACTGCTTCTCTAAACACCGCTCGCTTCATCCAGATCCCGAGCGTGCGCACTAGGTATATCCTGATGCGCCCGTGCGGACTACTGGCAGCGGCCTCGTATAGTGAAGTGCGCATGCGCCGGCCGGCGCACTTCGCCCGAACCTCCACTGACTGCCCATCCCAGCCATCCAACCTCCTACAGCCTGGTTCAAAGCTCACGGGATCTGGATGAAGCGAGCGGTGGTTAGAGAGGCAGTGATGACGTGAGGTAGGCGGATCGCATGAAAGGGAGGGCGGCAATTTCAGCTGAGAAGGTGGCGCTGGGCACCTAAACGACATGGCTGCAGCTGGGCACATTTCACCATGAGACGTCCCCTTGGACACATTTTTAAGTGATTGACAGGTGATATAAACCGCTTTTTTAGGAATATAGAGCCACAGGGGCATTTGATAAACTCACTTTAGGATTCTGTGTTTTACAAGGGACATCGCCATATGTTTAGCTTATAGGGCTCATTTCTGATGACAGAATCCCTTTAAATCCACTTGGACGGAGTGCCTCACACTTCAGGATCCAGTCGTCTTCATGCTTCAGTAACACATTTAATCCCTTTATTGTGCCTCAGTGTGGAAATTTTGGCATAACAGCAGCAATCACATTCACAACAAGAGCAAAAATAAGAGTAATTAGAAATTAAAGAGTAAAAAATACAAGAAAAACATAACAGAATTTACTTAAAAAAATCACTACTGGGTTTTTTGGAAACAGTGGTGGTTATAAATCCTAACCGCTGCTGGGAGGAAGGACCTACGATAACGTTCCTTCGTGCACCTAGGATGCAGCAGTCTGTCACTGAAGGAGCTCTCCAGCTCCACAACAGCTTCATGCATGGGGTGGAAGACATTGTCTAACAGTAATGTTCATTTTGCTAGACTTCTTCTGTCACCCACCTCCTGCACTGGATCAAGGAGACAACCTAGGACAGAGCTGGCCTTCTTAATGAGCTTATCTAATCTCTGTCTCTCAGCCACAGATAAGCTGCTCCCCCAACAAACCACACCATAGAATATGGCTGATGCCACCATTGAGTCAAAGGTCTTTAGGAGCGTCCCCTGCACTCCAAAGGACCTCAGTCTCCTCAACAGATAGAGTCTGCTCTGACCCTTTTTGAAAAGAGCATCAGTGTTATGGCTCCACTCCAGTTTGTTGTTCTGGTGAACACCCAGGAACTTATAAGAGTCCACCACCTCAATGTCTGTTCCCTGTATGTTCACAGGAACCAAAGCAGAGGGCCTGTGTCTGCGGATATCCACCACCAGCTCCTTGGTTTTGCCCGCGTTGATCTGGAACTGGTTCCGCTGACACCAGTCCACAAAATCCTGTGTCCCCTGTCTGTACTCTGAGTCGTCCTCACCTGTGATAAGGCCGATTATGGCAGAATAATCAGAGAACTTCTGTGGGTGGCAGCCCGGGGAGTTGATGGAGAAGTCTGCAGTGTAGAGGGTGAAGAGGAACGGTGCCAGCACCGTTCCCTGTGGTGCCCCCGCACTGCAGAACAGCTTGTCAGAGACACAAGCCTGAAATTTAACAAACTGTGGATGTTCTGTGAGGTAGTCAAGTATCCAATGTGACATGTGGTAGTCCACTCCTGCCATCTCCAGCTTGTCCCTCAGAAGTCCAGGTTGGATGGTGTTAAAAGCACTGGAGAAATAAAAAAACATGATCCTCACAGTGCTTCCAGGCCTCTCCAGGTGAGTTAGATAGAGCTCAGTTTAGTAGGTAAATGATGGCATCATCCATCCCGATGCTAGGCTGGTAGGCAAACTGCAGTGGATCCAATGAAGACCTCACCAGGGGGCGAAGATGGTTGAGAACCAGCCTCTCGAGGGTCCATTAAGTGTGAGGTCAGTGCTACCAGCCTGTAGCTGCTGAGGTCTTTCGGGTGTGAGGTCTTTGGCACTGGTACTACACAGGAGGTCTTCCACAGCTGTGGTACCTTCCCCAGCCTCATGTTTAACAAGTGACCCATAATGCCACACAGTTGGTCTGAGCAGCACTTCAGGAGCCTGGAGCTGATGGCGTCTGGTCCTGCAGCTTTACACACCTTGATTTTCTGTAGTTCCTTCCTCACCTGGAGTGTGGTGAAGGACAGGGTGGGCGAACGATGGAGTCCTCTGGTGTAGGGGGGGAGAGTGGTGGTAGGTTGCTGAGAGGTGAACAGTGGGGAGTTTGTAGCAGCATGGGGGATTGGGTCGGGGGGGTATCTGGTCAAACCTATTGAAGAACTGGTTCAACTCATTAACCCACCCCAAGTCACCTGCAGTCTGGATTTGATCCAGTTTGTGACCTAAGATGGTTTTCAGGCTTTTCCAGATCCTGCGTGTGTTATTCTGCTGCGGCTGGTCCTCCATCTTCTTCCTGTAGATGGTTTTTCCCCTCTCTGATCTTCCTTCTTAGCTCCCCCTGCACAGTTTTAAGCTTCTCCTTGTTTCCAGATTTAAAGTCTCTTTTCTTTTCCTTGAGGAGAGCCTTCCTAACTCCCCCTTGTGGTAATGGTCCTATCTGCTCTAAGCCAGCAAATCTCAAAACCTTTGTGTCTGTGTTAAGGCTGGGTTCACATCACGTTTTTCCCATCCGTTTAACGTACCGTATACAAAAAACGTATACGTTAAATGGATGTCTCAGACTGATACCATACAGTGGCATCCTTTTACCATAGAGTTCCTCTGTAAAATAAAACATATACTTTTTTTTTTATCGGACTCTGCAGGGTACAAGAATGTGGTGTGCTGTGTTTTTGTATCCTTTTCCCCCCCAATGTAGATGTCAAACGGAGGCATAAAACTTGATTGCCATTCGATTAACGTATATATGTTAGGAAAAAAAGGATACAAAAGCTTAGCACACCACGATTTTTTTATCCTGCAGAGTCTGGTAAAATAAAAAGTGTACGTTAATGTATAATGACATCAGTCTGAACCAAAAGATCTTTAAGGGTACTTGCACGTGGCGCAGAATACACACATTTTTTCTGCATGGAAGTAAATTTGTCACATCTTCTGTTGTCTGTGCACCAGAACTGACATCTACCCCAGCCAGGAGATGGGATAGATTTCTGATGTAATGTCCACCAGTTTCCTGGTATATATACAGTATTTTACTATGATATAGAGTTTTTTCACTAATATTGTGCCAGCAGATGCTCAGATGCCAACGTCATAGTGTAATTTTTCAATGCCAGATCATCAGATAATTTCACACAAATATCCTCATTACCAGATTTCCTTCCTGGACGCTTCCTTTGTATTATTATTTGGGATTCCTGAATGGGGAACAGCCGAACAGTCTGGAGCCAGGAACACTTTGCTGTAATGTGTACTTGGAACACAAATAGTCACTCCCTTGTCATATTGCCCCAGCGTACATTCTTCATTTTAAGACTTGGCATGTCAAGTATGGTTTTGGTTTTTAAGAAATAATACTGACATTATGTTTCTCCCGGTGTTGTACAAAATAGTGGTTTGCAACAACCAATGACTGTGTGCCATGGTGACATTTCTTTCCTAGAGATGCAATTTACTATGACCTTTGGACACACTAAGGAAAACACATGGGTCATATGCCAATTGTATACAAACGTATAACTTTTTGATAGCGAGCTCTGCTATGCTGTTTCGGTAACTCATATAGAAGTGAAATTACGGAAACAGCACAGCCTGCTTAGGTTTCTTCTCGTAACGCTAGTCTCTGACCGCTGCATACACTGGGTATTCTGGTCACTGCCATGAATGGTTGCAATGGGAATATCCCTTCAACCTTCCCTAAATGCAATGCAGCAATGTTAGGAATATGGCTACTGACCAGTAGCAACCAGCAGAATTGTGAATGCAGCTCTGGACTACAAGATAAGGAAAGTAATGCATGTACAAAGTGTATACTTGTGGAGTATTCCATGAGGTATACCTCCAACAAAAGCGACTGATGAGTTAATTGCCCAAAATTCATTTCGTGTCCGATTCAGTCGAATGAGCCATCAGATTCGATTTGTTCTAATTGAAAGTGCCCCAATTGAAACTCTGAGGTCTCCTAGGACTGTACCCAACCCCAAATCTTTTGGGAAATTCCTAACAAATTAGATTTTACAATCAATTTGCTTATCTCTTCAACAAGTTATGTCACTATATACGGTACATAGGCCATTGACTACTATTATCAAAAAATATATGTATAAAGATATATATGTATATGTTATTTAACTGTGTCCCTCTGCATAGGAAATCATAGTAGATTATTCTTTCACACGTAGTGGGAAAAAAAAAGCAGATATATACACTAGCCCAGTGATGGTGAACCTTTTAGAGACCGAGTGCTCAAACTGCAACCTAAAACCCACTTATTTATCACAAGGTGCCAACACGACAATTTAACCTGAATACTACAGTCCAATATAGTATATCTTCCATGTACTTTATCATTTAGCTATAATAGCCTGCCTACATTCAATGCACTGCCTGTGCCGTTCATAGTGCGTCTTATGCTAATGAATGGCAGGAAAAGTCTAAGGCATATTGGTACACCATAGACTTTTTCCAGGGTGCAGGTGCCACAGAGAGGGATCTGAGTGCCGCCTCTGGCGCCTGTGCCATAGGTTCGTCACCACTGCACTAGCCCAACTCATTCTAAAAGAACACAGATTTGACATGTGGGAGGTGTACATCAATGATATAACCTCCAGCACAGCTATGACGCAGTCAGCTGTGGTCACGGCCGGACCGTGCACACTTGTGTGAATCAGCCATTAGTGTTATCAGTTTATGTTATTTCTATTGTGTGCCATTCTGTTTCATTGTGAAGATCTGTCAAGTGTTATATCTAATCATTATTATGTATCTAACCCCATGGTAAAGAAAAATCTCTAACTTAATCCAACATTAAGTCATACTTTTATTGTGTTTCTATACCATTAAGCAGCTACATATGCATTTCAGCTTTTTGCTTGTTTCACCGCAGAAATAGTGTTACCATCACATTGTGTACAATGTAGAATAACATGCCTTTTTCTCTTTTTTAAGCTCACACAGGTTGGGATCATCGTGAGATGACAGTAATTATTGCTCTTACTTCTGTGCTGTTCCTGGCTGTAGTGATTGCCGTCTTCTTCTTTCTATACAGATTATTTGGAGGTATGTAACACTGGATATTAAAAGTATACCTGGTTCACTTTGCTTTTGTATGTTCCTCTGTAATTGTAATAAAATTATTTGCATTTGTTTTCTCAAAATCTTTAGCTTATGCTGTGTAGACATTGTGTGTGTGTGTGTGTGTATATATATATATATATATATATATATATATAGTGGGGGTTTCGCTCTGGCAGATAGGGTAAGCAGGCGCAGTACAGGGGCAAAATACAAGTTCTTAACTCAAAACGTCAGTGTTTATTCACACTTGAGGCAATTGCACAAAACAGCACGTAACTTTGCAGTCTTGGTGTTAATTCACACACAACGGAAAGTTCATATAACACAAGTCACCTTGCTGGCAGTTCTGCCTCCAATAGTCCACAGAAGGCTTTAGGGGGCCTGTTTCCTCAGCATGCGGCTCTCAGCCCTCCAGCACGGCACAAAGCCTCAGATCCTAAAAACAGAGACCTCTCTGCTCAGCCCAGCTGCCTATTTAAGGACAGCCAGGTGCTGCCAAAACCCAGAACGGTATAAGTTCTAGGTATAAGTTCTAAGAAACACCTGTGGGGTCAAAGTGCTCGCTACACCGAAATTCCTGAAGGGGTGTAGTTTCTGAAATGGGGTCACTTTTAGGAGGTTTCCACTAGGGGTACCTCTGCGTCTCTTTTAAAAGCACCATGGCACCCAAAAACTATTCCAGCAAAATCTGCCCTCCAAAAGCCATGTGGCGCTTCTTCCCTTCTGGGCCCTGCTGTGTGCCTATACAGCATTTTACGACAGCGTATTTATCCCTAGCAAACTATTCCAACCTTCTTATTTCTATCCACAGATGATTTTATTTGTTAAATGAAGAATGACACAAGGCTCATCTCTAGATATGTAAAAACTCAATATAGAAGGAACAACACAGTATTTCAAAGTACTAAATATATACAGATTTTGCTGGAATAGTTTTTGGGTGCCTTGTGTCCAGCTGGTGCCATCTGAGATTCGCACTACACTACTTTAATTTATAGGCAAGTTCTACTGGGTGCGGAAATGCCATAAATGTGGACATAAGCTGCTCTATGGGCACACAGCAGGACTCAAAAGGGGCACCATTAGGCCTTTGCAGTGTGGATTTTGCTGGAATGGTTTTCAGCCCCTACATCACATTTGCAGAGACCCTGTACCCATATAGTGGAAACCCCAATGAGTAACCCCCTTTTGGAAACTATACCCCTCAAGTTATTTATCAAGGGCTGGAGTGAGAATTCCTGTATCTGCCAGTGTGCCTGGAGGATTTTTGTATGAAACACTGCACTTTGTTGAATACTGACCTGTGTGTATTATATACGGGGTATGCTATTTGACCTGCATCCTAACGCAATGACCTGAAGAAGTGCTGCTCACTAAAGCTTAGGCCTAGTTCACACAAACGTTTTTTTTGCGAGTGTACGGGCCGTTTTTTTGTGTTCCGTATACAGTCCGTATACGGAACCATTCATTTCAATGGTTCCGCATTAAAAACGGAATGTGTTCCGTAAGCATTCCATTTCCATATTTCCGTTTTTCCGTTCCGTACAAATATAGAGCTTGTCCTATATTTGGCCGTAAATCACGGGTCGTGGCTCCATTAAAGTCAATGGGTCCGCAAAAAAAACGGAATGCATACGGAACACATCCGTATGTCATCCGTTTTTTGCGGATCACTAATTTAGAAATGCTAGGCCCAGCCTACTTTAGCCATGTGTTGTGTGTTTACAAACTTTGCCAAGAGCACATGTGCAGGTGCTGAAACCGGCCCCAGCCTGTCTGACTTGCAAGATACCAGCATCTCAACATGGATGTTGAAAAGTTGATCTTGCTGATCCAGGAACGTCCCCTGCTTTGGGACACTCGAACAGAGGAATATCATGACCGCATCTGCAAGGAGCGGGCATGGGACGAGGTGACCCGTGACATGTTGCCCAGAGAGTGGGAGAAGGCCAGTTCCTCCAAACGGCGAAAATTAGGTATGAGAACCCATGTTGATGTGTTTTATGTATAAAATGCCTATAATGTAATTGTTACTTGTCAAGCAATGGTGTATATTGGAGTATATTAGAGAAGCAGGTAAATCAGTATCTGTTTATTTTAATAGGCACCATGAGGATGTTGTGTACCACTTGTTTTTTTGAAATGTGAAAGTGCTCAGCACTATATATTGTTTGATTATTCATCAGCCATGGCCACCGGTGGCTCACCTGCTGTAGTAAAACGTCAATTATAATCATGACCTGCTGCAGTCTGATATATATTTTATGTGTGGACATGCTTAGAGGTATACATTTTAAACTGCTTTATAGCTTCATATTGTGTATCCCTGTAATGTCAAAATATCAAGTCTGAATAATGTTTAAAGGCCTTTTATGATTACCGGGTTACAACAACCCTGCTATCTCGCAGTGGTGGCCATGCTTACATATTATTCAAAAATGTTCCTCACTCTCTGTTGGCTGGGATCACTGAAGCTGGGTTAGTTCATCTTTTTTTTTGTGTACTGGTCAAGCGCAGTCCATGTGGATGGATTAGATAGTATTTACAACAATAGAAACAAGAAGTTTGTGAAGTGATGTGAACATAAGGTTATTCAGCCTAGGAAGATAGAAAATCTCCTGTATATGGTATACAAAATTAAGTATTTGCTGGTTTTAATGTAGTAGTAACCATATTTGGTGATGTGATTTTATACGTGTGATGACATTTTTTAAGTTAGAATTGTTGTTATGTTATATTTCTAGAGTCCAACGCTGGCAGTCGTGCCGGGATCAGTTCCGCCGGGAACGAGTCCAGGCCATGGGAAAAAGTGGCGATGGAGGCGTCCGAAAGAAGCCCTATATTTATACCTGCCAGTTGGGTTTCTTAAAACCGGTGCTGGACCTATGAAATGTATAGATTATTTTTTATGTTATCTTCGAAATGTCCCCAAATATATTTGTAGTGGCTTTTTTTTGGTAAAATAGTTCTCATTTTACCAGTAATGTTTTATAGCCTAGTATACAACTAGGGCTGGAGTGCACAAGCCAGGTACATGTTGTTATAATATCTTGTGGGAATATACTGGCCTTGTCACCACAATGATCGCTAAAGTATTCCAGCTACCATTGTTTATCCTGATATGACCTGCACAAATGGCTGACATTATAAACAGGTGAGGATAGCGATAAGGGACAACCATCTGTGCAGGTCTATATTACATAATAAGGATCTCCGAACGCCTTTTCATATTGATTAGCTATCCTGATAATCAATATGTGACACGTCTACTGGACCCATGTCATCCAGTGTGGTTTGTGAAATGTGGCTTATATGTTCATACAATGTATGTATATATATATATATATATATATATACCAATGTTATTTACATTACTCTCTCATTCCACAGCACCGTTGACAGCCTGGAAGAGCAGAGGGGCCATGAGTCGACCACCAATAAGGAGGAGCGTGTGGCTGCTCCCCGGGATTTCCCTTCTCTGGCCACTGAAGAGCGATAACTATCGCAACAGTTGAATCCGACAGAGAGGGAGGAGTCCTCTGCTGTGGAGGTTGGGGCTGAGGTTCAGTCGAGCCCCGAACCTTTATTAAGGAGACCAGCACGGCGGAGAAGGGTCGCACCACAGCCTCTCGAACCTGCCTTAAATACTCGAGCCATTGTAGAAAGTCAGGTGCTCGAGTATTTAAGGCAGAGAAGGGCTGAGGGCAAAGAAGAGCGAATGCTCAGTGGCCTAGCGCCACTTATGGAACCATTGTCTGCCGAAAAGCAAGACATTTTTGTTTCGGTAATGGCTACTGTAGCCAACATTTTAAAAAGCCCTATGGACCCAATGGAGCTAGTGCGGGCCGTCCATAATGTCCATTGTCGTGCTTTAACAATAAGCAGTGGCACACCAGCCCAACCTGGGCCCAGTATGTTTTACCGGCAGCCCATCCAACCAACATATTCCCAGCCCCTATTTACGCAAGAACCAGATTTTGGCCCTTGCCCCCCTTGTCCTGTACCAAGGATGAGATACCAACCACCCCCTAATGTCGCTGGCCCTAGCACACAGGGCCTTTTTTTTGTGGGAATTAACCAAACTTTAATTTGTGTTATGTCTTATTATGTTTTTTATTGCTGAATATTAAGCACTTTTATTTTTTACCTGGGAAATGTTCGTTCTAAATATAAACAAAGAATCCAAAAATCTCTAGCCTTTTATTTGCAAACCATCAACATTTTTACGGTATACAACATTACATGTATTATTTATATCACTACACTCCAAACGTCATACACATCTTTTTATTGGTGAATCATTACAACTCGGGCTGGCAATATACGTAAAGTCAACGCTGCTCAACCTTCCGCCATCCAGTTGTATAAAAATTGCAACTCCAAGCATGCCCTGAGAGCTCTAGAATATCAACCCAGACTGGGAATTGTAGTTTGTATACAGTTGCAGGGACACAGGATGGCGAGACCAGCTTAACCCAAAAAAAACATATTCAACATCTATTCGAAGCATGTTGTATGTGCTTGAATAATCTCCGAATCCGGGACCTTGGACAACATCTTGAAGTCTTCTGCATGCCTATGGAAAAACGACAAGTTTGGAATAAGTATTGCAACATATGGGTGCGTATGCAATCATAACATAGGTCCGATTTAGTTATGGTTTTTACGAGGTATTAGAGGGTTGTTGTAGACAATCAAATATAAGATTTCTGTAGTCATGAAAATGACCTAATTTACCAATTTCGACTACACGAATGTTATTTGACAATTCATACAATATAACCCCAGCCCACAAGCCCACGTCAAGGGTCCTCTTTGTCTTGTGAGTCCCTACACTATCAACATATAACCCCACCACCAAAAAAAATAAAAAAATAGGAAAATAAAGTTACTAGGACTACCAGAGTCCAGATTAATTTACACTCTGCCATGAACTACGCCCATCTGCCACGGCACTGCTCCCTCAGGACTTGAAAAATATTCTTCATAGAGGGCCCGAACTGCAAGGGCTGCAGTTCCGGGTTGTCCGTGAAGGGTCTGGTCCAATCCTCCTGATGAAGAAGATGTACCAGATTCCAATTCATCAACTTCTGAGGGACCATCATTAATCCTGACAAAGTTATGCAGGATTACACACGCTTGAATAACCCGGGTGGCATTCTCCGGTGCCATCTGTAAGGATGACAGGAATACTCTCCACTTCTGTGTGAGTATTCCAAACGCACACTCAACATACTGACGAGCTCTACTCAGCCGATAGTTGAAGATACGTCTGCTGTCATCCAGGTTGCGTCTGGGGAAGGGTCACATGACATGTGGTGCCAAAGCAAACCCTTCATCAGCCACAATTACAAATGGAGCCGGTGGTCCCGCAGAACCTGGCAGCAATCTGGGCTCTGGTAGGGCAAGCTGGTTGGCTTGAAGTCTCTCACACATTCTGGAAGCACTGAAAATGCGCGCACCTGCAGTGCTCCCATATGCCCCAATATCCACAATTATAAACTTGTAATTACTGTCAGCCAAGGCCATTAGCATGACAGATAAATATTGTTTATAATTGTAGTGCAGGGACCCTGAGTGAGGCGGCTTCTTAACACAAATGTGTTTGCCATCCAGTGCCCCAATGCAGTTTGGAAACTGCGCATCACCATAAAAACCCTCAGCAATTTGGATCCAATCCTCAGCCTTGGGCACTGGCATCACCGCTTCCCTGAGTCGCTGCCAAATCACATCACATGTTTGACGAACTATCATAGAAATCGTTGAGACTCCCAGCAGGAACTCAAAATGCAGACATACAAATGAATTCCCTGTTGCCAAAAATCTGGGGAAAAAAATATATAAATAAATAAAGATTAGATACTATAACAACCACCATTTACAACTAATCTAACCAAAGAAGTGGTTGGTCACCCGCTCTGTAAATATGTATAGGTGCTCGACGTCTAGCCTGAATCACCCAGTCAGATAAAATGGAAAATAGAAAAATAGTAGTGTAGACGTGCACTCTATATCTACATGTGTGTGTCTCCTGATAAAGAGTGCCCGTCTACACTACTATTTCTCTATTTTCCATTTTACACTTTGGCGCGACACTATCACACATATAACAACATGATAACATTAATAACATGTAATACTATGCACATTCTATAACATAAACGATGCATACCTCAACGTAACGATGAGCCGTTCCTCTGGAGAAATGCAGCGCCTCATATTTGTGTCCTGGTAGGTGAGGCCAGGGCGCAGAGTCGCTAACAACAAGTCAAAGCTGTTCACAGACATACGACAATACCGATGAAATTTATCAGGATGCTGTCGCATATCCATGTACAGCGTGTGGAAATGACCCTTCCTGTGCCGCTGAGAGACAATAGGGTGAACCCACTGCCTCCTCCTCCTCGGTTCCATGTTCCAATAGGGTGAACCAGTTCCTCCTCAGCCATGATACAGCTGAAAATTGTAGCCAGAAACCAATGTCTGCCAAACACAGGATTCCAAATACGCTCTCAATGCTGAAACAAGCTGATGAAAATGGAGTCACAACTATCACATGACCAAGTTCAATAGGGGGATTGAAAAAGGGATGTGGCCTAAACTGATGATGTCAAACCTTTCTGATCCGCAAAAAATGGATTGTAAACTGAAACCAATACGGCTTTTTTTTGCGGACATATGGAACGGAAACGGAATGGAAACACAACGGAACTCAAAAACGGAACAACGGATCAGTGAAAAACGGACCGCAAAAAACTATAAAAGCCATACGTTCGTGTGAACTAGGCCTTAGGCTGGTCAAACTCTAGATTCTCCAGTCTGCACATTGTCGTCATATTTGCTTTATAAAGGTTGTTGCTCCTTGTCATAACTTAAAATGATAAACAATCGATCTCTGCCTTGAGCTGTAACCTGCATTGGAATTCTATTGCTCAGGTGCACATGAATGGTTTGGCATAAGCACTTTTAAGTATTGCGAACAACTGTTCCAGACAACTACTGAAAAATATCATGTCATATCGAAATTTTCACAAAATTCTGTTGTTATCTAGCATGGTTTTCGTTGTCTTGAATAAATGACAACTTACAGCCATAAATGGCTAAATTAATTTAGATGATAAAAATAACTAATCTATGGATAGCTTTAAGGGGTTGTCTCACTTCAGCAAATGGCATTTATCATGTAAAAAAAGTTAACATAAGGCACTTACTAATGTATTGTGATTGGCCATATTGCCTCCTTTGCTGGCTTAATTCACTTTTCCATAGTATTATACGTAGATATGAGGTGGCCAGGATGGAAACTGCTGCGCATGTGTTCCTATGTGCACTCCCACGGTCCTGGCCATCAGAGAGGGCGGCGCTTTTTCCTATAATGTGCAAGCACAGGCACTATTGCTGGATTGCAAGGTGGTCATAACCCCTGGATATGAGCAGTGTATAATGTGATGGAAAAATTAATCAAACCAGCAAAGGAGGCAAATTGGACAATCACAATACATCAGTAAGTGCCTGGTATTAACTTTGTCTACATGATAAATGCCATTTACTGAAGTGAGACAATCCCTTTAAGGTTTATATCCTGTGTTAAGGTCTATTCACACTTCCGTAGAATGGGTCTGGATCCGTTCCGCAACGTTGCGGAACGAATCCGGACCCATTCATTTTCTATGGGGCCGGAAGAGATGCGGACAGCACACAGTGTGCTGTCCGCATCCGCATTTCCGGAGCGCGGTCCCGATCTTCCGGTCTGCGGCTCACGAAAAAAATAGAACATGTCCTATTCTTGTCCGCAATTTAGGCAGATCTATGGGGGTGCCGGCCGGGTGTATTGCGGATCCGCAATACACTACGGACGTGTGAATGGACCCTTAATATGATTGTAAGTGTAGTGTACTGCTTCCTTCATTTAATCATTCATCTCCTTTCTTTAGAAGACCGTAAACAAGGTCTTCACAGTATGAATATGATGGAAGCTGCAACCTCAGAGCCATCCCTGGACCTAGACAATCTGAAGCTATTGGAGGTAAAACATCTTTGCACTTTCTATTCTTATGAAACTATAGGAATAGTGATAACATGATTGTTAGAGAAGAATGTTAAAAGGGTTGTCTCACTGGTGAGTGACTGGTTTGTTTGAATATAAGCACTGTTGTCCAGTGTAAAGCAGTGGAGACTTCTTTCTTATGTTCTGAAGGACTTGTGGACTTTTCTTCTTCACAATGCTGCTCCTCTGGAATCTGGATTCCTACCGCCATAATTGGAAAAGGGGACTTGGAATCCCTGATTTAGCAATTGGTGGGGGTCCCAGCAGTGATCCCCCTGTGATTACATATTTATCATGTATCCTGTGGATAGATTAGAAATGTTCTTGCTAGGAATAGCCTTTTTAGACAGTTAAAAGGGTTGTCCCAAGACAAAGACTTAAGTGTGGATAGGGATAAGTGTCTGATCGGTGGGGTCTGACCACTGGGGACCTCAACAATCACGATAATGGGGGCCCCAATTCCCTTGTTGAGTGGGGGTCACCCACGTGTTCTACCGTTCCATTCAACTCCTTAGGACTGTTCTGGTTAAGCTGCCAGTTCGGTTGATGTACTGCTCCAAATTAATGAATGTTAACCACCTCAGCCCCCAGTGCTTAAACACCCTGAAAGACCAGGCCACTTTTTACACTTCTGACCTACACTACTTTCACCGTTTATTGCTCGGTCATGCAACTTACCACCCAAATGAATTTTACCTCCTTTTCTTCTCACTAATAGAGCTTTCATTTGGTGGTATTTCATTGCTGCTGACATTTTTACTTTTTTTGTTATTAATCGAAATTTAACGATTTTTTGCAAAAAAATGACATTTTTCACTTTCAGTTGTAAAATTTTGCAAAAAAAATGACAGCCATATATAAATTTTGCTCTAAATTTATTGTTCTACATGTCTTGATAAAAAAAAAAAATGTTTGGGTAAAAAAAAAATGGGTTTGGGTAAAATTATAGCGTTTACAAACTATGGTACAAAAAATGTGAATTTCCGCTTTTTGAAGCAGCTCTGACTTTCTGAGCACCTGTCATGTTTCCTGAGGTTCTACAATGCCCAGACAGTACAAACACCCCACAAATGACCCCATTTCGGAAAGTACACACCCTAAGGTATTCGCTGATGGGGATAGTGAGTTCATAGAACTTTTTATTTTTTGTCACAAGTTAGCGGAAAATGATGATTTTTTTTTTTTTTTTTTTTTCTTACAAAGTCTCATATTCCACTAACTTGTGACAAAAAATAAAAACTTCCATGAACTCACTATGCCCATGACGAAATACCTTGGGGTCTCTTCTTTCCAAAATGGGGTCACTTGTGGGGTAGTTATACTGCCCTGGCATTCTAGGGGCCCAAATGTGTGGTAAGGAGTTTGAAATCAAATTCTGTAAAAACTGACCAGTGAAATCCGAAAGGTGCTCTTTGGAATGTGGGCCCCTTTGCCCACCTAGGCTGCAAAAAAGTGTCACACATCTGGTATCTCCGTATTCAGTAGAAGTTGGGGGAAGTGTTTTGGGGTGTCATTTTACATATACCCATGCTGGGTGAGATAAATATCTTGGTCAAATGCCAACTTTGTATAAAAAAATGGGAAAAGTTGTCTTTTGCCAAGATATTTCTCTCACCCAGCATGGGTATATGTAAAAGACACCCCAAAACACATTCCCCAACTTCTCCTGAATACGGAGATACCAGATGGTGACACTTTTTTGCAGCCTAGGTGGGCAAAGGGGCCCATATTCCAAAGAGCACCTTTCGGATTTCACTCGTCATTTTTTACAGAATTTGATTTCAAACTCCTTACCACACATTTGAGCCCCTAGAATGCAGGGCAGTATAACTACCCCACAAGTGACCCCAGTTTGGAAAGAAAGACCCCAAGGTATTCGCTGATGGGCATAGTGAGTCATGGAAGTTTTTTATTTTTTGTCACAAGTTAGTGGAATATGAGACTTTGTATGAAAAAAAAATATATAAAAAAAATCATCATTTCCACTAACTTTGTGACAAAAAAATAAAAAATTCTAGGGGGAACTCGCCATGCCCCTCACGGAATACCTTGGGGTGTCTTCTTTCCCAAAATGGGTCACTTGTGGGTAGTTATACTGCCCTGTCATTTTCCAGGGCCCTAATGTGTGTAAGTAGGTAAATGACCAGTGAAATCCAAAAGGTGGCGCTTTGGAATATGGGCCCCTTTGCCCACCTAGCTGCAAAAAAGTGCCACACATGTGTATCTCCGTACTCAGGAGAAGGTTGGGAATGTTTTTTGGGGTGTCTTTTTACATATACCCATGCTGGTGAGAGAAATATCTTGGCAAAAGACAACTTTTCCCATTTTTTTATACAAAGTTGGCATTTGACCAAGATATTTATCTCACCCACATGGGTATATGTAAAATGCACACCCCAAAACACATTCCCCACCTTCTCCTGAGTACGGAGATACCAGATGTGTGACACTTTTTTGCAGCCTAGGTGGGCAAAGGGGCCCATAGTCCAAAGAGGACCTTTCGGATTTCACTGGTCATTTTTTACAGAATTTGATTCAAACTCCTTACCAACACATTTGGGGCCCCTAAAATACCAGGCATTATACCTACCCCACAAGTGACCCCATTTGGAAAGAATAGACCCCAAGGTATTCGCGATGGGCATATTAGTAAGTTCATGGAAGTTTTTATTTTTTGTCACAAGTTAGTGGAATATGAGACTTTGTATGAAAAAACAAAAAAAAAAAAAAATTCATCATTTCCACTAACTTGTGACAAAAAATAAAAAATTCTAGGAACTCGCCATGGCCCCTCACGGAATACCTTGGGTGTCTTCTTCCAAAATGGGGTCACTTGTGGGGTAGTTATACTGCCCTGGCATTTTCCAGGGGCCCTAATGTGTGGTAAGTAGGTAAATGACCATGAAATCCGAAAGGTGCTCTTTGAATATGGGCCCCTTTGCCCACCTAGGCTCAAAAAAGTGTCACACATCTGGTATCTCCGTACTCGGGGAGAAGTTGGGGAATGTGTTTTGGGTGTCCTTTTTACATATACCCATGCTAGGGTGAGAGAAATATCTTGGCAAAAGAGCACTTTTCCCCATTTTTTTATACAAAGTTGGGCATTTGACCAAGATATTTATCTCACCCAGCATGGTATATGTAAAAAGGACACCCCAAAACACATTCTCAACTTCTCCTGAGTACGGCGATACCAGATGTGGTGAGCGACTTTTTGCAGCCTAGGATGCGCAAAGGGGCCCAAATTCCTTTTAGGAGGGCATTTTTTAGACATTGGATACCAGACTTCTTCTCACGCTTTGGGCCCCAAGAATGCCAGGGCAGGTATAAATACCCCACATGTGACCCCATTTTGGAAAGAAGACACCCCAAGGTATTCAATGAGGGGCATGGCGAGTTCATAGAATTTTTTTTTTTTGGCACAAGTTAGCGGAAATTTATATTTTTTATTTTTTTCTCACAAAGTCTCCCGTTCCGCTAACTTGGGACAAAAATTTCAATCTTTCATGACTCAATATGCCCCTCACGAATACCTGGGGTGTCTTCTTTCCGAAATGGGGTCACATGTGGTATTTATACTGCCCTGGCATGCGAGGGCCCTAAAGCGTGAGAAGAAGTCTGGAATATAAATTCTAAAAAATTTACCGCATTTGATTCCCGTAGGGTATGGTGAGTTCATGTGAGATTTTATTTTTTTGTCACAAGTTTAGTGGAATATGAGACTTTGTAAGAAAAAAAAAAAATAATTCCGCTAACTGGGCCAAAAAAAATGTCTGAATGGAGCCTTACAGGGGTGATCAATGACAGGGGGGTGATCAATGACAGGGGGGTTGATCAATGACAGGGGGGTGATCAATGACAGGGGGGTGATCAATGACAGGGGGGTGATCAATGACAGGGGGTGATCAATGACAGGGGGGGGTGATCAATGACAGGGGGGTGATCAATGACAGGGGGGTGATCAATGACAGGGGGGGTGATCAATGACAGGGGGGTGATCAATGACAGGGGGGTGATCAATGACTGGGGGGGTGATCAATGACAGGGGGGGTGATCAATGACAGGGGTGGTGATCAATGACAGGGGTGGTGATCAATGACAGGGGTGGTGATCAATGACAGGGGGGTGATCAGGGAGTCTATATGGGGTGATCACCACAGTCATTGATCATGCCCCTGTAAGGCTTCATTCAGACGTCCGGATGCGTTTTGCGGATCCGGACGTCTGAATGAAGCCTTACAGGGGGGTGATCAATGACAGGGGGGTAATCAATGACAGGGGGGTGATCAGGGAGTCTATATGGGGTGATAACCACAGTCATTGATCATGCCCCTGTAAGGCTTCATTCAGACGTCCGGATGCGTTTTGCGGATCCGATCCATCTATCAGTGGATCCGTAAAAATCATGCGGACATCTGAATGGATCTTTACAGGGGGTGATCAGGGAGTCTATATGGGGTGATCACCACAGTCATTGATCATGCCCCTGTAAGGCTTCATTCAGACGTCCGGATGCCGTTTTGCGGATCCGATCCATCTATCAGTGGATCCGTAAAAATCATGCGGACGTCTGAATGGAGCTTTACAGGGGGGTAATCAATGACAGGGGGTGATCAATGACAGGGGGGGTGATCAGGGGAGTCTATATGGGGTGATCACCACAGTCATTGATCATGCCCCTGTAAGGCTTCATTCAGACGTCCGGATGCGTTTTGCGGATCCGATCCATCTATCAGTGGATCCGTAAAAATCATGCGGACATCTGAATGGAGCTTTACAGGGGGTTGATCAATGACAGGGGGGTGTAATCAATGACAGGGGGTGATCAGGGAGTCTATATGGGGTGATCAGGGGTGATTAGGGGTGATCAGGGGGCTAATAAGGGGGTTAATAAGTGACGGGGGGGGTGTAGGTGTAGTGTAGTGGTGCTTGGTGGACTTTACTGAGCTACCTGTGTCCCTCTGGTGGTCGATCCAAACAAATGGGACCACCAGAGGACCAGGTAGCAGGTATATTAGACGCTGTTATCAAAACAGCGTCTAATATACCTGTTAGGGGTTAAAAAAAAACACATCTCCAGCCTGCCAGCGAACGATCGCCGCTGGCAGGCTGGAGATCAACTCTCTTACCTTCCGTTCCTGTGAGCGCGCGCGCCTGTGTGCGCGCGTTCACAGGAAATCTCGCGTCTCGCGAGAGGACGCGCCGGCGCGTCCAGGAGGAATGAATCAACCACCTCCAGGACGCGTCTGTGCGTACAGCGGTCCGGAGGTGGTTAAAGTATACGTATACTGAGAGATCAATACTCAGACAACACACAGCTGGGTTATAACAGGATCTCTGTTTATTTGCGGAACAGCAGACAGTATAGAGGACGGAAAGGAGTGGGGGGTGTAAGGTGGCGTGTATCTTTTCTATTGGCTATAAACTCTGTATTTTCTGTCACATCAATGACAAGAGGAAGTCCCCCCCCCCTCCCCCCTTGCTGGTGGGTGAAGCCGTTACTTCTTCTTTCTTTGAAGCTGCTTGCTTGAGCTGAACGGAAACCGTCTTGTGACACATGATAAAGCAAAGAGCAAGATTCTTGTTATAGGCATTGGCTGGGTACCTGACCGCCATTTTAACTACAGTATAGTTCTCAACAAGCAAGTATCCATTTTGTATCAATAGTCCATAACAGTTCCCCCTTGGAAACTTGATTGTAGACTTTCCCTTACCTAATGAATCCCCTGGCATACCATTCGCATCCTCTTCACCCACAGTGGCGACAACCTATCCCTAATGGATAAGTTCACGTTTAATCGGACTTGTGGTAATACCCTGGGATTCATCTCACCCTATCTCAGCCAGGCATCTTAGTGAGGAGGGGAAGCTGTGTTGAGCGATATTTCCTTCTGTTCTTCCTCATCGTAGAGAAGCATGATAGGGTGTTCATCAGTTTTCTTCATTCTTTTTTAAAAGGCGGGTCACACAAGTAAGAACAAGCTTAATCACTACATATATCACCAATATTATTAGGGCTACCTGCAATATTACTTGGACAATTCCCATGAGCCAACCTCCAATACCTTTAAACCAGTTGTCGGTGTTAAGGAAAGAGAAGGTATCAGACCACCATATCAGCTTTATGTGCGTCCAGCCATTTATCCCTTAGATCCGCCATTTTCTCTAGACCCACCTTAACTTGCAAATTACCCTGGCACATACCTCCACCTTTAGCTGTAACATAGTCTAGAACTAATGTGTGTTGGTTGGTGACAATGATCAACTGGTTTTGCACACTGTTCGAGGTATTCATTAGTCTCATCACTTCCCATATTTGATCATCTAGATAATCAGTTGCCACCACCAAATGATCCCACATCTGCACTATCATGGGATATATGAAAATGCTACTAAGAATTTTATTGGAAATGCTCATTTCTACAACATGTGGCTTACCGTTTGGTCTGGGTGTGTTATCTTTGGCCCTGAGGTACAAGGTGTGTTTAGGAATAGCATTTATGTCAATTTCAGAGTGTGGTACTATAAAGCCAGCAGGAGTAAGCCTGGCGATGGTGCACAGTCCTGTGACATTCTCGAATAACCATTTGTACACTTTGTATCCACAAACTAAGTATATGTCTTCTGGAACTGCCACTGCTGTGCTATTGAATAATTGGGTAATTAATTGTTATCCCTTTCGCCAGCTCATATCCTTTTAACTGACCTTCGGTGTTGTTAGCTAATATACCTACGATAAGGTCCTGTACAGTATGGCCGTTACAGGGTAGGTCTTTTCCGTTCACAGCATCTACACCAATACACTGCACATGGTTGTCTGTTTTTGAGTCATTGCAACCTGGAGGTGTATGTGCGGACTAAATGTCATACCTTTGGTTTGTACTTGGAGACAATAACAGTGTGTCCAGCTAGGAAAACATGTGACATTAGCCCAGTGTCCCTCTTGCCAGGGGATAGAGCTATAATCTATCGAGGGTCGCTGATCTGTTTATCAGAGCCATGGGGCATCTGCCCACCTTGCGGACAGGTAAGGACACTTCCCTGTCCTTATCTTTTCGGGATTTAACTCAGTATATGCTAGTGAGAAACATAGTAGAGTTAGGACAGGTCAATCAGTTCAGAAAGTTCCAGGGGTATTCAACATAAGCATACTGGCTGAACTCACAGGACTGTGGGTACAGATCAACAATCTCTGAGTTTCAGTCTCATTCAACCCCTGACTAGAATTTTATGGTGCCGTATCAGTGATTGTCCCATTCATCACCCAGTGGCGTGAATACGCTGATATGCCTACAGTCAAAGTTATAAGTAGGGTGGACCCCATGGCTTATTGTTCCAGGGTCGTCAGGACAGCCTTTACTCTTTTACAATGTGAGGCGTGGATCGAGGTAAGCCTCCCTTCAAGTTTCACAGAGGTCGGGGTAGTCAGCAACATCTGGTAAGGCCCCTTGTATCGTGGTTCGAGGGTGTTTCTGATGTGTTTCTTGACCACCACCCACTCTCCAGGTTTGAGAGTGTGGCTTCCCTCTACGGAGTCAGGATCTGGAATGGAAGAGAAAACTTGTGCACGTATGTTAGACAATTGTTTACTCGGGTCAATCACATATTTTGCAACAGATTCATAATGTATTTGCAATTGCTGTGGGAAGTACTGCCCCATCCTAGGCCCTGTCCCAAACAAAATTTCATATGGAGTCAGTTTGTGTGGAGGCCTAGGGGTGTGTCTAACTGAAAATAGTGCTATCGGCAGGCATTGTACCCAACTGAGCCCTGTCTCCCTAGTCATTTTCAGCATCTTGGACTTCAGTACCCTGTTCAGTCGTTTGACTTTGTAGCTGCTTTGGGGTCTGTAGGGCGTGTGATAGGCTAAGTGTGACCCTACCATCTTCCAGACTTCTTGGGTTAAGCTAGCAGTGAATGCTGGGCCCTGATCACTCTCAATGACTTCAGGTACTCCGAACCTACAAACAGTTTCCTGCATTAGTTTCTTAGCAGTTGTTGTGGCGGTCTGATTTCGGAGAGGGTAGGCTTCTGGCCACCCAGAGAACAAGTCTACCACTACTAGCACATATTGAAACCCTTGGCACATTGGCATCTGGATGTGGTCAATTTGAATCCGTTAGAACGAGTACTGGGCTTTGGTGAGACATTTGGTTGGTGCAGGCTCAGTTCTTGCCAGGTTGCACTGCGCACAGATGAGGCAAGACTGAGTATGCCTTACCAGGACAGGGGTTATCCCTGGGGCCACCCATATTTTGTCAATTAGTTCATTCATGATGGTCTTAGATTGGTAGGTGGGCCCATGAGCTATTGAAGCTATCAGAGGATAGAGAGCTTTGGGCGGGAAGAGGGAGAAGAGCAGCAGGATTGAGGATGTGACATCTTTGAATAGTGACATTATCAGGTAGGAGCAGGCTACCTTGCAACCATAGGTGACGTTGATTAGTCAGATGCTTAGATTGTGTTTGTTGGAGAATGGCAGAAATGTCATGTGGTGCTAGGATAGTGAGGGGGTGGCCTAGTACCATATCAGAAGTGGTGTCCAGCAGGGCACTGGCTGCATGTACAGCTCTGACACAGGAAGGGGCTGCCCTGGCTACTGGGTCCAGTCTCTTTGTATGGTAGGACTTGGGGGTCCTTCAGGGTCACAGTGACTGGTGGACATTGAGGCATCCGGATATCCTGGGGTTCTCTGGCCCAGAGAGTATCGGGGATGAGGTGCAAAATGGTTTGCAGCGAATCCCCTTGCTCATATGAATCAGTGGCAGAATTTTATTGTCAGACATCCGGGCAGGCCGTGGTGTCACATAATTTGATGCGAAAACCACAAAGACCAAGAAGCGACACAGTTTTCTTATCAGAAAGAGGATCTTAAACTAACACAGCAGGAAACTAACATTTCTGTGAAAAGAAAAAAGGTGGGGGTCAACTGATCCCCCGTAGCTGTCCTGCAATGTGGTGGAATGATCTGCTAATTTTGCTTTTGCCCATTTCTCTATAAAGTATTCCAGAGACTCATGATCCCAGGGGTCAAAGTTATGACCCCTCAGCTCAGGGATGGGAATGTGGTCCATTACTCTCTGGCTCAGTGGTTAGCACTGGTGCCTTTCAGCGCTGGGGTCCTAGGTTCAAATCCGACCAAGGACAACATCTGCATGGAGTTTGTATGTTCTCCCTGTGTTTGTGTGGGTTTCCTCCGGGTACTTCGGTTTCCTCCCACACTCCAAAGACATACTGATAAGGAACTTAAATTGTGAGCCCCATTAGGGACAGTTGGTTGCTAATGTCCGTAAAGCGCTGCGAAATATAGTAGTGCTATATAAGTGCATTAAATAAATAAATTATCAGTGAGCAGTATTCACTGGTCTTATTCTCCACTATACTTTACAAATCAGACCACGTACATCCATAGGTTTGGTGCACTTGAGACAATTTCCTGTGAAATGGCGTTGGGTGGGTCTCAGGGTCAGGCAGTAAATTCACTATAGTGAATAACTGTTGTGGAGTGAAAGACACAATTTTTGGAGGTCCCTGTGGCCGGTTAAGTGGTAGTGCTTCTCTAAGGGTTTTGTAATTGCCCCTCTCTAGATCTTGCATGTTTCTTTGCAATGCAGTAATCTGAGACTGGCGTTGTTAGGGTTCTGTGCATCAGGACTACCCCCGTTCCATGGTGCCAATTGGGGAAGGGTGGGAGTCCTTGTGCCCGACACAGATTCTACCACCTCGTTAGACTGCTTTGATCGGGCTCTTCTGTTTGACCTCCCACCATTATGGGTGTGTTGGTCATGATCTAACGCGGAGTCATAAAAGTGCCATCCAAGTTTATCATTGGGTACAGCATAGAGATCACCGGGACACTAGGGGTGACATAGGAGTAGTGATGTCGCGAACATAAAATTTTCAGTTCGCGAACAGCGAACGCGAACTTCCGCAAATGTTCGCGAACTGGCGAACCGGGCGAACCGCCATAGACTTCAATAGACAGGCGAATTTTAAAACCCACAGGGACTCTTTCTGGCCACAATAGTGATGAGAAAGTTGTTTCAAGGGGTCTAACACCTGGACTGTGGCATGGCCGAGGGGATCTATGGCAAAACTCCCATGGAAAATTACGTAGTGACGCAGAGTCGGGTTTTAATCCATAAAGGGCATAAATCAACTAACATTCCTAAATTGTTTGGAATAACGTGCTTTAAAACATCCAGTGTGTGTATACGATCAGGTATGATGTTGTATCGATCAGGTAGTGTAAGGGTTACGCCCGCATCACAGACATTGACAGACCAAACTCCCCTTTTAATGCACCGCAAACAGTTCATTTGCACAACCGCAAACTCCCCATTTGCACAAGGTTGGATACCAAGCTAGCCACGTCCCGGTGATGTCATTGAAGGTTTCTTCCTCCACCAGCCACGTACAACACCAAGGGTCCCCGAAAGGTCAATTGAATTGATTTTTCGAACGGGGAGATGGTTAAAAAAAAACGCTGGCTCCCTCCCCTTTGTTTTTATCCACGGTGACTGCGTCTGCGCCGTGCAATTTACTGTCACACCCGATATGAGTGGTATTTTCTGTAGTACTATTCTCATCAGTTTAATCCCTCTAACGTCCCCGACTCCCCAATCTGGGGGCCATTTATTAAACAGATTTTTCGGACGGGGAGATGGTTAAAAAACGCTGGCTCCCTCCACTCTGTTTTAATCCACGGTGACTGCGTCTGCGCCGTGCAATTTACTGTCACACCCGATATGAGTGGTATTTTCTGTAGTACTATTCTCATCAGTTTAATCCCTCTAACGTCCCCAATCTGGGTGCCATTTATTGAATAGATTTTTCGAACGGGGAGATGGTTAAAAAAAACCTGGCTCCCTCCACTCTGTTTTAAACCACGGTGACTGCGTCTGCGCCGTGCAATTTACTGTCACACCCGATATGAGTGGTATTTTCTGTAGTACTATTCTCATCAGTTTAATCCCTCTAACGTCCCCAATCTGGGTGCCATTTATTGAATAGATTTTTTCGAACGGGGAGATGGTTAAAAAACGCTGGGCTCCCTCCACTCTGTTTTAAACCACGGTGACTGCATCTGCGCCGTGCAATTTACTGTCACACCCGATATGAGTGGTATTTTCTGTAGTACTATTCTCATCAGTTTAATCCCTCTAACATCCCCAATCTGGGGGGCCATTTATTAAATAGATTTTTTGAACGGGGAGATGGTTAAAAAAACGCTGGCTCCCTCCACCGATATGAGTGGTATTTTCTGTAGTATTATTCTCATCAGTTTAATCCCTGTTACGTCCCATATCAGGAATTGCCTTTTATGAAAAAAAATTTAGGCCGGGTACCTTCGACTGCCTTCACAGTGACAGACCAAACTCTCATACACTAAACTGAATTGATTTCAGGAACCGGGAGATGAAAAAGCAGCTTGGTCGGTCCTCTTACTCCCAAATTGGGGCACTGCGCGTGCACAGAGCAATGTGCTGTGACACCCTATATGAGTGGTGTCTTAACTAGTACTATTGCTATCAGTTTAATCCCTGTTACGGACCCTATCCGGTCGAATTGATTAACCATTGTCGAATCCCCCATTGACATCCCCCTTATAAGCTGTGATAAAGCATATTTTTTAGTTTGGTTTTGAACTGCTGCATCCTTTCCGACTTTTGGTAATTTGGTAACATTTCTGCCACTTTCTGCTTATACCGGGGGTCTAGTAGCGTGGCCACCCGATCGCTTTTGGTCTGACCATAATGAAGCAACGGCCCTTATCATCTGGGGTGTGGCAACATTGCCAACACACTTTTATAGAGGTGATGATGATTGCTTCATTGTGATACGCAAGCCCCTTCACCACAACAAGGTAACGATCACGAAGGGGAATTGACACTTGTATGTGCCTTTTTTTTTTGGTTTGTTTTTGCAGCCACAGTGCTGCACCATAGGAACAGAAAAATTAGGCATGTACACATGCCCTGAAAAATAATGGCACTGTTGCAGACGCTATTGTAGCAGCGGCCCGGAAAAATTTATGTTTTCCAGGCAGAAAAGTGACTAAAACATTACGGCTTGAACCCTAGTTGGTGGTGGAGAATTCACGAAAGTCATCCGGTATGCAGACATTAAATACAGCAGCGTGGGGGACCATTTTGAGGCCAAGGCATGTAATCAGGCCTTTTGTTAGTCAAACGTATCCCCCACTGTCAGTCCCTTCGGGATCCATGCCTCATTCATCTTTATGAAGGTGAGGTAATCAACACTTTTTTGACCGAGGCGACTTCTCTTGTCAGTGACAATGCCTCCTGCTGCACTGAAGCTCCTTTCTGACAGGACACTTGAAGCAGGGCAGGCCAGAAGTTCTATCGCAAACTGGGATAGCTCAGGCCACAGGTCAAGCCTGCACACCCAGTAGTGAAGGGGTTCATTGCTCCTCAGAGTGTCGATATCTGCTGTTAAGGCGAGGTAGTCTGCTACCTGTCGGTCGAGTCGTTCTCTAAGGCTGGATTCCCGAAGGGCTGTGGCGATGAGTAGGACTGAAAAGCTCCGCATGTCCTCCATCAACAACACATCTGTAAATCGTCCAGTCCTTGCCGCCGTGGGTAGGAGGAGGATTACACTCACCTCTTCCCCTGTTAGATTCCCGTTGTGCTGTGACATCTCCCTTATAAGCTGTGTAAAGCATATTTTTTAGTTTGGTTTTGAACTGCTGCATCCTTTCCGACTTTCGGTAATTTTGTAACATTTCTGCCACTTTCTGCTTATACCGGGGTCTAGTAGCGTGGTCACCCAGTACAGATCGTTCTCCTTTATCCTTTTTTATACGTGGGTCCCTCAACAGACATGACAGCATGAAAGACCCCATTTGAACAAGGTTGGATGCAGAGCTTCTCATTTCCCGTTCCTCGTCCTCACTGATGTCATTGACGGTCTGTTCTTCCCCCCAGCCACGTACAACACCATGGGTCCCAGATAGGTGACAACAACGAGCACCCTGGGGTGCCTGCTGTGGTTGGTCTTCCTCCTCCTCAAAGCCGCCACATTCCTCCTCTGACTCCTCTTCCTCATACTCCTCTTCCAGCGTTGCTGCAGGTCCGGCAAGCGATGATGACAAGGCTGTTTCTGGTGGTGATGGTGACCACAACTCTTCCTCTTCACGCTCATCTACAGCCTGATCCAGAACTCTTCGCAGGGCACGCTCCAGGAAGAAACAAATGGGATGAGGTCGCTGATGGTTGGCTTCGGTGCGACTGACTAGGTTTGTCACCTCCTCAAAAGGACGCATAAGCCTACAGGCATTGCGCATGAGTGTCCAGTAACGTGGCAAAAAGATTCCCAGCTCCGCAGAGGCTGTCCTAGCACCCCGGTCATACAAATACTCGTTGACGGCTTTTTCTTGTTGGAGCAGGCGGTCGAACATTAGGAGTGTTGAATTCCAACGTGTCGGGCTGTCGCATATCAAGCGCCTCACTGGCATGTTGTTTCGCCGCTGAATATCGGAAAAGTGCGCCATGGCCGTGTAGGAACGCCTGAAATGGCCACACACCTTCCTGGCCTGCTTGAGGACGTCCTGTAAGCCTGGGTACTTAGACACAAAACGTTGTACGATGAGATTCAACACATGTGCCATGCACGGCACATGTGACAACTTGCCCAAATTTAATGCCGCCAACAGATTGCTTCCATTGTCACACACCACTTTGCCGATCTCCAGTTGGTGCGGGGGTCAGCCACTGATCCACCTGTGCGTTCAGGGCGGACAGGAGTGCTGGTCCTGTGTGGCTCTCTGCTTTCAGGCAAGTCAACCCCAAGATAGCGTTACACTGTCGTATCCGGGATGTGGAATAGCCCCTGGGGAGCTGGGGGGAATCAGTTGATGTGCAGCCAGACGCCGCAGCAGAAGAGGACTCAGCCCGAGGAGGAAATTTAAAGAGGATGGAGTAGGAGTAGAGGAGGTGGCAGTAGGTCTGCCTGCAAGTCGTGGTGGTGTCACCAACTCCGCTGCAGAGCCACGCATTCCATGCTTGTCAGCCGTCAGCAGGTTGACCCAATGCGCAGTATACGTGATATACCTGCCCTGACCGTGCTTTGCAGACCAGGTATCAGTGGTCAGATGGACCCTTGCCCCAACACTGTATGCCAGAGATGCCATGACTTCCTTTTCAATGACATGGTAGAGGTTTGGGATTGCCTTTTTTTGAAAAAAAATTTCGTCCGGGTACCTTCCACTGTGGTGTCCCAATAGCGACAAATTTTTTGAAGGCCTCAGACTCTACCAGCTGGTATGGTAAAAGCTGGCGGGCTAAGAGTTCCGTCAAGCCAGCTGTCAGTCGCCGGGCAAGGGGGTGACTTTGTGACATTGGCTTCTTATGCTCAAACATGTCCTTGACAGACACCTGACTGTGGGCAGATGAGCAGGAACTGCTGAAGGTGAGAGATGGAGTGGCGGGTGGTTGAGAGGGGGCAGGGAGGACAGCAGTGGTTGACGTGGCTGAAGATGCAGGACCAGGAGGAGCATGGTGGCTTTGAGTTTGTGTGCTGCTTGTACTCATGTGTTGATCCCATAGGCGTTTGTGATGTGAGATCATGTGCCTTCGCAAAGCAGTTGTACCAAGGTGGGTGTTGGACTTCCCACGACTCAGTTTCTTTTGGCACAGGTTGCAAATGGCATTGCTTTTATCAGAGGCAGACACACAAAAAAAAATGCCACACTGCTGAGCTTTGCAATGACGGCATTCTAGTGGTGGCAACAGCATGCGTTGACTGGCGTGCTGTCTGGCTGACCCCAGGTGCCGATACATGCTGTCTGACTGTGCCACTAACTCCTTGCGACGACCTCCCCCTGCTTCCAACTCGTCTCCTCATTCTCTCTGTCTCCCCTCAGAACTTTCCCCCTCTTCTTCTCTTCGAGCAGGCACCCACGTGGCATCCGTGGACACATCGTCATCATCAACCGCTTCACTTGTATCTGACACCTCAGCAAAGGAAGCAGCAGCGGGTACAACATCATCATCATCACACTGTACGTCCATGTGTGTAATCCTGCCTGACTGAGACATATCCCCGTAATCTACATCATCTGGCAATAATGGTTGCGCATCACTAATTGCATCCAACTGATGTGTAAATAACTCCTCTGACGGATCAAGTGAAGCGGCTGTGGTGGCTGTGGTGGTAGTGGCGACGGGCGGGTGCGTGGTAACTTGAGAGCAGGTGACCGAAGCTGAGTTGGAGGAGGATGGTGCGTCAAGGTTCTTAGCGGAAGCTGTTGAAGATTGGGTGTCCTGTCTAAGCCAGTCAACTACGTCCTCTGAATTTTTCGGGTTCAGGGTACGTGGCCTCTGAAAACTGGGCATTATTCCAGGGACAGTGGAAATCACAGCACCACGACCACGACGGCCCCTGCGGGGTGGCCTGCCTCTGCCTGTCATTTTTTTTTTAGATAAGTGGTACTACGCGTGCTAGGTACTGTGCCACCCGGTATGAGTGGTTGGCACTGGCAGTGGGCACACTACAGTCTGTGGAAGTGGGCCTGACACACACTGGCAGCAGGCAAGCAACTGAAATTACACTAAAGTGTAAAAATTAAATGCCTTATTTATCGGCAAGCTACTGTGCCACCCGGTATGAATGGTTGGCACTGGCAGTGGGCACACTACAGTCAGTGGAAGCGGGCCTGACACACACTGGCAGCAGGCAAGCAACTGAATTTAGACTACTGTCTAAAAATTAAATGCCTTATTTATCGGCAAGCTACTGTGCCACCCGGTATCAGTGGTTGGCACTGGCAGTGGGCACACTACAGTCAGTAGAAGCGGGCCTGACACACACTGGCAGCAGGCAAGCAACTGAAATTACACTAAAGTGTAAAAATTAAATGCCTTATTTATCGACAAGCTACTGTGCCACCCGGTATCAGTGGTTGGCACTGGCAGTGGGCACACTACAGTCAGTGGAAGCGGGCCTGACACACACTGGCAGCAGGCAAGCAACTGAATTTAGACTACTGTCTAAAAATTAAATGCCTTATTTATCGGCAAGCTACTGTGCCACCCGGTATCAGTGGTTGGCACTGGCAGTGGGCACACTACAGTCAGTAGAAGCGGGCCTGACACACACTGGCAGCAGGCAAGCAACTGAAATTACACTAAAGTGTAAAAATTAAATGCCTTATTTATCGGCAAGCTACTGTGCCACCCGGTATGAGTGGTTGGCACTGGCAGTGGGCACACTACAGTCAGTAGAAGCGGGCCTGACACACACTGGCAGCAGGCAAGCAACTGAAATTACACTAAAGTGTAAAAATTAAATGCCTTATTTATCGGCAAGCTACTGTGCCACCCGGTATGAGTGGTTGGCACTGGCAGTGGGCACACTACAGTCAGTGGAAGAGGGCCTGACACACTGACTGGCAGCAGGCAAGCAACTGAATTTAGACTACTGTCTAAAAATTAAATGCCTTATTTATCGGCAAGCTACTGTGCCACCCGGTATCAGTGGTTGGCACTGGCAGTGGGCACACTACAGTCAGTGGAAGCGGGCCTGACACACACTGGCAGCAGGCAAGCAACTGAAATTACACTAAAGTGTAAAAATTAAATGCCTTATTTATCGGCAAGCTACTGTGCCACCCGGTATCAGTGGTTGGCACTGGCAGTGGGCACACTACAGTCAGTAGAAGCGGGCCTGACACACACTGGCAGCAGGCAAGCAACTGAAATTACACTAAAGTGTAAAAATTAAATGCCTTATTTATCGGCAAGCTACTGTGCCACCCGGTATGAGTGGTTGGCACTGGCAGTGGGCACACTACAGTCAGTGGAAGAGGGCCTGACACACTGACTGGCAGCAGGCAAGCAACTGAATTTAGACTACTGTCTAAAAATTAAATGCCTTATTTATCGGCAAGCTACTGTGCCACCCGGTATCAGTGGTTGGCACTGGCAGTGGGCACACTACAGTCAGTGGAAGCGGGCCTGACACACACTGGCAGCAGGCAAGCAACTGAAATTACACTAAAGTGTAAAAATTAAATGCCTTATTTATCGGCAAGCTACTGTGCCACCCGGTATCAGTGGTTGGCACTGGCAGTGGGCACACTACAGTCAGTGGAAGAGGGCCTGACACACACTGGCAGCAGGCAAGCAACTGAATTTAGACTACTGTCTAAAAATTAAATGCCTTATTTATCGGCAAGCTACTGTGCCACCCGGTATCAGTGGTTGGCACTGGCAGTGGGCACACTACAGTCAGTGGAAGCGGGCCTGACACACACTGGCAGCAGGCAAGCAACTGAATTTAGACTACTGTCTAAAAATTAAATGCCTTATTTATCGGCAAGCTACTGTGCCACCCGGTATCAGTGGTTGGCACTGGCAGTGGGCACACTACAGTCAGTTGAAGTCGGCCTGACACACACTAGCAGCAGGCAAGCAGCTGAAATTACACTAAAGTGTAAAAATTAAATGCCTTTTTTATGCAAAGTCCTGTGCCAGCCGGTATGAGTGGTGGGCACTGGCAGTGGGCACACTACAGTCAGTGGAAGTCAGCCTGACACACACTGGCAGGCAACTAACCTTAGATTAAAGTGTAAAAATTAAGTGCCTATTTTTTAAGCAAAGTCCTGTGCCACTCGGTATGACAGGGGTGGGCACTGGCAGTGGGCACACTACAGTCAGTTGAAGTCGGCCTGACACACACTAGCAGCAGGCAAGCAGCTGAAATTACATTAAAGTGTAAAAATTAAATGCCTTTTTTAAGCAAAGTCCTGTGCCAGCCGGTATGAGTGGTGGGCACTGGCAGTGGGCACACTACAGTCAGTGGAAGTCAGCCTGACACACACTGGCAGGCAACTAACCTTAGATTAAAGTGTAAAAATTAAGTGCCTATTTTTTAAGCAAAGTCCTGTGCCACTCGGTATGACAGGGGTGGGCACTGGCAGTGGGCACACTACAGTCAGTTGAAGTCGGCCTGACACACACTAGCAGCAGGCAAGCAGCTGAAATTACACTAAAGTGTAAAAATTAAATGCCTTTTTTATGCAAAGTCCTGTGCCAGCCGGTATGAGTGGTGGGCACTGGCAGTGGGCACACTACAGTCAGTGGAAGTCAGCCTGACACACACTGGCAGGCAACTAACCTTAGATTAAAGTGTAAAAATTAAGTGCCTATTTTTTAAGCAAAGTCCTGTGCCACTCGGTATGACAGGGGTGGGCACTGGCAGTGGGCACACTACAGTCAGTTGAAGTCGGCCTGACACACACTAGCAGCAGGCAAGCAGCTGAAATTACATTAAAGTGTAAAAATTAAATGCCTTTTTTAAGCAAAGTCCTGTGCCAGCCGGTATGAGTGGTGGGCACTGGCAGTGGGCACACTACAGTCAGTGGAAGTCAGCCTGACACACACTGGCAGGCAACTAACCTTAGATTAAAGTGTAAAAATTAAGTGCCTATTTTTTAAGCAAAGTCCTGTGCCACTCGGTATGACAGGGGTGGGCACTGGCAGTGGGCACACTACAGTCAGTTGAAGTCGGCCTGACACACACTAGCAGCAGGCAAGCAGCTGAAATTACATTAAAGTGTAAAAATTAAATGCCTTTTTTAAGCAAAGTCCTGTGCCAGCCGGTATGAGTGGTGGGCACTGGCAGTGGGCACACTACAGTCAGTGGAAGTCAGCCTGACACACACTGGCAGGCAACTAACCTTAGATTAAAGTGTAAAAATTAAGTGCCTATTTTTTAAGCAAAGTCCTGTGCCACTCGGGATGACAGGGGTGGGCACTGGCAGTGGGCACACTACAGTCAGTTGAAGTCGGCCTGACACACACTGGCAGGCAACTAACCTTAGATTAAAGTGTAAAAATGAAGTGCCTTTTTTTTAAGCAAAGTCCTGTGCCACACGGGATGACAGGGGTGGGCACTGGCAGTGGGCACACTACAGTCAGTTGAAGTCGGCCTGACACACACTAGCAGCAGGCAAGCAGCTGAAATTACACTAAAGTGTAAAAATTAAATGCCTTTTTTATGCAAAGTCCTGTGCCAGCCGGTATGAGTGGTGGGCACTGGCAGTGGGCACACTACAGTCAGTGGAAGTCAGCCTGACACACACTGGCAGGCAACTAACCTTAGATTAAAGTGTAAAAATTAAGTGCCTTTTTTTAAGCAAAGTCCTGTGCCACACGGAATGACAGGGGTGAGCACTGGCAGTGGGCACACTACAGTCTGTGGGCCTGCAGCTCCTCACACACAGGCAGGCCAGGCAACTGCAATATGTATATAAAGGAAAAAAAAAAAGCAGACTAATGTTGCAGCCCTAAAAAGGGCTTTTTGGGGTGCTGTCAGGACGCTGTCCTTACAGCAGAGATCAGATGAGTCTTTCAGGACTGGAGTGGACACTGAATTCACTAGCCTAGCTATCGATTTCCCAATTAAATCAGCAGCAGTTACAGTCTCCCTCCTCTCACTAAGACTGCAGCTTCAGAATGAATCTAAAATGGATGCTGTGCAGGAGGTGGGAGGGTCTGGGAGGGAGGGTATGCTGCTGATTGGCTGGAATGTGTCTGCTGACTGTGAGGTACAGGGTCAAAGTTTGCTCAATGATGATGTATAGGGGGCGGACCGAACATCGCATGTGTTCGCCCGGCAGAGGCGAACGCGAACAAGCTATGTTCGCCGGGAACTGTTCGCCGTCGGATAGTTCGGGCCATCTCTACATAGGAGTGACGGGGGGGGTCCGGACCGAATGATATTAAAGGTCCGTTCATGGGCGTTGGCTGGGGACAAGATGGCGCTGTAGCTAGCACGGGAAGTAATGGCACATGCTGGGGAGTAGTTACCAAGGTGTGGTTTTGTGGGTGGGGAGCCCCACAGGCAAGGCACGTATCACGGGAGAAGGGATTCTGTTGACCACATGTTTTGCAGGTCCACCCACCTGCTTTCTTCCCGGCGCCATTATAGGGCGGTGGCAAGTCATGTATCAATGCAACACCAGGTTTACAGAAATATCTCTGTCTTTTCTCATCAAAATTTTGTTCTCCCCCCGTCTGTTCAAATTCTTTACTACAGTCCAACCACACACGGACCATGTCTGTCAATTTATCATCCTCTAACTTCCCTCTTTTCTCATTCAACAATGTCTGCCACATAACAGGGCAGTGTGCCACCTTTTGGTATGTTATACAGATGTAGCAGGGTTAGCACTCAAACTCTTAACTCAAATTTCTTAAATCATCATGTTATCTTGAAACAAAAGCCATTGAAAAGCAATTGAAGGTGTTTGCTTCTCCGGTCCGCCACGTACTGTTCGGGTGAACAGTAGACCTTCGGGACACTTTCCTAATTTCCCATCTTCTGGATCCTTCACCTTGTTCTGGACAACACAGAAACCTGATATAACACGTTGAGCCTAATGTCCCACACACTCTTGGTAGACACTGGCCGGTCTCCTCCCTTCTGTCATCTCTCGGTCACAACACCGGGGTGACCAATTGACACAGGCACTTTAGAAGACCTTTGGCTTTCTATCAGTCTGTGTTTCCATTACAAAGGGTGGCACATTAAAAACAATAAACCACAATACATCAAGGAAGAACCCTTGCGTACTGTCCCATCGTCTCTCGCACCTACTGGAGCCATCTAAAGGCCTCTGTATAGCGTAATCACTGGACGTGAAGACCTTTGAGTCCCGTCAGCACACTCTGGGCTACCGCGGACCGCTCTCCCCCCTTCTGTGATAGTCCCCTTTATGGAGATTTGAGTCAGACGCCGGGCTGAACTCCGATACAGGCACATAGGAGAACTCCGTGTCTCAGTCAGTGATACTTGTCAACAGGGTCATCACAACTTATAGGCACGACACAGTACATCAAGACTTTAAAAAACATATGGGGTTCTTACTTTCATGCCCTCGAGGACGTCTCAGACTGCTGCCGCACCCCTCCCTCAGACGAACACCAAGAGGCTACACCAGGGGACACTTTATAGGCAAGATGACTCAATTTTCCTACCTCGTATTACGGGTCGCGATCCCGGTGTCCGTTAGTGCGCCTCTCCTTGTCTAGTCTCTGGGGGTACGGGAACAGAGGGTCCAATCCTCGAGCCCCACATTGGGCGCCAAATTTGTTCTAGTTCTGGTCAAGCTGCCAGTTCTGTTGATGTACTGCTCCAAATTAATTAATGTTAAAGTATACGTATACTGAGAGATCAATACTGAGACAACACACAGCTGGGTTATAACAGGATCTCTGGTTTATTTGCGGAACAGCAGACAGTATATAGGACGGAAAGAAGTGGGGGGTGTAAGGTGGCGTGTATCTTTTCTATTGGCTATAAACTCTGTATTTTCTGTCACATCAATGACAAGAGGATATCCCCCCCCTCCCCCCTTGCTGGTGGGTGAAGCAGTTACTTCTTCTTTCTTTGAAGCCGCTTGCTTGAGCTCAACGGAAACCATCTTGTGACACATGATAAAGCAAAGAGCAAGATTCTTGTTATAGGCATTGGCTGGGTACCTGACCGCCATTTTAACTACAGTATAGTTCTCAACAAGCAAGTTTCCATTTTGTATCAATAGTCCATAACAGGACTTCCATAGACAGCTGAGTACAAAAGCTTGGCTATCTCCAAAGCTAGTTCCATAGAGTGTGAACACCACTCCATTTGAACAGGGAATAATAGGGTTCTCTTGATTTGTGAAGGCCCTAGTGGTCCCTGATAGAAGAACTTAGAGGGTCATTTATGTGGGTTGGACATATGGTTTTAATAGGGACTTGTGAAAAACATTATGGATCTTCCAAGTCTGAGGAAGATCAAGACGGTAGGCAACGGGATTGATGACGGACAAGATTTTATAAGGCCCGATAAACTTAGGACCCAACTTCCAGGAGGGAACCTTCAATTTGATATTCTAAGTAGACAACCACACCAGATCACCAACATTCAGGTCCGGACCAGGCACACGTCTCTTATCCGCCACACGCTTATATCTCTCACTCATGCTCTTTAGATTATCCTGAATCTTTTGCCAAATAGATGACAAAGACGAGGAGAATCTCTCCTCATCAGGTAAACCAGAAGCCCCCTCTCCAGAGAATGTCCCAAACTGCGGATGAAACCCATATGCACCAAAAAATGGTGACTTATCAGAGGACTCCTGACGGTTATTTAAAGAAAAATCAGCAAGGGAGAGAAAAGAACACCAATCCTCCTGATTCTCCGCCACAAAACAGCGCAGATATGTCTCCAGATTCTGATTGACGCGCTCTGTCTGGCCATTCGACTGCAGGTGGAAAGCAGAAGAGAATGACAACCGAACCCCCAAGCGAGAACAGAAAGCCTTCCAGAATCTGGAAACAAACTGCGTGCCCGTTTAAGAGACTATGTCTGAAGGAATACGATGCAATTTGACAATGTGATCAATAAATGCCTGCGCCAGCGTTTTAGCATTGGGCAACCCAGGAAAAGGAATAAAATGTGCCATTTTGCTAAAACGGTCCACCACCACCAGAATCACAGTCTTCCTTGAGGAACGAGGCAGGTCCGTAATGAAATCCATGGACAGATGTGTCCAAGGACGGGAAGGAATGGGTAACGGAAGGAGAGAACCTGATGGCCATGAATGAGGGACTTTGGCACGAGCGCAGGTCTCGCAGGCTGCCACCAGAGCCAGCCACCAGAATCTCAGAGCTATGAGATCCACTGTGGCTCTACCCCCCGGGTACCCTGCAAGGACAGTATCGTGGTGCTCCTTAAAAACCTTGTGTCGTAAAGTGAGAGGCACAAACAACCTCCCAGGGGGACAAAGATCAGGAGCCTCTGCCTGGGCTGCCTGAACCTCTGCCTCCAAATCAGGATAAAGAGCAGAGACGACCACCCCTTCAGCCAAAATGGGACCCGGGTCTTCAAAGTTCCCCCCTCCCAGGAAACAACGTGACAGGGCATCAGCCTTCACATTTTTAACCCCAGGGCGGAACGTGACAACAAAATTAAACCTAGAAAAGAATAAAGACCATCTGGCCTGTCTCGGGTTCAGACGCTTGGCTGACTCCAAGTAGGCCAGATTCTTATGGTCGGTAAACACGGTAATAGGGTGTCTGGCTCCCTCTAGCCAATGGCGCCATTCCTCAAAAGCTAACTTGATGGCCAACAACTCCCTATCTCCCACATGGTAATTTTTCTCTGCGGAGGAGAGGTTCTTCGAGAAAAAGGCACACGGTCGCCATTTGGCAGGAGAGGGACCCTGAGACAAGACCGCACCCACACCCACCTCAGAAGCGTCCACCTCAACAATGAAGGGCAGAGAGATATCAGGTTGTACCAAGATGGGAGCGGAAGCAAAACTCTCTTTGATACTAGAAAAGGCTTTACGCGCCTCTACCGACCAGGAGGAAAAATCTACCCCCTTTCTAGTCATATCAGTCAGTGGCTTAACAACAGAGGAATAATTCAAAATGAACTTCCTGTAATAATTGGCAAAACCTAAAAAGCGCATCAGCGCCTTCTGAATCTCAGGAAGCTCCCAATCAAGTACAGCGCGGACCTTCTCGGGGTCCATGCGAAAACCAGAAGCGGAGAGAAGAAAACCCAGAAATTGAACTTCTGGAACCGCAAACACACATTTCTCCAGTTTAGCGTACAATTTATTCTCCCACAGAATGAGCAAGACCTGACGTAGGTGGTACCTATGAGTTTTGAAATCAGGAGAAAAAAATCTAAATGTCATCTAGATACACTAGTACAAATCTCCCCATTAAATGATAAAAAATGCTGTTCACAAAATGTTGGAAGACGGCTGGAGCATTCATCAAACCAAAAGGCATAACCAAATTCTCAAAATGGCCCTCAGGGGTATTGAAGGTTGTCTTCCATTCGTCCCCTTCTCTGACCCTGACCAGGTTGTATGCCCCTCTTAAATCCAACTTGGAAAAAACTTTAGCCCCAACAATCTGGTTAAACAGGTCCAGGATCAGAGGAAGCGGATAAGGGTCACGAATTGTGATACTGTTCAGCTCCCTGAAATCCAGACATGGTCTTAAAGAACCATCTTTTTTCTTAACAAAAAAGAAACCAGTGGCAACAGGTGACTTCGAGGGTCGTATGTGTCCCTTTCTCAGGCTCTCAGAGATATAAGAATGCATAGCGACCCTTTCAGGTTGGGAGAGATTGTATAAACGAGATTTAGGCAACTTGGCGCCTGGGATGAGATTAATAGGGCAATCGTACTCCCGGTGAGGGGGGAGCTCCTGAACACCACTCTCAGAAAACACATCCGAAAATTCAGAAAGAAAAGATGGTACAGTCTTAGTAGAAACCTCTGAAAGAGACGTCGGGAGGCAATTCTCTCTGCAAAAGTCACTCCAACCATTTATTTGCCTCGCTTGCCAATCAATGGTGGGGTTATGTTTAGTGAGCCAGGGTAGCCCCAACACTAGAGGAGTAGGTAACCCGCCTAGGACAAAACATGACACATCCTCAACATGAGCATCACCCACAGTCAAACGGATATTGTGAACTATGCCCTTTAATGATTTTTGAGAAAGTGGAGCGGAATCAATAGCAAAAACAGGTATGTCCTTTCCCAAAGTGCATACCTGGAAGCCATGTGTTATAGCAAATTGATTATCAATGAGATTGACAGCTGCTCCACTATCTACAAAAATCTCACAAACAATGTTCTTGCTCTCTAGCGCCACCCTGGCAGGAAGGACAAAACAGGAATTACAAGCAAACGGAAAACCTTCAATTTCCGCATCAACCTTGCCAATAGTAACAGATGGAACGTTTTTAGAGGACTTTTTTCTTTTTGTTTCTTTATTATTCTCTAAAAACTCCCTGAATCTCCTAGAGGGACAAACATTTGCCAAATGATTTATACCTCCACAACAGAATCAAACCCTCCTCTGAGAGCTGAATCCTCTATTGTTAGAGGCAAGCAAACCCAGCTGCATGGGCTCCGGCTCAGCGAGGATTGAGAGAGACTGAGGCTCCTGCGCACTGAATGAGACCACCCCATGTCCTTGGACTGAGTATGACAGGAAGGAGTGATCTCTCCTCTCTCTCTAAGACGCCTGTGAATACGAACAGCCCGAGACATGGCAGACTCCAAAGAGGTAGGTCTCTCATGAAAGGCAAATGCATCTTTTAATCCCTCTGAAAGACCATGGCAAAATTGACTTCGGAGTGCAGCATCATTCCAACCAGTATCAGCTGCCCATCTCCGAAATTCTGAACAGTATATCTCTGCGGACTGTTTACCCTGGCACAAAAGACGCAGTTTAGACTCATCCAGAGCAATACAATCCGGATCATCATATATCTGACCCAGGGCTACAAAAAATTAATCCACTAAACGGAGGGGCCGTGCCCCCACCGGCAGCGAAAAGGCCCAGGACTGAGCGTTATCCCTGAGCAGCGAGATGATGATCCCCACCCTCCGCTCATCATCACCAGAGGAATGGGGAAGTAGGCGAAAATGGAGTTTGCAAGCCTCTCTAAAACAAACAAAATTCTCACTACCCCCGGAGAACATATCCGGAAGCGAGATTTTAGGCTCAGAACAAATTCCATGAACGCAAGCAGAAACGGTCACCTGAAACTGAGAGACAGTTTTACAGAGATCTGCTACCTCCAGTGAAAGACCCTGCATGTGGTCAATCAAGGCTGAAACCGGATTCATGCTTAAGACGGTTTTGGCGGTTTATAATGTCACGGATGGTGTTGCAGAAAACAAGAAGTAACAAATAAAGATCCGACTGACTTGATCCCAAACTAAGGAACAAGAGCCCTAGAGCTCTCCCTGGCTGCTCAGCCCATGCAAAGATCTCAATGATAGAAAGTTGCATGTCCACGTACCTCGACTGTGTGACACCTGCACACCCTATAATAGTGAGGGGACACGACCACCGGCTCCCTACACTTAATACGGAGGAAGTCAGGGTCACCTTGGATAAAGCCAACAGGAAAACACAAATAAAGAAATAGACTTATCTGAGGAACCAGCAATAGCAACTTCAAGCAGTGAACAGAATCCAGGAAGTAGTATAAACCGCAAAGTGAAGCAGTATGGGAGGAGTTATATAGGGAGGCAATCACTGCTAATAGATGACAGCTGGGAGAGGGAGAAGAGATGTCAAAGCGAAACCAAAACAAAAGAACATCATGCAGGAGGTACTGAAGAACGTCTATCAGAACTTCTCACAGATCTGGCGGTGACAGCACCAGAGCCGAGAGCCAGTGTCAGCAGGTAAGGCTCAGTTCACACTTCAGTTATTTGGTCAGCTATTTCCATCAGTTATTGTGAGCCCAAACCTGTAGTGAAGGCTACTCAGACATAAGGTATAATGGAAAGATTTCCTCCTGTTCTGTGTTTTTGACCTGCATCTGGTTTTGACTCTCAACAATTGATGGAAATAACTGAAGTGTGAACTCAGCCTGAGGGCTCGTGCAGACGGACATTGCTCGTCTGCAATGTGTGGGCACCGACAATGTCCCCCCCATCACGGATACGGATCCATTCATATGAATGGGTCCGCAATCCAAAAGGAGCAGTATGGAACGGAGGCACGGAAGCCCACGGAAGCACTACGGAGTCCTTCCATGGTATTTCTCTTCGTGCCTCCGCACCGCAAAAAATAGAACATGTGGACAGGTCATGGACCCATTCAAGTTGAATGGGTCTGTTTCCATCTGCAGCAACCGCATGGATGGTTCCCCTGCTTTGGAACGGCTGGCACACGTTTGTGTGCATGAGCCCTAAGTGTGCTTCCCTTAGCAAGTTTGCCAGGAGACTTGCTTAACTCTCTTATTCTACTTTCACACTAGCGTTTTTTGCAGATCCGTCATGGATCAGCAAAATCGCTTCCGTTCTGATAATACAACCATCTGCATCCGTTATGAACGGATCCTGTTGTATTATCTTTAACATAGCCATGACGGATCCCTCGTGAACACCATTAAAAGTCAATGGGGAACGGATCAGTTTTCTATAGTGTCAGAGAAAACGGATCCGTCCCCACTGACTTACATTTTGAGTTAGGACAGATCCATCTTTCTCCGCACCACATCGCGGACAAAAAAACTCTGCTTGCAGTGTTATTCTGTCCGCGATGGGAGCGCAAAAAAACGGAACGGAATGCATTTTGGTGCATTCCATTTCGTTCAGTTCAGTTTTGTCCCCATTGACAATGAATTGGGACAAAACTGAAGCGTTTTTCCCTACTATATCCCATGATGGATCTCAATAGCGGAAATGAAAACGCTAATGTGAAAGTAGCCTTAAATAATCAGAAAACACCTGAAAATAGTCACTGTTACCATTGCTCTGTATATAGAGACAGAAGGTACATGTAGATAATGTAGATAATGTGCTCTGCATTCAAAGTAAAAAAGTAAATAACGAATAGAAAGAAATATGAAAAAAAAATAAAAAATGCAAGTAAAAATGAAAAAATGTGAATTTCTTTATTTACCCAAATGCTCAATGGCATTGAGTGTTGGGTAAATAAAGGAATCAACTTGTTTCTCTGTATGCTGCCTTTCTTCCATAATTTTAGATAGATATATAGACAGACAGATAGATAGGAGATAGATAGATAGATAGATAGATAGATAGATACCGTATATACTCAAGTATAAGCCGACCCGAGTATAAGCCGAGCCCCTAATTTTACCCCAAAAAAATGGGAAAAATTATTGACTCGAGTATAAGACTAGGGTGGGAAATGCAGCTACAATGCAGAGTGTATGTGTATATAATGCACACACTCTACATTATATACACACATCTGAAAGAGGGTGACTCCCTGTATTTAATGCAGAGTGTGTGCATTATATACACACACACTCTGCATTAAATACAGGGAGCCATCCACAGATCTCCCCCCTAAACAGTGCCATCAACAGATCCCCCCTAAACAGTGCCATCCACAGATCCCCCCTCCCCTAAACAGTGCCATGATGGCACTGTTTAGGGGAGGGGGATCTGTGGATGGCACTGTAGGGGGATCTGTGGATGGCACTGCCATCCACAGATCCCCCTACAGTGCCATCCACAGATCCCCCTACAGTGCCATCCACAGATCCCCCTACAGTGCCATCCACAGATCCCCCTACAGTGCCATCCACAGATCCCCCTACAGTGCCATCCACAGATCCCCCTCCCCGACGCTCACAGCAGTATATTTAAACTAATCAGTAACCTTTAACTTTGGATATCTTACTTTGTCTTTGCTTCGGTAATACAGGCAGTGCGGGGAGCGGCGCTCACTCACTGTTGTCACGCGCCTGCTCCCACTAGGCGGCGCAGGTGCGTGACGTCAGTGAGTGAGCGCCGCCCCCCGCACTGCCTGCTATTACCGGAGCTAAGACCTAGACTCGAGTATAAGACGAAGAGGCTTTTTGAGCACAAAAATATATGTGCCAAAAAACTCGTCTTATACTCGAGTATATACGGTAGATAGATAGATAGATAGATAGATAGATAGATAGATAGAGAAATTCAGCACCACATGGGCCCTTCCCATCAATTTAAAAAAGACCAACACTATGGTGTTCCAGAGAAGGAAAACAAAGTTAGCCAGGCCCCCTACCTTCAAGCTACAGAACCGCCCTCTTACAGCCACCAACAGGTACACCTACCTGGGCCTGATAATTGACCAAACTGAGAGCTTCAAATCAGCCATTGAGGAGCTGAAAGACAAAGCATGCAAGACCTTCTACAACATCAGAAGACGACTTTGCCACCTTAAAGCACCCGTGAGGGTCTGGCTTAATATCTTTGACTCCGTCATTGCACCAATCCTCCTGTATGGCAGTGAAGTCTGGGTCCCTTACACATACCCCGACTGGTCAAGATGAGATTCCAGCCCAACAGAAATATTCCACCTGGAATTCTGTAAGCATCTCCTACAGGTCCATCGGAGTACCTCTAACAGTGCCTGTCGAGGGGAGCTGGGCAGATTCCCTCTACACTTTACAATCCAGAAGAGGGCGCTATCATTCATGGTAGTAGTGAAGGCTCCCATCACTATAAAGCCTTGCTACACCAAGGTATCCCAGGCAAGGCAAAGCTCTAAAATCACTTTACTGAAACCCAGCCCGACCAGAAAATCACCCCACACCACCTCACAAAAGCCGGTATCAGAACCCCCCCCCCCCTCATGATACGTCACATTTGATAGATAGATAGATATGAGATAGATAGATAGATAGATAGATAGATAGAAAGATATGAGATAGATAGATAGATAGATAGATAGATAGAAGATATCTAATAGATAGAAGATAGATAGATAATAGATAGATATGAGATAGATAGATGATAGAAGGGAGATTGATTGATTGATTGATTGATTGATTGATAGATAGATAGATAGATAGATAGATAGATAGATATGAGATCTATCACATTATATTTAGACAACTGTGTTCCAGGCAGCAAATAGTAAAAAAAAAAAAAACAGCTAAAGTGGGAGGGTGCAGAGGACAGGTCCTGTATATTCTCTGCAGGCTGTCTCCCCTCCTGTTAGTCTGGGGTCTGGACTGTCCAGCTGCACCTATCAGGGAACATCAGCCAACAAGTAGCCCTTGTCATTTATTGCAGCACAGAGAGAGGAGAGAGGGGCAGTCAGCAAATATGTTAGGTCATTAGAGGGTGACATTCTGAACTCACCAGTAAACCCCTGGAGCAGAGGAGGCCATTACATTCACAGTGCAGGGCCTCCGCGGGGCCAAGGTCTGTCTGACTGCTGTGGAGCCGGTGCTATGGATGCAGCACCCAGCTCCTCACTACAGCATAAGGACCCTGCGGGCTACAGTGGGCGGGAGACCAGGGACCAGCGCTGCTTGCTGTGCTGTCTGTCCACTTACACATCTGTCTGGGCAGCCCCATTTAGGGATGGGGGCCCTGGGCAATTGCCCTGTTTGCCCCCAACCGCCCCCGCCCACCGACCCCACTAACGCCGGCCCTGGCTGACACACAGAGCTTATGCATTTTTGATTCAATATATTGTATTTCATTTTATTTATCCGATTAATCCTAGTAATTCATGAGTCACACTAGAAACATTGCTTAGAGTGGGAATTACTAGACAATTAATCCTAAAAGTCATAACAATTTCCTTCTCTCTTTAATGTCCTTCTAGCTCATTGGCCGAGGCCGATATGGCTCAGTGTACAAAGGATCGTTAGACGAGCGGCCTGTGGCAGTGAAAGTCTTCTCTTTCAACAACCGTCAGAACTTCATCAATGAAAGGAGTATTTACCGCACTCCTTTACTGGAACATGATAACATAGCCCATTTCATTGTGGCTGACGAGAGAGTGACTTCAGATGGGCGTCTGGAATACCTTCTAGTAATGGAGTATTACGCAAATGTAAGTCTTGTTTTGTCTTCATCGCTTGTTATGTTTTTATGCGGCCATGCAATATGCGCAGTGGACTGGATTTTACAATGACCTGTGATACATACAGACAATTTGTGCCATGGATGCTTAACACACAGGGCCGTCTTTAATATTGATTGGACCCTGTGCAAGGATTTCCTTGGGCCCCCTGGATCCCGCCTTCCCACACCCTAGCATGCAATCACGCCCTCCACATGCAGTCTCATGATTGGTCCACACCCCTGCCTTGCAGCCTCACAGGAGTACAGGACCAGTATCTGCACACGTATGTATGGCATAATTGGGATGTACATCACACATGACATGACACGGGTGACACATTATTATTGCCACATGTGTCACATGCCACTACCGACTGTACAGCCGTTCAGAGTTCAGACAGTTCAGAGTTCCACTTCCTTCAGAAAAGCGAGCCTGCCGTGCACTCCAGCGACTTACAGATAGAGGCAGTGGCGTTGCTATGGCTGGTGTCACCCTTTGCTCAGGGGGGGCCCTCATGGTGTGGACTTGTCATTTTTTTCTAAGGAATATAGTTTAACCGTTTATGTTCAAAAGAGAAAAAAAGAGGTCACTAAGTCAGCTCCAATCAGATATCTGCATAGACCCAGAGTCTTGGTCTATGTGCAGATATCTGATTGGAGCTGACTTCTTATCTTCTCTTTTGCACATAAATGGTTAAACTATTCCTTAGTGAAAATGACCAGTCCAGTCCACACCATGAGGGCCCCCCTGAGCAAAGATTAGTAAATGTGGCAAGTGATGGCCCCAGGCCACAGTTCAGCAGCAGAGTCAGACAGAGAGAAGAACCCAACCCCTGCCCTTGTCGCCTGGGGCTCTCTATAATAATACCCCACAAATTTATGAATGGTCGGATCTGGTGACCTGAGTCCTGACCGGTTTCTTCAAATATAAAATAAAGTCAATATATATATATATATATATATATATAATGCCTATGCGCAGCGTGCCACTGCTTTTTGCTTACCTCCTCCTCAGTCTTGTCCTCCCCTCCTGGCGCGGCAGTGGCAGGTCGACTCTGGCTGGCTGCCTGACTGTCTGTACTATTAGGTAGGTCAGGTCAGCAGGTCAGTGAGACTGGTCTGGACTTCTTGTCTGGTAAGTGGTCACAACTCACATCACGTGAGGCTGTGTGTGACTCACTCACCACCGCCAGCCAATCCCTTTAGCCTCTGGACCGGAGGCGGGGACTTAGTCCCTGCTGGTGCCTGCTCCGCCGTGGCGCTTCACCAGGCTGCGGTGATGACTCACACAAGACACTCACACCCCCTTTTACCACGTGAGTGACGGGGGCGGGGGGCCGAAGTGCTTCGCCTTCGGCGCTGTAAGTTCAAGTTGTCTAGACATCTGTGGTGATGAGTAGACTGTCTGTGCTGCGCTGAAGCGCTTCTGCATATTAGATTATAGATAGAGACTGAGTCAGAGTCGCGAGTTGGGCCAGCCGCCAGGGCCCCCATGAGCAACTGGGCCCGGGGCAGCTGCCCCTTTTGCCCTGCGGCAAAGACGGCCCTGTTAACACATATGTTATATAAGATACTGTATCTATGTGCAAACACTTAAAAGAGGTTATGACATGACTGATGTAAAAAATGAAAATAAGATATGTAAGAAGGTTCAAGGAATCATCATGGATGGAAGGTATGTGTCACCGAGGTTCCTGGCCTCGGTGGAGTAAGAGCCAGTGTTTATGTGTCAGCAGCAGTTGCTGTTTGACACCTTGATACTTAGTATGGCTATAATAGCTGATCCAGGACGGCTCTTACTGGGAGCAGTCAAAGTGCTGGGTGGGTGACTACTCCCCATGTTCCAAGCCGGTTTTTGCTGGGCATAAAAACCAGCCAGCACTGCCAGGTGGAGAGGATTACCTCCGTCTGACAGTGGAGCTCAGGAGTCTGTGTGCTGTGAACTGAGGGCTGTGCTGGGATTTGACATTTGAGCCGGGCTGGAGGACTCAGGCCCCTCTAAAGGCTAACAGGCCGCCTATGGACTTGATGAGGCTGATGGGAAGGACTGGGACCTCCTTCTGCCCTATCTTATGTTTGCAGTGCGAGAAGTGCCCCAGGCCTCTACTCGGTTCTTGGAACTTCTATATGGCAGACATCCATGTGGTCTGTTAGATATAGCCAAAGAGGCGTGGGAGCAACAACCCACACCATATAAAAGTGTTATTGAATATGTTACCCAGATGCAGGAATGTATGAAAACTGTGTTGCCGCTGGTAAAGGAACATATGGTGGCAGCTCAGCGAGCTCAAATTCGGCAGGCTCGGGTCCGGATCTTTAACCCGGGAGATCGGGTTTTGGTTCTGGTACCGACAGTGGACAGTAAGTTACTGGCTAGGTGGCAGGGACCCTACAAGGTACTCAAAAAGGTTGGAGAAGTAAACTACAAGGTACACCAGCCAAGGAGGCAGAAGCCAGAGAAGGTGTACCATGTGAGTTTGCTCAAACCTTGGAAAGATAGGGAGACCAGTACTGACGATATCCCGCGACCAAGTTTTCTAGGAGTAGAGGTTCCGGCCCTTCAGTCTGATGTAAGGGAAGCGGTTGCCACAGTGAATATTGCTGACAGCCTCTCCTCTAAACAGACTCAGGAGGCCAGGGAGTTCGTCAACAGGAACACGGACGTGTTCTCAGACCTCCCTGGACGCACTTCCATAATCCAGCATGACATTGTCACTGAGCCTCAAGCCAAAATCCGGTTGAAACCATACCGGGGACCTGAGGCTCGGCGACAAGCCATCTCGGAGGAAGTGCAGCTAATGCTGCAACTAAACGTCACTGAGGAGTCCAAAAGTGAGTGGGCCAGTCCGACGGACGGTTCGTTACGATTCTGTAACGATTTCTGGAAACTAAATGAAATCTCCAAGTTCGATGCATATCTCATGCACCGGGTAGACGAGCTGATTGAGAGGTTAGGACAAACCTGGTATTTTTCTGTTTTGGACCTCACCAAAGGGTACTGGCAGGTACCCCTAATGGAGGCTGCCAAAGAGAAAAAGGCCTTCATCACACCGGAGGGGCTATACCAGTATAAGGTGTTACCCTTTGGTCTGCATGGCGCCCCCTGCCACTTTCCAAAGGCTAATGGACATTGTGCTGCGATAACATCGTCAGTACGCTTCGACTTACCTGGACGATATTGTCATCCACAGTACCGACTGGGAAAGTCACCTGCCCAAAGTGCAGGCTGTAGTAGACTCCCTTCGAAAAGCTGGACTAACCGCTAACCCAAAAAAATGTGCGATAGGGTTAGAGGAGACAAAATACCTGGGGTATGTCATTGGGTGCGGAGTGATCAAACCCCAAGTAAACAATAAGAAATTGGCCTCGACCTGTCACCACTAAACAAGTAAAGTCATTCCTAGGAATGATAGGCTATTACATTAAATTTATTTTCCACTTTGCTACTGTAGCCGCGCCATTGACAGGGTTATTGAAGGGACGCAAGTCAGTGATGGTTCACTGGAATGACCGGGCGGAAGAGGTTTTCTCCACCCTGTGTCGGTACCCGGTTTTGGTGACGCCCGACTTCAAGCGAGAATTCATAGTACAGATGGACGCCTCTAAAGTAGGCCTCCGTGCTGTACTGTCTCAGGAAGTTAACGGGGAGGAGCATTCCTTTGTCTTCCTAAGCCGCAAGCTCACCCCAGCCAAGACCAGGTACAGTATAGTGGAGAGAGAGTGCCTGGCTATCAAGTGGGCACTGGAGTCTCTCCACTATTATTTGTTGGGGAGAACATTTCACCTGGTGACTGACCACTCCCCTCTCAAGTGGATGAGCCAGGCCAAAGAGAGAAATGCCCGAGTCACCAGGTGGTTCCTGTCCTTACAAAACTTTAAGTTCTTCGTAGAACATAGGGCAGGCCGGTTGCAGGGAAACACGGATGCCCTGTCCCGAGTATACTGTATGGCATGTGTTCACCCCCTCAGGGTTGAACAAAGGGGGGAGGTATGTAAAAAGGTACAAGGAATCATCGTGGACGATAGGTGTCACCGAGGTTCCTGGCCTCGGTGGAGTTAGAGACGGTTTTGATGTGTCAGCAGCAGTTGCTGTTTGACACCTTGATACTTAGTATGGCTATAGCTGATCCAGGATGGCTCTTACTGGGAGTAGTCAAAGTGCTGGGTGGGTGACTACTCCCCATGTTCCAGGCCAGGTTTTGCGAGGCATAGAAACCAGCCAGCATTGCCAGGTGGAGATGATTACCTCCCTCTGACAGTAGAGCTCAGGAGTCTGTGTGCTGTGAACTGAGGGCTGTGCTGGGATTTGAGGTTTGAGCCGGGCTGGAGGACTCAGGCCCCACTAAAGGTGAACAAGCCGCCTATGGACTTGATGAGGCTGAACTGCTAACAGGGTGTGAATTAACACCCAGGAAAAAAAGGTGACTTTTATTGTTTATGGACTTTCCTTGTGTGTTAAACACCAAGCCATCTGCGTTTTGTGATACACCTTATCTGCATTTTGTTATACACCAATGTGTGAATAAACACCGCTGTTTGATTCAAGAATTGTGTGCTTTGCCTCTACACTGCATCCGCTAGTCCTAACTACCAGTGCGAATCCCCACAGATGTCATATAGTACATGAAAATCTTTTTCTAACAAAGCTAGAACCAGCCCTGTACCTCTTACCCTGTAACTGCCACATCTTCTAGCAGAACATATGGAAGCTTTAAACTGAGCATATGCGACCACCTCAGTGAGGTGGACAGAGAAATAAGGAAAATAATAAACAGCAGGTAGAGCTATACAGATGCATTTTATTGAATAGCTCAGTGGCTGTACTAAATTTTAAATTAAATGCAATTACAAAAGTATTCAGATCTAGGCACTGATTTGAAAATTGTAGAATATTTTTTGTGACACAACCCCTTTAAAAGGCATTAAAGGAGTTATCCTGGAAAATATAACGATGACTTATCTTCAGGATAGGTCATCATTATCACATCAGCAGGGGTCCAAATCCCGGTAAATGAAAAAAAAGCCCAAAATTCTTAATCCACCACACCAGCCGAAAACATGGTGAATACAAGAGTGTGAAAGACTCTTCAGGAGCTTCACAAGCACAAATGGACAAGTGCTATATACATCTGGGGTATATGTCTAATTCAAGCAGATTACACAGTCCTAACACTTTTTCACCTGGCCTAACTCAGTTATGTATCCAGTTTAGTGCATCTCTCTTCCATATTTTGAATGTTATCACCAGACTATGCAATTTAGCTCATATCAGCCAAATGAGATCAGTAGACAGCACTGCTTTGGGGTTATTTCCCTCATCAAAAGTTGATTAAAACAGGTGATTTCAACCAAAATTATCGTTTGTCACATAAAATTTAACAACAAATGATCGTTTTAACCAACAATAGACAGACCACCATCTGAAAAATAGCTGGCCATGTTTAAAGGTTTAATCCAAACATTGGACGAAAGATCTTTCATTCATAGAAATATGGTCTGTGCACAAAAGATCTTTCTTTGAAAGATCATTCCCAGAAAGATCTTTTGTCCATTGCCCAGTTTCATTGAACATGTATGGCCAGTTCAAATAACTGTAATGGCTAAAATGTGTATGATCATGTCTGCGGAAAGTCCATTCATCAGATGATTGTTTGTTCGATTAATGTTCAACCATCAATCTACTTCAGTCTAATGTGTATGGCCAGCTTTTTAGATACAGTTAATGATCTACTGTCTCTCATTGAAAATACTCAGTGGTGTACGGACACTTTGTCACAGATGCGGTGTGGGTGGGAAACTCCACACCGAGCACAGGAGGAAAGGGGATAGGAACTAGGCCTGGAAACTAGGGTAAAGGAGAAGGTCACCTCCTAGAACAACCCTAATCCAAGTCCTGACTAACTATCAGTATGCAAAGGAAAGAGATCGGCACTTGTTTTTATGGCCTACCTCCTCTATGTGGCAATAAAAACAAGCATCACATCTATTTTTTGTCAATGCCAGTCTCTTTCCTTTGTATATTGACGGGACGCCAACCCTGGACACATGCACTGCGCAGCGGCAGCTGTGGATTGTAACTATCAGTATGAACTGACCTCGATGGTAGGAATACACAGGAACCTAGAGCCCTAACACACCTTGTAGGGCCCTGGTATAGTGACAGGACTTGAGACAACCTCTTCCTCCACCAGAAGGATGAACAGGAGTCTCCCTCAGGCCTAGATCCAAAAGACAGGGAAATACAACAAATAAAATACAAACAGGGAAGACGACACTTAACTTCACGTGGAGCAAAGGCAGCGCCATGAGCTCAACCGAGATCCAACAACCAGCTAGCCCAGAGTCCAGAACCTGAAGCTATAAACCACACCCCCATAAGGGGTAAGCAGTAATAAATAGGGGAAGTTAAATGACCAAAACAACATCTGCCAGAGGTGTGGTCATTACCAAAACCACACAGACACAAATGATCCACAAGGAACCATTCAGATTAATCCACGTGTTGCCATTCTCTCTGATCTCCTGACACCTGTCATGGGAGTGTCCGTGACACACTTGTTTTCAGGCAATGTTTTATGGTTAGAAAGTATGCAAATTAGCTTACATCAGCCAAACCAGAGATTGTAGACATTTGTAAATACCCAATCATTTGCAGACTATGAAATGAGCTGCTCAAGTTACAAACCAATCCTAAGCCATGGCACGAAATACCCCATACACCTTCGCAAACTACCACAAATGTATTACAGAAAAACATAAAAGGAACCAGTTCTATGCCTCCTCCCCAAATGCCACACTTCAGACCCTTAACATACAAAATACTAAAGGAGAGCAGGGGGTACTCAGATTTTTCTGCCCACAAAATGGTTTCACTGCCTGCCCCAGTATATAATCACCCACTAGTCTGTTCCACCCAAACATTAAGACAACCTATCTACCACATCTAAAGGCGCATTTACACTGGGCCGATGAGCAGACAATTTTCAGGAAGGAAGTGTTCCTTTCTGGCAATTGTCTGCTCATTAGTGGAGGTGAAGAGCTACATATAGATGCAGCAATCACCTCCACAGTATGAGTGCGAGAAATGGCTACTGCTTTCGCTCGCCCTTATACAGTTGCCTTACACAATCTGCTTCCCAGAAATGAAGAAGTGTTTTGCTTGTTCATCTGGTAATCTGCGGCACGTTTAGATGGGCAAATTGTCCGGAGACAAGAGTTCGTAAGAACGTGCATTCCCAATAATCGGCCTGAATGTTGGACCGTGTAAATCCAGCATACAATATTCCCACCCAAATTCTTCCGCAAGCCACCCTCCAGTGATTTAACAGCCCTACTTTAAGCATCCTACCAAGAGCCATGCTCCGAGGATAGGCTCATGTTTTAAAAAAAACTGTGACTGTTTGGCACAAATCTACAGTGGTGGAACCATTTGGTTACATGCAGTGTATCCACTGACATGAGTAGCTGGGGTCTAGACGTTGGATCTGACAAGGACAACACGTGCACAGTTTCTACGTCCCCTTAACACTCAGTGTCCTTCTTATTACCCATTCAGTTATTTGGAGAGGGGCTACATATACAGTTGCAAGAAAAAGTATGTGAACCCTTTGGAATGATATGGATTTCTGCACAAATTGGTCATAAAATGTGATCTGATCTTCATCTAAGTCACAACAATAGACAATCACAGTCTGCTTAAACTAATAACACACAAATAATTAAATGTTACCATGTTTTTATTGAACACACCATGTAAACATTCACAGTGCAGGTGGAAAAAGTATGTGAACCGTTGTATTTGATAACTGGTTGAACCTCCTTTGGCAGCAATAACTTCAACAAAACGTTTCCTGTAGTTGCAGATCAGACGTGCACAATGGTCAGGAGTAATTCAGTTCAGTAATATTCTTGGGATGTCTGGTGTGAATCGCTTTCTTGAGGTCATGCCACAGCATCTCAATCGGGTTGAGGTCAGGACTCTGACTGGGCCACTCCAGAAGGCGTATTTTCTTCTGTTTAAGCCATTCTATTGTTGATTTACTTCTATGCTTTGGGTCGTTGTCCTGTTGCAACACCCATCTTCTGTTGAGCTTCAGCTGGTGGACAGATGGCCTTAAGTTCTCCTGCAAAACATGGGAATTCATTTTTCCTTCGATGATAGCAATCCGTCGAGACCCTGATGCAGCAAAGCAGCCCCAAACCATGATGCCCCCACCACCATACTTCACAGTTGGGATGAGGTTTTGATGTTGGTGTGCTGTGCCTCTTTTTCTCCACACATAGTGTTGTGTGTTTCTTCTAAAGAACTCAACTTTAGTTTCATCTGTCCACAGAATATTTTGCCAGTACTGCTGTGGAACATCCAGGTGCTCTTGTGCAAAGTGTAAACGTGCAGCGATGTTTTTTTTGGACAGCAGTGGCTTCCTCTGTGGTATCCTCCATGAAATCCATTCTTGTTTAGTGTTTTACGTATCGTAGATTCGCTAACAGGGATGTTAGCATATGCCAGAGACTTTTGTAAGTCTTTAGCTAACACTCTAGGATTCTTCTTCACCTTATTGAGCAGTCTGCGCTGTGCTCTTGCAGTCATCTTTATAGGACGCCCACTCCTAGGGAGAGTAGCAGCCGTGCTGAACTTTCTCCATTTATAGACAATTTGTCTTACCGTGGACTGATGAACAGCAAGGCTTTTGGAACTACTTTTAGTTTCAAAAATCATTTATTTGAAGTTTTGTGGTACAGGTAATGAAAGTTACAGTGTAGAATACATTATAGATCAATAATGTAATACAAAACATTATCATAAAGTTTTGTCAGAGAAGAAAGTAAAAGAAAATAAACATGTAAAAGCAATAAAAAACAAACAAACATACAAACGATTCGGATCGATTGTTCTAGGTAGGTATGAGTAAATACAGTATACAACTGTACAAATTTGTACAAGCACTTTATAGCGTGAAGGTGTATCTGAGGTCTACAGAGAAAGAAGACAACATCCATGGTTCCCATACCTTCTCAAAGACACTGATCGTGTCCGTCCTGATTGCTATGAGTCTTTCGGAAAGAAGCAATTTGTTAATCCTATCTATGACCGCTTGTTTGTTAAGTGAGGGAGTGCGCCACTTGAAAGCGACATAGATTCTTGCCGCTAGTAAGATAAATTGCGACAATTTAAAGTTGGGCATGGACAATCCTGAGGGTTTATCGCCCAATAAACAGAGAGAAATCGTAGCCAAATACCTACAACCTAAGACAGAAGCAATCAGTGAACAGATCTGGTCCCAAAACCGCCTCACTACTGGGCAACCCCACCAAATGTGTAGCATCGTACCATCGGCATCACATCCTCTAAAGCATTTCTGGGAAACCTCTGGATACATCAGATGTAACCTTGCTGGCACCATGTATGTCCTATGTAGAATTTTTATAGAGGTTTCTGCTAAGGTGACCTGCCAGGAACCTTTAGTTAGTGTTTGTGATCTTTGGAACCATGTAGGGACAGAGGATTCAACACCCATATCACTTTCCCAAGCCAACATATAGGGTAATTTTATCCCTTCTGGGTGAACGTCAAGATATCTGTATATTCTAGACAGAAGGCCTTGTTTGTATAGGGAATATGTGATCATTCTCTCAAAGGGGGCAAATTCTAGGTTTTGGGCTGATCCAGCCAAAGACCTTAAGAATGAGAATATTCTATTGACGTTAAAAAGTTCTCCATCCGGAGGAGAATGCTTTCCCAAAAAATCACTTTTAGACTCTAGGGTGCCTCTACGGAGGAATTTATGTAGTATACAGAGATTCTTACTGGTCCACCAATGGAAGGACATGGGATGTAAGCCTGGACGAAACAGCGGATTGCCAAAAATCGGGGTCAGTGGTGATGGTGTAGATTGCATCTTATACTTGAACCGCACCGACCTCCAGAGTAACAATGAATAATGTGATAAAAGAGATGTGCTACGGACAGTCGACGGCAGAGATGGAGCCATCCATATCAAGGCGGTCCAAGTATAAGGCGCCATGTTAGCCATCTCTAAAGAGACCCATAGTGGTTGTTTTTTCCTATCTAGGTGTGTTAGAAAGAGTTGTGCCAGTCTCGCTGCTCTGTAATATTTCAGAAAGTCTGGTACAGATAGGCCCCCTTGGGATTTATGTTTACACATGATGGACTTAGAAATGCGTGGTCTTTTGTTAGCCCATATAAACTTCATGACGTCTTTTTGTAGGGATTTTAGGTCGGCCGAAGGGACTGGGACAGGAAGAGTCCTAAATAAATACAAGAGTCTTGGGAGTACTACCATTTTAATTATATGAATCTTGCCTACCCAAGATACCGGCAAAGAGGTCCAAGATTTCAAATCTTGTTTAATCTTAGTATACATCGGGGGAAAATTAAATTTGTATACTAGTTCAGGTTTGGTCGGCAGTAATGTCCCTAGGTAGGAAATGTATTGCAATTTAAGCTGGAATGGGAAGTTATATATCAGTTGGTCTTTCAGCTGGGGAGGGACATTGCAGGGAAGAAGTTCTGATTTACTGTGGTTGATTCTGAGGCCCGAGATTTCTGAAAAGGATTTTAACAATTGTAACAGGTTGGGGAGGGACACTATGGGGTTTGTGATGGACATCAACAGATCATCAGCAAATAGGCTCAGTTTGTACTCCGTCCCACCTATAGTCGCTCCGCTAATGTCAGGGTTGTTTCTGATGTGAATAGCTAAAGGCTCCATTGCTATGGCAAAGAGAGCAGGGGATAAGGGACAACCCTGTCGTGTACCTCTGTGGATCCGTATAGGGGAGGGACTAGAGGTGGGGAGTTTAAGATTTGCTTCAGGGCAAGAGTACAACGAGCCAATCGCTGTAAGGAAAGGGCCAGTTATACCCATCTTAGTCAGAACTTTGTTTATATAATCCCAGGTGACCGAATCGAATGCCTTCTCTATATCTAGTGCTAGCAGAGTTAGGGGGGAATTGTGTCGATTAGCTTCTTGCACAAGGTTCAGTACTTTTCTAATATTGTCTGGGGCCTCTCTCTCAGGAATGAACCCTACCTGGTCCTTATGTATTAAATCAGGTAGAATGTTGTTCAGTCTCCTGGCCAGTATGGAGGTGAAAATTTTATTATCTAAATTAAGGAGGGAGATTGGTCTATAATTTGATGGGTTTAGAGGATCTTTGTTGGGTTTGGGAATAACAGTAATGTTAGCTTGCAGAAATTCTATTGGGGGTGTGTGACCCTGTAGGAGGAGGTTGCAGTATTTTGCAATATGGGCAGGAAGTAATGGGGCAAATTTTTTATAATATAGGGCCGAAAATCCGTCTGGACCAGGGGCTTTACCTAGTTTTAGGTCTTTTATAATTACTTCCACCTCCTCTTCAGATATTGGTCTGCCAAGCGACGACGAGACCTCCGGTGTCACTCGGGGGATAGGGATCGAGGAAAGGAAGCTTTGTAGGTGGGACTCGGGGGGGAGGCTGGGGGTGGAGTAAAGTTTTTGATAAAAAGAGTGAAATGTCTGATGAATCATGTCTGGGTTAGAAGTGAGATGACCTGAGGTCGAACGTAACTGGAATACCTGATTTAGTCTCTGTTTGGCTTTAAGTTGTGAGGCTAACATTTTGTCAGGTTTGTTGGCATACCGGTAGTAATACGAAGCTGTCCAACGCAAGGCCCTTTCCGTGTTGTTGGAGAGTATGGTGTTCAATTGTGTTTTAGTGTCCTTTATAGCTTTTAATAGATACATGGAGGGAGAGCGTTGATGGGCCCTTACTAGTCTTTCTAGTTTAGCTTCTAAAGCTCTCTGAGCTACAGTACGTTCGCGTTTCAGGCGTGAGGCTGCACTAATAAGTTTCCCCCTCATAAATGCCTTGTGGGTTAACCAAACATTCAGTGGGTCAGAGTCCACCGTGGTGTTCTCACTAAAAAATTCACGGATGTCTATTTGTAATTTGTCAACTAGACCAGGTCGGGACAGTAAAGATTCGTTCAACCTCCAGTTAAAAGACATAGATGTTCTGCCTGGGCTATCTATTTCGGCTAATATCATATCATGGTCAGACCAGGAGGAAAGGATATGCCTTGAATAAGAAATAAATGGGAGAAGACTCAAGGAGGACAGGATCATGTCAATCCGCGTGTATATTCGATGTATGGGCGAGTAATAGGTGTAGCTCCTTTGTGACCCGTTATGTTCTCTCCATGTGTCTGCTATATTTATTGACTCAAGAACCTTGCGAATTTTAGTATCATGAGTACGTGGGCGCATTTGGGTGGGAGGGGATGAACGATCCAGTAAGGGGTTAATAGTGAAATTAAAGTCCCCGCACCAAATAATCTTATGAAATGTGAGTGACTCAATAACGGAGCCCATCTCACCAAAAAATGAGATAGGGTCCTCATTAGGTGCATATATGTTGACTAAACATAGAGTTTCCTCCTGGTATGTCCCCAGCAAAATGACAAATCTCCCATTAGGATCAAGGATTGTTTGTGTGACAGTCATGGGGAAGGAATTTCTTAGTAGCGTTATTACACCCCTGCTTTTTGACTGGAAGGTAGATGAGAAGAATCTAGTGTATTGTGGGTGAAAAAACTTTGGGTGGGACCCCGGTGTATAATGAGACTCCTGAAGGCAGAGAACGTCTGGTTTATGTTTCAAATAAACTGTGAATGCTGTCTTCCGCTTTCTAGGGGAGTTTAGACCCCTTACATTATGTGACAATACTTTATACATGGCCCTTGACATTTAAGGGGATCTGATGTGTGCTAAGTGCAGTAACGTTCTCCGTTTCAGTTACCTCAGCATACCCCTCCACTCCTATTATCAAGTTCTCGTTGATACTGTGAAATAGTTGATCCATAACATAAAAACCGAACATCAAAACAAATAAAATTGTGACTGATGCATAAAAAGCATAGTCTAACATTGACTGACTCAAGTCAGCTGACATTGACAGGTTGGATGAGGGGAGACCTCGCCCAAAAATGGCGCGAATCTCCATCTCCGTCAACCTATTCAGGTGAGGCAACATGGAAGTCCACTAGGCCGTACCCCTGGGCTTGGACTCCAAGATAGGGTAAGAAAACCAGTTAAACATCCGGTGAGGATAACCCGGTATGGTGAAAGTCATCCAGGAAGTAAATCTGGCTTACAAATAAATCAGGGCACAACAAAACAGGGGTAATGATAGCCCTTAAAAACAATAGAACAATAAGATCAGTTCTGTAGGGTAACCTGACATCTTGATCCAAACTGATCAGCTTCTTGGAGAGCGACCCGCAGCACCGGAGGACGGAGCAACTGTGGTCCAAACTCTAGCTGGTCTTTGAGGCATGGGAGCCGGCTCAGGTCCATCTCTTTGATCATGCGGTATTCCTACCCTATGTAAGGTCTCCAGACCTTCCGATAGTGAGCGGATTACATGGGACCTGGAGTTGATCTGGAAGGAGAGTGTGAAGGGGAATCCCCATCTGTACTTGACTTGTGCCCTCTGTAGTGCTTGGGTAACAGGCCGCATCTCACGGCGACGTCGGAGGGTTGATGGCGCCAAATCTGCATAGAGGTGCACAGATGAAGGAAGGCCCGGTAATTCAGGGATGTTTCTGGCCGCCATTAGGATCAAATCCCTGACTTCAGGGTGGTGAAATTTCAGAATAACATCCCTGGGAAGTTCATTTGAGCGCGGTTTGCCCAAGGCCCTGTGGACTCTGTCCATTTTCAAGCGGCTCTGATCCTCCTGTGGGAGAAGGGCGGTAAATAGTGCCGTCATTGTGGTAGGCAAGTCTGTGAATAACTCCGGCAGACCTCTCACCCGGAGATTACCTCTGCGGGATCTGTTCTCGAGATCCTCGATCTTGAGCTCGAGTGCTTCTAGTTGTGCAGTATGTGCATCTATGTCCACTCTGTCTGCCCCTAGCGCGTCCGCTACGTCATCAGACCGGGACTCAAGGTCCGAGACCCGTTGCCCCAGATCATGTATCTGGCGTGTAAATTCGGCAACTGCTTGCGAAAGCTCCGTCCGGAACAGAGAGGCTATGTTGTTGAAAAGCTCAGTCTGACCTGGTTGCTGGTCTCGAGGCTCCACGATGGCTCCACTGGCAGTGGAGGAGGCGGGGCTAGATGGAGCTGGAGAGGGGTCCGCCATTGCTGTTCTCCCGGCACTTCTGAAAAGTTCAGGTAAAGTCTGTGAAGGGGTCATAATATTCTCCGACCTCGTCTTCCCTCTGTTGCGGGACATCCTCACACGACTTGCTGCAAAGTATGAAGGCTTGTGGAGCCGATATAACGGCGCTTATGAGGGGATTTCCACGACCCGCGGCACGGAGCTCAGAGAAGCATGTCTTTCTCCTCCGGCTACGCGCATGCGCCTCTGGAACTACTTTTATAACCCTTTCCAGCTTTATGCAAGTCAACAATTCTTAATCGTAGGTCTTCTGAGAGCTCTTTTGTGTGAGGCATCATTCACATCAGGCAATGCTTCTTGTGAAAAGCAAACCCAGAACTGTTGTGTGTTTTTTTTATAGGGCAGGGCAGCTGTAACCAACACCTCCAATCTCATCTCATTGATTGGACTCCAGTTAGCTGACACTTCACTCCAATTAGCTCTTGGAGATGTCATTAGTCTAGGGGTTCACATACTTTTTCCACCTGCACTGTGAATGTTTACATGGTGTGTTCAATAAAAACATGGTAACATTTAATTCTTTGTGTGTTATTAGTTTAAGCAGACTGTGATTGTCTATTGTTGTGACTTAGATAAAGATCAGATCACATTTTATGACCAATTTGTGCAGAAATCCATATCATTCGAAAGGGTTCACATAGTTTTTCTTGCAACTGTATGTATCTACCTTCCTCTGCTAAGAATGATGATAGGGTCCTCCTATTTTAGTGATCAGTTCAGGTATCTGGACATGTATGACCTCACCACACATAATATTCACGTTCATGTTATTAGTAAAGGAAGCTGATACAGTCTCCAGATGTAGGCAATTTATCGGTGGCCAGCTAAAAGTAGTGTCTGCATCTTATGACAGGTCTGGTTTTGTGACAGCCAAAGAAATCCTGCAAATTTCCTGTTTACACAATTACAGTACTGGGTGCACAGACGTTTAACAGGCATTGAACAGATAAGGCAGAGAGCGCTGAGAACAAGCACATTTGGCACATGTTCTGTTTATATTCTGGTGCCAGTCTGCTGCTGAGTTTAGCTCGTTTCACAGAAACCTACAGAATGCGGCTACTCTATTTTATTTGGGAACACTTTGAGAAAGATAAGATTTGTTTTCACTTTTGTTAAAATACATTTTACCTTTTAGAGCTGGATGTTAGACTGCAATGAGGGAACTTCAGGAATATTGGGCTGAATAGCAATGAGGGAATCATCTACCATTGACTCTTATATAAAAATAAAATGTGTATCACTCATATCTTTTCTTTCTTGTATACAGTTGTATTGAAAAGTACAGTCAACTGTGTTTTTCAATACAAGAACCCAATGTATCGCAGCCAAACATATGCCTAAAGGACACCTGTTCCTGTACGCCATGCCTGTGTATAACATTTTACACAGTCAGCTTGACCTTACCTCCCAAGTTTCCCATTTTTGGAGGGACATGGTCTACTTTTGACTCTAATGACTCTGTTCCACTTTGCTCTCTATGTGTGCTTCTTTTTCTCCAGAGAAATAAAAATAGCATTCATTTAAGCGTAAAGATATGCATGGAAAATAATGGACCTTTCAAGCAGCAAGTCATAAAGGTTCATTTATACAATTTTTCGTGATTGTTGGTAGCATATCCCATTTCACACGGGCGACGTGCGTTCCACAACCAATCATTTTCATGCCGGAATATAAATTGCAATCAATGACAAAAGAGCAATTGCTTGTTTGTTGGTTGATTGCTGTCAGATTCACAGAAATAGATTTGCCTTATTAATACTTAACTTTTAATAATAGACAATATTTTAAAATAATGGACAAAAATAATACTAAAATGCAACATATGATGCCAATGCACTAAAGAAAAAGAACGGTCTTACAGCTGCTGTAGAGTGCTTGGTAAGCAGAAGTAGAGAGATGGTCAGGGGTCCTCTGAGGAGGTCCTCTGTGGAGGACCCCTGACCATCTCTCTGCTTCTGCTTACCAAGCACTCTACAGCCTCGGTAAGTTATTTTCTTTAAGTGCACTGTTACAGAAAATAATGCACTATAAGGCTTAGTCCATATGTTATGCTTGCATCTATTATTATAATGCATTATTTTGTGTGACTGTATAAATGTAGCCATCGTGCAGGATGTTTTATAAAAAAAAAAATCCATGATTTCTTTAAGTGCATTGGCATCATATGTTGAACTTTAGTATTATTTTTGTTAACAATTATGTAATTTTGGGCCATTATTTTAAAATATTGTTTATTATTAAAAGCTAAGTATTAATAAGGCAAACCTATTTCTGTTAATCTGACTGTAGTACCGGCTGCCCAATATTTATGCATCATTGCTGACCAAGAGACACTGTGGTTGAGTCATATTAGTGGTTGATTGCAGACCATATTTACATGGGGCAGTGGTCGGGGAACAAGCATTCATAAATGTGATCATTCACTCAATCGTAGGCCCTTGTAAATGCCCTTAAGTATCTATCTTTGACCATTCAAAAAGGTGAGTCCACTTACATTGGCATAGTTATAGGACAGCCCTGAGAGCCTTCACAATGTCAGGGTTCAGGGTAAGGAAGCAGGGTGGGCACAGCATGTCACCCGAATGTAGATATGTATTGAATTTTGGGCTCTCCTCCCTGCCTGTGGCTTAATATACTGTACATGTTTGTGGTGGTAATGTTACATGACTTACTATAGCAGTGTTGTATGCATTTATGAGAGCAGTTCATGAAGATCCTGTAGTTCAGCACTGGTCACATACACTACTGGGTATACATAGCATATAAACATGGAACTGGCCACCAATGGATCCTTACCTTTCTTTCCTCATGTTGGTGGCAACATGAATTTAGCTGCTGCTGAAGGATGAACCTGCAAAGAAGTATTATAGCGCTTCTTCTGATAACCACTTACATGTCCACAATTTTCTGCTCCATCAGTATGCCAATCACAATGGAGCTCCTGTATACAACAGTTTTATAGTCTTCTATACATGTTCCCTCCTTTTTTGTTTAGCTATTGCTGCATTTTAATAGAGGTCAGCTCAAGTCGAATAATCACGTTCCTTAGTGTACATTAGTTCACTGCTCCATATCAGTTATACAATAGTCGTGCCAAAGCATCAGCTTTAGGGCTTATTCACACGGCCGTTGGCCCTCCGTTGCCGTATTGCGGCCCGCATATGGCGGGTCCGCATTACACGGGGCCCCGGCCGTGTGCATTCAGCATCACGGATGCGGACCCATTCACTTGAATGGGTCGGCAAATCTGACGATGCGGTGTGGAACAGAAGCACGGAACGGAACCCTATGGAAGCACTTACGGAGGGCTTCAGTGGGTTCCGTTCTATGCCTCCGCACTGCAAAAAGATAGAACTTGCTCTATCTTTTTGTGGAACGGTCGGATCGCGGACCCCATTCAAGTGAATGGGGTCGCGATCTGCATGCGGCAGCCCCGCGGCCGGTGCCCGTGCATTGCCCTTAGGTAAACAGGATTTGCATAACTTATGCAACTTAATGCAGCTCTGACAGCTGATCTCACCAAAGACGGATATGACAACTGCAAAAATGGAGAAAAACATGGAAGTACAGTAAAGCCACGTGCAGTGCAATCAGAGATCTATTAGAGCTCTGTACAAAATGGTACCTGAGGCCTAACAGAAACAACAATTTCATTTATATATCATTACATAATAAAGTAACACCTTCAATAACTGGTTTATAGTGGATTATTGTCATTAGACTTCATACGCCCATCAGTTGTGTTTTTACATTGTTTAATATTTCTCTAGGGTTCATCTTTTGATGCTAATATGTTTTCCTTAATTTGTATAAAGTACAAATGCAATGATGTTTTTTGCCCACAGGGATCTCTGTGCAAGTATTTAAGTGTACACACTAATGACTGGCTCAGCTCCTGTCGCCTGGCACACTCGGTAACCAGGGGACTGGCATATCTGCATACAGAGTTATTACGAGGAGGTAATTACAGATTAATTTTTTTTGCTTGCAATAAAGAAATATAAGAAAAAGTCACATTCCAATTAGGAATAAAATTGATAAATGCACATAGTCTAATCTGTATAAGCCCTCTTTCACACGAGCGAGTTTTCTGTGTGGGTGCAATGCATGACGTGAACGCATAGCACCCGCACTGAATCCTGACCCATTCATTTCAATGGGTCTGTGCCCATGAGCGTTTTTTTCACGCATCAGTTCTACATTGTGGGAAAAACACAGCATGTTCTATATTCAGCGTTTTTCACGCAGCCCTAGCCCCATAGAAGCGAATGGGGCTTCAGTGAAAAACGCATTGCATCCGGAAGCAGGTGCGGATGCAATTCGTTTTCCACTGATGGTTGCTAAGAGATGTTGTTTGTAAACCTTCATTTTTTATGACGCATGTGAAAAACGCATCAAAACGCATTGCACCCGCCCAGGGAAAAATGAAGAACTGAGCGCAATTGCAGACAAAACTGACTGAACTTGCTTGCAAAATGGTTTCACTGAACGCATCCGGAGCTAATCCGTATCGTTCGTGCGAAAGAGGCCTAAGGCTGCGTTCACACGGGCGAGATTTCCGCGCGGGTGCAATGCGGTAGGTGAACGCATTGCACCCGCACTGAATCTGGACCCATTCATTTCTATGGGGCTGTTCAGATGAGCGATGATTTTCACGCATCACTTATGCGTTGCGTGAAAATCGCAGCAAGCTCTATATTCTGTGTTTTTCACGCAACGCAGGCCCCATAGAAGTGAATGGGGTTGCGTGAAAATCGCAAGCATCCGCAAGCAAGTGCGGATGCGGTGCGATTTTCACGCATGGTTGCTAGGTGACAGTCTATAAACTGTATTACTTTCCCTTATAACATGGTTATAAGGGAAAATAATAGCATTCTGAATACAGAATGCATAGTACAATAGGGCTGTAGGGGTTTAAAAAAATAAACTCATTAACTCACCTTCTCCTCTTGATCTCGAAGTTCCCGGTCTCTTCTTTACTTCAGTTGTGGGCTAAAGGACCTTTGAGTTGAGTTTACTGATGAGTTGTGGGCTAAAAGACCTTTGGTGACGTCAGATCACATGCTCCAATCACATGATGATGTACCATGTGATTGGAGCATGTGATCTGACGTCACCAAAGGTCTTTTAGCCCACAACTCATCAGTAAACTCAACTCAAAGGTCCTTTAGCCCACAACTGAAGTAAAGAAGAGACCGGGAACTTCGAGATCAAGAGGAGAAGGTGAGTTAATGAGTTTATTTTTTTAAACCCCTACAGCCCTATTGTACTATGCATTCTGTATTCAGAATGCTATTATTTTCCCTTATAACCATGTTATAAGGGAAAGTAATACAATCTACACTACAACCAACCCAAACCTGAACTTCTGTGAAGAAGTTCGGGTCTGGGTACCAGTGTCGGTTTTTTATCACGCGCGTGCAGAACACATTGCACCCGCGCGATAAAAACTGAACATCGGAACGCAATTGCAGTCAAAACTGACTGCAATTGCATTCCTACTCGCGCGGTTTTGCCGCAACACACCGGGACGCATCCGGACCTAATCCGGACACGCTCGTGTGAACCCAGCCTAATAGTAGTGCTTGGATACTATAGCGGATAGTATGCAATTAATTCCAATCAATACCCAAATGTAAAATAAAGTATTGTAATAGTACAAACCGGATTCCAAAAAAGTTGGGACACTATACAAATCGTGAATAAAAACTGAATGCAATGATGTGGAGGTGCCAACTTCTAATATTTTATTCAGAATAGAACATAAATCACGGAACAAAAGTTTAAACTGAGAAAATGTACCATTTTAAGGGAAAAATATGTTGAATCAGAATTTCATGGTGTCAACAAATCCCAAAAAAGTTGGGACAAGGCCATTTTCACCACTGTGTGGCATCTCCCCTTCTTCTTACAACACTCAACAGACGTCTGGGGACCGAGGAGACCAGTTTCTCAAGTTTAAAAATAGGAATGCTCTCCCATTCTTGTCTAATACAGGCCTCTAACTGTTCAATCGTCTTGGGCCTTCTTTGTTGCACCTTCCTCTTTATGATGCGCCAAATGTTCTCTATAGGTGAAAGATCTGGACTGCAGACTGGCCATTTCAGTACCCGGATCCTTCTCCTACTCAGCCATGATGTTGTGAGTGATGCAGAATGTGGTCTGGCATTATCTTGTTGAAAAATGCAGGGTCTTCCCTGAAAGAGATGACGTCTGGATGGGAGCATATGTTGTTCTAGAACCTGAATATATTTTTCTGCATTGATGGTGACTTTCCAGACATGCAAGCTGCCCATGCCACACGCACTCATGCAACCCCATACCATCAGAGATGCAGGCTTAGGAGCAACACTGGAAAATGTCGCGCTCATCCACAGGAAGCCAGGAGCCCGGACCTCGCCCTGAACCTTAGGCGCACAACAGATCCCAATAAAAAGAAAGACGGTCCAGCTTCACTGAAAAATACTTGAGGCTTTATTTGATCACCTTGCAGATAAAAACCAACATACAGCATAGCAGAAAATCGACCAGTTTCGGATCACTATAGATGCGGATCCTTAGTCATGATGTGCAGAGCTTCTGTCAGAGATGCAGGCTTCTGAACTGAGCGTTGATAACAACTTGGGTTGTCCTTGTCATCTTTGGTCCGGATGACATGGCGTCCCAGATTTCCAAAAAGAACTTCGAATCGTGACTCGTCTGACCACGAACAGTCTTCCATTTTGCCACACTCCATTTTAAATGATCCCTGGCCCAGTGAAAACGCCTGAGCTTGTGGATCTTGCTTAGAAATGGCTTCTTCTTTGCACTGTAGAGTTTCAGCTGGCAACGGCGGATGGCACGGTGGATTGTGTTCACTGACAATGGTTTCTGGAAGTATTCCTGAGCCCATTCTGTGATTTCCTTTACAGTAGCATTCCTGTTTGTGGTGCAGTGTCGTTTAAGGGCCCGGAGATCACGGGCATCCAGTATGGTTTTACGGCCTTGACCCTTACGCACAGAGATTGTTCCAGATTCTCTGAATCTTCGGATGATGTTATGCACAGTTGATGATGATAGATGCAAAGTCTTTGCAATTTTTGGCTGGGTAACACCTTTCTGATATTGCTCCACTATCTTTCTGCGCAACATTGTGGGAATTGGTGATCCTCTACCCATCTTGGCTTCTGAGAGACACTGCCACTCTGAGAAGCTCTTTTTTTTACCCAATCATGTTGCCAATTGACCTAATTAGTGTTAATTGGTCTTCCAGCTCTTCATTGTGCTCAAATTTACTTTTTCCAGCCTCTTATTGCTACTTGTCCCAACTTTTTGGGGATTTGTTGACACCGTGAAAAGTGGAATCAACGTATTTTTCCTTTAAAATGATACATTTACTCGGATTAAACGTTTGATCTGTCATCTACGTTCTATTACAAATAAAATATTGACATTTGCCATCTCCACATCATTGCATTTAGTTTGTATTCACAATTTGTTTAGTGTCCCAACTTTTTTGGAATCCGGTTTGTAATAAAAAAAAGTTATTGGTCATTACTATACTGCATTGTGAAGTATTTTTGCATGTATGTAATTTTGGACTGTTCATATGATCAGGGAAAATGTTCCCTAAAGACATAGGTGGCATATAGAGACAAAAAACTGTCATGAAGTGAGTTTGCAATCTCTTTCCAAACAGATCACTACAAACCTGCAATTTCTCACCGTGACCTCAACAGCCGTAATGTTCTGGTGAAAAGTGATGGGTCCTGTGTTATCAGTGACTTTGGCTTGTCCATGCGCCTGACAGGAAACAGGCTGGTGAGGCCAGGAGATGAAGATAACGCAGCCATCAGTGAGGTAGGACTTCTTCATAAATAAGTACACTTAATGTTTTTGTCCTCAGCTTCCTTTTAGTGATGGTCTAAGCAATTATTGCTCCGATTCGTTCCAGTAAATGCATGATAAAATCAATAAAACTATGGCTTACCAGTCATCAGGATTGATTGTTTCGACTTAAAAATATCAGTGGCGACATCTGTAAATGCTGCTTATAGCACATATAAATTACATGTATGGTTTTAAATGGCTGCACATATATAATGACTATACTGATAGAAATGTCCATCAGATATTCAGAATGATTTGTCGTTTGCTTGAAAGAATGTTTCTTCTGCATATGCAGGGAATCTGAAACAAAGAAATAATACCCACTTACCTATTGTTAGATACTCGCTCTGTTCCAACTCCAAGACTCCCATCCCTGCTCCTTTATGTCTACAGATACGAAAGTGATGATGTCCCATCCGTGGTCACGTGTCCAAAGTAGCACATGAATACAGAGTTCAGTGGTCTTATGTGACCTCAACAGTCATGTGTGCTTCCTACATTTTTTTGGGGGGGGGAAGGGGGGGTTAGAGAAACCCTTTCCGGGTGTCTACTTTCAGAGATTACTTACTGCCTGCACCCAATGCAGTTTCTTCAGGAAGCTTCTCTGCAGGGATGGGTTGTGTACATTGAAGTTCTACCAGATGTATGGATGAGCATCCCTGCAGCATGTGTAAAGAAATATTCTCTGCAAGTAGCAGTCTCCCAGGAACCACTTTGTAACACATTGATCGTAGTATATTTGTTTCTCTTATTATTATAATACCTGAGCTCCTATACATACACTAAGGTCCATAAATATTGGGACATCGACACAATTCTAACATTTTTGGCTCTATACACCACCACAATGGATTTGAAATTAAACGAACAAGATATACTTTAACTGCAGACTGTCAGCTTTAATTTGAGGGTATTTACATCCAAACCAGGTGAACGGTGTAGGAATTACAACAGTTTGCATATGTGCCTCCCACTTGTTAAGGGACCAAAAGTAATGGGACAATTGGCTTCTAAGCTGTTCCATGGCCAGGTGTGTGTTATTCCCTCATTATCCCAACTACAATGAGCAGATAAAAGGTCCAGAGTTCATTTCAAGTGTGCTATTTGCATTTGGAATCTGTTGCTGTCAACTCTCAAGATGAGATCCAAAGAGCTGTCACTATCAGTGAAGCAAGCTATCATTAGGCTGAAAAAACACAACAAACCCATCCGAGAGATAGCAAAAACATTGGGCGTGGCCAAAACAACTGTTTGGAACATTCTTAAAAAGAAGGAATGCATCGGTGAGCTCAGCAACACCAAAAGACCCGGAAGACCATGGAAAACAACAGTGGTGGATGACCAAAGAATTATTTCCCTGGTGAAGAAAACACCCTTCACAACAGTTGGCCAGATCAAGAACACTCTCCAGGAGGTAGGTGTATGTGTGTCAAAGTCAACAATCAAGAGAAGACTTCACCAGAGTGAATACAGAGGGTTCACCACAAGATGTAAACCATTGGTGAGCCTCAAAAACAGGAAGGCCAGATTAGAGTTTGCCAAACAACATCTAAAAAAGCCTTCACAGTTCTGGAACAACATCCTATGGACAGATAAGACCAAGATCAACTTGTACCAGAGTGATGGGAAGAGAAGAGTATGGAGAAGGAAAGGAACTGCTCATGATCCTAAGCATACCACCTCATCAGTGAAGCATGGTGGTGGTAGTGCCATGGCGTGGGCATGTATGGCTGCCAATGGAACTGGTTCTCTTGTATTTATTGATGATGTGACTGCTGACAAAAGCAGCAGGATGATTTCTGAAGTGTTTCGAGCAATATTATCTACTCATATTCAGCCAAATGCTTCAGAACTCATTGGACAGCGCTTCACAGTGCAGATGGACAATGACCCAAAGCATACTGCAAAAGCAACCAAAGAGTTTTTGAAGGGAAAGAAGTGGAATGTTATGCAATGGCCAAGTCAATTACCTGACCTGAATCCGATTGAGCATGCATTTCACTTGCTGAAGACAAAACTGAAGGGAAAATGCCCCAAGAACAAGCAGGAACTGAAGACAGTTGCAGTAGAGGCCTGGCAGAGCATCACCAGGGATGAAACCCAGCATCTGGTGATGTCTATGCGTTCCAGACTTCAGGCTGTAATTGGCTGCAAAGGATTTGCAACCAAGTATTAAAAAGTGAAAGTTTGATTTATGATTATTATTCTGTCCCATTACTTTTGGTCCATTAACAAGTGGGAGGCACATATGCAAACTGTTGTAATTCCTACACCGTTCACCTGATTTGGATGTAAATGCCCTCAAATACAAGCTGACAGTCTGCAGTTAAAGCACATCTTGTTCGTTTCATTTCAAATCCATTGTGGTGGTGTATAGAGCCAAAAATGTTAGAATTGTCGATGTCCCAATATTTATGGACCTGACTGTACATGACACTCACAAAATGAGTTCTATTAATTTGTACTACTGAAGACATTTACCTTAGATGGATCATGCAATGGGTCCACTTCTAGTGAACAAAAAGCTTAGGCTACTTTCACACTCGTGAACGCATCCGTTCAGATAATACAACCGCATGCATCCGTTTAGAACTAATTTGTTTGTATTATCTTTAACATAGCTAAAACAGATCCGTCTTGAACAACATTGAAAGTCAATGGGGGATGGATCCGTTTTCTATTGTGCCATATTGTGTCAGTGAAAACGGATCCGTCCCCATTGACTTACATTGTGTGTCAGAACGGATCCGTTTGCCTCCGCATCGTCAGGCGGACACCAAAACGCTGTAAGCAGTGTTTTGGTGTCTGCCTCCAGAGCGGAAAGGAGGCAGAACAAAGGAAAACTGATGCATTCTGAGAGGATCCTTTTCCATTCAGAATGCATTAGGGCTAAACTGATCCGTTTTGGACCACTTGTGAGAGCCCTGAAACGGATCTCGTAAACGAAAACCAAAACGCCAGTGTGAAAGTAGCCTTATTTGTGTGTTCATAGAATCAAGATCACTTTTTTATGCAATATTTTAGTGTTGAGGTTCTTCCTACAGAAGACAATGGGAGAGGACCATAGTAAAATCTGAAATGAACCAGCAATGAATAGTGTGCGATGTGGTATTTTACAATTACCACCAATTGCAAAAATTGTGGTACTGCAAACAAGTTAGGTAAAAATTGGTGTTTACTTTTGGTACTTTGATGCAGTTTTAAATTAAATTCATTTTAAAGAGGTTATCCCATGATTAATGTAAAAAATTAAAATCAGACATCATATGGTACATAACAATCTCTTTCTAAGGCCTCATGCACACGACCGTTGTGTGCATCCGTGGCCGTTGTGCCGTTTTCCGTTTTATTTCGCGGACCCATTGACTTTCAATGGGTCCGTGGAAAAATCGGAAAATGCACCGTTTTGCAGCCGCATCCGTGATCCGTGTTTCCTGTCCGTCAAAAAAATATGACCTTCGTGAAAACTCATATCCGACAGTATATTCTAACACAGAGGCCTTCCCATAGTGATGGGGACGCTTCTAGTTAGAATATACTATGAACTGTGTACATGACTGTCCCCTGCTGCCTGGCAGCACCCGATCTCTTAGAGGGGGCTGTGGGGCCGCACACTGGCCACCAATAAAATTAATACAATAGAGGGAGGGGGGGCTGAGGGGGGTCTGCCCCCTCCTGCCTGGCAGCCCCTCATCTCTTACAGGGGACTATAATACGCACAATTAACCCCCCTCAGGTGTGGCACCCTGTAAGAGATCGGGTGCTGCCAGGCAACAGGGGGAAGTCATGTACACAGTTCTTAGTATATTCTAACTTGAAGCGTCCCCATCACCATGGGAACGCCTCTGTGTTAGAATATACTGTCGGATCTGAGTTTCACGATCTAACTCATATCCGACAGTATATTCTAACATAGAGGCGTTCCCATGGTGATGGGGACGCTTCAAGTTAAAGTATACCATCGGATTGCAGAAAACTCTGATCCGATGGTATAATAGGGACTCCTGACTTTACATTGAAAGTCAATGGGGGACGGATCCGTTTGCAATTGCACCATATTGTGTCAACGTCAAACGGATCCGTCCCCATTGACTTGCATTGTAAGTCAGGACAGATCCGTTTGGGTCCGCACGGCCAGGCGGACACCAAAACGACTTTTTTTTCATGTCCGTGGATCCTCCAAAAATCAAGGAAGACCCACGGACGAAAAAACGGTCACGGATCACGGACCTACGGACCCCGTTTTTGCAGACCTTAAAAAAAAACGGTCGTGTGCATGAGGCCTAAGAAAGCTAAGACCTGCCCCGTACCTCAGATGGATCCAGAGATCTCCCTATTCATTGCTCCAGTTGCTCTGCTAGATTTATATCAAACTGGCAGCTCAGGGGGCATGTCCTTTCTAAGGGGTGTGTTCTTTCTGCTGTCGCTCTCTCCCTATCACGGCTCAGAATGCAGCTGAGGGATGTAATTGAGCATGTGCGTCCAGAGTGGACAGAGAAGTAACAAAGAACAAACAGCAGGTGGTGCTATACAGATACATTTTATTGAATAACTCAGTGGCTATACTAAATTTTGAATTACTTGCAATTACAAAAGTAATCTGAAGAATATTTTTTCACAACCCCTTTAAGGACGTTTCCTATAACGGCTTCTTTAAGAAAGAAGGTTTTATTACGGCTGAAGTGTATTCTTCAATCTAGTTCAGATTAGCTAGTTCTAGGAATTGTTTTATAATTAAAAACAGTTATATCTTGGTTTTTTGAGATAAAGCCTCATAGATAAAATCCAGTTTCACATAGTGCTCAGCTTCAACATTCATTGTCATGTACTGAGATTAGGCTATCTTCTCAGAACATGTCCTTGGAGGGGTTGTTCTGCCCCATCTTTACATTTATTTTAGCACACACAAGATCACATTTATCTTGTTATGTTGTATCCCCTTCTGAAGGTGGCCATACACATTAGATAGACATAGAATGGTTGAAGAACTGTTGAATGAATGTTTGTCTACTGAACAATCAGTTCACAGGCGCAGCCATACACTTTTAGTCCATAATGGCTGTTAATCCGCCCATACACATTCAAAAGCTGTTGGCCAAACGATCTTTTGTTTGACGGCTATCTCTTTGGCATTCACTCTCCCACCCCTCACGGTATCCACACATAAATACATCTTCATCAGCATCCACATCAGGCTGAAAAAGCAGCATGCCACACAGATGTCCACCCATATTTTCCCATTGGTACAATCCAGGTAAATATTGAGCTTGAATGAAGCACTTTAGTTCCCCCTGCTGAAAGGATGGTTCCTCTGTCGAGGCGGGCTGCTTGATTCCTGCCCTTCTGCTGGGTGGAACAGTCTTTTCCCTCTCCAGGGCAGGTGCTCAGTACATGAAGCACAAATCCAAGATGGCCTATTAACCCCTATTTTGCTAAAGTGGTGCAACTGATGCAGATTCACACTTTTCAGCAGAAAATAAACCTTAGATACTGCAAGAAAGTCACTTTTAGGGGGGTTTTCACATCAATTTAGGCCAATAGTAGTAAGGCCCAATCCTGTTTGTGATGTCAGCGAGCCACCATGGGAGCAAATATAGAGAATGGGAGTGGTAGTGGCCCTGATGTAGTTTAGTTGTGTCATGGGGTCCTACCTCAGGCCATCGCTCCCTGGGGTTCAGTGCAGTGAAAGAGATGATGATAAAAGGAACCAGACAGACATGGTTGAACAAATAACATCTTCTTTTACTTAATGCAAAAACGGATAGCAGCACATCCATCAAGTGCAATTTCTCCTCCCAGATGATGCGGTATGATGGCTGGCAATGCGGCAAGGATGACACTCACTTGCTAGCTGGGCTACCTCTCTTTGAATTCCCTTCCCTACATCTTTACTCTGACACCTGTGACTGCAGGTGTCCACTGTATGATTCAGGCCTCTAGCTGTGCCTAGCCTAACTGTCGTGATGGTGTCTTAACGTGTTTCCCACCACTTTTGGCAGTGGAGTCTTGATAGCTCAGATGCTTAATCACTCTGCCGACTAATGCGCCATAGCTTGCTATTCTTCTGTGGCCTAGGACCCTCCAGGCTCTCTGGAGTAGTGGTCCTCACAGATGAGCTGCCTCTGGGGAACTTATGGTCCAGAGGAGCAGGAGATGGATCACATCCGCCCTCACTCTCCCTCTTTAGACTGACGGTGCATTTTGACGCATTTAGATCCTGCAAATGTTCATTCCCAATCAACTGTCCGTCTAAACGTGCCACCGATCACCCGATGAACGAGCAAAATGCTTGTACATTGGGTGATCCTGTCGCTCATGCAGGCACCACCAATCATACCTTCTGAGCAGCAGATCGTGCTGTCTAAAAAGCGATCTGCTGCTCAGAAGCCATGATTCTGTATAAGGACAAGGGAACGCTATAGCGATCCCTTGTCATACAGTGAAGGAGATTGCTGCATAAAAATGTACAGTCTCCTTCACTGAATGAGCAGCCGACTGTCGGGAAGGAAAGCTTACTTCCCGACAATCAGCCGCTCAGTCGGCACGTCTAAATCCACCTTGACTCTCCCTAGCTCAGCCCCACCAATGGCAGGAAGTTGTACCAATCCACTCCTACCAAGAGGGGAGGAATGGAATGGTAAGTTTCATTCCAATTACCAAACATTGCCAACCCTACTCTATCTGCTGGTGAACCAAGTGCATAACATGTCATTATATTCACATTGCATAAGAAATATGTCAAATAAAGAGTAACCAAGTATAAAATAATAATACCCCAAACTCTAAGGTATTTCACCAGCTGCACAGGGATCTGCAGCCAGCCATGGTATAGCAACACCTGGGCCATGTGCTATACAGGGAGGAACTGTGAAGGGGACACAGTGCTACACCAGCACTGCTCCCCCTTCATTCTCAGGAACAGTGGTGGTCTCAGATTCTGTACCCCCCAGCAATATTAAATTGATGACATACCCTAGCAATTTTTAATATGGGAAGACAACTTAATTTTAACTGGTGTCTACAACATATTATTTAAAGGGGTTGTCTGGGTTCAGAGCTGAACCCAGACATATGACCATTTTCACCCAGGCAGCCCCCCTGATATGAGCATATAGCGCAGGGCAAAAGCTCATTGTTTATATTTTTTACACTGCTAGGTGGAGGCTTCCGCCTGCAGGGAAAAGGAGAGCATCGGAGCATTAAATGCTCTGAGTCTCATATCAGGGATGCTGCCTGGGTGAAAATGAGGATATGTCCAGCTTCAGCTCTGAACGCGGACAACCCCTTTAATTTTTCTCAAAATACATGATAAATGTCAATGGTTGACAGAAGGCAGTTTGGTATATTTTATCTATTTTTTATTTATTTTTTGCTTATTTAAAGGAGCAGCTACTAAAGAGATATGTAGCTTCTTCACCAGGTCTGACCTGTCGCATACTCTTTACCTATCAGAAATGTTCACTACAAACTATAGACATGTTTGTGACTTTGCATTTTGCCTAGACAGGAGTGACATAATGAAGCTGGCAATTTCCTCACTTTGGATGGATTACGGCAATGTATTTATTGTTTATGTGCAGGTTGGCACTATCCGATACATGGCACCCGAGGTCTTAGAAGGGGCAGTGAACCTGAGAGACTGCGAGTCTGCATTGAAGCAAGTGGACATGTATGCTCTGGGTTTGATCTACTGGGAGATCTTCATGAGATGCACTGACCTCTTCCCAGGTGAGATATTCGGTCAAGATACCTGAATTCAATACCTGTTTCATATATCTCTTCGATGGTGTTATTGCTAGGATCAGTTACTGCAATGCTGTGATGATAAAAAGGTGTAAATGGGATAACACAGTGGTAATGGATGTGTATAGCTAACTAATGTAACAGCAAGAAAAGTCTTTATAGGCTGTATGATAGATTATAGAGCTCAAATACACGACAAATACAGAATATTTTGTATTTCAGCAATGCCTTATTAGCTCTTTAGAATTTATTGACTTTACTTGTAGCATGCAGTTATAAAGTTAGTTTGCCTTTAGAACTACAATAAATATAGAGCAATTCTCAATGTATACCTATAATTGTGATGAGGGGCTGAGCGCCTTGTACCTGCGCTGCAGTGGTGGCCGGGACGGAAGCTGCTGCATATGCATGTCTTCCATGGTCCCGGCCACCAGGGAGGCCAGACCTTTTTCCTACAGTGTGCAAGCACTGAAAACGAGCAGTGTAGAATAAATAAATAGTCAAAAATGAAAAAAATATAATCAAAGGAGGCAATATGGACAATCACAATACATTAGTAAGTGCCTTGTATTAACTTTCTCTACATGATAGATGCCATTTGCATCTATCATGTAGCATAGCAGCGGTTTATGTTCAGCCGGTTATCTGATTGTCTCCTGGAACGCGTATGGATCTTCGCCGGAGAACGTTATACTTAATGGGGCCGGCAGACATTCTGTCTGCATCCAGCAATGCCGGATACAGTAAATTCCGTCAGGCTGTTCTCTGTCGGAACAGTCTGCCGGAGTTCACACCAGAAGTGTGAAAGTAGCCTAACACAGGAAATACAAAAACGGGAAGTACAGGAACAGAAAATGCAACAACATAAGATTACACTAAAAACAACAATTCATTTTATTTAGAGTGGGTTCACACTAGCGTTAGGGATTCCGTTATGGCTTTCCATTATAACATGGAAATAACGGAAAATAAGGGAATGCCCAGACAGAATGCAAAACTGAAGCCTTTAAAACATCCTCAAGTTTAGGTTTCTGGATTCAGTTTTGGAAAGTCAAAATCAGGAGTGTATCATAAAAGAGGAGACAGTATAAAGGACAGATAGTAGTTCTGCTGCTTTTTAATTCACTCCTGGTTTTGGCTTCTAAAACTGCATCAGGGCACCTGAACATATGGCCGTACCTTTTCAAAGTAAAAAAATGGGTAGGTGTCAATCTGCTGTGACTGCAATACACAGACAAGCAAACAATGACACGGCAGTATTCAGCGGGCTCTTAGATGTATGCAAACATTGAATATTTCAATTAATTTTATTTAAATTACTGCTATGTTTATTGTACTAACTAAATTTGCAGCCTGCTGGCGGATTCACAGTGAAGCAGCAAGGAATTTGATTGTCTTACCCATAATAAACCTCATAGATTGTAAGCTCTTGGGAGCAGGGCCCTGACTCCTAGTCTTTCAGTTGTACATTAGCCAGTTACATTGTGATGTCTTTTGTTTTGTACATGAACCCTCTGAATTGTAAAGCGCTGCAGAATATGGTGGTGCTATATAAATATTATTATTATTACCTCTACTTCCAAAATGAGTCATTTCCACAACCGACATATACTAGGAAATTGTTGTATGATACGATAACCCTTTACATCAGTACCTTAATGGCAGGTGTGTTTGCATCAGTTTGTATGTCTTCCTGCCCTTATCTAACTCCTTCTGTTTCACCATGGCAAGATGTAGATCTAATCTTCCTCTCGTTTAGCTGTCAGCTGCACTAACGTTTCTTCGATACCCCTATCATAGAGGTCAGGTAACTGTATATGCCTTGTACTAAAGAGAATAGCAGCCCATGACCACAAAATCTGCACTGCAGTCCTCATATTTCCCAGACAGTGTCAATTTTTTTTAATTTGATCTGAAATCATCATATTCCATAAAGACAGGTATAACATTACCTCCTATATGGACTAGATTTTATCACGTAGGAAAATCTCACTTGAGGAGTAAATCTGACATACAGATGAAGCATGCATGGTGTGCACCTGTATACAGTACACAATCTCTGCCTCTTACTGTATTCATGGGGAGTCAATCAATGTACATCATAGAGAGTTCACAGTGAATATGGAAGCTAAAGGCCATTTACACTGGCCCATGACTGGCTGAACAATCATTCATTCATTGAATGTTCATTCCAAATTTCTGTTGCATGTCGACATGTCCATCAATGAAACAGCAAACGCTCATTTATCATGGACCACATATCTAATGTGGACATTATAATCATGGTTTGTCTGTGCTGATGACAATAATGGAAACTCTGAAGGACAATCGTTCATACAAAAACCCCACAATAGTCGCAGCAAGTAAATGTAACTAAGGCCTCTTGCACACAAATGTTTTTTTTTCCTTTTACGTTCCGTTTTTTGCGTTCCGTATACGGACCGTATACGGAACCATTAATTTCAATGGATCCGCAAAAAAAAAATGGAAGGTACTCCGTATGTTTTCCGTTTCCGTATTTCCGTTCCGTTCTCAGATAGAACATGTCCTATTATTGTCCGCATAACGGACAAGGATAGTATTGTTCTATCAGGGGCCAGCTGTTCCTTTCCGCAAAATACGGAATGCACACGGACGTCATCCTTATTTTTTGCGGATCCGTTTTTTGCGGACTGCAAAACACTGAAAAAGCCCTACGGTCGTGTGCAAGAGGCCTAAAGGACTGCAGATTGACTTGCTGTATTGTGTAAATGGGTCCTCATAAAGCAGGGAAGACGCTTTGTGATGATATGTACAGCGTGTCGCAGAGGAACAGGTAGAACTGCTGTAACTAAACAGGTTTAGGCTACTTTCACACTAGCGTTTTTGCTGGATCCGACAGGGTTCAGCAAAAACGCTTCCGTTACTGATAATACAACCGCCTGCATCCGTTATGAACGTATCTGGTTGTATTATCTTTAACATAGCCAAGACAGATCCGTCATTAACTCTATTGAAAGTCAATGGGGGACAGATCGGTTTTCTATGGTGTCAGAGAAAACGGATCCGTCCCCGTTGACTTACATTGTGAGTCATGACGGATCCGCCTTGCTCCGCACTACATCGCGGACAGAAAAACACTGCTTGCAGCGTTATTCTGTCCGCGATGGGAACGTAACCCAAAGGAATGGAATGCATTCTGATACATTCCGTTTCATTCAGTTCAGTTTTGTCCCCATGGACAATGAATGGGGACAAAACGGAAGCGTTTTCTTCCGCTATTGAGATCCTATGACTGATCTCAATAGCGTAATTAAAAACTCTAATGTGAAAGCAGCCTTATTCACATTTGGTATCCATTTTAGCCATTTCCATCTGATATCAATTTTTTTTTTTAGATGGGGAAAAATGTCCTGCATGCAGTACTTTTTTTTCTATCCAGAAAAATAGATCTCAGATGGGAATGGCTCAAACAGATGCCAAATGTGCATAAGACCTCATGCACACGAGTGTGTGCCGCTGTGACCGTGCTGCGGACCGCAGATGCACCGACCGTGAGCCCGCCGTGGACCAATTCACTTGAATGGGGTCCGCGATCTGCATCTGACGGTCTGCACTGCAAAAAATGTAGTGCATGCTTTTTTGCGGTGGCACAAACAGAGAACTCACAGAAGCACTCATAATGCTTTTGTGGGCTTCAGATCCGTGCCTCCATTCCGCAAGTAAATATGGTTGGCACGCGGCCGGGGACCCTATATTGCGGACCCGCTTTTTGCAGGCTGCAATATGAGGCCTTACTACTGATGCACAGTATCCTTTTCTTTTTTTTTTTTTTTAAGGATCCGTTTTTTTTACAGGATTCAGTTTTTTTTTCTGTTCTGGTAAACTTTCTCTTAATTGCATATTGCCCTTTGCAAGCATATTTATTATAGCTCCAAAGCTTCCAAAGTAAAAAAAAAAAAAAAAAACCTTGATAAAAATATCCTAGTTTCTCGTATACAGCCCCTATGCAGACCTATTTGTTTCTATGGTTACAGATGACAAAAAGTGTGCATTTTGATCCTGCAGTCATATGATGCTACATAGAGCATCCTATGGCAGTGGTGCCTATGGCTTTTCTGTTGCTGAACATCTAATGTCTGTGGGCAGGTTTACACAAGTTAGTGTCATTTCCCTATTTTACTGTTCGTAGGCCTAATTCAGATGGCTGTTCTTATTTCCTTATGTAAGAATGGATGTATCTGGATGTCCGTATGACGTCCTGGGATGTCATTTTTTTCCGGACCCATTCATTGGTTCCTAGAGGGAAAAGAGACAACAGTGGTACATACTGGGGTGGCCCATGCTGAAAAAAAACCTGCATACAGACAGAAATTATTGTTGTCTGAATCAGGCATCATTCTTAGAGGGGTTTTATGAGAGTACAAAATTGATGACCTATTATGATCAAGACAGGTTATCAATATCTGATTGGTAGGGGCCTGACTCTGCTGTTTGAAGAAGCCATGGTGCCCTGGTGAGTGCCACGGCCTCTTCCTAGGCCAGTAACATCCCGTTCATCCACAGGACGCAGAGACAGTTGCCTGTAATGGTGAAGCAGGGAGCCGTCCTCTCCCCATTAGGCCTCATGCACACGACCGTAGTTATGGTCCGCATCGGCTCGGATGCTGACCTATTCACTTCAATGGGGCCACAAAAGATGCAGACAGCACTCCGTGTGCTGTCCGCATCCGTTGCTCCGTTCCGAGGCCACGCCCAAAAAATATAGCATGTCCTATTCTTGTCCGTTTTGCAGACAAAAATAGGCAAGTCTACAATGGGCCGCAAATTTCAGAAAGCACACGGGCGGCTTCTGTTTTTTGCGGATCCGCGGTTTGCGGACCACAAAAAATGGCACGGTCGTGTGCATGAGGCCTAACTCTCAGCTGTCGGCACTCTCCAGAGGCAGGATGCGGTCAGACATACCTCTGCTCGTCTCTGGTCTGGGATGAGCATGTGGACTACATCTACACAGCCAGCAGTGAGATGTGTGACCGCATGCTGCTGCTGGGGAGCACAGATCAGCTGAGCAACTAGGTGAGTATTTAATGTTTTTTTTTTCTTCTTCTTCTATGAAAGGGACACATATCTGGGCATTACTGTGAAGGGGGCACCTATCTGGGCATTACTTTGAAAGGCGAACATATCTGGGCATAACTAGTGCGTAGGGGCACATATCAGGACATTACTGTGAAGGGGGTGCATATTTGGGCATAACTAGTGTGCAGGGGCACATATCTGGGCATAACTAGTGTAAAGCGCCACATATCCAGCCATTACTACTGTGAGGGGGCACATATCTGGCCATTACTACTGTGAAGGGGGCACATGTGGACATAACTACTGTGAATGGGCACTTGTGGGCATAACTACTGTGAAGAAGGCATATCTGGCCATTACTACTGTGAAGGGGGCACATCTGGGTATAACTACTGTAAAGGGCACAATGTAGGCATAACTAAATTTAAAAAAATTTGCTGTGGCGTGATAAGCGCTGCACATATTGTCCCTCTTTGTGCTTTTCAAAAGTTGGGAGGAATGTCGATGGCGATGTGTTGGATCCTCACCCATCAAATGCTGATGACCTATCCTAAGAATAGGTAATCAAAAATGTATTCAAAGAAAACCTCATTAAATAAACCAAATACATCCATGGAGCTAAAATAGCATAGTGCTGCATTGTATTGATACATTAAAGGGACACTGACAGGTCAAATCAGCATATATAGTTAGATATATGACATTACAGGTCTTATAGAGTCTTTTAAAAGCATATAAGTATCCCCCCTGTCCACCTTATAAAGAGCGAAATATAAAGTTTTATAACCTGCTTCTCCGGTCAGCAATCTGCCCAAGGGGCGGCGTTTCATGTGAAAATGCGCCCAGCCAGCCTTCCAAACTGCCGTTCTTAAGCCCCGCCCAGCTCATCATTATTCACTTCGCTGGGCGGCGGCTAGAACTCTCCCCAGTCCCGATCCTGCGCATGGGCAATTCAATCCTCTGGGACGCACTATTAACCCCTTTGACGATGTGAGTGAGCAGCGCTCTGAAGCGCTGCTCTGAACAGTGCATGGCTGAGGCTGCAGCTGCCTCCAAAACGCAGGCAGGCTGTGTGTGTATGCATGCGCGATCTAACCACGGCGGGGCGCAGGCGCAGAAGATTGGGCATGAACGATGCCCGGAGGATTGAATTGCCCATGCGCAGGATCGGGACTGGGGAGAGTTCTAGCCGCCGCCCAGCGAAGTGAATAATGATGAGCTGGGCGGGGCTTAAGAACGGCAGTTGGGAAGGCTGGCTGGGCGCATTTTCACATGAAACGCCGCCCCTTGGGCAGATTGCTGACCGGAGAAGCAGGTTATAAAACTTTATATTTCGCTCTTTATAAGGTGGACAGGGGGGATACTTATATGCTTTTAAAAGACTCTATAAGACCTGTAATGTCATATCTAACTATATATGCTGATTTGGCCTGTCAGTGTCCCTTTAAATCCTTCAGAAACAATTTTTTTGAAAGAGAAATGTAACAATTCTTTTGAAAGAGAAATGTAACATTGTGCTATCCGTTAAGTGTCAAGATCTAATGTTACACTGCCATCTTGTGTTGAAAATCAGTAGTACACCATGTCAGACTCCATAGTGTAACTTTTCAGTGCCACCATAGCTGAACCGATTGGCAGGACAACCTGTGTACTTTTTTTTCTCAGACATATTAATCCTTGAGATTAAAAATATTTAGGTAATAAATGAATAATTCTACCTTTAATAATCTAAGTTCTAATTCTAACAATTTGGCCCACATGTACTAATCTGAATGCACCTATATTGTGGCATAAATTGAGCAAAAAGTGCAATTAGGGTCATTTAGGTTTAGGTCTCTTGCACATGAACGTATTGGTTCCGTTCCGTGCATTGGGGACCGCAATTTGCGGTGGTCGGGACGGATCCAGACCCATTCAACTTGAACGTGATCCGTCCGTTCCGCAAAAAGATAGAACAAGTTCTATTTTTTTGCAGAATGGAATCACGGATCGGAACCCCACGGAAGCACTCCATAGTGCTTCCATGGGGTTCCGTTCCATGCTTCCGTTCCGCACAGCATATCCGGATTTGCGGACCCATTCAAGTGAATGGGTCCGCATCCGTGACGCGGAATGCACACGGCCGGGGCCCCATGTATTGCAGAAACGCACGGCCACGGGAGCACTACGGCCATGTGCAAGAGGCCTTAGGGTAATTATCTGTGCCTAGCCTGACAAGGGCTACTAGAAAGGGACATGGTTTAGCTGGAAGGGGCGTGAACTAATTTGCAACATTTAGGCCTAAAATTGCTCCACAATTCTGGCATAAAATTCTGTCTCAAACTAAGGCAACCATTAAAGTGAGATATAATTGTCTAGCCATGCACTAGATTTATTATCCAGCCTGAGACACTAAGAAAAATATGGTGCAGGTCTAGACAGCCTTTCTGAGTTTACACCATCTACAGGATAGGATTAGGATCTGCCCTGTTGACTGCATTCTCAAATAACGTGGTGCTAAGACTCTATGGAACAGATATACTAAGGAGTTACAAGAGCCAGTCTTAGTGCAAAGTTTGTCAGAGCAGAATGAACCAAATTTATTAAGAGGCACAGGCATTTCCAGGCAGGCGCATGGGGATCGCAGACCCATTCACTTGAATGGGTCCGAAATCCCTCCATTCCGCAAAAAGATAGAGCATGTTCTATCTTTTTGTGGTCCGGAGGCACGGAACGGGACCCCAGAAAGCACTCCGTAGTGATTCCGTAGTGTTCTGTTCCGCACTTCCGTTCCGCATCTCCGGATTTTCAGACCCATTGAAATGAATGGAACCGCATACATGATGTGGAATGACAACGGAATGGTGCCCGTGTATTGCGGATCCACAATACGGGAACGGGACACCAACGGTCGTGTGAACGAGCCCTAAGTTCATGATTTATCCAAGTCCTCCTGGCATTGTTCAGTATTATTTGCAGTATCCGCCAACTTTTTGCAAGGTAAGGCCCATGCCACACTACTAAAGTCAACTGTTGCACCCAAGGGCCGGTATATCAGTATTAGTAATCTCCTCTTTAAAGGGAATGTGTCATCAAAAAATGACCTATTGTTAACCACCAAAATTTCTTTAAAATGTGTGTTTTTTTATTTTCCAATATTTATATTTAAACAAAAACTATACAAATCCTGCAGTTTTCACACTGGCCACTAGGCCTAATAATAGGTGCTACTTCTTGATCTGTAGAGATCACTTTACTGCAGCTATCTCCTTATCATTGCAGACAGGTTTAGAATGGCATATATCACCTCTGTGCATAGATAGTTGATGGCTTATAGGAAATCTGTCACCTGGATCATCGCTATTCATATAAAAATATTGCCTAATAGCGCACAGTACCTCATTTCCAGATGTACCTTTCTTTTTACGATTATTGTTTTCTATCTTCAGAAAATCCACTTTGTTTGGTATACAAATCAGAGGGGCATTACTTTCTCTTGAAGGAGCCCAGGCATGCCTCCATCTCTAGTGCCCAAGCCCGCAGTCATGCAGAGCCTAAGCATGCCTCCTCCTCACTCAGATGTGATGCCCCTGCTACACTGTGTCCGCCCACCCCGCCGCTCAGTCACAATCACACCACAACCCCGCCGACCATCTCCTTGCTCGGCGCATGCCCAGGTCCATAGTTGAGGCAGATGCCTTCAGTTGGAGACGAGGAGTGCAGGCATGGCAGTGTTGGAAGAGATGATTTGGAAGAGATGATGCAAGGAGATGGTGGACGGGGTTATGGTGGGATTGTGACTGAGCGGCGGGTTATGCTGACGCGGTGCAGCAGCGGCATCATATCTGTGTGAGGAGAAGGCGTGCCTGGGCTCTGCATGAAGAAGGGCTTGGGCACTAAATGGAGGCACGCCTGGGCTCCTTCAAATGGCACCTTACTGGCTGATTTGCAAAGTGGATTTTCTGAAGATAGAAATCAAGAATCGCAGAAAGAAAGGTACATCTGGAAAAGAGGTACTCTGTGCTATTAGACAATATTTTTACTTGAATAGCAATGATCCAGGTGACAGATTTCCTTTATCTATTTCTTCCTAACCTCTGCACAGGTCACAGGGCATGCTTTGAACATTCTCCCATAAAAGCCAAAGAGATCAGCTCCTGTCCATTGTCTATGGCCCATGTGGCTGCAGTAAAGCAATTCTAAATGCTGTTAAGAGCAGGTCAGGCAAGATGTCAGCCTCCATAATCATGTTCAGGAAATAGATTTAAAAAATATGTAATCAGAAAATAAAAACGGATTTAAAAAAAAGGATATATTTGCTATCTGGTTTTAACTAGAAAAAAATTGGTGACACATTTTATTTAAAGTGGTTGTCTAAGTAAAAAAAAAAAATGTAAAGACATGGCAAGATATTACAATTATTAAAAAATAACCTAAACTCTGTAGTGACTCTTCTGATCCCCCTCTGTTCCTGTACTGTACTTCCATCCTCTCAACTGGACTCTGCTTTCATGACTGCATTGATGTTTTGCCTATACTGCATATAACCACTGCAGCCAATCACTGGCCTCAGCAGTCTTGTGCCATATACAGCTGAAGCCAGTTATTAGCTGCAGCATTTGCTTGCGGTATATGAATCACTGCAGCCGAAAACATGATGCCTTGGCTACAGCAGCAGGGAGGATCAAAGAGGTAGCGCTGAAGCAGAGATTTTCAGTACAGTGAGTTATACTTTCCCTGCCTTTTACAATTAAAGGGAACCTGTCATGTGGATATTTGATTATAATCTAACTAATTATATACAATCATTAACTACTAAAAAGTGCCTTAGATGTATTCACCTACTGGTGTGACAGATGGTTACCTCATAATATACACACAAAGATGCCACATGCCAATGAGCTGATTTGAGTCCAGCGTGATGTCAGTGAGTCCGGCGTTTTTTTAATTCAGAGCTATAGCCACTCCCCTGCCCACCTGCTGCTGATTCATATGGAAAAAAAACTGTCATTCAGCAGCAGGTGGGCGGGGAGAGTCAGGAGCTCGTGAATATTCATGACTGATCATTATCAGCTGGAGCTTTTCAATACAAGATGTTGGCAGATTGACTGGGTCAATTAAAGAAAGTGACCCAGCATTGTGCTAAGAGAATCAGTCACTTATTTATGTTGCCCTTAGTTAGGACACCATAAAACTGGTGACAGGTTCCCTTTAAGTCGGACAATCCCTTTAAAGGGGTTGCCTCGCTACAGCAAATAGTATTTATTATATAGAGGAAGTTAATACAAGCCGCTTACTAATGTATTGTTATTGTCCATATTGCTTCCTTTGCTGGCTGAATTAATTTTTCCATCACATTATGCACTGCTCGTTTCCATGGTTACGACCACCCTGCAATCCATCAGTGGTGGCCGTGCTTGCACACTATAGGAAAAAGCACTGTCCTCTCTGCACTCCCATGGTCCTGGCCATCAGAGAGGCCTTCTTTTTTCCCTATAGTGTGCAAACATGACCACCACTGATGGATCGGAGGGGGGTCTTAACCATGGAAACAAGCAGTGTATAATGTGATGTAAAACTGCATCCATCCAGCAAAGGAGGCAATATAGATAATAACAATACAGCTACTTTCACACTAGCGTTCGGAGCTGGTCTGTCTGATGTTTCATCAGACGGATCCGCTCCTATAATGCAGACGTTCGCATCCGTTCAGAACGGATGCGTCTGCATTAAAACTTAGAAAATTTTCTAAGTGTGAAAGTTGTCTGAGCGGATCCGTTCAGACTTTACATTGAAAGTCAATGGGGAACGGATCCGCTTGAAGATTGAGCCATATTGTGTCATCTTCAAGCGGATCTGTCCCCATTGACTTACATTGTAAGTGTGGACGGATCCGCTCGCCTCCGCACGGCCAGGCGGACACCCGAACGCTGCAAGCAGCGTTCAGGTGTCCGCTCACTGAGCGGAGGCTGAACGCTGGCAGGCTGATGCATTCTCAGTGGATCCGCCTCCACTGAGAATGCATTGGGGCCAGACGGATGCGTTCGGGGCCGCTCGTGAGCCCCTTCAAACGGTGCGCACGAGCGGACACCCGAACGCTAGTGTGAAAGTAGCCTAAGGCTACATGGACATTTGTAACGGACGTTTATTTCACTGATGTCTTTCTGAGAGACGGACGCATTCAATTATATGGGGGCAGTCTGTCAATGAAAAACGGACAATATAGAACATGTTCTATTTTTTTACGTCCGTTTTTCACTGACAGTCAAAAAAAATGTGTGAATAACCCCATAGACTACCATTGGTCTTAAAACAGACGTGTGATGGCCGTTAAAAAAATGTGTGTATGTAGCCTAAGTGTCTTTACATAATAAATGTTATTTGCTGAAGTGACAACAACTTTAAGTAATTAGGCAAAAATTTAAATATTTATGTGTATGATTTATTTACAGGCAATTATTAATATAAAAAAAACCTGAAAATGTCAGTATGCACTGGTGTAAAGTCCAGTTATATCAGGCACTTGGATTATATAAATCTGACTCAGGAGCCAAGTGACAGTGATACGGTTTGTAGCCTGTTGTCAGCTGCTGCTTCTGGTGCCAGGTTTTAATGCTGTGACATCTCTAGATGCCAAATACAAGAAGGTCACACGCAGCCTCTAAGCTGCTACTGGGCAAAATGTAAGGGTCCCTGCATAAGGGTTCCCTACACTCACAGATTTGCATTGGCATTTTTTTCTGGGGAGTGGGGCTTTAAAAAAAAAAAAAAACGAGAATAAGCACATGCTTTTTTTTAACCGCCTGTGCTTTTGCCACACTTTTGTGCCATTTTTTTGCGTCTTTTTTTCCCCAGTGTGTTTACCCACTAACATTTTTCATTCATGGTGTTTTCCCTTAGAGAGATGGTGTAAAAATGCCTTTAAAAACTACAGCACGTCTTCAGTACCATCTTTGAAAAGGAGGCAGAAGGCAAAGGCTACTTTCACACTGGCGTTTTTGTTTCCGTTTGCGAGATCCGTTTCAGGGCTCTCACAAGTTTTGCCCTAATGCATTCTGAATGGATAAGGATCCATTCAGAATGCATCAGATGCCTCCGTTCCGTCTCCATTCTGCTCTGGAGGCGGACACCAAAACGCTGCTTGCAGCGTTTTGGTGTCCGCCTGACGATGCGGAGGCAAACGGATCCATCCTGGCACACAATGTAAGTCAATGGGGACGGATCAGTTTTCACTGACACAATATGGCACAATAGAAAACGGATCCGTCCCCCATTGACTTTCAATGGTGTTCAAGACAGATCCATTTTGGCTATGTTACAGATAATACAAACGGATCCGTTCTAAACGGATGCATGCGGTTGTATTATCTGAACGGAAGCGTTTGTGCAGATCCATGACGGATCCGCACCAAACGCGAGTGTGAAAGTAGCCAAAAAATTGCACCTAATGAACAAAGACAAGTAGCCCAAAGAAACACAAGAGCAAAAAAGCACAAAAATGGGTACTGTATGCTGCAGTATTTTAAATGCAGTACAAAAATGCGTATGATCCAGGGAGAAATGAAAGCTTCTATTCACACTGAGAATGACAGAGCTCCTGAACCCAGTCTGGATCAGCCCTTTCATAATCCTTGATGGGTTCTGCAGGAAACATTGTTTTCATGGAGGAATCTTGACTTCCGTGAATCTTTGAGTTTTGAATTTTTGAAGGATTGTATTATTTTTATTATTGATATGTTATGGATTGTAAAATCCGGTATACCAGAGCTATTGTAAATCCATAATGAACTGCAGCTAGAGATGTGTTGTCAGTAACAGGTCCTGTTTATGTTCTTGTTAAACAGCACTGCTCTCTACTGTACTATATCATTAATACAATCATTTGTGTACAGGAGAATCTGTGCCCGAATATCAGATGGCATTTCAGGCAGAAGCGGGTAATCACCCTACATTTGAAGACATGCAAGTATTGGTATCCAGAGAAAAGCAAAGGCCGAAGTTTCCAGAGGCATGGAAGGAGAACAGCCTGGTAAGCTCATACCTGGAGACACGTTCTTCTCATGTATATATGCATTTATAGTTACACGGGGCTATGCATTGATTGTATATATTTGTATAGGATAAATATTTTTATATTTTAATAGTACAGCGTTTTCGCACACGGTGATACCCATTTTTCTACCTCACAGGGCTTTTTTGCCTTCCTCTGGATCAACTTGTAGGGTAACAGGCTGAACTGGATGGACAAATGTCTTTTTTCAGCCTTATAAACTATGTTACTATGTATTTTTATTTTAAGTAAAGAGGGTGATTTGAATTTTTTTATTTTTAAAAACGTATTTCTCATAGGAAACTATAACAAGCAATCATCAGATTGCTGCTTCTCTCATACACTCTAATGCATTAGCATTGGAGTTTATTAGAATTACACTGTGTCCCTATGGAGCCCTGCCACAGGCAGGCTGTCCATAGGAACTAATGTGCAGCTGCCTCGAATCACTCAAGGCTACAGAGTCTGCCGCACACACCATCTGGCTCCCCCGATCCTCGCTAGGGGGAGCAGGTACACACCCTGAAGTGCATGCTTCCGGGATTTTGCGCTCCCAGATGCCATGGTCACATTTGACTGCCGGTCATGGACATTAGGCCCGGATGTCTGCTGGGCGCCATTTTTAAAGACCCAACATGTGATGTAATAGTACGTCATATGTTAGGAAGGGGTTAAAATCAATGAACAGGTGTGCTGACCATGGAAAACACTGACAGCACATCTGTGATTCACGGCCATGTGAAAGAGGCCTTAGGCCACCTGCACACGTTGCGGAATACATTTGGTTTTTCCACGCTGCTTCTGTGATGGGCACCTCCCCACAGGGCCCTTAATAGAACATATGCCGCGCATCCCAGGTGTAGGAATGCCGAGTGGTATAGTGCTGCCTAAAATGTCCCTTTATGTGTGTCACGGTGCTCCTACCTGGATACGGCTGGAACCCAGGCATTGGCTCCGAAGCAATAAATAGGGGGAATAATTGAGGGATTTGAAAGAAAGATTGAGTCCAGACCTTGTATGTAGTTGAACAGCAGCTTTACTTTGGTAAACTTTCATTAGAAACAATCTTCAAGCTTTGTCTTAGTCCCATCAGGCTTTAGCATTCAAACTTGTCAGGCAAACTCGTCTCTGCTACACTTGTTTCTCTCTGGCTCTGCTGTACTGACAGGCTGACTGTATAACTCAGATTCTTCTGTCTGCTGCAACTTCTCTCTTTGTAGTCTGACTGTAGGTTATGCCAGGGAACTATACTCCTGGCTCCTGAGGCTTCATGCTTTGGCCTCCATGGCCAGCATAGCTGAAGGTGCTCTGGCTGGCTTAGGCATGTCCAGAAGAGACGTGCCCAGCACATCCTCCCTTGGCAGGGGGTAAGCTGGAACTCACTGACTCTGGTCCCCACCCTTCCTGCAGGAAGTGGGGAGAGACCACTCCTTCACAGAGGGGGGTTAGAATGGAATGGAAGGTTCCATTCTCTTTAAGTACAGCTCTGCCGTATTTGCTGCCACCTTCTGGTGAACCAGACACATTATATTTGAACATAACAGTTACATTAGAAATAGGAATGCACAGTGTAGTGGACCTGAAATAAATACACAAGATGACATTATATTAGCCCATTAAAGACAGTAGCGGGGTGAAGAAGTGGTAATGCCACTCTGGGGCATTACACTTCCCATCTGAAAAAAATGCTGCGTAATACTGTACCAGCAAAGTGTATGAGATTACACTAATCTAGTGTACACTTTGTGGATTTTTTTCTATGCGAAAATTGACCTGCATTGTGGTTTTAAAATTTCATAGCATGTCAATTAAGTTTGTGGTTTTCAATTGAAGGGTGAGAGATCTGCGGCAAAACCGCATCAAATCCGCGGATATGCTGCAGAAACACGTATAAGTCCACATGGAAATTCATGCGGATCTTATGTGCGTTCACTGTACCCGAGAGAGACAATGGGGGCATGTTGCTAAGATATGCCCCCATTGTCTGATAGGTGTGGGTCCTAGTGGTGTACGGAGAACGGAGCAGGCAAAAGTGGTGGCTGGGGGACTCCGGTCCGGCCACCACCAAACGCTCTCCCCGTAGAAGTGAATAGGAGCGCACCGCGCATGAACGGCCACCGCTCACATTCACTTCTAGGGGCCCGACAGAAATAGCCGAGCCAGTGCTCGGCTATTTTTGGCGGTCCCATAGAAATAAATGGAGGGCGGCTGCGCATGCGCCCTCCACCACTTTCGGGGCACCGTTCTCGATATAGAGATATGCCCCCATTGTCTCAGATGAGGCAACCCCTTTAAGATTCACAGATATGGCAGATATGGTGCATTTGATGATTTCTACATCTCTCACAGTTTTACCTGTATGGAGGTGCAGAAGTCTATGCACCTGCTGCAGAGACAAACAAATTCACTTGTATGAAATGGATTCTTCAGTAGCAAAAATTTCTGCAATGTACCGCATTAAAAGTTACAGCAGGCATTGAGAATACATCCTGTAAATTCCCTTGGTAAGTACTGTAAGGCCCCTTTCACACGGGCGAGTTTTCCGCGCGGGTGCAATGCGTGAGGTGAACGCATTGCACCTGCACTGAATCCGGACCCATTCACTTCAATGGGGCTGTGCACATGAGCGGTGATTTTCACGCATCACTTGTGCGTTGCGTGAAAATCACAGCAAGCTCTATATTGTGCGTTTTTGACGCAACGCAGGCCACATAGAAGTGAATGGGGCTGCGTGAAAATCGCAAGCATCCGCAAGTAAGTGCGGATGCGGTGCGATTTTCACGCATGGTTGCTAGGAGACGATCGGGATGCGGACCCGATTCATTATTATTTTACCTTATAACATGGTTATAAGGGAAAATAATAGCATTCTTAATACAGAATGCTAAGTAAATTAGCGCATCCCGGCTTGTCTTCTTTCTTCCTCTTTGAGGACCTGGGAGGAAAAGGACCTTTGGTGACGTCACTGCGCTTATCACATGGTCCATCACCAGTGCAAGCGGGGCTGCACGAACAAGTGGATGAGGTGAGTTTAATTATTTTTTAACCCCTCCATCCCGAATTTTCCCTTATAACCATGTTATAAGGGAAAATAATAAAATCTACACACCTAACCCAAACCTGAACTTCTGTGAAGAAGTCCGGGTTCGGGTCTGGGTACCAAACATGCCGATTTTTCTCACGTGCGTGCAAAACGCATTAAAACGCTTTGCACTCGCGTGGAAAAATCACACATTTTCCCGCAACGCACCCGCATCTTGTCCGGCCCTCACATTCGACGCCCGTGTGAAAGAGGCCTAAGGTATTATTCTTGAAAATAAGGCAGCATACTTGCACTCCTGAAAGTTTAATCCTGCTATTCAAGTGAGAATCCAGCCCCACCCAACACTCAATGATTGACTTCTACACAACATACTATACAGAGGAAAATGTCAATCATTCTATGGTGGGCATAGGTGAACTCTTTTGTTATGACTTTGAAATTGAGCTATAAAGAATCACTAAAAAGGATCCGCAAAACAAGGTTACCAGCCGAAAACCTGTCGCCATTTTATTTTCTCAATCAGAAATGTCCTATCCTTGTCCGCAGATACGGACAGCACATGGTGTGCCGTCCGCATTATTGGAGCCCCATTGAAGTAAATGGGTCCGCATCTGAACTGAAAAAAATGCGGATTGGATGCGGACCAAAACCACGGTCATGTGCATGAGCCCTTACCCATATACATTATATTACATTATACTCTGTGCCAATGGTGCAGTTTCAGGGGAAATAAAGCATATTATACTGGCTCTAGAGTATGTCGTTCTTCTGGAAGTTCATATGAGGCTACTTTCACACTAGCGTTCGGGTGTCCGCTTGTGAGCTCCGTTTGAAGGGGCTCACAAGCGGCCCCGAACGCATCCGTCCAGCCCTAATGCATTCTGAGTGGACGCGGATCTGCTCAGAATGCATCCGTTTGGCACCGTTTGTCCTCCGCTCTGCTCAGCAGGCGGACCCCTGAACGCAGCTTGCAGCGTTCGGGTGTCCGCCTGGCCGTGCGGAGGCAAGCGGATCCGTCCAGACTTACAATGTAAGTCAATGGGGGCGGATCCGTTTGAAGATGACACAATATGGCTCAATCTTCAAACGGATCCGTCCCCCATTGACTTTCAATGTAAAGTCTGAACGGATCCGTTCAGGCTACTTTCACACTTAGAATTTTTTTTAAACTATAATGCAGACGGATCCGTTCTGAACGGATACAAACGTCTGCATTAGGCTGCATTCACACGTCCGTGGTGTGTTGCGGACCCACAAATTGCGGGTCCGCAACACACCAGCCCGGCACCCCCATTGAAATGCCTATTCTTGTCCGCAAGCTGCGGACAAGAATAGGACATGCTCTATCTTTTTGCGGAGCTGCGGACCCAAAGATCGGGGCCGCGCACCGCAAATGCGGATGCGGACAGCACACTGTGTGCTGTCTGCATCCATTCCGTCCCCATAGAGAATGAATGAGTCCGCACCCGTTCCGCAAAATTGTGGAATGGATGCGGACCCATTTTGCGGACGTGTGAATGGAGCCTTATAGGAGCGGATCCGTCTGAGCAGACGTCAGACCGACCCGCTCTGAACGGTAGTGTGAAAGTAGCCTGAGGCTGGTGTGACAGATTTTCCTGGTGTTTTTGCGGAATTTTGTGGCTTTTGGCATGTTTTTTTCTGATGGGATTTTCTGCCACTTTCTTTAGGCAAAAATGCCAGTTTCACATGTTGCATTGTAGTAAATAGAAGATACTAAACAGAGCTGGATTTTTTTGGGTCAATGACTTTTTCTTCATATTAATGCATGCTCTGGGTCGGATGTTTTTTACCCCGTTGCTTGCCATTTTTCTCCCATAGACCATTGTTTTTTGCAGCTTCCAAAAAATCCATGTGCAGTGCATGTTGGCATTTCTAATGGCATTTTGGTATGGCTTTTTCTTACCAGTGCTTTTTTTTTTCCCTATACAGCTCTACAGAGTAAGGCCTCATGCACACGACTGTATGTATTTTGTGGTCCGCAAAAAATACGGATGACGTCCGTGTGCATTCCATATATTGCAGAACGGAACAGCTGGCCCTTAATAGAACAGTACTATCCTTGTCCGTAATGCGGCCAATAATAGGACATGTTCTATTTTTTGGCGGAACGGAAATACTGACATACGGAAACAGAATGCACACGGAGTTACTACCGTTTTTTTTTGAGGACCTATTGAAATAAATGGTTCCATATACGGTCCGCAAAAAAAACGGAACAGACACAGAAAGAAAATACGTTCATGCGCATGAGCCCTAAGTGACATTACAGGGGGGCACATACTTTCCTCTTAAAAAAAAAAGAAGCTCTAGGCATGCAAAAAAACTCCCAAAACATGCTTCCTCTTCAAAATTATTTGTTTTTGCTGTCTCGCTTACAGCAGTGGCACAGTATAAGGCCTTATGCACACGACCGTATGTTTGGTCCGAATCTGAACTGCATTTTTTTGTGGACAGGATGCAAACCCCTTTATTTCAATGGGGCAGCAAAAAATGTGGGCAGCACACGTGTACTGTCCGCATCTGTATGTCCGTTCCATACCCCGCAAAAAAGATTTAACATGTCTTATACTTGTCCTATATTGCGAACAAGGATTGGACATTTCTACAGGAGTTAAAAAAGAAATGGCAGCATGCACTCGGCCAGTATCTGTGTTTTGCGGATCCTTGATTTGCAAACCTCTAGACAGATGTGGTCGTGTGCATGAGCCCTTATTACCTTACTTAATTAACTGTTCGTTCCATTCACTTGAATAGGATGTGCGGTCGTAATTACACTGCACCGCATCTACAAGCAAGACAATGCATGAGCGACGCTACCTCTTCAAACAGCTGATTGGACCCCCACCAATCTGATATTGATAAGGATAGGTCATCAATATATTTGCACTGCACAACACCTTTAACCAATAAAAAAAAAAATCTATAAATGTGCAACTGTATACAAAAACCAAAGCTAGCATTCTTAAAGATGACCTTTCACCATTCCTGACATGCCTGTTTTAATACCGGTAGCTTTAATTGCTACAGAGGGGTGGTAACCAGTTGCACAGTCTCACTCTACCCAATCAGACTGTGCAGGAACACACACCCAACTTGTTACCTCCCCTCTGTACCCTTACTACAGACTGCTAGAAATTAATTCATAACTTCTATTAGAAATAATAAAGGAATGGCACAACATAGAGCCATACGATTAGATGCTCTAGAACTGTTATTACATGTAGCTATTAAATAGGCATGTCAGGAGAGGTGAAAGGTCCTCTTTAAGTCTGTAGTCCTCATAGATCATCAGATGGCACTTCCTCTGCATAGCATACATCTCAGTCCTATTCTTTGTCATGGCACACTTAGGAAGGAAAGCATCCTTCTCCAAATTATGGTAAATATCTTTCTATAAACCAAGTCACCAATGTTGGCCTTCTGATGAATGGTGAGTTATGGTATAGCCAGCTGATCAACTCAATTAAGGTAGATTCAGATGTCCAATAAAGCAGGCAATTATCGGGAATGGACTGTTTCTTCCAAATGACTGTCTGCTTGTCAGTGGAGGTGAAGAGCTGCATTTACATACAGTGATCTCCTCCACTGTACGGGGACAAGCAATGGCTACTGCTATCTCTCCTCCTCAGATTCATTGTTTCTAGTTTGTAGTAACATTCATTCCCAATAATCTGTCCAACAATCAGGTAGTGTAAACCAGCCATTCAGGCTTGGACTGTCCCACAGGGAACTGGTAAGCCCCTGAGCAAGGTTGGCCCTAGTCTGCCATCCCCTGCACACGTGGCATATGATACATTAGACTGACTGCATTATATATACACAGGCAGCACACAGACCCTCAACCAGCCTATGCTCATATAAAAAACTGGGTAGATTATTTAGAAAACTGATAGAAAGACAACGGCCGGGATGATTCACGAACGTGCGTTCCAGATCAAATGTTCGCGAACTGCACGTTCGCGGCTGGGCCCATTAGACTTTAATGGCAGGCGAACCTGAAAAACCTTCAGGTCATATTTGCAGCCACCAAATACTTACTAGAAGTGCAAAAATAGTCCCACAACATAGACAGTGACATACCAGAGGGGGATCATTGGCAAAAATTCCCACAAAAAATATGTATTTTAATCAGGGGCCATTTTTATGCGTCTTAAAGGGAAACTCTCAAAAATGTGCCCTGCTTGAGCCTATACATTTTTTATTTTAGGCCACGGGAGTACAGGCCCCCAAAATTAGGCATTCACCTGACAGAAAATAACTTTAATGCCGCTATATATACATAAGACAAGGACCATTCTTTGTTCTGGGTGGTGGCGGATATGTGTGGGCTGTGTGGGGATTCACTCTGGTAGACAGGGTGTGCAGACGCAGTACAGAGGCAAATTACCAGTTCTTAAATCAAACTTCCGTGTTTTTTCACACATAAAACAAAAACAAAACATCACTTTGCAGTCTTGGTGTTAGTTCACACACAATGGAAAGTCCACATAGCAGAAATCACCTTGTTGGCAGTTCTGCCTCCAGCAGTCCATAGCAGGCTTTTAGGGGGCCCTTTTCCCTTACAGACGGGTCTCAGCCCTCCAGCACGGCACAAGCCTCAGATCCCAGCACACACACCTCCTGAGCCCCACTGTCAGACTAAGGCAATCCTCCTCATCTGGCAGTGCTGGTTGGTTTTTAGGCCTGGCAAAACCTGGCCTGGAACATGGGGAGTAGTCACCCACCCAGCACTCCCAGTGAGAGCCATACCGGATCAGCTATACAGCCATACTCAGTATTAAGGTGTCAAACACATAAACCAGCTCTTATTCCACCGAGGCCAGGAACCTCGGTGACACGTACCTATCATACACAATGATTCCTTGTACCTTCTTATAGCTGGCATGAGGAAATTCAATTACACGTGGTCGTCACAGGTCTTGAATTCCTCCGAGATCCATGCCTCATTAATTTTTAGAAATGTGAGGTAGTCCACACTGTCGTGAGCTAGGCGAGTGTGCTTATCGGTCACGATCCCCCCTGCTGCGCTGAACGTCCTTTCAGACAGGACACTCGATGAGGGGCAAGCCAAGAGTACCATGGCAAATTGTGCCAGCTCTGGCCACAGGTCAAGCCTGCACACCCAGTAGTCCAGGGGTTCCTCGCTTCTCAGAGCGTCCACATTGGCCGTTAACCCAATGTAGTCAGACACCTGTCGGTCTAGGCGTTCCCTGAGGCTGGATCCGGAGGGCGGCTGTCGATGGGTTGGCTGCAAGAATGATCTTATATCCGAAGTGACCAACAGATCTTCAAACCGCCCTTTTCTTGCAGGCGCGGTAGGATTGGTACCCGCACCTGTTTCGCTGTGGGTGGAAATTCCTCTGCCAGAGCCCGCAACAGCATAATGCAGTATCTCTCGCAACCAAGCCTGGAAATGCTGCATTCTGCCAGCCCTCTGTGATGCTGGTAACATGTCCGTCATTTTGTGTTTGTACTGGGGGTCTAAGTACGTTGCCACCCAGCACTGGTCCTTGCCCTTTATGCTTTTTATACGGGGTCCCTCTTCAAACACTGGAGCATTAAGGCCCCTATTTTCACTAAATTGGAAGCGGTGAAGCGCCCTGGTTCCTTCTCATCGCCCAGGAGAATGTCGTCCTCGGTCTCTTCCCCCAGCCACGGGCAACACCAGGGATACCCGAAATGTTTAAAGTCCCCTCAAACCCTGCTAATCTAGCTCCTCCTCCTCCCCCCAGCCACCATCATCCTCTGACTCCTCCTCAGACTCCTGCTGACTTGTCTCAGATGGAGTAGCCCCCCCTGGGAATTCATTCAACATTGCGACTTCCTCATCTTCCAGCTCCTGCTCCTCGACAGCTTGATCAATGACACAATGCAATGCATGCTCCAGAAAGAAGGCGTAAGGTACGATGTCACTGATGGCGCCCTGGCTGTGACTGACCAGTTTGGTGATCTCATCAAATGGCCACAGAAGTCTGCATGCGTCGCGCATGAGCAGCCACTGGCACGGTGAAAAGAAGCTCCCAGAACCTGTCCTTCTGCAGAGTTTGTACAGGTAGTTGTTAACGGCACGTTGCTGCTGGAGCAGCCTATCAAGCATATACAAGGTGGAATTCCAGCGCGTCGGGCTGTCACAAATGAGACGTCTGACAGGCAAGTGGTGTCGCCGTTGAACCTCAGCAAGGCGAGCCATGGCCATGTAAGATCTTCTAGATTTTCCTGGCCTGCCGCAAGACGTCCTGGACCCCGGGTTTTTTGGCAACGAATCGCTGCACGACTAAGTTCAGGACGTGTGTCATGCACGGCACGTGTGTCATTTTGCCCTGTTTCTGCACGCTCAGCAGATTGGCACCATTGGCACACACCGGCATAGCCACTGATCGGCATGTGATCGCAGAGCTGAAAGCAGTGCAGGACTGGTGTGGCTCTTAGCTTCCAGGCACAACAGCCGCAGCACAGCATGGCAACGTCTCATCTGGGACGTCAAATAGGTTCTGGGGAGCTTGGCGGGCGCAGCGGAAAAGGGGGTAGCAGTGGAAAAGGAGTCAGCCGAGAAGGAGAAAGAGGATGGAGTAGGAGGAGGAGGAGGAGAAGAGGCAGGCCTGCATGCAATCCTTGGCGGTAACACCAAATCCACACAGGAGCCACGGGTTACATGCTTGACGGCCGTCAAAAGGTTCACCCAATGGGCAGTAAAAGTTATGTACCTTCCCTGCCTGTTTTTGCTAGACCACATGTCTGTGGTCAGATGTATCTTGGCACCGACACTGTGTGCCAGAGATATATTCAATTGCCGCTGAACAAGGCCATATAGCTCTGAGATGCCCTTCTGGGAGAAATATTTCCTTCCGGGGACCTTCCATTGCGGTGTGCCAATGGCCACAAATTTTCTAAAGGCCTCCAAATCCACCAGTTTATATGGCAGTATTTGGCGGGCTAGCAGTTCCGACAAGCTAGCGGTCAGCCGTTGGGCAAGAGGGTTATCCAGCGTCATCAACTTTTTACGCTCGAACATTTGAGCCACGGAAGCCTGCCTTTTGCCAGATGAACGCGACGAAGGCACGGTGGAAGGTGGAGTGGAGGACAAATGGGAGGAGAGAGGAGAAGAGGCAGGAAGTGGAGCGCCGGGAGTGTGGCTTTGTGGGTTCTGACGGCGTTGCTCCCACTGGGCTCGGTGATGGGAGGCCACGTGCCTTCTTAAGGCGGTCGTCCATAGGTGAGTGTTGGGCTTACCGCAACTTATGCGTTGACAGCACAGGCTTCTGATGGCAACACTATTGTCAGCAGCTGACATGTTAAAAAAAAGCCCACACTGCAGAGCCATGTGCCGGCGTCCTGGGAGCGCCAGAAGTGACCGTGCATGGTGGATGGCTCGCTCCAGATACATTTGCAGTCTGCTTTTTGCCTCCTGTGCCCTGCTAGCTCTGCCTGCTTCTCCTCCCTCTCTGCTGCTCCATCTCTCCCCTCCTCTTCCTCTCTTGTGGGCACCCACATGACATCCATTGACACGTCATCATCGTCACCTTCACCACCACTTTGAGATCTCGGAGTAGGCAGAAACAGCGGGGACCTCCCTCCTTGGGCTGATCTGGGTACTGTCGTCAGACCGCTAGTTGGCGGCCGTTGCTACCTCCTCTTCCTCATCCGATGTCAAAAATGGCTGCACATCGGTAAGGTCTGGGAATGGATTTGAAAATAATTCCTCTGACTTGAGTGGTGGGGCTACGGTGGTGGTGGTGTATTTGGGGTTGCACACAGCAGGGAGTGAGGAGGGTGCAGATACAGAGGATAAGGAGGATGCAGAAGAGGAAGGCTGAGTGAGCCACTCAACCAAATCTGGTGCGCCCTTTGAAGTAATCACACGCGCCTTCTCCAACTTCCAACTTAGGCTCCGGCCTGGTGCACCTGCCCGACCCCTACCACCACTGCGGAACGGCCTGCCTCTTCCCCTGCCTGTTATTTTCAAAATGACCCTGTGCCTAAGTCCTTAGAGAAGAGCAGTATTTGTGGAAGCAGGTATATCGCAGGCCTCAATCAGTATTTTGTGGAAGCAGGTATATCGCAGGCCTCAATCAGTATTTTGTGGAAGCAGGTATATCAAACCCCTTAATCAGTATTTTGTGGAAGCAGGTATATCGGACCCATCAATCAGTATTTTGTGGAAGCAGGTATATCAAACCCCTTAATCAGTATTATGTGGAAGCAGGTATATCGCAGGCCTCAATCAATATTTGGTGGAAACAGGTATATCGAACCCCTTAATCGGTATTTTGTGGAAGCAGGTATATCGCAGGCCTCAATCATTATTTGGTAGAAACAGGTATATCGAACCCCTTAATCGGTATTTTGTGGAAGCAGGTATATCGCAGCCCTAAATCAGTATTTTGTGGAAGCAGATATATCAAACCCCTTAATCAGTATTTTGTGGAAGCAGGTATATCGCAGGCCTCAATTAATATTTGGTAGAAACAGGTATATCGAACCCCTTAATCAGTATTTTCTGGAAGCAGGTATATCGCACCCATCAATCAGTATTTTGTGGAAGCAGGTATATCAAACCCCTTAATCAGCATTATTTGGAAGCAGGTATATCGCAGGCCTCAATCAATATTTGGTAGAAACAGGTATATCGAACCCCTTAATCAGTATTTTCTGGAAGCAGGTATATCGCACCCATCAATCAGTATTTTGTGGAAGCAGGTATATCAAACCCCTTAATCAGCATTATTTGGAAGCAGGTATATCGCAGGCCTCAATCAATATTTGGTAGAAACAGGTATATCGAACCCCTTAAAGGGAGTCTGTCACCTCCATATGGCCATATACAGTGCTTACATGGCTCTGTAGCACACCTATACAGGATTGTAACGGTACCTTTGTTCTTTTCTTTAGACTTGCACAAACAGGAAAAACGAAGTGTAATTCATATGCAAATGAGCACTCGCAAGTGCCCAGGGGCGGCGTTCAGTGTGTAGGTGCCCAGGCTGCTCTGCCTTCTTTTCACTTTACTCCTCCCCAGCCTCTTCCTTTGCCCGCCCTCCAAGTCCGGACCTATCGATGAGGCAAGAGACTTGGAGGGCGGGCAAAGGAAGAGGCTGGGGAGGAGTGAAGTGAAAAGAAGGCAGAGCATCCTGGGCACCTACACACAGGGCCGTCTTTAATATTGATTGGACCCTGGGCAAGAATTTACTTGGGCCCCCTGGATTCCCCCCCCCCCCCCCGCATTTTACTGTACTTGCTATACAGAAGCACTTACCTGTCACGTCCAGGGCCTCCAGGTGACGTCTCCTCTCTGTCATCATCTTCTCTGTAGATCTTCTCTCTCATCATCTTCTCCACTCGGTCTGGACAACTTCTCTCAGCCGCCTCGTCTCTGCAGAGTGTGACACACAGACATCTTAGCTTCCTCACATTCTATCATTATCCCCCAACTGGAGTCCCCACAGTGTTATCCTGCTGCTTGCTGTGCCCCCCCCCCCCCCCCAGGGGTGTAGCTATAGGGGGTGCAGAGGTAGCAGTCGCTACCGGGCCCAGGAGCATGAAGGGGCCCAAAGACCCTTGTGCCACATAAGACACACAAAGCACTGAGGGAAGGGGGGCCCAAGCTGAACTCTTGCACCGGGGCCCATGAGCCTTTAGTTGCGCCCCTGCCCCCCCCCCCAATACCCCCAAATACTATCCTGAAGAAACATTACTGCCCCCCATAGTAATAGTGCTCCTCATAGTCCCACCAATCCACCAATAGTAATTCCCTTCTAGAATGCCCTCATTAAGTAACACTGCCCCAACCATGATAATGCTCCTCAACAATGCCCCCATTATTAGAAGAGCCCTCCCATATTAATAATACCCTCACAGAGCCCCCCAGTAGAAATAAGGCCCCCCCTATTGTTCCCCCAGTGGTAATAAAGCTCCCTACAGACCCCTCAGTAGTAATAAGGCCCCCATAGTGCGCTTAGTAGAAATAAGGCGGATCTATAAGACCCTCCTATAGAGCCCCCAGTAGTAATAAGACCGCCTATAATGTCCCCTGGATCTGCAGTGCCCCCTGCAGTTTTAATCCTCCCTCCACCATACAGTCCCATGTAAATAACATCACCACCTCCCCAGCCGCCTCCAACGCACAATCCCATGTAAACATCACCTCCTAAGGCTACTTTCACACTTGCGTTCGTGCGGATCTGTCCTGTACTTGTACAGGACGGAGCCGCACCGATAATACAAACTAATGCATCCGTTCAGGACCGATTCGTTTGTATTAGATTTGAATTTCTAAGTCCCAATACGGATCCGTCCTGACTTACATTGAAAGTCAATGGGGGACGGATCCGTTTACAATTGCACCATTTTGTGTCAATGCAAAGGGATCCGTCCCCATTTACATACATTGTAAGTCAGGACGGATCCGTTTGGCTGCGCAAGGCCATGCGGACACAAAAACGCTGCTTGCAGCATTTTGGGGTCCGCCTCCAAAACGGAACGGGGAGCCGTACGGAGCCGAACGAATGCATTCTGAATGGATCCGCATCCATTCAGAATGCATTGGGGTTAAACTGATGCATTTGTGGCTGCTTGTGAGAGCCTTGAAACGGATCTCACAAGCGGATCCCCAAACGCAAGTGTGAACGTAGCCTAAACATTAAGTCCCATGTACATAAACATCATTCCCCCCCACCATCCACTTTCAACATACAGTCCCATGTAAATAACATCACTCCCTCCCCCAGCCACCTCAAGCACACAGTTCCATGTCAATAACATCCCTCGGCATGTGATCGCAGAGCTGAAAGCAGTGCAGGACTGGTGTGGCTCTTAGCTTCCAGGCACAACAGCCGCAGCACAGCATGGCAACGTCTCATCTGGGACGTCAAATAGGTTCTGGGGAGCTTGGCGGGCGCAGCGGAAAAGGGGGTAGCAGTGGAAAAGGAGTCAGCCGAGAAGGAGAAAGAGGATGGAGTAGGAGGAGGAGGAGGAGAAGAGGCAGGCCTGCATGCAATCCTTGGCGGTAACACCAAATCCACACAGGAGCCACGGGTTACATGCTTGACGGCCGTCAAAAGGTTCACCCAATGGGCAGTAAAAGTTATGTACCTTCCCTGCCTGTTTTTGCTAGACCACATGTCTGTGGTCAGATGTATCTTGGCACCGACACTGTGTGCCAGAGATATATTCAATTGCCGCTGAACAAGGCCATATAGCTCTGAGATGCCCTTCTGGGAGAAATATTTCCTTCCGGGGACCTTCCATTGCGGTGTGCCAATGGCCACAAATTTTCTAAAGGCCTCCAAATCCACCAGTTTATATGGCAGTATTTGGCGGGCTAGCAGTTCCGACAAGCTAGCGGTCAGCCGTTGGGCAAGAGGGTTATCCAGCGTCATCAACTTTTTACGCTCGAACATTTGAGCCACGGAAGCCTGCCTTTTGCCAGATGAACGCGACGAAGGCACGGTGGAAGGTGGAGTGGAGGACAAATGGGAGGAGAGAGGAGAAGAGGCAGGAAGTGGAGCGCCGGGAGTGTGGCTTTGTGGGTTCTGACGGCGTTGCTCCCACTGGGCTCGGTGATGGGAGGCCACGTGCCTTCTTAAGGCGGTCGTCCATAGGTGAGTGTTGGGCTTACCGCAACTTATGCGTTGACAGCACAGGCTTCTGATGGCAACACTATTGTCAGCAGCTGACATGTTAAAAAAAAGCCCACACTGCAGAGCCATGTGCCGGCGTCCTGGGAGCGCCAGAAGTGACCGTGCATGGTGGATGGCTCGCTCCAGATACATTTGCAGTCTGCTTTTTGCCTCCTGTGCCCTGCTAGCTCTGCCTGCTTCTCCTCCCTCTCTGCTGCTCCATCTCTCCCCTCCTCTTCCTCTCTTGTGGGCACCCACATGACATCCATTGACACGTCATCATCGTCACCTTCACCACCACTTTGAGATCTCGGAGTAGGCAGAAACAGCGGGGACCTCCCTCCTTGGGCTGATCTGGGTACTGTCGTCAGACCGCTAGTTGGCGGCCGTTGCTACCTCCTCTTCCTCATCCGATGTCAAAAATGGCTGCACATCGGTAAGGTCTGGGAATGGATTTGAAAATAATTCCTCTGACTTGAGTGGTGGGGCTACGGTGGTGGTGGTGTATTTGGGGTTGCACACAGCAGGGAGTGAGGAGGGTGCAGATACAGAGGATAAGGAGGATGCAGAAGAGGAAGGCTGAGTGAGCCACTCAACCAAATCTGGTGCGCCCTTTGAAGTAATCACACGCACCTTCTCCAACTTCCAACTTAGGCTCCGGCCTGGTGCACCTGCCCGACCCCTACCACCACTGCGGAACGGCCTGCCTCTTCCCCTGCCTGTTATTTTCAAAATGACCCTGTGCCTAAGTCCTTAGAGAAGAGCAGTATTTGTGGAAGCAGGTATATCGCAGGCCTCAATCAGTATTTTGTGGAAGCAGGTATATCGCAGGCCTCAATCAGTATTTTGTGGAAGCAGGTATATCAAACCCCTTAATCAGTATTTTGTGGAAGCAGGTATATCGGACCCATCAATCAGTATTTTGTGGAAGCAGGTATATCAAACCCCTTAATCAGTATTATGTGGAAGCAGGTATATCGCAGGCCTCAATCAATATTTGGTGGAAACAGGTATATCGAACCCCTTAATCGGTATTTTGTGGAAGCAGGTATATCGCAGGCCTCAATCATTATTTGGTAGAAACAGGTATATCGAACCCCTTAATCGGTATTTTGTGGAAGCAGGTATATCGCAGCCCTAAATCAGTATTTTGTGGAAGCAGATATATCAAACCCCTTAATCAGTATTTTGTGGAAGCAGGTATATCGCAGGCCTCAATTAATATTTGGTAGAAACAGGTATATCGAACCCCTTAATCAGTATTTTCTGGAAGCAGGTATATCGCACCCATCAATCAGTATTTTGTGGAAGCAGGTATATCAAACCCCTTAATCAGCATTATTTGGAAGCAGGTATATCGCAGGCCTCAATCAATATTTGGTAGAAACAGGTATATCGAACCCCTTAATCAGTATTTTCTGGAAGCAGGTATATCGCACCCATCAATCAGTATTTTGTGGAAGCAGGTATATCAAACCCCTTAATCAGCATTATTTGGAAGCAGGTATATCGCAGGCCTCAATCAATATTTGGTAGAAACAGGTATATCGAACCCCTTAAAGGGAGTCTGTCACCTCCATATGGCCATATACAGTGCTTACATGGCTCTGTAGCACACCTATACAGGATTGTAACGGTACCTTTGTTCTTTTCTTTAGACTTGCACAAACAGGAAAAACGAAGTGTAATTCATATGCAAATGAGCACTCGCAAGTGCCCAGGGGCGGCGTTCAGTGTGTAGGTGCCCAGGCTGCTCTGCCTTCTTTTCACTTTACTCCTCCCCAGCCTCTTCCTTTGCCCGCCCTCCAAGTCCGGACCTATCGATGAGGCAAGAGACTTGGAGGGCGGGCAAAGGAAGAGGCTGGGGAGGAGTGAAGTGAAAAGAAGGCAGAGCATCCTGGGCACCTACACACAGGGCCGTCTTTAATATTGATTGGACCCTGGGCAAGAATTTACTTGGGCCCCCTGGATTCCCCCCCCCCCCCCGCATTTTACTGTACTTGCTATACAGAAGCACTTACCTGTCACGTCCAGGGCCTCCAGGTGACGTCTCCTCTCTGTCATCATCTTCTCTGTAGATCTTCTCTCTCATCATCTTCTCCACTCGGTCTGGACAACTTCTCTCAGCCGCCTCGTCTCTGCAGAGTGTGACACACAGACATCTTAGCTTCCTCACATTCTATCATTATCCCCCAACTGGAGTCCCCACAGTGTTATCCTGCTGCTTGCTGTGCCCCCCCCCCCCCCCCCGGGGTGTAGCTATAGGGGGTGCAGAGGTAGCAGTCGCTACCGGGCCCAGGAGCATGAAGGGGCCCAAAGACCCTTGTGCCACATAAGACACACAAAGCACTGAGGGAAGGGGGGCCCAAGCTGAACTCTTGCACCGGGGCCCATGAGCCTTTAGTTGCGCCCCTGCCCCCCCCCCCCCCAATACCCCCAAATACTATCCTGAAGAAACATTACTGCCCCCCATAGTAATAGTGCTCCTCATAGTCCCACCAATCCACCAATAGTAATTCCCTTCTAGAATGCCCTCATTAAGTAACACTGCCCCAACCATGATAATGCTCCTCAACAATGCCCCCATTATTAGAAGAGCCCTCCCATATTAATAATACCCTCACAGAGCCCCCCAGTAGAAATAAGGCCCCCCCTATTGTTCCCCCAGTGGTAATAAAGCTCCCTACAGACCCCTCAGTAGTAATAAGGCCCCCATAGTGCGCTTAGTAGAAATAAGGCGGATCTATAAGACCCTCCTATAGAGCCCCCAGTAGTAATAAGACCGCCTATAATGTCCCCTGGATCTGCAGTGCCCCCTGCAGTTTTAATCCTCCCTCCACCATACAGTCCCATGTAAATAACATCACCACCTCCCCAGCCGCCTCCAACGCACAATCCCATGTAAACATCACCTCCTAAGGCTACTTTCACACTTGCGTTCGTGCGGATCTGTCCTGTACTTGTACAGGACGGAGCCGCACCGATAATACAAACTAATGCATCCGTTCAGGACCGATTCGTTTGTATTAGATTTGAATTTCTAAGTCCCAATACGGATCCGTCCTGACTTACATTGAAAGTCAATGGGGGACGGATCCGTTTACAATTGCACCATTTTGTGTCAATGCAAAGGGATCCGTCCCCATTTACATACATTGTAAGTCAGGACGGATCCGTTTGGCTGCGCAAGGCCATGCGGACACAAAAACGCTGCTTGCAGCATTTTGGGGTCCGCCTCCAAAACGGAACGGGGAGCCGTACGGAGCCGAACGAATGCATTCTGAATGGATCCGCATCCATTCAGAATGCATTGGGGTTAAACTGATGCATTTGTGGCTGCTTGTGAGAGCCTTGAAACGGATCTCACAAGCGGATCCCCAAACGCAAGTGTGAACGTAGCCTAAACATTAAGTCCCATGTACATAAACATCATTCCCCCCCACCATCCACTTTCAACATACAGTCCCATGTAAATAACATCACTCCCTCCCCCAGCCACCTCAAGCACACAGTTCCATGTCAATAACATCCCTCCCTTCAGCCCTAACATACATCCTAGTTAAATAACTACAACTCCCATCATTGCTCTGCCTCTCCCTTAACTTACCTCTCCAGTCATCATATACAGACATCAGCATTAGGCTCCTTCTCCTCTTCACCCCGGTCCAATCCTGCACTGGTCACATGATGGTGACATCATCCAGGTCATCCTATCACAGCCTGTTTTGCTGATCACATGACCTGTGATGTCACCACAGGTCCTTCTCCTCTTCCCAGTGTATTAGATTCAATTGTATTGCCGTTCTCTGTACGGCAATACAGTTGTATCTATCTAGCAGGCAGGACATTCGGGGCCTGGGACAAAACATCAGGGGCACAGGCCCCGAATGTTTTAACTAGTGATTGGGAGTCGGGAAACGGAGCTCCCTTGGGCCCCCAGGAGCAACTGTGCCCGGGGCAGCTGCCCCTTTTGCCCTGCGGCAAAGACGGCCCTGCCTACACATTGAACGCCCCCCCCTGGGCACTTGCGAGTGCTCATTTGCATATGAATTAAACTTGGTTTTTCCTGTTTGTCTAAAGAAAAGAACAAAGATACCGTTACAATATTGTATAGGTGTGCTACAGAGTCATGTAAGCACTGTATATGGCCATATGGAGGTGACAGACTCCCTTTAATCAGTATTTTGTAAAAGCAGGTATCTCGCAGGCCTCAATCAATATTTTGTGGAAGCAGGTATATCAAACCCCTCAATCAGTATTTTGTGGAAGCAGGTATATCAAACCCCTTAATCAGCATTTTGTGGACGCAGATATATTGCAGCCCTCAATAAATATTTGGTGGAAGCAGGTATATCGAACCCCTTAATCAGTATTTTGTGGAAGCAGGTATATTACACCCCTCAATTATTTTTTTTCCCACAACAGTTATATAACACCATCCTGTTTATTTGGGGCAGCAGCCCTCAATCAGTATTTTGTGGAAGAAGGTATATCACACCACTCAATCAGTTTTTTTTTGGGGCAACAGGTATATCACATCCGTTGCAATTAGTTGTTCCAATAGCGTTTGTCCCCCTATATAGCTGCGGTATCGCAGCAGAACCACACACAACTGCTGCACAATATAAATGCACTATAATATACTTTATATGTTAGAAAGTATAAGTATATCACACCCCTCAGTATATCACCTATCGATAGCACACCTATACCAGTCCTTAAAAGGACTTTTGTGGCCCTATTAGCTAGCGTTTGGTGTTCATAACAGCCTGTCCCTGCTCCACAAAGCAACCTCTCCCTACACTGGCAAAACACATAATGTAAAATGGCTACCAGATCGGGTTCTTCTATAGGGTGGGGGTGTGTCCATGTGCTGAAACATCTCAACTGGCTGTCCTGTCCCACCTGATGGTTGTGTCATGGGTCAAAGTTCAGTGCAATGCAAAAGAATATGGCACCGGCGGACATCGCCATATGTTCGCATGTTTGGCTAATCGCAAACGCGCAAAGTTTGCAGCGAAACACCCGCCGGGTGGACATCAAGGCCATCTCTATTTATCGGGTTACTGAGAGGACTTCTTGGTACAAAGGTAGGCCAGCCAGTATATTCTTTCCCTAGGGACCTGCCTTCTCGAACTTGCTGCAGGGACACCCATATATTCAATCATCTTGTAGCATCTTGCTGCTGCCTGCCACTGTGTGAGCAGGTGTTATTTGCATGTAGCTGTTCAGTGGGCCCCCAGAATGTATTTTACTGGGGGGCCTTAGGCATCCCAGTCCAACACTGACACCATTAATGTAAAGTATCTGAAAGGAATATACAGAAATCCATTATGGACCCGAAACAAACCATGTTGCTGCTGCTATCGGGCCCTTGGAGAGAGATGGTTGCCCCATTCCCTTTGTAACCAGTTGGCAAGCACTTGTGCTGAGCTCCCCCTCTGTTGGCGAGCCTGTCTTGTTGACATTATATTCTGCTGCTGGTTGTTTTTCTTCCTCTCATGTTGCTGTAAGAAGCTTAGACATGAGATTACTGCTCAGCCTCCAAATTATGTTTTGCTCCTATCATCCATTTTCCACTCCACTCTACTAATGCCATAATAAATGCTTTGTACACAATCCAAACAACATCCATTAGAAATGTCCTAAAATCTTCAAAATCATTGCATAAATATCACCAATTGTGACAGAATAGCTTCAATACATTTCTTATGTTTATTAAGCTTTCAGTGTAAGTATCATAGAATTACGTCTCTAGTCATGGCATGTCTAAATTTACAGGCATTTCCTTAGATTCTTATAATAAATGGGGTTTTCTGGGACTTGAATAGATCTATCCTCAGGACAGGTCGTCAATATTAGATTGGTTGGGGTTCGACTCCCCAGCTGTTAGAAGGGGCCGCAGTGTTGCCATTACATCCATGGGCCATGTGGCTTTTCAGCAGCTCACACCCATTCAAGTGAACAAATAATTCCTAACAATACTAACCCGTTCCCAACCTCTGCCGTACATGAACAGCGGAGTTCGGTTCTTTCAAGGCAGAGCCCGTTCTGGAGCAGAGTGAGCACCATAGCTACCAGGTGACTGCTGTTTAACACAGTAGACACCTGGGACTAATGTCTGCGATCGGCAGTAATGCCAATGGCTGATGTTTAACCCCTCAAATGTGACCAAGGCATCTGAAAGGCCAAATACCTGTAAGCGCATGCTTGCCGGGCAGGAACGCCTCTCTCGTGCTGAGATTGGGGAAGGCGTTCCATTAAAGTAATAAGCCAGAGCCTGTGCTAGGCTTCTAGGCTCACTACTTGTATATTACAATTCAGACCTGCAGGTGGCAGCACTAAATTGTAATATACCAATCTTTGTATATGGTAATTCAAACATTCCATTACTTTATGCAAATAGCAATCTAATGATTGCATGTTGGGGTCCAATTGGAGACCTAAAAAATTTTTTTTTTAAAGTGAACAAAAAGTTTTTTTTAAATATAAAAAATAAAAATAAAAAAAATCAAATCACCTCCCTTTCCCTATAATTAAAATAAAAATAAACAATAAAAAAAAACATCAAAGGGCATTGGCACTTAAAATATAAAAAAAATAAATGTACGATTCGACATTTTTTCATCACTTCACATCCAACAAAAAATTTAACAGTCATAGATATCCCAAAATATCAATAAAAACTGCAGATCGTCCCACAAAAAATGAACTTTAACACAGCTCCATAGATATAACTATAAAAAATATATGAGGGTCAAAATATGGCAATGAAAATAGTTTATCTTTTTTTGTTTGTTATTAATACACAAGAAAAACTATACAAATGTGGTATTGCCATAATTGTACGGACTTAGAGAAGGAAGGTGACAGGGCAGTTTTACTGCATAGCAAATGCCATTAAAAAAAAATCCATAAAACTGTGGCCGAATTGCATTTGTGTCCAATTCCACTTCCAAGCCCTCACATATCTGTCTAAATGGAAAAATAAAAAAGTTCTGGCTCTGGGAAGGCAGAGAGTAAAAAACGAAAAATTGCCTCGTCAGTGAAGGAGACCTATGCATTTACATACAACAATCTCCTCAATGTTTGCTGGCAGCAGAGTGCTAGACGGTAATGATCTGCTGCTGCCAGCAAACGATGATTTACATGACAGCACAAACAATCTTATTACCCAATGTACAAGCGTTTCGCTCATTCACCGGGTAACTGGCTGCAGATGATGGCTGACGAACGTTCCTACGAATGCCCCGGCAGTGTAAAGAGACCAAGATTATCTGACAGATTTTCTGACCAATCATTGTTCAGATGGTCGTTTACACACACAGATCTTTTGTTATACACACCAACTAATGGTCTGATTGGACAGATATTGGTCAGGTAATCTGTTGGTGTAAATGCACTCAACATTGTGAACCCCACATGTACTAATTCTCATATTTGACTTGATCCCTTTAAGAGACATAAAGACTCCACTGAAGTAGAAAAACAAAGATTAGGATGTGCCTGCAGTTACATTGTAATCCTTGTAGTCTTTCTGGTTCTTGCTACACCCTGCATATTATCAGTACTGGAGTTCTGGTGGTGACACCACCTTATAATACACAGGGAGGGGAGCTAGGTTGTGTGGCAGCTTAAGTGCTCCCTGAGGCAAAACAAAGGACACAAGAACATGTCTGCATCTCATGTTTCCTTGCCTTATGAAGCCTGATTTTGCAGATTATGGAATAATTACCTCTAATTATGTATTGATTGACTTGCCTGTTGGATATAAGGCTGGTAATCACTGCGGCAAGGAGTAACTTGTACTGCATAAAGCAAAGATCAGTGGGGGCACTTTTACCATTCTTGATAGAATTATGCCATGAGAAAACTTGTGCAAGTGTTAACAGCTATTTGCACTGAGATTTGGAGCTGCTCTATTCAAGATGAATTATTCCACAGAACCTGATTTAGTTTAATTCCATTGTATTTGTTTTCCACAGGCTGTGAGGTCATTAAAGGAAACCATCGATGATTGCTGGGATCAGGATGCAGAGGCCCGTCTGACAGCACAATGTGCAGAAGAGAGAATGGCTGAGCTTATGATGATCTGGGAGAGGAACAAGTCAGTGAGCCCAACCATCAACCCAACATCTACAGCAGTGCAGAACGAACGGTAGGTGCACTAAATCAGAGCCAAGGAAAGAGCTGTACCATTTGTTGTATTAAAGGGTATCTGTCAACACATTTATCAGCATTAATCTAGCTGGCATGCAAGATGTGTGCACGGCGGCCTCCATCCCTGTACAGCGCATGCTCCAAGCTCATTACCGCAAGACTATCATTGCCTGGCCTGTCAGCCTTAGCAGTCGGGGGGCGGTATAGGAAATAGGCAGCTGAACCTCTGGCTGCAACAAAGAGCGGTTCAAGGGACTAATTATTTATTTTTTTACAGCTTCTGGTCAACTAAGGAGATAGGACCAACAGCATTTGCATTCAGCTGACATGCCGCTGATAAATGTGGTGACAGATGCCCTTTGAATAAGAATTCCCACATATATGTGGTTTCTTGGCAGTAAACTATAAAACACATTGTAGACTGTGTCACGATGTGTCAACACTGTCTCTGGCAACAGCAATCATAAGACAGATGTTTAATTTGGAAACAAGTTTGTTCTCATGTATTTGTGTAATAATACACAACTGAAACAAAAAAAATAAGATACATTACTGTATATTACATTATAATGAAATGCAAGCTAATAAAAAATGTAACTATAAGGATTAAACAATTCTATCTAATATATATCTATGAATCTAATATCTATTATCTATCTACTGTATCTTATATTCTATCTATCTATTCATTTATCTAATATCTGTCTATCTATCCTAATGCAAAGAAAAAAATGTTGGTTAATGAGCACATCCCAATGCGCAGGTCCACATTGCCATGGCTGAAAGCACAAAAACAAACACAATGCAACAGCACTCTGCAAACACAAATGATAAAGTAAATACAATGGTGCCATAATCATCATAGAAAAGATACTAATGCTACGTTATAAATGTGAGATTCTTGGCAAATACACATTATTTGTGCCTGTCCGCCAACGACAAGGCATTCTCTAGGACAGGAACCTACACTAAATACTATCTCCTCTGGTGTTATACTGGCCTCCATTAAATTCAGGGAATGCAGGCTCCACATGCATACTGAGCCTGCATTCCCTGAATTTAATGGAGGCCATTGTGGCACCAAAAGAAATATAATACAGTGTGGGCCCAGCATGCATGTGGAACCTGCATTCCCTAAAATTAATGGAGGCCAGTATGGCAACAGACGAGGTAGTATTTAGTGTAGGTTCCTGTCCTAAAGAGATCGTCTTGTCGTTGGCGGACAAGTACAAATAAATGTATTTGCCAAGAATCTCACATTTATAACATATCATTAGCAGTAGTATATTTTCTATAGAGAGTATTGTATTTAGAATATATGTAGGGCGGCTCACTAGGACCCAAAAAATGGAGTAAGGTGCTCAATCCAAACAGAGCGTACCCGACGCTTGTAGTAGGGAGGAGAGAAATATAAGTAAAGGGGATGGCACGCTAATCATAAGTTATGCATGGAAAAGAATATTTATTATGAGAGCCAAATAACATCAATGTACAATAGTAAAAGTGATAGAAATAAATTGGATAAAATAGTAGTAAATCCTAGGATATACAAAAAATGATGTAAAAATATATACACAAAGATGTAATGAAAGGTATTAAAACTATGTAGAAGCCTAAAATATAAAAAGTCTTGTAAACCTACTGGAGGTAGGTGTAAATGTCCAGTCCAATAATATGGTATCCGGGAAATAAATGTGGTATCCAAGAATTAGGTAAAAGATGGGTACCTTCTTTGGGAAGTAAGGTAACGTCCAATTTTAATTAGATAGTAATAGAGTAATGAGCGAGCACTCATACACTTGGCAACCAGATTGACATGTGCAGAAAATATTTATTATATCCCCATAAAATACAAGTAATAAAATTTATAAGAACAATGTAGCAATAATATACAACATTACAGTCACATATTGTGGTAGATATGATCAACACTATATTCATATGACTCAATAGTGTCGATAAATTCAAAAATATATATCACACCAAGAAACTTCAAGTATATGCTGTTATTTGGGAAGAGGGGGTATTATCTTCTAGCGCTCTATCCCAATTTGGGAAACTGAATGTCACTGAAAATGTTGTAGGTGTATTCACTGGGAGCGCAATATGTTCATAAAGTGTCCACAGGAATCCTGATAATGTGAAAAGTCTCTTATAGCATATCCTTTTAAGCTCGATATGAGCTTTGGATTGGAGAAAACTTTAAATCGATGTTTGGCTTACCGTCTAGCGTCTGCTGTCTCCCTATTGCTTCAATGGAGCTTTAAATATTTGCCGGCTTATTCAGTCGCTCCATACAGCAAGCTGGTTTAAATTTCGCAGGAGTTCCAAAGATCGCAGGAGTTGCCACTCTGTTCCGCAATTTCCTTTGGTGCAGCTTTCGACGATAAGAATAGTTAATCCTTTACTGTAGAGATTTTCTTCTGTATGGCCATACAGTATTATCGGAGGCTTTTCAATGCAGGTACATCACTTGTTTCACCATACGCGTTACGGGTAGATTCACTCTCCCTTCACCGTAACGCGTATGGTGAAACAAGTGATGTACCTGCATTGAAAAGCCTCCGATAATACTGTATGGCCATACAGAAGAAAATCTCTACAGTAAAGGATTAACTATTCTTATCGTCGAAAGCTGCACCAAAGGAAATTGCGGAACAGAGTGGCAACTCCTGCGATCTTTGGAACTCCTGCGAAATTTAAACCAGCTTGCTGTATGGAGCGACTGAATAAGCCGGCAAATATTTAAAGCTCCATTGAAGCAATAGGGAGACAGCAGACGCTAGACGGTAAGCCAAACATCGATTTAAAGTTTTCTCCAATCCAAAGCTCATATCGAGCTTAAAAGGATATGCTATAAGAGACTTTTCACATTATCAGGATTCCTGTGGACACTTTATGAACATATTGCGCTCCCAGTGAATACACCTACAACATTTTCAGTGACATTCAGTTTCCCAAATTGGGATAGAGCGCTAGAAGATAATACCCCCTCTTCCCAAATAACAGCATATACTTGAAGTTTCTTGGTGTGATATATATTTTTGAATTTATCGACACTATTGAGTCATATGAATATAGTGTTGATCATATCTACCACAATATGTGACTGTAATGTTGTATATTATTGCTACATTGTTCTTATAAATTTTATTACTTGTATTTTATGGGGATATAATAAATATTTTCTGCACATGTCAATCTGGTTGCCAAGTGTATGAGTGCTCGCTCATTACTCTATTACTACATTTGCCTTTAAGAGAGGGTGGGGTGATTCCCTCTATATGAGCTTGCAGCACCATACCTTAACTACTTGCTAGTGAGCCACCACAACCTACCACTATTTAATTAGATAGCCCTCTTATCCAAGACATAAATATGGTATCCAGGAATAAGAGATGGGTAACTTCTTTATAAAGTAAGGTAACAACTAGTTTTCATTAGATTGTTCTCTTAATCATAGTCCAGTAGTGGTAGATTGTAATATGTAATACTGCTGTAATAGCAGGTACGTTACCCTCCTGGTGACCAATGGTAGGCTGGTGAGCGGCTCCTGGCGGGAGGATGGCGTCCTCGTGTGATATTCCCGCCCGCGGGGATGTTCGCTCTGCCTGTTGGTTTCTGCGGCTTTTCGTCACTTCTGGTGACGTCACTTCCGCTCACTCGCTCTCCCGTTCGATTTTTGTCGCCGTTCCACGTGGAGGCTGATGGCGGGAAAATGGTGAAGCTTTTGAAAGAGAAATTTGCTCCGGAGCTTTTAGAACTTTAGGATCCTTTTAGGTATCACTAGCTAGTTTGAGTATGGCTAACTCAATACCCCACACTGCTCCTTCTTCAGTGGGAATGAGTAGCCTGTCTTTCCTTGGTCTAGATATATGGACTTAAAGGGAACCTGTCACCAGGATTTTGTGCACAGAGCTGGGGACATGGGCTGCTAGATGGCCGCTAGCACATCTGCAATACCCAGTCCCCATAGCTCTGTGTGCTTTTATTGTGTTAAAAAAAACGTTTTGATCCATATGCAAATGAACCTGATATGTGTCCTGTGTCCGGAGATGAGTCCAGCGGAAAGGAGCCCAGCACCGCCCGCGTCCTCCGAATCTCCTCCTTGCTGGCTGATTTCACAGAGCTGGAGCGCCGAAATCTGCTAGCTAGCGCATGCGCAGTGTCGGCATCATGTTCATTCCCTGTGCCGGCATCAGCACAGGGAACGAACTACGCATGGTTTTTTAACACAATAAAAGCACACAGAGCTATGGGGACTGGGTATTGCAGATGTGCTAGCGGCCATCTAGCAGCCCATGTCCCCAGCTCTATGCACAAAATCCTGGTGACAGGTTCCCTTTAATAAGATCCAATTAGTGATTGGGGGAGTGGTCTTAGGCGTTATTCCTTGACGTTTGGTAACACTTGTACTGGATGGGATCCCAATATGGTGTCTGTGACATATATAGGTATAAGATACAGCGATAAAATGGACAAATGTGGTGTCTGTGACATATATAGGTATAAGATACAATGATAAAATGAATAAGTATCATATAAATAAATAAATAAATATAAAGCAAATACGATATAATAAAAATGGTATAAGAGAGAAATTGGAAATAAATATATAGAAATTACGTGTCTGCAGCTAGCATTTTGATGACAGACAGAGGTAGTCTGTCCGAAGGCAGTAGGGATCAATAGTGGTTTTAGTTAAATATTTTAATTTAGTCAGATATTGTATTTACTTTGTTATTTGTATTTGCAGAGTGCTGTTGCATTGTGTTTGTTTTTGCTTTTATCTATCCTACTGTCAGTGCTCATACATTTGGTATTTCTTTAGCTTTGTTTTAAACTAACAGTTTTTTGCTTTATTTTTTCCCCCAGAAATCTTTCACAAAGCCGACGAATCCCAAAGATTGGACCATATCCTGATTATTCATCATCTTCTTTTATTGAAGACTCGGTGCACAATTCAGACAGTATACTGAAGAACATCTCATCTGAGACCTCAATGTCCAGCACTCCTCTGACCTCTGGTGAGAAGAACCGGAACTCCATTAACTATGAGCGTCAGCAGGCTCAAGCTCGCCTTCCCAGCCCAGAGACTAGTGTTACCAGCTTGTCAACCAACACTAACACTACCAACACTACCGGACTCACACCAAGCACTGGTATGACCACAATTTCTGAGGTTCAACACTCAGATGAAGCCATGCATGGCATGCCGCCCACTGGGCCTACTCCTGTGTGTCTGCAGCTAACAGAGGAAGATTTAGAAACCAACAAGCTGGATCCAAAAGAGGTAGATAAGAATCTGAAGGAAAGTTCAGATGAGAACCTTATGGAACATTCCCTCAAACAGTTCAGTGGGTCTGATCCTTTGGGTAGCACAAGCTCCAACTTGTTTTACCCACTGATAAAGCTAGCAGTGGAGTCTACAGGACAACAGGACTTTACACTAGCAGGGAACAGCCAATCTTGCTTAGTTCAGGATGTTCACCCTGCACAACTTTATCCTCTTCCTAAGCAACAAAACCTTCCCAAGAGACCTACCACCCTGCCACTTAACACTAAATCATCTGGTAAAGAGTCCAGGCTCAAGTTTGGCAGCAAACACAAATCTAACTTGAAGCATGTGGAAACAGGAGTAGCCAAAATGAACACAGTGAGTGCCGCAGAACCTCATGTTGTGACAGTTACCACAACAACAATCGGGGGCAGGACGGGCTATGTGAACTGTCAAGGTACTTTAGCCCAAAATTCCAACACAGCCTTAGGAACCAGTACAAACTCAATGGCCCAAAGGGCCCAGGAGATGCTACAGAGCCAATTTAGAGGTGAGGACAGCCGATTGAATATCAACTCCAGCCCTGATGAGAACGAGCCTCTACTAAGACGAGAGCAGCAGGCTGGACAGGACGAATCTGTGCTGGACCGACTAGTTGAAAGAAGGGATCACCCTTCAGAGAGCAGGGTGAACTCAAATAATAATAATAACAGCAGCCAATGTATTCTACAAGACCCAGGGACGCAGGTTGCAGCTGTAGAATCCAGGCAACGTCACACAAGAAGAGCACAGAGACCAAACTCTCTAGACTTGTCCACCTCCAGTATTATGGATAACTGCAGCATGCATAGTAAGTGACGTCTATTGTAATATGAGTTTTCAGCTCAGTGCCCTAGTGTAAACATATTTCTTTATAATTGTCTACCTTCTGAGCATCTTATTACACTTTTTTTTTGATGTATGTATAACCCTAATACTTCCAGCTCGACAGCACTTAGTAATGGTTAATGTGAGCACTGCAACCACAGGATAAAGCTTATTGTACGTGGCCCGCAAGAGTAAATTATACAGCAACCCAGACCTCCAATTTTTGTACACATCCACTTGTAATAGCCTTGCAAACATTGTTGAGGAAGGACATGACATTAGCATGGTGAAATTGTCTTATTCCAGGATCTCCTTGGTTTCTACAACATGTTTGACCTAATACCAGAATCATGCTCACCTGTTCCCCGCTACTCTGGTCCTGTGCCCAGACTTTAGGCGGTCTGCAGATGGGGTCATGTGCACTTCTGCAGCCAATGACTGGTCTCAGAGGTGACGTGTCCCCAAGTGGCATACGACCATGCAGTGATGTGCTGCTTGGGGACATGTCACCACAGAGGCCAGTCATTGACTGCAGCAGCACATGTGACCTCTTCTGCAGCCTGTCTGGAAGTAAACATGCCTGGGACTGGAAGATCACCAAACACAGCTGCTCTTATTTGCAGCAGGAGAAATCTTAACCCGTAGAGGACCCTTGCCGTACATGTACGGCACTGGTGGACGTAACTTAAGGACCAGTGCAGTACATGTACGGAGGGCTGATCGGGTGGATGCAGGAGCTGCACCTGCCTGATCAGCAGCACGGATCTGGCAGTCACTTACAGCCGGGCCCCTGCTGCATACGCTGGCATCGGTGAAAACACAGATTCCAGCGTATTAACCCCTCGTATACCGCGGTCAAAGCTGATCACGGCATGCAGAGGGTTTGCGGAGGGTACGGGTGCCCTCCACATCTCCATCGGGTCCCCATGCTGCAGTGACTGGGACCCGATGGCAGAGAAGGCAGCCTGATGCCTTCCACAGGCATCGGGGCTTGCCTTCTACAGAAGCCTGTGGGATCCATCCTTTAGGCAGGGTCTCACAGGCAGGCTGTCAGTTTAAAGACTGTAAAGGATATATTGTAATGCATTGCAGAGGGGTCAGACCCCAGAAGTTGAAGTCCCAGAGTGGGCCAAAAATAAAAAGTAAAAAAAAAAGTTAAAAAAAGTGTTTTTCATAATAAAAATAAAGTAAAAAAAAAAAATTCCCAAAATAAAACACATAAAATTGTAAAGAAAAAAAAAAGAAAACCAGACATATTGGTTATTGCCGCATCTGTAACAACCAGCTCTAGAAAAATATTACATGATTCACTCCCTCACCTGAACGCCGTAGGAAAAATGAAATAAAACCTGTGCTAAAAACAATCATTTTTGTCACCTTACATCACAGAAAGTGCAACACCAAGCGATCAAAAAGGTGTATGCCCCCCAAAATAGTACCAATCAAACTGTCACCTCATCCCACAAAAAATTAGCCCCTACATAAAACAATCGGGCAAAAATGTAAAAAAAACTATGGCTCTCAGAATATGGAGACACTCAAACATGATTTTTTTTTATTTCAAAAATGCTTTTATTGTGTTAAAACTGATAAAAATTAAAAAAGTTCACATATTAGGTATTGCCGTGTCCGTAATAACCAGGTCTATTGGAATATCACATGACCTAACCTCTCAGGTGAACACCGTAAAAAAAAAAAAAAAACGTTGTCAAAAAAGCCATTTTTTGCCACCTTACATCACAAAAAGTGTAAAGCCAAGCAATCAAAAAGTCATACGCACCCCAAAATAGTACCAATTAAACAGTCATCTCATCCTGAAAAAAATTAGCCCCTACATAAGACAGTTGTCCAAAAAATAAAAATAAACTATGGCTTTCAGAATATGGAGACACTAAAAAAATCTGTCATATTTGGTATTGTCACGTCTGTAACAAATAGCACATGATCGAACCTGTCAGATGAACATTGTAGATAACAAAAAATAAAAACGGTGCCAAAACAGCTATTTTTTTGTTACCTTGCCTCACAAAAAGTGTAATATAGAACAACCAAAAATCATATGTATCGTATTTTTCGCCCTATAAGACGCACCTGCCCAAAGGACGCACCTAGGCTTTTGAGGAGGAAAATAAGAAAATAAATATTTTTAACCAAAAGGTGTGCTTTTGGTGGGTTTTGAACTAATGGTGGTCTGTGGATGACACTATTATGGGGGATCTGTGGATGACACTGCAATGGGGACATCTGTGGATGACACTGCTATGGGGGGATCTGTGGATGACACATATATAGCATCTTATGCTATGTGCCATCCACAGATCCCCCTATAACAGTGTCCGGCTGGGTGCCGGCATCTGGATTAGGAATGACAGCGGGGACCGGTGCAGTCCCTGTACTCCAATGCATCGGCCCCGCTCACTGTTGTATAATTTTATCTAACCTGTAGGCATTGTTAAGATATAATATATAATAATCATGTGTAATCCATCTGTATTACTTACAACATTAAGTTCCGTAGCAGAGCGGAGGGAGCAGGGAGGAGGCAGGCTGGGAGGACGGGCGGGCGGCGCGTCACTCACTACGTCACGCGCCCATGCTGCCTGCTTCAAGTAGGCGCCGCAGGCTCATGACGCGTTGCCCGCCCTCCCTCCCGGCCTGCCTCCTCTCTGCTACGGAACTTAATGTTGTAAGTAATACAGATGGATTACACATGATTATTATATCTTAACAATGCCTACAGGTTACATAAGATTATACAACAGTGAGCGGGGCCAGTGCAATAGAATACAGGGACTGCACCGATCCCCGCTGCCATTCCTAATCCAGATGCCGGCCCCCAGCCCCTTCTCCCTCTCAGTTGATACACCCGCTGACCGCGCTGCACGGCATCGCGGCGGCCGTGCATCATTGTAAATTGCAGCATTCGCCCCATAAGACACACTGCTATTTTCCCCCCACTTATAAGACGAAAAATACGGTACTCTAAAATAGTACCAACAAAACTGCCACCTTATCCCGTAGTTTCCAAAATGGAGTCACTTTTTTGGAGTTTATACTCTAGGGGTGCATCAGGGGGTCTTCAAATGTGACATAGCAATTTAAAATTATCCCAGTCAAATCTGCCCTCCAAAAACCGTATGGCGTTCCTTTCCTTCTGCCCCCTTCCGTGTGCCCGTACAGCAGTTTACGACCACATGTGGGGTGTTTCTGTAAACTACAGAATCAGGGCAATAAATATTGAGTTTTGTTTGGCTGTTAACCCTTGCTTTGTTACTGGAAAAAATGTCTCAGAGTCAGGCTTGAAGTCAAGGGGGCAGCGGCCTCCTTGCTTCAAGTAAAGCTAAGCCCGCCCCTTACCACTCCTCTCTACAATTAGATGGACATGCTGCCGTGATGCCGGGATCGCGCTCTTCTAGTGCATGCGCAGTACGCTGCCTGTTACAGCGTGACGGCCGGGCACGCGCGCGATCGAACTGTCCGGCACATCCGCAGTCAGCAAAATGCAGGCGGGTGAGTGAGGATCTGTAACAGGCAGCGTACCGCGCATGCGTTAGAAGAGCGCGATCACGGCAGCATGTCCATCTAATTGTAGAGAGGAGGGGTAAGGGGCGGGCTTAGCTTTAGAAGCAGAACAGTTGCACAGACTGAATGTTTAGATAAATGCATCCATTAATATTTCATATGTTTCTTTAAAAGGGGTTCTCCAGTAATGGTATAAACATGGCCTCCAGCAACCCATCCTAGAATGTATGTGAAGGTTTTCATTTATTCAGGTCATGGTATCTCAGTAGTAATAAGTCAGAGCAACTGGATTTGTTGTATTTTCTCTAGTCATTTGATTGGCTTTCTCAATTAGTATGACTTGTACAAGAAATCGCCAGCATTAAATACTGGTGACTCATGTTTCATTTGGCATAATCTGTTTATCAAATCCACATGAGTTCATGGGCCTTATGGAGGTTAGATGTTGATTGCAGTTTGCATAATTGAAGTTATTAGGTGTGATTAAACTGCCTCCAGAGAGGTGCTAGAACAACATTGTAAGAGGCAGGCAATAGATTTACCTGAATAGTATAGCTAGTTTACCTACATCTTAAGGTCAAAGGACAGTTGTTTGATAGCTTTGAGGTTCACATCTTAGACACAGAGGAGGACTGGTTCAAAAGAGGTGTGAAAGAAGCTATTTTTGTCTAATTGGAGAAATAGAGTTTGAATAGAGTTGGGGGGGGGGGGGTGCAATATCTATTGTCTGCCACTTACAATGCTGTTCTAACACATCTCCCGAGGCACTTTAATCAAACCATTATGGGCAGAGGACCAGGTAGTTGGCACGAGATCTGGGAGGGAGAGGAGGAGGTAATAATAGGAAACAAGGGCGGGCCAAAGGGGTGAAAGAGGTGTGGTTTTCTGGGCACATCGCCGAGGGGCCTGAGCACTTGCTGCAATAACTCCGCTCCTGGGCACTTGACAAACCTAATTAGCATAAGTTTAAAAAGTCTTTTTTTTTTAAGATCTCGGCGAGGGACAGAACAAATAAAGGTACAATTGTAATGAGGGCACAGGAGTCTATAACCTGATCTGAGCAGTCTAAAAGGCTCAGATTAGGTGACAGACTCCCTTTAAAGGGGTTATCCAATAGTACAAAAACTCCCCACAATGCCCGGGCCCCTCCTATAGACGATACTTAACAGGTCCCCGGGACCTGCATCCCTCCAGATTCCTGCATGGACACCACTGCATCTCCCTGTTGCGCGGATCAAAACATCTGGAGACAGGCCGCGACAGTGACCAGCCTCCCTAGCATCACGAGTGACGCTAGTAAGGCTGGTCACCGTCGTGGCTAGCGTTTGGCTGTTCCCCCCTGTTGCCGGATGTTTTAATCCGCACGATGGGGAGATGCAGCAGTGGCCATACAGGGATCCAGAAGGATGCGGGTCCCAGGGACTGGGTAAGTATCATTTATAGAAAGAGCCCAGGCATTGTGGGGGGTATTTGTACTATTGGATAACCCCTTTAAAGGGAACCTGTCACCAGTTTTATGGTGTCCTAACTAAGGGCAACATAAATAAGTGACTGATTCTCTTAGCAAAATGCTGGGTCACTTTCTTTAATTGAGCCAACATCTTGTATTGAAAAGCTCAGCAGCAGGTGGGCAGGGGAGTGGCTATATCTCTGAATTAAAAAAACGCTGGACTCACTGACATCACGCTGGACTCAAATCAGCTCATTAGCATGCGGCATTCGGCATCTTTGTGTGTATATTATGAGGTAACCATCTGTCACACCAGTAAATGAATACATCTAAGGTACTTTTTAGTAGTTAATGATTGTATATAATTAGTTAGATTATAATCAAATATCCACATGACAGTAAAAGTATCATAACTCAGGAAGGGAGCCTCGGATCAACAAAAGAAAAACTGCTTTTTAATTAGGTGAACTACAGCTATAGGTGGATGTACACGGCCCGCATATCGGGCAGATTTTTGGGAACAAATGTTCCTGAGATTGCACATTCATGAAAATCTGCCCATGTAAATGTGCTGCCAAATACCTGATGAATGAGTAAAAGGCTTGTTTATTTGGTGATCCTGTCGTTCGTGCAGGAACAGTCACCAATTATGTTTTCTGAGCAGCAGATTGTGCAGTCTAAACAGTGATCTGCTGCCCAGAAACAGTGCAGTTGTATGGGGACAAGCAATCGCAATAGCAATCCCTCATCCTCATACTGTAAAGGAGATGGCTGCATGAAGGAACGCTTCCTTCCGGACAGTCATCTGTATATTGCAGCACGTAAACCCGCCTTATGTGTCTATGCAAACAGTTTGATAGGGAGACCGCTAGTGACAGATTCCTTTTAACAATGCTGGACTGTCAACAGTACATCCTGTGAAACTCACATCATCGCCTCTATTCACCAACATAAGCTATTGTGATTAGGGGTGCACCGAAATGAAAATTCTGGTCTGAAACTGAAACCGAAAATTCAGGATGCCCTTGACCGAAAACCGAAACCGAAACTGCCTTTTTGCCCAAATACTTTTAAAATACTTTTTTTTTAATGATTGGCGCTGTTATGGAGAGGGGGATCTGTGGGTGGCGCTGTTATGGAGAGAGGGATCTGTGGGTGGCGCTGTTATAGAGAGGGGGATCTGTGGGTGGCTCTGTTATAGAGAGGGAGATCTGTGGGTGGCGCTGTTATGGAGAGGGGGATCTGTGGGTGGCGCTGTTATGGAGAGGGGGATCTGTGGGTGGCGCTGTTATGGAGAGGGGGATCTGTGGGTGGCGCTGTTATGGAGAGGGGTATCTGTGGGTGGCGCTGTTATGGAGAGGGGGATCTGTGGGTGGCGCTGTTATGGAGAGGGGGATCTGTGGGTGGCGCTGTTATGGAGAGGGGGATCTGTGGGTGGCGCTGTTATGGAGAGGGGGATCTGTGGGTGGCTCTGTTATGGAGAGGGGGATCTGTGGGTGGCGCTGTTATGGAGGGGGGGGGATATGTGCACTGTTATGGGCATAACAGTGCACAGATCCCTTTCCCCATAACAGTGCACAGATCCCTTTCCCCATAACAGTGCACAGATCCCCCCTCCCCATAGCAGTGCACAGATCCCCCCTCCCCATAGCAGTGCCATAGACCGATCCCCCTACCCATAACAGCCCCGGCCCTGCTGCTCACAGCATCACTCACTGCATCTTTATTTTACCTTACAATCGTGACGCTCCAGTAAGAACTCTGCAGGCAGAGAGGAGGGCGGCGTAACGTCACTTACTCACGTGACGCACCTGCTCCGCCCACTTTATGAATGAAGGAGGCGGAGCAGGCGCGTCACGTGAGTAAGTGACGTTACGCCGCCCTCCGCTCTGCCTGCAGAGTTCTTACTGGAGCGTCACGATTGTAAGGTAAAATAAAGATGCAGTAAACCGCCCGCCCGCAGATGGTGGGTGACAAATCCTACACCCCATATTTTCGGCCGATATGTAACAATATCGGCCGAAATGGATTAGGTACATTTTCGGCCGATATTTTCGGCTGCCGGAATTTCGGTGCACCCCTAATTGTGATATTATAAGTCTGTGTCAGAAAATCTCATGTGATGTCACAAATGAGTTTAAGTCAGGTAAGATACTGGGACTTCTCAACTTCTGTCAGGTAATCTGCTGTCAGGGGTTTCTGCTATGTAAGCTATTGTGACAAGAGGGTTATAGTCAGATAAGGAGCCATGACATCACAAGTGTTTCAGTCAAGTAAGCTACAGCAACAACATAAGTAAGCTTCAGTCAGGTAAGGTGCTCTGACATCACAACTGTGTTTCCATGAGGTAACCAGTTGTGACATCACAAGTGGGTTTCAGTCAAGTGAGCTGTTTTCAGTTTCAGTGATATCACAAGTGTTCGAAGGGGCTTATTCTCATGTAGACACTTATGGTACATCCACGGGATATGCATAAATGTCCATTAGGTGCAAGTCCCACCTGTGAGATCCATTCCTATCTCAAGAACAGGACCCCATCACACTATGCCATGAATGGAAAGCAGGCCATACATGTGCAGCTCTCTGCATTCACTGCTACGAGACTTCCGAAAGTAGCCAAGTAAGTGCGCCTAGCTACACTCATTGACAAAAAAATAACACACCAAGAAGGAGTTGTTGAAATCGAATGAAACTTTATGTGTGAATGTAATAATGATATATGTGATATATGTAATATGTGAGTACAAAATTCAAGTGAAAGGATAAGTTTATTGGGGAAAACTATACAATTGAAAAGGGACTCTAGAACCCTGTAGACTGGATACTATATGGTATCCTGTGGCACATTTTGTTGGCGGCTCAAGTGATTCGCTCTACTGGTGGTCTGTGTCTGACATCTGGAGCCTGTTCGCAATGTGTGCATGCCCTCACAATACCACTGCTCCTAACACCTCCTAACAGCTAGGTCTAGAATGGCCTAGATGGCGAGCAATTCATGAAACAACCTTCCTGCTTCTCTCAGTCCGATTATGCGCCCCCTCTCAGAGTCTGTCAACTGGGCCAAATGTCTTGTGTCAGTCGTAGAGGCATGTCAACAGTCAACGATCTCTCACCAAGAGGTACAATATCCAAAAGTAGCCCCTGAGAGCCTTTTTATAAAGCGAAGAGAAACACTTTTACACCCTCTTGTGGCAAGACCCAGTGTCTAATCACAACTGTAAGCATTTACATATCTACCTGAGACATAACTGCCTGGCGAGTTCTCCAGAAATATGACCTCCATTCCCTGCAGCACATGACAGGGTTCCATTCTTGAGGTAGGAGCAGGTCCCAGAAGTGGAAATGCATAGGAATAACCCTTTAAAGTAAGGTACAACTGTGTCATCACAAGTGAGTTTCAGACACCTAACATGCTGTGACATCACAGCTAATTTTTAATCAGGTTACCATGCTTTTTATAAGTGTGTTTCAGTAAGTAGCTGTGACATCACAAAGCTGTTGTGACATCATAGATGAAATGCAGTAAAACACACTGCTGTGTTTTCACAACTGTCATTCTGCCAGGTAATCTGTACATCACAAGTGTGTTTTAGTCAGGTTAGCTACTATGACATCAGACTTAGGCTCATGCACAAAACCATATTTTCCATCAGCGTGCCATCTGCATTTCTGCAGATGGCACACGGACCCATTCATTTCTATGGGTCCGCAAAAAAAAGGACAGCAAACGGAAGTCATCCACAAATTATAGAACATGTCCTAATGTGGTCTGCATTGCGTACAAGTATAGCCATTTCTATTGATGGGAGTGAGAAAATTGCGGAATGCACATGGAAGGTGTCTGTATATAGTGGGGTCATGGTTTGCAGACCTAAATATGGATAGGGTCGTGTGCATGAGCCCTTAGTTTCAGTCAGGCAAACTCAGTAGCAGACATACCATATGCAGTTGGAAAGGAGTCCACTGTCCTTGCAAAGGGGCCCCTACTGTTGGTGTCCATCCCTGACTGATGACGAGTTTGATCCATTAGAGAAGACAAGAAAGCATGGAGAAATATTGCAGACATGGTATTAATGTCCATAAAACAAAGCTAGTCATAAAGGGGAAGAAATCCAGTCAAAATTATCTTCTGATATGTTACAGGTATGTTTGCCAAGATCACATTTGGGAAGTCTGTGGTCTTACACCACCCAGGGGCTCTATGGCAATACTCATACATGTGTTGGCAGGCTGACACAATATGATAAGCGCACAGAAGATTGTATTTTCCAGTAACAGAAATCTATAAGCCATGCTAAAGGGGTTTGAGCTGTCTATTTTCATTGTGGAAATTGGTGTGGTCTGACATTACAGACTTCAGCGATGTGGTCTTCTCACATGTACCTTTGACATATGAGAATGTTCTTGACTTGATTTCCCCTTCTTTTTTTATGTTCAAAGTTGAATTGTAGGTTAGCCTTATAGACACGTATTTTAATGACTTAAAGGGCTTGGACCATCCCGCAATTTGGTAGCATATTGCTAGAATATGCCACCAATGTCTGATATCTCTAGAATGGGGCCCCCAAAGTGAACAAGAGTGCACTGGGCAAGCACGGTCACTCTCCCTTCACCTCTATGGGAGTGCCAAAAATAGCCAAGCTCCCTTGCACGGCTCTTTTTCAGGAACTACCATAAAAGTGAATAGAGAGCATATTGTGCATGTGCGACGCACTCTCCTTCGCTCTTTTGGGACCCACCGCTATCGTATGTTGGTGGCATAGCCAAGTCTGATTGATTTGTGAATTGAGACCAATCTCAAAGAGCTACTTCTACTTGTATAAAGCAATCATAGATTGCTTGGAGCTCTCTTCACTTCTATGGGAGTTCTGGAAATAGCTGAGCTTGCTTGCTCAGCTCTTTTTGGGAACTCCCATCGAAGTGAATGGAGAGCACACTGTGTATGCACGGTGTGCTCTCTTTCAATTTGATGGGACCCACACCTATCAGATGTTGGTGGCATATCCTATATCCGAGATGGGCCAATCTCATAGATTTTTTAATTGAAACCAATCTGAATGAACTACTTGTATAAAGCAATCATAGACCAAATAAAGCAATTTGCATCCATCTACTAGACTGAATTTCTTCTTCTTTTTTATATATAGGTGAGACATTATCTGATAGTCGGGCTGGCTCAGGGGAGAAGATTAAGAAGAGAGTGAAGACACCTTACTCCCTTAAAAGGTGGCGTCCTTCTACATGGGTCATCCCCACTGAACGCCAGGACTGTGAGGTCAACAACAATGGCGGCAATGAATCTTTCAGCCACTCAAAATCGAGCACAGCTGTTTACCTTATGGATGGTGGCACTGCCACCGCTGCCCTTTCTAAGGATGCTAGAATGAGCTGCTTGTAAATAATCCAGTCATCTCTTTTTCCTTGTTCTTTTTTTAAGTTGAATTCTGAATGCCTCCAAATCCAGTTCTTTTTGTATCATCCAATGAGAAAGAAGACACAGAACCTATTTCTACCATCAAATATTTAAAGGACTTGATATAACTCTCATGGATTTGGAGGATATTGCATGCAGTTGCAGGTGCAAGTCCCTCCAAAGCCACAAGGGTCAGCTATGCAGAAAACACACAGAGAGACATTTTATGCTTCCACGATTTTATTTTGGCCAGTTTTGTTCTTTTAACTTTTGGAACACTTCTGCACGTATTGTTTGCCCAGAACATCATGTTATATGTATGAACATAAAATGAAAAAAAAAAATGAAAAAAAAACACGAGAAGGAAGACAAGAAAAACAAAAGAGCACCTGATATCTCTCTTGTTGACAAAGAAGAGGATACCTTTGACCCGTGTGGTCTCTAAAATATAAGCTGCAGGACAGGATAATCTGCAGCAGTCTTGTGCACGCAATTTTAATTTCTATGCTCTGTCTAGTCTGTATGTCGATGTATTGAGGGTCCGTTCGTTCAAAGAGAAATATACAAAGAAATGCTTATTTTCTGCCGTTTCTTTAAGTAGCAAGAACTTTGCACTTTTAGGTAAAAGCACTGCAAGTCATAGATATAATGGCTGCCTCCCCAGAATTTTCCAGCTCCAAATCCCCTTTGTTCCAGTTCTACTTCATACCTAGGACAGATTTTAGCCATTCATTATACAGAGCTGAAGTCTCCACAGGAATTGGAGACACAACTTGATAAAACTTAGTTCATCAACTTTGGGCTTTTAAGTAAAATGTTTCCTTTCGTCAGGCTTATTTGCGTATTGGACAACCATTCTTAGATGATGACACTTAGTGGGAGAGGGAGGATGCGTCTATTAAGGCTTTAAGGCGTATGTTTAAAAATAAGAAATAGATTAAAAGAATATATAAATATATATAAGTGACTATAACAAGAAAAGAACGTATAAAAGTGATATTTTAGCCTATCTGTGCAAGAGTGAAACCTGACTCTGGCTTTTGATGTACTTGGTTGAAATGTGCAATGGTTTATATATATTTTTTTGCCACGCTTTACTGGAAAATACACTTCACTAACACTAAATCACTTTCTGTCATGTTTGTGATTTTCTTTTTGTGGGTATTTTAGTTTTTTTTAATCATTTCCCACGAGCTGCTCTTTGTATCTGGAAGCCGCCCGTTGCTGGTTTTGTCCTGTGAATATGCTTTACTTTGTACTTTTAATATATACAGAATAAATGTATGCAAAATGCAGATTCCAAAACCCAGGTCTGTCCTCATACCTTTAAAGAAGCAGTGACACCAACTATAACGCTTATGGCTTGGAATTTGGGAAACAAATATTAACCATTTTATACTGTTTGTGACTTTTGCCGCTTAGACAGAATTTTTATTTCGCCCATTGACAGAAGGGTAAGAAATCATCCAAATAGTAATTTCCATGGGGCAATCTACATAGTCAAGTCACATTATTATGACCACTTCCTACTTCCTTCCAAAGTCTGCAGCTCGTAGCTCATGAAGGAAGTGCTGAGCTGGCTTGGTGGGTTTATAAGTGCGGACTTTTAATCCTTAGCAGGCCATATGTAAATACGATTCTTTAGGTCAAGGGGACAGTGTATCCTTGCTTGAAGTCAAGCTCGCCGCACCCCCTCCCCATCCCTTTGCATTTGATTGATGGCTTTTGATGAGGTGTGATTCTATCCTCAGATCTTGCGTATGCAATGTAAAATCGTGTTTCTGGCATCTGCACATTGATCCCCACTGCAGTGTCCAACCAAACCCATGATGCACTTCTCCTTTCTCTGCCACAGCTCCAGCACTGCCCCTAACAACACCCGGCTAGTTTATAGCTCCTCCCACCAGATAGTTACATAGACACTCCCCTATCACTGCCCCTAACAACCCCCAGCTAGTTTATAGCTCCTCCCACCAGATAGTTACATAGACACTCCCCTATCACTGCCCCTAACAACACCCAGCTAGTTTATAACATCTCCCACCCAGCTACTTACATAAACACTCCCCTATCACTGCCTCTAACAACGCCCAACTAGTTTATAGCTCCGCCCATCCAGTTTATAGCTCCTCTCACCCAGCTAGTTACATAGACACTCTCCTATCACAATGTATATAGAAAGGCTGAGCACTCTCCCAATGGACCACACACAGACTATTCAAAATTATTATATTTATTACACCGATATATAGATCAAGAACAAAGTAAACATATAACAAATTACACAATAAAAATACACCTTAAAAAATACAATATAAAAGTTATTTGAATAAAAAGCGTGCAGATAAAAAGCATTAATAATTCATCTGCGGTGGTATACAAAAGGTTAATATATGCAACCTGAATGAAGATATGCTGATTGGAAGAAAAAAAAAAGGAGTCGATATCAATTCAATATGTTCGATGTTGCGAAAAAATTTTTCGACCATAAGAAAATAAATGTTCGAATAAATATAAGAACAACAAGTTTTTTTTTTTTCTTTTTTTCCCCCTTTCGAATAAGTGTCCAAACTGGAATACGATATTCGATTAGAACTTGCAGTAATAATGTTGATTAAATATTATTCAATCAATATTCCCTGTGTGGCAATGCGAAAAGAATAAACATTCACTCTTGTGAAATGCCGTCTGGTTATAGCTCACGGTGGCGTCCCACGTGGCTAATGGAGTCAGATTCGGCTGGTACCTGTTAGTGATGATTCAACAGGAGCAATGTGAACGATGTAGCCCTCTGTGTAGAGATTCTTTAGTAGGAGAGTCTTTCAATGCAGCTCTGTCACTTCAAGGGTTTAAATGTTCGCTATATGCCATATGGATCCATCAGGGTAAAAAGAAGTCGATTCCAGTTATTGAAGTCAAAAACGTCCATCAGCTGATGTGCGGGTCTTTTGAAACCAGACGCGTTTCGGGGTCTTTTCCTAGCCCCTTCCTCAGTGGTACCAGTGGAATATCGTATTCCAGTTTGGACACTTATTCGAAAGGGGGAAAAAAAGAAAAAAAAAAAACTTGTTCTTATATTTATTCGAACATTTATTTTCTTATGGTCGAAATTTTTTTTCGCAACATCGAACATATTGAATTGATATCGACTCCTTTTTTTTTTCTTCCAATCAGCATATCTTCATTCAGGTTGCATATATTAACCTTTTGTATACCACCGCAGATGAATTATTAATGCTTTTTATCTGCACGCTTTTTATTCAAATAACTTTTATATTGTATTTTTTAAGGTGTATTTTTATTGTGTAATTTGTTATATGTTTACTTTGTTCTTGATCTATATATCGGTGTAATAAATATAATAATTTTGAATAGTCTGTGTGTGGTCCATTGGGAGAGTGCTCAGCCTTTCTATATACATTTTCAATTTATTTGACTGGGTGAGTCATCAGGCTTAGTAGCACCCATCCACAGTGAAAGGCGATAGAGAGCCACCATACTCTTTATATTACTCTCCTATCACAGCCCCTAACAATGTCCAACTAGTTTATAGCTCTTCCCACCCAGCTAATTACATAGACACTGCCCTATTACTGCTCCTAACAACCCACAGCTAGTTTATATCTCCTCCCACCAGATAGTTACATAGACACTCCCCTATCACTTCCCCTAACAACCCCAGCTAGTTTATAGCTCCTCCCACCCAGCTAGTTAATAGCTCCTCCCACCAGCTAGTTACATAGACACTCCCCTATCACTGCCCCTAACAACCCCCAGCTAGTTTATAGCTCCTCCCACCAGATAGTTACATAGACACTCCCCTATCACTGCCCCTAACAACACCCAGCTAGTTTATAACTCCTCCCACCCAGCTACTTACATAAACACTCCCCTATCACTGCCCCTAACAACGCCCAACTAGTTTATAGCTCCGCCCATCCAGTTTATAGCTCCTCCCACCCAGCTAGTTACATAGACACTCTCCTATCACGGCCCCTAACAATGTCCAACTAGTTTATAGCTCTTCCCGCCCAGCTAATTACATAGACACTGCCCTATTACTGCTCCTAACAACCCACAGCTAGTTTATAGCTCCTCCCACCAGATAGTTACATAGACACTCCCCTATCACTTCCCCTAACAACCCCAGCTAGTTTATAGCTCCTCCCACCCAGCTAGTTAATAGCTCCTCCCACCAGCTAGTTACATAGACACTCCCCTATCACTGATCCTAACACCCAGCTAGTTTATAGCTCCTCCCACCAGATAGTTACATAGACACTCCCCTATCACTTCCCCTAACAACCCCAGCTAGTTTATAGCTCCTCCCACCCAGCTAGTTTATATCTCCTCCCACCAGATAGTTACATAGACACTCCCCTATCACTGCCCCTAACAACACCCAGATAGTTTATAACTCCTCCCACCCAGTGTATAGCTCCTCCCACCCAGCTAGTTACATAGACACTCTCCTATCACTGCCCCTAACAATGTCCAACTAGTTTATAGCTCCTCCCACCAGCTAGTTACATAGACACTCCCCTATCACTGCTCCTAACAACCCACAGCTAGTTTATATCTCCTCCCACCAGATAGTTACATAGACACTGCCCTATCACTGCTCCTGTTGCTGCTTTGACACACCCATGAACCATGTACAGCGCAGAACGGGAGATAGGAGCAATAACTGATTATTTGAAGCAATCTAGTAAACTCCATTAAGTTAAACTAACAAGTTGCAATAAACTTTTAGGCCTCTTTCACACTTGCGTTGTCCGGATCCGTCGTGCACTCCATTTGCCGGAATTACACGCCGGATCCGTAACAACGCAAGTGAACTGAAAGCATTTGAAGACGGATCCGTCTTCAAAATGCGTTCAGTGTTACTATGGCAGCCAGGACGCTATTAAAGACTTTAGCGTCCTGGCAGCCATGGTAACCATTGAGAAAAAGCTAAACGTAGGTAAAATCGCCGGTAATGCGCCAAAACGACGTTTAGCTTAAGGCCGGATCCGGATTAATGCCTTTCAATGGGCATTAATTCCGGATCCGGCCTTGCGGCAAGTGTTCAGGATTTTTGGCCGTAGAAAAAAGCGCGGTATTTTCTCCGGCCAAAAAACGTTCCGTTCCGGAACTGAAGACATCCTGATGCATCCTGAACGGATTTCTCTCCATTCAGAATGCATGGGGATAATCCTGATCAGGATTCTTCCGGCATAGAGCCCCGACGACGGAACTCTATGCCGGAATACAACAACGCAAGTGTGAAAGAGCCCTTAGTTGACTTTTCCAATGGCTTTTGTTACAAGATATCAATTTGCAGCAACGTATCAGATTCCAGAGGGGACTGCTGCATCTGGTATGTGCCAGAGCCTTCCTGCCACATGTGACAGACCCTGCAAATGCAATGTCAATCCAGCCTAAGGATGGGTCTACAGGGTGACTTTGCAAGTAAAGGTCACTGTGCAGCAGTACAGCCATTGAACTGAAGGGGGCTGCAGTGTGAAAAACTAATTGCTGTGACCGCAACCACAGGATAGCAAAGCTCCGACAGTGTTGTGACCCCATTGAGATGAATGGCTTCCCTGCTACACAGCAGTCTGGAGGCACAACACTAGTCACGACCAAGGTCACCATGTTCCTGAACAACAATCTATTGATATACGCAGTTAGCTCAATGTACGCTGTTTCTTTGTTGTCTTATGTATGTTGGTGACTTGTCGGCTGAACTCATAAACACAATTTTTTGTTTCAAAAGTATTTATTGTGTGTCAAAAATCATATAGTGAACAAAGCACAACGTACTGTATCAAAAACACCTAAAAGACAGAACAAACAGATAACAATAACAGGAAAAGATAATGGGAGATGCAGGTACAAAGGAAAAGTGGAGCAGTTGCCAATAGCAACCAGTCAGATTCCAGCTCTTATTTTTTTTTATAATGTTTTTTTGAATACGGGAACTATTTCGCGTTTTCTTTGCATCAGTTTGGAGAAATCATTACAGAGACGTGTAGTGTCATCTCCAATACTGTAAGTGACAACAAATATATAAGCCCTTAAAGGGGCATTCCCATCTCAGACATTGGTGGCATATCGCTGCCTTTCTGGGACCCTCTCATATCTCCAGAATGAGACCCCTGAAGTGAACAGAGAGCAGCCACGCATGCACGACCCATAGCAGTGAATGGAGAGGTAGCTGTGCATGCGCAGTGCACTTTTCATTCACTGTTATGTGACTTCAGAAAATAGGCAAGTGCGCTCGCTGAGCATAGCAGCGAATACAGAGCAGTCGGGCCATTTGCAGCGAGCCCTCCTTCTCTTCATGGCCCCCCTTTTGGAGGTAGGAGCAGGCCCGAGCTAGGACTCACACCAATCTGACATTGATGGCATATACTAGCGATATGCCGTCTATGTCTGAGATGAGATTACCACTTTAATGACCAGCCCGTTTTTTGTGTGTTTAAGCAACCATAACCTTAATTTTTTTTTTTCATTCACATGAATGTTTAAGGCCAGACACAGACGAGCGAGTTCAGTGCGATTTCTCGTTCTGAGCTCTGCTCCTCTGACAGGATCGCACAGCATTTTAATGATTTATAATACTGTGTGTCCCTGTTAGGCTACTTTCACACTTGCGGCAGAGGATTCCGGCGGGCAGTTCCATCGCCGGAACTGCCTGCCGGATCCATCAAAATGTATGCAAACTGATGGCATTTGTAAGACGGATCAGAATCCTGATCCGTCTCTCCAGTGTGATCCAAAAAACGGATCCAGCATTTATTTTTTTCACATTTTTTGCGATCTGAGCATGCGCAGACCGCAAAAACTTATCCGTTTTGCCGGAACACTCGGGGCCGGATCCGGCATTAATACATTTCAATGGGAAAAATTGATCCGGCATTCCGGCACGTGTTCCAGAATTTTGGACGGAGATAAAACTGCAGCATGCTGTGGTATTATCTCCGTCCTGAAAAGGTGAAAAGACTGAACTGAAGACATCCTGATGCATCCTGAACGGATTGCTCTCCATTCAGAATTATCAGTTCTTTTCCGGTATTGAGCCCCTAGGACGGAACTCAGTGCTGGAAAAGAATAACGCTGGTGTGAAAGTGACCTTAGGCCTGAATCTACTGAATTTGGGCTCCTGCACACGACCAAAAGTTTGCTCCACATCGGATCCGCATTTTTGGAGGATCAGATACAGACTGCAAAATGTCCTATTCTTGTCAAGGATAGGACATTTCTATTGAAGTGAAAAAGAAAATGGCAGCATGCACACGGCCGGGATCCGTGTTTTACAGATCCGTGATTTGCGGACTGCAAAACCCTTATGGCTGTGTGCTTGAGCCCTTACACTGACAGCATTATGTTGCCCGGCCGTGGCAATATGCGGGCACCGGCAGTGTGCTCCCCGCATCATGGATGCGGACCCATTTACTTGAATAAGTCTGCAATCTGGAGCTGCGGTGCGGAACGGAGGCACGGAAGCACTATGGAGTACTTCCGTGGTGTTTCTGTTCGTGCCTCCGCAACGCAAAAAAATAGAACATGTTCTATTTTTTTTCGGTGCGGACGGATCACGGACCCATTCAAGTTGAATGGGTCTCGATCCGTCCCGGACGCCGCACGGATGTTGCCCGTGCATTGGGGATCACAAATTGTGGTCCCCAATGCACGGAACGGCCGTGTGCATAAGGCATAATTTAATACACTCGCAGGGACACACAGTATTATAAATCATTACAATGCTGTGGGATCCTGTCAGAGGAGGAGAGGTCAGAACGGGAACTCACGCTGTCACGCCAGCTTGTTTCTCACACTGAACCTGCTTTGTGTGTGTCTGACCTAAGGCCTAGTTTCATACAGGAGAAATGTTTGGTGCTGTTTGAAAGTACATCAAAAACTGATTGCATCAACATGGAATAGACTGAAACGCTGAATGCCATCGCAGACAAAACTGATTGAACTTGCGTGCAAAGCCATCATTCTATATCGCTCATGTGAAATAAGCCTAAACCTAAATTTCTTTCAGCATAATCCAAGGAGCAGGAAGAAATTTGGCACTCACTCCGCAATACAGTGCAGTCATCACCATCACATATAGGCCTCTTTCACACGGGCGTTGCGGGAAAATGTGCGTTGCGGGAACACCCGCGATTTTTCCGCGCGAGTGCAAAACATTGTAATGCGTTTTGCACTCGCGTGAGAAAAATCGCACATGTTTGGTACCCAAACCCGAACTTCTTCACAGAAGTTCGGGCTTGGGATCGGTGTTCTGTAGATTGTATTATTTCCCCTTATAACATGGTTATAAGGGAAAATAATAGCATTCTGAATACAGAATGTATAGTACAATAGCGCTGGAGGGGTTAAAAAAAAAAAATAAAATCATTTAACTCACCTTAGTCCACTTGTTCGCGATGCCGGCATCTCCTTCTGTCCCCTTTACTGAATAGGACCTGTGGTGAGCATTAATTATAGGTCAAGGACCTTTGATGACGTCACTCCGGTCATCACATGGTACGTCACATGATCTTTTACCATGGTGATTCCCTTACAACCACTTACTTTGACTTATAAATGACAGACCGCTGAAATCATCTCATCTGTCTCTACTTTATACTGCCGTTAGTATGGGCAGCACAAAGTTGATGACAGGTTCCCTTTAAGAAATCAGCGCTGAATTAGAGCAGATTTTTACGTCTCAAAAATACGCATTTTGTAAAACGTTTTTCAGGCAGATTTTAAATGGTATAGTACTTTTCCCACAAGTGTTTTTTGGTGCATTTACGCATGAAAAAAGGCGTGCATGTGTACATCACAAATGATGTGTATTTTATTGCCTCCCATTAATCTGAATTGGAAAATCAGCGCTGATTCTGCCTCAAGATAGGACATGCTGCAGCTTTTTTACACGCTTCTTTTTTATGGGAAAAAGAAGCAAGTGCTGCTTTCCATTTAAATGAATGGGAGGCTGTTTTGAGGCAGAAACACTCCAAAATCAGCGGAAAAAAACTCTGTGTGAACTGACCTTTAGCATTAGCCCTCTTGCACACGAACGTTGTGCATCCGTTCCGTGCATTCGAGACCGTAATTTGTGGTCCCCAATGCACGGGCAACGTCCGTGCGGCGGTTGGGACGGATTGAGACCCATTCAACTTGAATGGGTCCGTTATCCGTCTGCACCGCAAAAAAAATAGAACAAGTTCTATTTTTTTGCGGTTCGGAGGCACGGACAGAAACACCACGGAAGCATTCTGTAGTGCAGGGCTGGCCAACCTGCGGCTCTCCAGCTGTTGTCAAACTACAACTCCCACCATTCCCTGCTGTAGGCTAATAGCTGTAGGCAGACTGGGCATGCTGGGAGTTGTAGTTTTGCAACAGCTGGAGAGCCGCAGGTTGGCCAGCCCTGTGTTTCCGTTGGGTTCTGATCTGTGCTTCCGTTCCGCATCTCCATGATTGCGGACCCATTCAAGTGAATGGGTCCGCATCTGTGATGCGGAGTGCACACGGGCCGGTGCCCGTGTATTGTGGACCCGTATGCGGGCCGCAATACAGCCACGGACACACAGCGTTCGTATTGAAGTAAATGGTTCCACATATGGACTGCAAACGGACTGCAAAAAAACGGAACGGAAAAAAAATACAGGTGTGCAGGAGGCCTGAGGCCTTTTTTTTCCATTTACGTTCCGTTTTTTTGCGTTCCGTATACAGAACCATTCATTTCAATGGACCCGCAAAAAAACGGAAGGTGCTCCGTATGCCTTCCATTTCCATATTTCCGTTCAAAGATAGAACATCTCCTATTATTGTCCGCATAATGGACAAGAATAGTACTGTTCTATCAGGGGCCAGCTGTTCCGTTCCGCAAAAAACGGAATGCACACGGACGTCATCCGTATTTTTTGCGGATCCGTTTTTTGCAGACTGCAAAATACTGAAATAGCCATACGGTCGTGTGCAAGAGGCCTTATTCTGACACTCGTAGCTTTTGTATATTTCCATCTACAGAGCTGTGTAAGGGCTCTTTTTTGCAGGGCGATCTTTACTTTTTATTGATACCATTATGCACTATGGATGACTTTGTATGCTTATTTATTTTTATAGATAAAATGGGGGAAAGGGGTGATTTGAATTTTTTATTATTTTTGTTTTTTATGTTTCTATTTTTTTAAACTTTTTTTGACTTTGCTTTAACTTTGTATGTTCTCCCTGTGTTTGCGTGAGTGTCCTCTGGGTACTCCAGTTTCCACCCACAGACATACTGATAGGGACCTTAGATTGTGAGCCCCATTGGAGACAGCGTGATGCTAATGTCTAGGCTTCAGCAAACCGTAGATCCGAAGTCAATTTATTCAAACACTTAGTATTAAAGCTGTATGGATACCTGTCTCCGTATATCGTTAAAATGTATTGCCTCCGTGGAGGCAAAATTCGTTTTACCCAAAGTCACCCGAGACTTTGGTGAATAAATTCGGTATTCATTTCTACATCTTTAAAAATATTAAATCCGAAGTCGGGTTTGGTACCTCGGTACTAAACCCGACTTCGGATTGTTAATTTTATTTTTCACGCTTTTATTTAGTGCATAATGGCATCACAAGTTGTAATGCTATTATGCACTAAATAAAAGCATATCTTCATTTGCAAGAAAAGTGAGTGCTGGTCCTTCTTCTTATTTATCTGTGGGATGCCTTTCCTGGACGCGTGCACGATGTGGAAACCGCAGGGCAGACCCAGCTTCTTAGATATAGAAATGAATAGGTCAGTGTGCTATCTGCAAAAAAATGTAGATAGCACATGGGCAGTGGTGTACCTGCAATAGAGGTAGGCCATGCGCCTACTATGGGCCCGGAGGGAGGGGGGCCTGGCACAAAACTTGTTCTCTTCCCCATGTGAAAACACTGCATTTTCAGGCAGCTGCCACTAGGGGGAGCTCAATGCAAAGAGATTACAATAGCTTTCATGGTAGTTGCACTATTCACTGAGCTCCCCCTAGTGGTGGCTGCAGCCAGCTAGCTTTGTAATAAAAGGGAAGCAGGGGATCTATCAATGTATTTTTGTCAGTTTCTGGTGTAAATACATTGAGAAATATGGTGATCAGGATGAGTGCCATATATTTGAAACACCAGTACCAATTTTTGCAATATAAACGTCGGATAAAGTGGTTGAGGCCAAGGGCAACTTTAAAAAAAAATAATAATATATATTATTACAATTTGTGTCTAAAATGTATTCCAGTTGATAAAAAAAAAAAAAAAAAGGAATTCGCCCAAAATCTGGGGCGTTGAACATGTTCTTCATTGCCTGGGAGTGACTGATGCACGTACACTGGAAAACTAGAGAAAGGGGGCCCATACTGGCCCTATGAGATCTGTGTACACCCTGTGCACATGGATGAAAAATATGCTATTGTTCATGAAGCCTTATATAGCGAGCATGAGAATGGGACGGGTAATATTTCAACCTGGTCCCTTACCGGGAGTGACCAGAGGCTGTGAGATGACGGTGGGTGCCCCCATATTGTGGACTGATCAGTGATGTCTGGGCCATTTCTCCTGCGCAAGATGGCTGTCCTCACCACACCTAGTCACCTTGTAGATGACTCTTCTACAAATGTATTTGTAGCAATACTTCACATGAGGTAAATGATAGATATTTCCAGGCATACATGTCATTCCTATCTCTCCTCCATTTCCAGAAGGGACATTTTGTCAGGTCCACATGTCTTTCCCATGGCTGTAAGTGTATTTATCACTGACTCAGGCTCTGGTGGATTGTGGGCTGTAATTCTAGGAATATTCCGCCATAAATTATTTCACACTTTATTAAATGTCGGACAACCCCTTTATTGACTCTGACTCCAAATCTGAGGTGAAGAGACCTTCCTCCTCCTTTCCTGCAGCGGCTTTGGGTGTTTTCTACAGTAACGTGGGCTTAGGAAAAGCCATTCATAGACAGATGTTGTACTAGACGCCCTCCCCCTCACAAGCCGATGACAGAGGCATTCTCCTGTTACTACAGCCATGACGACAGAGGAGCTGCTGCTGCTGCTGCTCTTCGCCCAGCCTCCCTGCGCCATGACTGACAACCTCTGGCAGGTGACTGGATGCCGCTGAGCTGCCCAGAAGAGAGGTGAGGGCGCGCTTTCCCGCCTCCTCACTACTTCTGCCTCATACTCATTCCCCGAAGGCCTGGGAACCGCTAGCTCACTGGTCAGACGGCGTCTAGGAAACGCTCAGCAGCCAGTCAGCTACTGTTGCTCCGCAGAACGGCGCGCTGCTATTGGTGGAAGACGAGCGACCAATCAGGGAGGCCGTAGAGTGTCGGTGGGCGGGACGCAGGCGCACAGGGTGTTGTGTTGTCTCCAGACACAGCTGCCGCGGGCTCCACAGGTGCAGCAGCCGTTGCCCCGACACCGAGGGCCCTTCGCCCGCTACCTCACCACGTGACCGCTGCCGGTCTCTGGACTGTTTTCGCTGGCTGTCGGAACTGCCGCCTTTTTTTTTTTTTTTTTTACACAAGGGACTCTATAGAAAGAGAGGGCTATGTCCCAGCAGCGGGTGAGGAGAAATGGCTCCCCTACACCCCCGGCGACTCCCGCTAACGGCAGTACCGGAGGTGCACCAGGTAGCCGGCTGCAGCCCATGAGGGCCACGGTGCCCTTCCAGCTGAAGCAGCACGGCAGCCCCACACGGGTCAATAATAATAACAACGGATCCGCCCACCGCAATTCACCCCGCAGCAGCAGCCCCGGCAGAGGGAACGGGGGCAACGGCAACGGCCTGGAATCCCCGCCAGCTGTCACCAGCTCCCGGAGCAGCCCGACCGTGTCCACACAGACTGGGGCGTCTCCCACCCGGGGGCACCACCATCATCACCACCACCATCATCACCACCATCATTCCCATCACCATCATCACCACCACCAGCCAACCCTGGGCTCCCCTACCTCCACCTCTCCGGTCATCTCCAGCCCAGCAGCCGATCCCAGCACACCGGGGGCGCCCTCCTCCTCTTCCTCCCCGTCTCCGGTGTCCCTGTCTAACGTCAGCAGGTCTGGCTGGCAGCCGAGGAGCTCCCCAGAGAGCATCTCCCCAAAAGGTAACCCCTGGTGATGGAGCGCTCTTGTCTGCCCATTGTATTTGAGGTTCTGCTGGTTTTTTAACTGTTAGATGTCTTGTTGGACTGGAGGCTTCCTGTGGATGGCGCTGTGCCCCAGATGCCACAGTGACCGGCAGTGATTGGTCTGCGGGCCCAGTAATGGTTATAGTTCCGGTCACTGCTCGGCCTTGGTCACACAGCGTAGATTTGATGCAGAATTGGTTTTCTTTTTATTCGGTGTTGGATGGAAAAAATACAAGAGCGTCAAATCTTCACATTGCAGGAAATCTATTTTGTTAAAAAAAATATGGATGGGACTAATTGTTTAGAACAATGGTCCCCAACCTTTTATTGTACCAGGGACTTACCTCCTTCTATGCCCCCAGTAGTGCCCTCGGCACATATAATGCCCCCTAGTATTGCCTTATTTACATAAATCTGGCCTCTTTAATTATCATGCTCTAAAACATAGTGCCCCCCCCCCCCTCAAGTAGTGTTAGCCTCCCCCCATTAGTACCTCTTTACATACAGTGCCCACCCCTCCCAGTATATAATACTTACCCCTTCCCCGTAGTGCTCACAAAAAAACCGCTAAATGCCTCTGTTTGTCTGTCTGCGATTCAGGCTTCTTCTGGCCAGCTGTCTGCGTTACTGTACAGGAGCTTGCCAGGACCTTCTGCATGGGGTCTCTGGCGGCGTGATGATGTCATCGGTCCACCTATGACCTGGCACAGGAGGTAGCAATGATGTCATTATGGCGATCCTGCACCTTTGCACTGCCTTAGACCTCAGGCCTAGTGGCCTTCAGCCTTTGGCTTTATTATAGAATCTGTCCGGCTTGGACTACTTTCACACTAGCGTTACTTCCATTACTGATAATAATACAACCATCTGCATCTGTCATGAACGGATCCGGTTGTATTATCTGTAACATAGCCAAGACGGATCCGTCATGAGCTCCATTGAAAGTCAAAGGAGGACGGATCTGTTTTCTATTGCGTCAGAGAACACGGATCTGTCCCCATTGACTTGCATTGTGGGTCATGGCGTCCGTCTTGCTCTGCATCCCATGACGGAAAGAAAACCGCAACATGCTGCTCTCTGGTATGAGAACGGAATGCATTTTGGAGCACACCGTTCTGTTCTGTTACGTTTTGTCCCCATTGACAATGAATGGGGAAACAACGGAAGCGTTTTTTTCCGGTATTGAGTCCCTATGACGGATTTCAATACCAAAAAACTAAAACGCTGGTGTGAAAGTAGTCTGGGGCCTCTTTTACTTGTCTGACTCCATTGACTTTGGGTCACAGAGACATGCACTACTTTGGTATGTGATGCGGTGCAAACGCCCATTAAAGTCTGTGAAAACCGCTGATATAACAGGACAGCATCCAAGATCTGTCAGTGATTTTCACTGATGAGCTCTGGAAACCTTCAGCCTAGCATTGTACGTGGGATATGCATGACACACGGATCCTTCATGGACATCTTCATGCATGAACCACAGACTCTCTCGTCACCACAACACGGACGTGTGACAAAGGCCTTGGCAGGAGATACTGTGCTATTACCGGGTATCATGTTACCCCCTTTGGTGCCCTTTACACAAACCAGGAAGCCGCATGAATGGCAGTTGTAATCATGGGCGATATTCTCCAGGCTTGGGTTTGCAGGTTGTGGGCCTGTCCTGTTTCTGTACTGCAATTTATGTGAAAATCCTGCCGAAAAAGTGGTGACCGCAGTGTCAGTGTGTATACGCCCTAAATGAGGGCGGCTGGGGATCAGCTGATATCATGGGGAAATGGGACACGTGTGTGGACTGCAGCCAATGGAGGAGCCACGACTCCTATGTGTTTAGTCACAATTGCTTGGATTATTAGAATAGGGGCAGCTCTGAAAGAAATTTAGGTTGTTGTCACGGCCCTCTTAGGGTACGACCAAACAGTGCCGCCGTGTTGTGCTTGCTTTGCGCCCATGCTGCAGTCCTAATGGGACCGCACTGTTCAGTGGGTCTGTATAGTCAATGGCTGCCCAGCACCTTCAATACCTCTCGGCCATTAACAATACAGTCCCACTGAGCATGTTGCAGTGCGACACCATAGACTATCATTATATAAATTGTCGCGCGAAAAATGTCCTTATGTAGACCTAGCCTAAGGCTACATGCACACGTCGCAGATTGTATGCGGATTCTGGAGTGGAAAGACCGCAGCTTAATATGGTGTATGAGATCGGACAAAACTCAGGGACACTTTGCTTTTTTTCTTCTGTGCGGGGTTTGAAATGCGCAGAAAGCAGGCCGGATGTCTCTGTTTTTTTTTTTTTTTTTTCTTGGTAAATCCGCACCTATGTGTCCACATACACCTTGAGTAGCTGTCAGCGCATGCTTGTGTGGCCAGCAGCTCTCCCCCATACACAGTGTTCTGTATGAAGAGAGGAGACACTTCTGTCAGCAGCTTATCTCCCAGGAGAACAAAAGGATCAGGCGCCCTTCACGTCTCCTACATCATCTGGCGGGATCGGCCAGCTATAGTATAATGTGTATGGGGCTTGTCCACAAAGGGGGAGGTTTATCAAAACTGGAGCAGAGGGAAACTGGCTTTGTTGCCCATAGCAACCAGTCAGATTGATCCTTTCATTTTCCAAAGGTGCTGTGAAAAATGAGGTGGAATTCATTTATTGCTTGCTAGTTTTCTGTTGCACTCGTTTTGATAAATCTCCCCAAAAATGCCTGAGCCAAAGGGTTGGTTATAAGTGTCGGATCGTCGGGACTTCTAATGCTGGGGCCCCCACTGATCACTAGAACGCTTCTGAGCAGAGAGGCTGACACCCGGGTTTCTGCCATGGTTTTGCTTGCTGCGGATCCGCCTGCAGTTTTAGGCTACATGCACACGACCGTATGTGTTTTGTGGCACACAACATTTTTTATTTTATTTTTTTGCGGATCCATTCTAACAATGCCTAAAACGGACAAGAATAAGACGTGTCTTTTTTTTTTTTTTTTCCCCCCGTGGCTACAGAACGGACATATGGATGCGGATAGCACACTGTGTGCTGTCTGCATTTTTTGTGAACCCATTGAAATGAATGGGTCCACATCCTATCCGCAAAAAGAATGGACATGGAAACCAAATACGTTTGTGTGCATGTAGCCTTACCGTATGGACAGCGTGTGCAGAAATCTGTGTACAAAATCCTCTTTGTGAACAAGCCCTTAGGCCGCCTGCACGTGTATAGATCCACACTCATTTCCATGCAGATTTATGTGCGTTTCTGCAGCATATCCACACCAAAATCCGCAATTTCTAATCGCTAAGTTTGGTGCGGATTAGAGGTGGTTTTGCTGCAGATCTCACCCCTCTGTTGAAAAGGCTGAAATCTGCAATGCAGGTCAATTTCCGCTCGGAAACAATCCACAAAGTGCCCATGAGATTAGTGTAATATCCTACCCTTTGCTGGTACTGTCCTACGCTTTGGATTTTCCTCATGGAACTGCGCGTACTCCGCAATGTGTGCAGGGTACACAGGGCAGATTTGTGTGCAGAAAATCCAAGAAATCTGCACCAAAACCACACAAAGAAAATACATAAATCCGCACTATTTATCTCGTTTTTAGTGCATTTTTTTTATTTTATTTTTTATTTTAATGAGGATTTTCTGTTAATCTCAACCTTCTATTGAGAAGGGTGAAATACACGACAACTGATATGCTGCAGATTTCAACTCCCGCACCTAAGAAACAAGCAAAGTCTACATGAGATTTGTCTAGTCTGATACACATGGCTGGTTCTGTATTACTCTGTGGTTTTTCTGCACATAACTGCACCATGTGCAGGCAGCAAGTATCGTCCTATGGTGGGAAATACTGGCCAGAAGTCACCCGGGCCTAGTCTTAGCTGCTAGCACATGGCAGTCTTCTGGTCAGGCTTTTACTGCTGTATTTGAAAGTCAAAACTTGGAAAGGTGCTTGGAAAGGTGTTGTACATTCTCTTGCTTTTGCCTTACAGACACGTGAAAGTGGCCTCTTACTGCTTCTACACACATGTACAAACTGCGCCATTCACACGTCCGTAGAATGGGTCCGCATCCGTTCCGCAAATTGCGGAACGGGTGTGGACCCATTCATTCTCTATGGGGCAGGAATGGATGCTGTCCGCATCTGCATTTCCAGACCGTGCCCCCGATCTTCCTGTCCGCAGCTCCGGAAGAAAATAGAACATGTCCTATTCTTGTCTGCAATTGTGGACAGGAATAGGCGGTTCTATGGGGGTGCCAGCTGGGTGTATTGCGGATCTGCAGTACACTGCGGATGTGTGGACCCTATTAAGTGCATGGCGGTTTATGAAGTTGTTCAATCACTTGCTATGCACTTTGCCAAAGTCCAATTGATGAGGCCTCTAGTTCAGTTAAAGGGCTCATGTATCTTTTACTAAAGGGATTCTGTAACCAGCCACCTCCCTTGCAAACTGTTTGCACAGACACGTAGTTGCGGTTCACCTGTTTAAAATGCTGTTTTTCTCTTGTTGATCCGAGGCTCTGTTCCCAAGTTATGATACTTCATCTTAATATGCAAATGAGGCCTTTGGTGCAATTAGGGCGTCACCATTGCTCTTACTGCCCCCAAGCTGCGCTCCATTCTGTGTCAAGCTCCTCCCGCACTGCTTTAATTGACAGGGCCAGGCAGTGGCAAAGCAACCAGGGAGAGGCTGGCCGCAGTAAAGAGCAGAACTTGGGAGCAACAAGAGCAATGGTGATGCCCTTATTGCACCAAAGGCCTAAATTGCATATTAAAAGTATCATAATTTGGGAACGGAGCCACGGATACAAAAGAAAAGCAGCGTTTTAATCAGGTGAACCCCAGTATGTGTCTGTACAAACAGTTTGGTGGGGAGGGTGCAGGAGAACTGTGGTGTAAGCTGGTGTCACACACAGGTGTTTTTGGGCTTATTTGTGGACTTTTGCAGTTGTATCTTTAGCAATGTTTAGGCGAAAACAAATTGCTGCATGCTCTAGGTCTTTTTTTTCCTATTCGTGCTGTTCTTATTTTATTGACCTCCTGACTATTTGCATGGTGTGTTTTTTTTCTACCATTGTATTTTCCTCATACCGCTCTACAGAGGATGTGACGTGAGAGGGACGACATACTTTCCTAAGGCTACTTTCACACCAGTGTTTTTACTGGATCCGTTAGGATTCAGCAAAAACTCTTCCGTTACTGATAATACAACCATCTGCATCCATTATGAACGGATCCCGTTATATTATTTTTAACATAGCCAAGACGGATCCGTCATGAACTCCATTGAAAGTCAATGGAGGACGGATCAGTTTTGTATTGTGGGCGCATCCTAGGACGGAAAGCAAACTGCAACATGTTGGGGTTTGCTCTCCGGTATGAGAACGGAATGGAATGCATTTTGGAGCACTCTGTTCTGTTCAGTTACGTTTTGTCCCCATTGACAATGAATGGGGACAAAACGGAAGCGTTTTTTTTTCCGGTACTGAGACCCTATGGTGGATCTCAATACCGGAAAGTATTAATGTTAGTGTGAAAGTAGCCTAAACCTGATAGTTCAGATCAGCCCAATGTCTCCAGGATGAGGGCTCGCCTTGCTCTTATGAAGGCACTCCTTTTTCTGAATATGAACCTGTCCAGACCCCCCTTTCTTTTTGAAGCCAAAACCAGGAGTGGATAACAAATGAGACGAGAAATCTGTTCTTTATACAGGCAGTGCCCCATTTTTGGATGTGTCAAAATTTATTTAAAAAACGCATGTGGTTCTTTCCACAATGTACAGTCATGTGAAAAAATTAGGACACCCTTTGAAAGCATGTGGTTTTTTGTAACATTTTTAATAAATGGTTATTTCATCTCCGTTTCAACAATACAGAGAGATTAAAGTAATCCAACTAAACAAAGAAAACTGAAGAAAAGTCTTTTCAAGATCTTCTGTAAATGTCATTCTACAAAAATGCCTATTCTAACTGAGGAAAAAGATAGGACACCCTCACATGTATTCCCTCTTAAATTGGCTCAGATCTCACACAGGTATATCACACCAGGTGCACATAATTAGTAGATCGTTACTCTGCATGTTGAATGAGGCTTGCCCTATTTAAACCTCAGACATTTAGTTTGGTGTGCTCCTGACTGTTGAAGTGAGAGTGAGCACCATGGTGAGAGCAAAAGAGCTGTCAGAGGACTTCAGAAAAAAGATTGTAGCAGCCTATGAGTCTGGGAAGGGATTTAAAAAGATCTCAAAAGATTTTGAAATCAGCCATTCCACTGTCCGGAAGATAGTCTACAAGTGGAGGGCTTTCAAAACAACTGCCAACATGCCCAGGACTGGTCGCCCCAGCAAGTTCACCCCAAGAGCAGACCGCAAGATGCTAAAAGAGGTATCCAAAAACCCTAAAGTGTCATCTCGAGAACTACAGCAGGCTCTGGCTACTGTTGATGTAGAAGTACATGCCTCTACAATCAGAAAGAGACTGTACAAGTTTAACTTGCATGGGAGGTGTGCAAGGAGGAAACCTTTGCTTTCCAAGAGAAACATCGAGGCCAGACTGACATTTGCCAGCGATAAAGTTGACAAAGACCAGGACTTCTGGAATAATGTTCTTTGGACAGATGAGTCCAAAATTGAATTATTTGGACACAACAGCAGAGGACATGTTTGGCGTAAACCAAACACAGCATTCCAAGAAAAGAACCTCATACCAACTGTGAAGCATGGAGGTGGAAGTGTCATGGTTTGGGGCTGCTTTGCTGCAGCAGGACCTGGTCAGCTCACCATCATAGAATCCACGATGAATTCTACTGTGTATCAGAAGGTGCTTGAAGAACATGTGAGACCATCAGTTAGAAAATTAAAGCTGAAGCGGAACTGGACCATGCAACATGACAATGACCCAAAACATACTAGTAAATCAACCAAAGATTGGCTGAAAAAGAAGAAATGGAGAGTCCTGGAATGGCCAAGTCAAAGTCCAGATTTGAATCCCATTGAGATGCTGTGGGGTGACTTGAAAAGGGCTGTACGTGCAAGAAACCCCTCAAACATCTCACAGCTGAAAAAGTTCTGCATTGAGGAGTGGGGTAAAATTTCCTCAGACCGATGTCGAAGACTGGTAGATGGCTACAAGAACCGTCTCACTGCAGTTATTTCAGCCAAAGGAGGTAACACTCGCTATTAGGGGCAAGGGTGTCCTATCTTTTTCCTCAGTTAGAATAGGCATTTTTGTAGAATGACATTTACAGAAGATCTTGAAAAGACTTTTCTTCAGTTTTCTTTGTTTAGTCGGATTACTTTAATCTCTCTGTATTGTTGAAACGGAGATGAAATAACCATTTATTAAAAATGTTACAAAAAACCACATGCTTTCAAAGGGTGTCCTAATTTTTTCACATGACTGTATCTGCGTTTTATGCAGTGTTTCCTTCCAGCAAAGAAAAAAGAAAGTGAATCACACACGGCAAAACCGAATTACATTAATTGAGCTATAAAATATGGGGTAAGTCAGTCTAAGGCCCCATTCACTCGTCAGCAATTCTGTTCCGCATTTTGCGGACCCATTCATTTCTATGGGGACAGACTTTGTCCCGCTCGGATCCGGAATTGCGGATCTGCACTTCCGGGTCCGCACTTCCGTTCCGCTAAAATATAGAACATGTCCTATTCTTGTCCGCATATGCGGACAAGAAAAGGCATTTTCTATATAGTTCTGGCAATGTGTGGATCCGCAAAACACATACGGATGTCTGAATGGAGCCTAATAGTAACTGATTCTGGAATATCATGTTATTAGTAGCTACATATATGAAAATTAAAATTGGGGTCTAAATGTGACAGTTATCCTTTAAAGAAGCGATCCCACAAAAATGTATGTTCTCTGACCTGTTAGAAAAGCACATGATGTAAACTGTAGTGAAGGTAATCTTCTTACCAGTGACTGTATTTGTTAGTTATAACCTCCCTTCTGATCCTTGGCTGTGTCATGTGACCAACTCTCTGAACTTTCTATATAACAGCATTTTATGTGTGGACAGGAGGTCAGTTTCTTTGTGTGTTCCTATGGGAGCCTCAATGTCTGTCACATAGGACTGAATAGAGACGTAACGGACTTCCTGTCTTGTGTCAGTTGGAAATCTGAGTGCTGGTCACATGACACAGCTGAGGATCAGCAGGGAGGTTATTACTGAAATACAGTCACGGGTAAGAAAATTGCATTCACTATAGTTTACATCATGTACTTTTCTAACAGGTCAGAGAATACATTTTTTTGTGGGGGTGCTTCTTTAATATTGGCGCAGACTTATGGATGGAGTCTTGAGGAGTTACTATGTATCCAGCAGATATGACACGGTTCATGTTGTAGAGCTGTGGTAATGTGCAGTATACGGATGAGCTGAGGGAGGCGCAGCCGATCAGTCCTCTCCAAGAGCCTGCAGGCCCGGGGCTGGTGATGATTTCCTAGGCATAGCGTGAGATTTCTCACATTAGCACCAGAATGTACGCGGACATTTTGTCTGCAAAGAGGCATTTCACAGCCTGTCGCTCAGGAGCAGCGGAGACTTTCAGGTACCTGTGGGAATGTAGCGCTACACTAACCCCTTGGCCTCATGTACACGACTGTATCTGTTTTGGAGTCTGCAGATTGAAAATCCCGCATTTTTCCCTTGTGCACGTCCTGCCTATGGTTGTGAAAAACCAAACTCCGTTCAGGTATTCTGGGTTTATGACCATGACTACTTGCAGAACCGTTTTTGGCACTTTCTACATAAAACATTGCGCGTGACCCACCGATTTATCGGGAACGACCATTCCTGCAAACGGTTTCCGACAATCTGCCTGTCTGAATGTGCCGCTGATCACCCGATGAATGAGCGTTACTCGTGCAGGCACCACTGATCATAGTTTCAGGACAGCGATCTGCTGCTCAGAAGCCATGATTTTGTATGGGGACGATAGTGATCCCTCGTCCTCATACAGTGAAGGAGATCGCTGCATGTAAATGCACGGTCCTCTTCACCGAGCGAGCAACCCGACTGTTGGGAAGGATCGCTTCCTTCCCGACAATCGGCCGCTGCATCGCCCCATGTAAAACCAGCTTGGATTGTAATCCTGCCTGCGATGGTGATCGGTCATGTGATGGGATTTTCAGTGTTATAGATTTAAATGTGAACAGAGCCTTCCTGTCACTGATGAGGAGAATCACAAGTCGCTGATTTGGACTGTGCATCTGTCTCCAGAAGAGTCACATTTAGGTATTTTTACCTAATGAAACCTGTTTTTGCAGATTTTATAAAGTTGATTGCTGGCTACAAATTAGATTTTGATTTCAAAGTATCTGTCGTATGTTTGTGGGCCCATAAGCCCAGTCTGAAGTTTTATTAGGAAGACTATAGCAGTGACTTCCTGACCTAGAGCAACTTTCTTATGATGAAAGAATAATGTATTTTCCAGTTAGTGTACGTACAGTACAAGAGGAGTTGGCAATGAAAGCGGAGCTGCCGCTCTCCACATGCTCTTATGCAATCAGATTTTTATTCTTCTTAGTAGCAGTATTTTTCCAAGTTCAAGTTGCAGCTGTGTTATGAATTATGTAACAGTGAGATGCATTATAAGCTATAGTAGAAGAGCATTTGTGTGTTTTCTTGAAAACCTCTGTAGTGGGCTACTGTTATGTAGCCCCCCATTGTTTACTGTGCTGAGCAGCCCATTGTGGGTAGGACTTCAGCAGGCAGTGTATATAAAGAGGGAAGATGTGTAAGATACAGCAGTGCTCCGCTTGTCCTCATAACCCACGTTCTAGGCAACATACCATATTTTGCTTTGAAAATGTCATGTTTAGTAATACTGTTAGCCGCACCCTTTCGTTACTGTCATACATGTCATAGCGCCTTAAGCTCTGCACTTACTTGGTACTTACTGTCTGGAGCGTATTCATCGTTATTGGCTGCTCAGGCCTAAATATTTCAATGCAGACTTGTGCTGCCGCCAGGAGTGCAGTTATTACTACGTGTGCGCTCTCTAATGGTCTAACCTGACTTGTGTGTTTGCAGTGTCTGCATTGCTGTGCTACTCGTATGGCCTCTTCACACTCTTGATGTTGACGCTGGTAAAATCCGCTGCGTACTCTGCAGCAGAAACCGCCATGACTGCTACCCTTTGTAATGCCGCTGACCTGCACACAGCATCTCCCAGCAGTGAAAGGTGGACCGCGCACTAAAGGGCTCATGCACACAAACTTGTACAGCCCGTGCCCGTATTGCGGTCCGCAGTATACAAGAACTGGTTGTGTTCACTGGTTAGTAACATAGTACATAAGGCCAAAAAAAGACATTTGTCCATCCAGTTCGGCCTGTTATCCTGCAAGTTGATCCAGAGGAAGGCAAAAAAAAACCCTGTGAGGTAGAAGCCAATTTTCCCCACTTTAGGGGAATAAAAAATTCCTTCCCGACTCCAATCAGACTAACTCCCTGGATCAAACACCCCTCTCTAGTAGCTATAGCCTGTAATATTATTACGCTCCAGAAATACATCCAGGCCCCTCTTGAATTCCTTTATTGTACTCACCATCACCACCTCCTCAGGCAGAGAGTTCCATAGTCTCACTGCTCTTACCGTAAAGAATCCTCTTCTATGTTTGTGTACAAACCTTCTTTCCTCCAGACGCAGAGGATGTCCCCTCGTCACAGTCCTGGGGATAAATAGATGATGGGATAGATCTCTGTACTGACCCCTGATTATATATATATATATATATATATATATATATATATACATACAGTACAGACCAAAAGTTTGGACACACCTTCTCATTCAAAGAATTTTCTTTATTTTCATGACTATGAAAATTGTAGATTCACACTGAAGGCATCAAAACTATGAATTAACACATGTGGAATTATATACATAACAAACAAGTGTGAAACAACTGAAAATATGTCATATTCTAGGTTCTTTAAAGTAGCCACCTTTTGCATTTGGCATTCTCTTGATGAGCTTCAAGAGGTAGTCCCCGAAATGGTTTTCACTTCATAGGTGTGCCCTGTCAGGTTTAATAAGTGGTATTTCTTGCCTTATAAATGGGGTTGGGACCATTAGTTGCGTTGAGGAGAAGTCAGGTGGATACACAGCTGATAGTCCTACTGAATAGACTGTTAGAATTTGTATTATGGCAAGAAAAAAGCAGCTAAGTAAAGAAAAACGAGTGGCCATCATTACTTTAAGAAATGAAGGTCAGTCAGTCAGCAGAAAAATTGGGAAAACTTTGAAAGTAAGGGCTATTTGACCAAGAAGGAGAGTGATGGGGTGCTGCGCCAGATGACCTGGCCTCCACAGTCACCGGACCTGAACCCAATCGAGATGGTTTGGGGTGAGCTGGACCGCAGAGTGAAGGCAAAAGGGCCAACAAGTGCTAAGCATCTCTGGGAACTCCTTCAAGACTGTTGGAAGACCATTTCAGGGGACTACCTCTTGAAGCTCATCAAGAGAATGCCAAGAGTGTGCAAAGCAGTAATCAAAGCAAAAGGTGGCTACTTTGAAGAACCTAGAATATGACATATTTTCAGTTTTTTCACACTTGTTTGTTATGTATATAATTCCACATGTCTTAATTCATAGTTTTGATGCCTTCATAGTCATGAAAATAAAGAAAACTCTTTGAATGAGAAGGTTTGTCCAAACTTTTGGTCTGTACTGTATATGTATGTGTGTGTGTGTATATATATATATATATATATATATATATATATATATATATGAGTTGTTGCGATACCAAATTTTTGATTCGGTTTCGATACCATGAAAAAGTATTGCGATACTCGATACCATTCGATACCACGCGAAAAAAATAAACAAAAAAAGCCACGTGCATTCCTCATTTTTAAAAATGGCGAATCGCGCAGTTTTTATTTTATTTTTTCTGTTCCGGCATTCACCACCTAGATTTTTTTTTTATATTTTAATAGTTTGGACTTTTCTGACGTGGCGATGTAATATGTTTATTTATATATTTTATATGTGAAATTGGGAAAAGGGGGGTGATTTATACTTCATATTTTAGTGTTTTTTTTTTTTTCACTTTTTATTTAATAACTATTTCCCCCCTTAGGGGCTAGAACCTGGGATCTTTCATCCCTTTTCCTATTCACCCTGATAGATCTCTATCAGGGTGAATAGGACTCCACACTGTCCCTGCTGCTCTGTGCTTTGTGCACACAGCATCAGGGATGTTACCATGGCAACCAGGCCTTCTGTAGTGTCCTGGCTGCCATGGTAACCGATCGGAGCCCCAGGCTTACACAGCTGGGGCTCCGATCAGAAGCTGCCACTGCACCACCAATGAGGGGGAGTGGAGAGGTCCCTGTGGCCACTGCCACCAATGATTTTAATACTGGAGGGTTGAGAGGGGCCGGCGCACTGTGCCACCAATGATTTTAATGGGATGGGGGGATTGAGGGGGGGGGCACACTGCACCACCAATGATTTTACCCCTTTATACAGGAGGCGGGTACTAGCAGATCAGCGGCAGTTAACTGCCGCTGATCGCAGCTCCCTGTCAGGGGCAGGGTGCCGGCAATGCGATTCTGCTGCCGGCACCCGCCTCCTGTATGTGTTAAAGACTGACTACTGTATATGAGTCCAGACTTTCACTATTAGGCCACACAGAGCGGCGCCCAGCGATGTCTCAGCACTCACCATTTAGTCCTGGGCGCCGCTCCGTTCGCCCGCAGTGCCCCATTACTGTCTCCTCTCCTGCTCCACATGCTGCTGATTACTATCGGAGCGATGGGAGGAGACATCAGCTTCACTAGTGGGCGTTCCTTCTCCCTGGCTGTAGCGCTGTCCAATCGCAGCGCAGGGAAAAGGAACGCCCACTAGTGAAGCTGATGTCTCCTCCCATCGCTCCGATAGTAATCCTATCATTGGTGGCGCAGTGCGCCCGCCCCTCCTCCGCCCCTCTCTTCTCATTGCCGCCCCTCCTCCGCCCCTCTCTTCTCATTGGTGGCAGCGGCAGCAGCACAGGGGGAGGGAGGACAGCTTCCTTCTCCCCGTGCTGCTGAGAGAGAACATGAGCGCGCCGATAGCAGCGCGCTCATGTTCAGAGATACTAGACTGCGCAGAAGCGCAGCCCAGTATCGAAAAAACGGAAATCCCGGTATCGTATCGATACCGGGACAAAAGTATCGATTGGGTATCGAAATTTCGATACCCGCAACAACCCTATATATATATATATATATATATATATATATATATATATATATATATATATATATATATATATATATATATATTAAAGATTTCCACTCAGTTGTCTTTTTTTCTAAAGTGAATAACCCTAATTTTGATCTTTCAGGGTACTGTAGTTGCCCCATTCCAGTTATTACTTTAGTTGTCCTCCTCTTTACCTTCTCCAGCTCCGCTATGTCTGCCTTGTTCACAGGAGCCCAGAACTGTACACAGTACTCCATGTGTGGTCTGACTAGCGATTTGTAAAGTGGTAGGACTATGTTCTTATCATGGGCATCTATGCCCCTTTAGATGCAACCCATTATCTTATTGGCCTTGGCAGCAGCTGCCTGACACTGGTTTTTGCAGCTTAGTTTGCTGTTTATTATAACTTCCTAGATCCTTTTCCATGTCAGTGTTACCCAGTGTTTTATCATTTAGTATGTACGGGTGAGGCTACTTTCACACTAGCGTTCGGGTGTCCGCTCGTGCGCACCGTTTGAAGGGGCTCACGAGCGGCCCCGAACGCATCCGTCTGGCCCCAATGCATTCTCAGTGGAGGCGGATCCACTGAGAATGCATCCGCCTGCCAGCGCTCAGCCTCCGCTCCGTGAGCGGACACCTGAACGCTGCTTGCAGCGTTCGGGTGTCCGCCTGGCCGTGCGCAGGCGAGCGGATCCGTCCAGACTTATAATGGAAGTCAATGGGGACGGATCCGCTTGAAGATGACACAATATGGCTCAATCTTCAAGCGGATCCGTTCCCCATTGACTTTCAATGTAAAGTCTGAACGGATCCGCTCAGACAACTTTCACACTTAGAAAATTTTCTAAGTTTTAATGCAGACGCATCCGTTCTGAACGGATGCGAACGTCTGCATTATCGGAGCGGATCCGTCTGATGAAACATCAGACGGATCCGCTCCGAACGCTAGTGTGAAAGTAGCCTGACTTGCATTATTCCTTCCCATGTGCATAACTTTACATTTGTCAGTGTTAAACCTCATCTGCCACTTATCTGCCCAAGCCTCCAATCTATCCAGATCCCTCTGTAGTAGTATACTGTCCTCTTCAGTGTTAATTACTTTACACAGTTTAGTGTCATCTGCGAAAATTGATACTTTACTGTGCAAGCCTTCTACAAGATCATTAATAAATATATTGAAGAGAATAGGGCCCAATACTGACCCCTGAGGTACTCCACTAGTGACAGTGACCCAATCTGAGTATGTACCGTTAAGGCTACTTTCACACTAGCGTTCGGAGCGGATCCGTCTGATGTTTCATCAGACGGATCCGATCCGATAATGCAGACGTTTGCATCCGTTCAGAACGGATCCGTCTGCATTATAACTTAGAAAATTTTCTAAGTCAGAAAGTAGCCTGAGCGGATCCGTTCAGACTTTACATTGAAAGTCAATGGGGAACGGATCCGCTTGAAGATTGAGCCATATGGTGTCATCTTCAAGCGGATCCGTCCCCATTGACTTCCATTATAAGTCTGGACGGATCCGCTCGCCTCCGCACGGCCAGGCGGACACCCGAACGCTGCAAGCAGCGTTCAGGTGTCCGCTCACGGAGCGGAGGCTGAGCGCTGGCAGGCGGATGCATTCTCAGTGGATCCGCCTCCACTGAGAATGCATTGGGGCCGGACGGCTGCGTTCAGGACCGCTCGTGAGCCCCTTCAAACGGAGCTCACGAGCGGACACCTGAACGCAGGTGTGAAAGTAGCCTTATAACCACCCTCTGTTTTCTATCATTGAGCCAGTTACTTACCCACATACAGACGTTTTCTACCAGTCCGAGCATTCTCATTTTATATACTAACCTTTTATATGGTACAGTGTCAAATGCTTTGGAGAAGTCCAGATATACGACATCCATTGATTCGCCGCTGATTAAATGAGTTTGGCATGACAGATCCCTCACGAAGCCATGCTGATATGGTGTTATTTGCTTATTTCCGTTGAGATGCTCTAAGATAGCATCTCTCAGAAAACCTTCAAACAGTTTACCCACAACAGATGTTAAACTTACCGGCCTATAGTTTCCAGGCTCTGTTTTTGGACCCTTTTTGAATATTGGCACCACATTTGCCATACGCCAATCCTGTGGGGCATTCCCTGTCAGTATAGAGTCCGCAAATATCAGAAATAAGGGTCTGGCTATGACATTACTTAATTCCCTTAGGATACGGGGGTGTATGCCATCCGGTCCTGGCGATTTGTCTATTTTAATCGTTTTAAGTCGCTGATGTACTTCTTCCTGGGTCAGACAGGGCACTTTTAATGGGGAATTTTTTTTCTCTTACTTTTATCCATTGGGGACACAGACCATGGGTATAGCTTAGAGGTATTAGTAGGAGGGACACTATGCAAATACAAAAGAGCTCCTCCTCCTCGGGCTATACCCCCCGACTCCACCAGGAGGAACTCAGTCTTTGCTTAGTGTCCGGTGAAGGAGGTTGACACGATCACTATCTCTACTCCGGTTTGTTATTTCTAGATGGGGACACAGGTCAGCATAGCGCTTTTCTGGTCCCCCGTGGAGTGCCTGCTGCCGTCTTTGGGACGCTGCCTGGCTGCCTCCATTGCCCCCCAAAGAAGACAAGTGGATCCGGGCTCGACCTGCAGCTCTGGTATCCCACCAGCCACTGGGTCACCTGCTGCCACCCTCCACCAGAGCACTGCACTCCTGGGCAAGGAGTCAGAAGTCTGAAGAGGTGCATCCCTGCTGGTCCTGGAGTCGAGGGAGAAGTTCTGCAGGAGCAGATAAGTATTGCCTGCATCCCTGCCATTCCCCCCCCCCCCCCTCTCCTTCCTCCCTCTCTGCATCCTCTTTACTCCTGAGGCTGCCTGGGTGAAGCAGAGATAGGAGTTCTTCTGGAGGCACGTGGGACTCTTTATTAAAGGCACATATTGCCTGCCTTTATGGCAGGCTCTGCATCTGGCACGCTATGCGCGACTCTCCCCCCTCCCTAGGAAGAGAACAAGTTGTCGGCATCGCTCCTTTTCCTCCAGTCGGTTCAGGCCAGGGGACGCACCTCTGAGTTCGGCGGTAGTGCTCACCGCTGCAGCTGCCGGCAGCACTTCCTTCCTACACCCCAGGGATATTAGCCCCCTATATGCTGTGAGGGGACCCTGGTGGCGACGGATCAATTTTTTCATACAGCGCACGCGCTCTTTTTGCGCCATTATGACCCGGCCGAGGGGCGGAGCCTCAGTTCCGATCTGGCGCTTCCTCCTCGCTGTGTGCAGCCCCGAACTCTCGCGTGACTTCCCCTGCTCCTCGCCGCTGGAGCTCCTCTTCCGTTGCCTGAGTGGTGGGACATTTAAGACAACTGGTAGGAGAATTTCTAATTCTTATCTCAGCCATTTTGCCTAATTCACTCCTGCCTGTAGCAGATATAGATGGTCTTTGTCAGACCTTGCCGCTAGCCTAAAGCAGGTGTAGAGATAAAGTTAAAAAAAAAAAAAAAAAAAAAGAGATGAGGGAGGTCTCTGGGGTCTGCCATAGCCATTTCTCAGGCCCCATCGGGGTCCTGTCAGGTGTGCCATTCAGCCTATTTTCTGTCGCCTGTGCCTTGTGCCCTGCCCCTGGACAGGATAACTCCTTCTCAGCCCAGTCCTCCCTCTGCATGACGCAATCCTGCCTCTGCGGAGACAGCGGTACTCATCTAGGTTTTCAAAGACCTCCCCACTCCGTCTCTAGGCGCCTGCGGTCCCTGCTTGGGCATCGGCCATGTCCAGCGCGACCGCTGATTTGGTCTTAGTCGCCAAGGCAGCCGTGTCCTTTAATCCTGAGGCGCCAACCACTCAATCTCCTCTCAGTGGTTCCCACAGTGGGCGCCTGACTACGAAAAGGCAGCGTGAGCTGCAGCATCCCACCTCGGATGACTCCGTCCCCCCCCCCCCCCCCCCCCCCTCCTCGCCTGTGGCGTTTTCGGACGGCTCTCCCCCCTCCCTAGGGAGAGCAAGTCTAAAGGGGAATTGTCCGGCTCGGACCAGGTCATGGAGCGGGACCCCTCGCCTAAGCTCTCCACCATGGTGGCTGACTTAGTGGCGACTGTCCGTGACACCCTTATTCTCCAAAGGGATTCTCCTCCTTCATTAGTCAGGAGTTCCCCCCTTTTCCGCCCAGGGAGCCGGAAACTACCGCGTTCCCGGTCCATGTGGGATTTTTCCGCGGTCATATCTGGGGCCGTCCTAACAAGGTTCTTGGCCACCAAGCGCATGAATACACTTTATCCTTCCCTGCTGACGGCGAAGAGAGGTGTCTTCTCCCCCTAAGATGGATCCCCCAGTGGCCAGACTAGCCAATTATACGACCCTCCCTGTCTTAGACAGTTCCTCTTTGCAGGACGCTGTAGGCAGGTGCATAGACTCTTTTTGCAGGTCCATGTTTCACTGGCAGGCGCATCCCTGTGACCTACCTTTGACTCCGCGGGGGTGGCCAGTGCTCTCTCGGTGTGGTTACTCACATCTTGTTCCGCCAGTTCTTGGTGGTGGCGTCTACTGACACACTGTATTTGGTTCTCCAGATGTCTCGGGCTTCTAAGCTTCTTTGCGAAGCTTCTAGGGACATTGCTTCCCTCTTTGCCCGCATGTTAGCCATCTCGGTCTGATTAAATGTGTGGGATGCCAATGCCTCCTCCAGACGCTCCCTCGCTAATCTCCCCTTTGGGGTTTCCAGACCTTCTGGGGATCGGCTAGATGTGTTCATCTCTGCTTCCTCCGCCGGGGGTCTCACCAGCCTTCCTGGCGCTAGAGGGCCCAGTCCGCCCGCCCTGCTGCTCCTAAGCCTACTGCAGGCCCCGATCGCGGAATCCCACCAACGATTCCTGGGCTTCCCGGGATCCGAAGGCGTATGGGGGGGGGGACGTGCTGGTGTCTCCATGGCAGGGCTTCAGCCCCCTCTACGTCTTCCCTCCGCTTTCTCTACTACCGAGGGTTCTCCGCAAGATCGAGGCGGAAGGGATTTTGACCGTCCTCATCCCCCCAGAGTGGCCTCGCGTGGTTCTCAGATGTGGCTCGGATGTTGGCGGACGCCCCATGGCCTCTTCCCGACAGAAAGGATCTACTGTCCAAGGGCCCGCTCTTCCTCCGGAATTTACGGTCTCTTCGTTTAACGGTGTGGCTGTTGAAACCGCCATCCTGAAGAAGAGGGGGTTCTCGGTTTCAGTGATTAGAACCATGATCAGTGCGAGGAAGCCGGCTTCCTCCAGGATTTGCTATCGTGCCTGGAAGGCCTTACTGATTTTTTGGTGAGAACTCGGGGTTCCTCCCCTTCGTTTTTCCATCCCGATGGTGCTGTTGTTTCTTCAGTCCGGCCTTGAGATGGGACTGTCGTTGAGCTCCCTGATAGGTCAGGTTTTTCGGCGCTGGCCGTCTTTTTCAGAAGTCCCTTGCTCTTATGGGCCCTGTGAAGACCTTCTTCAGGGGGTGGCACATTCGGTTCCCCGTATGTTCCCCCCTTGCCTCCTTAGGATTTTAATTGGTCCTGTGCGCTCTGCAGATGACCCCTTTTGAGCCTCTGAGAGGGGTCTCCCTGACTTGTCTCACCTGGAATGTGGTCTTCCTTGTGGCCATAACTTCCATCAGACAGGTGTCTGAGCTGGCCGATCTTTCCGGCCAGGAGCCTTTTCTGTTTTTTTCTCCTGGATACGGTTGGGCTCCGTCCGGTTCCCTCCTTTTTGCCCAAGGTGGTCTCTCCCTTCCACCTTAACGAGGATCTTGTCTTGCCCTCCTTTTGCCCTTCCCCGGCAAACCCAGAGGAACGCGCTCTACATTCCCTGTATGTTGTACAGGCCCTGAAGGTGTATCTCGCGACTACCGCTTCTGGCCGCCGTTCAGATTCCCTCTTTGTGATTCCTGAGGGACCTCGTAGGGGTCTGGCGGCCTCCTAGGTCTCTGTGGCGCGACGGATCTGCTCGGCTATTTCCGCGGCTTGTCGCGCTCGTGGTAAGGTTCCCCCGGCTTAGTTTTCCGATCTCTCCACTAGGGGGGTGAGGGCTTCCTTGGCAAGGTGCACTCGTGCCTCTGCGTCTCAGCTGGGTAAGGCAGCCACCTGGTCGCCCTTGCATACCTTTACGAAGTTATATCAGTTGCATTCACTGGCTTCGGCTGATGCTGTCTTGACCGCAGGGTTTTGCAGGCTGTGGTTCCTGTTTGACCGTTGGATGTTCCTCCTGGCGGTGCTGAGATTTTTTTTCCCACCCCATGGACTGCTTTAGGACGTCCCATGGTCTGTGTCCCCCCAATGGATAAAAGTACGTGAAAAGGAGATTTTTTGTGAAACTCACCTGTAAAATCTTTTTCTCGACTTTTCCATTGGGGGACACAGCTCCCACCCATTCTGCCTGTTGCAGGAGGGGTCTTCAGTTCAGTTTCTGTTTGTGGTTGGACCTTATGGCTTGGTCCGATGGTTCCATACTTTTTTCTTGCTCCTTCTACTGCTTTTGTAACGCCTGAGTTCCTCCTGGTGGAGTCGGGGGGTATAGCCCGAGGAGGAGCTCTTTTGTATTTGCATAGTGTCCCTCCTACTAATACCTCTAAGCTATACCCATGGTCTGTGTTCCCCAATGAAAAATATTTTACAGGTGAGTTTCACAAAAAATCTCTTTTTACATATCTGACAGTTTATTTTCCTCAGTGAATACATTGGAGAAAAAAATATTTAACAGCTTTGCTTTCTCCTCGTCGCTCTCTGCGACTCCCCCCTCATTACTCTTTAAAGGGCCGACACCTTCAGATTTATACTTTTTAACATTTATATAATTGAAGATTATTTTAGGGTTAGTTTTACTCTTTGGCAATTAATCTCTCGGTCTCTAGTTTGGCCGCTTTTATTTGTTTTTTACATGTTCTATTTTTTTTCTTATAGTATTTCAGTGCTTCCGTGCTACTCTCCTGTTTTAGTGATTTATATGCTTTTTCTTTTTGCCATTTATTGCTTTCTTTACAGTTCTATGTATCCACATTGGTTTCTTTTTGTTCCTTAACCTTTTATTACCATACGGTATGTACCTCTCACAATGGCATTTTAGGATGTTTTTAAAGATATCCCATTTTGTGGCTGTATTTTTATTTTTGAGAACTTTGTCCCAGTTAGTTAGGCCTATGGCCTCCCTTAGTTGGCTAAATTTAGCTTTTTTTTGAAGTTTTGGTATTTTTGTTCCTGCCTGTAGAAACACTCTTTTGAATGATAATTGGAAGGTTATTACTTTATGGTCACTATTTCCCAGGTGTCCCCCAACCTGCACGTCTGTTGTTCTGTCAGGTCTATTGGTTAATACTAAGTCCAGTATGGCCGTCCCTCTAGTCGGGTCCTGAACCAGTTGGGAGAGGTAATTGTCTTTGGTTATTGCCAAGAACCTGTTTCCCTTATGAGATATACAAGTTTCAGTTTCCCAGTCTATATCTGGGTAGTTGAAGTCCCCCATAATAACCACCTCATTATGATTTGCCGCCTTGTCTATCTCGTTTAGTAGTAGATTTTCTGTGGACTCTGGTATATTAGGCGGTTTATAGTAAACTCCTATTAGTAATTTATTGTTGTTTTTAGCTCCATGTATCTCTACCCACAGTGACTCCACATGTTCATGTCCCTCACTTATATCTTCACGGAGTGTGGGCTTTAGACAAGTAGACAGTATTGTGGATGCTGACCCATTCTCTAACAGAGTAGAGACACTGAGCGGAAGCCCAGGGAAACACTATGGAGCGCTTCTGTGCCTCCTCATTGTTTGGCCCTAACCCATTGAGTTGAATGGGCTGGTCCTGCTGGACACACAGAGGAAGATAGAACATACTGGGGTTTTTCCTGAAAGGGCAGGTGGCCAGCGGAAAACAATGCTCATAGAACTGAATGGCTCAGTGTTCAGTCTGGATGCTGTCAGTTTTATTATTTATCAAACTGGTGTGAAGTAGAACTGGCTTAGTTGTCCATGGCAACCAATCAGATTCCACTTTTCATTTTCCAAATGAGCTGTGAAAAATGAAAGGTGGAATCTGTTTGGTTGCTATGTGCAACTAAGCCAGTTCTAATTTACACCAGTTTGATAAATCTACCCTATAGCGTTTTTTGTGGCATTTTTGGCCTAATAGTGTGTTTGAGCACATTTGTTTTGAATGATTTTTATTTATTTTTTTAAACTTTGCCTTCTTGTATCGGAAAGTATGTAGTCTCCTGTAATATCACTTCCTCTGTAGAGCAGTTTGTAAAAAAAAAAAAAATTACTTTTAACTAAAAAAAAAAAAAGTAATGCAAATACACAATTAAAAAAACGCAACTCATGTTGTCACTTGTGTTATTTGAAGTAGGGTCAAAATCAATGGGTGTCTATGGGACAAAATGGCAGAAAAAGATTACATATCCAGAGTATGGTGCAATTAAGTAAAATGCACCAAAAGAAAACGCCTAAAAAAAAAACCTTTAGGCCTCGTTCACATTTCCGTTTTTCACTGATGTATGCTCTCCGCATTTTTTACAGACGGCATAAGTACCCGTGGGTCAGTGGAAAAAAACAGACATGCATTACTTTGGTCATTGATGCAGACCAAACACACCCATTGAAGTCTATGGATCTGTGAAAAATAAATGGCACAACACGGATGGCATCTGGGTTTGGTCTGTTTTTCACTGATAGGAGATTAAAAGGATTTTCCAGGACTTTAATACTGATGACCTATCCTCGGGATAATCATCAGTATCGGATCGGTTGGGGTCTGACGCCCTCCGATCAGCTGTTTGAGAAGGAACTGGAGCTCCTGTGAGCGCTGCAGCCTTCTGTATGCTCGTCAAGCACATTGCCGTACATTGTATAGCAGCTGTACATGGTATCGCAGCGCTGCCTCGTCACTTTAATGGGGCTGAGCTGTGCCTAGGCCACGTGACCAATGAACATGACATCACTGGCCTAAGGAAAGCTGCAAGAAGGCCACGGCGCTGCTGCCGATACCTTCTCACACAGCAGATCAGCGGGGGTCCCAGGTGTCAGACCCCCACCGATCAGATACTGATGACCTATCCAGAGGATAGGTCATCAGTATTAAAAGCTCGGAAAACCCCTTTAATTTTTAGCTGAACAGTGTCCGTGGAATACAGATGAGATGACACACGGTCCAAGCATGGATCCTTCACGGATAAAACATGAACAGATTTTTCCATGGACGTCAAACAGACGCGGAAATGTGAACGAGGACTTGATGGGGTGTTCCCATCACATACAATGGGGGCATATCGCTAGGATATGTCCCTATTGGCTGATAGGAGCGGGTCCCACCTCTGAGACCCGCACCTACAACGAGAACGGAGCGGGGAGAGCTGTGGCTGGAGGACCCCGGATTTCCCGGGGTCCGTCCACCACCAAGCGCTGCTCCCAAAGAAGTGAATGGGCCCGGCTATTTTCTGGTGGCCCCATAGAAATGAATGGATGGCGGCTGTGCATGCGCATTGCGCCCTCCCTTCATTTCCCTGCTCCATTCTCATTGTAGGTGCAGGTCCCAGAGGTGGGACCCCTACCTATCAGACACTGGGATATGCTCCATTGTCTGAGATGGCAAAACCCCTTTAAAAAAGAACTCCTGCAAAAAATCTTAATCTCTGACCTGTTAGAAAGGTACATGATGTAATCTGTAGTGAGTGTAGTCTTCTCATCAGTGTCTGTATTTGTGAGCTATCCCCTCTCTTCTGATCCTCAGCTGTGTCATGTGACCAACTCTCTGATGTCCAACAGGAAGTCTGTTACGTCTATTCAGTCCTATGTAACAGACATTGAGGCTCCTATAGGAACACACGGAGAAACTGGCCTCCTGTCCACACATAAGACGCTGTGTCAGTTGGTGAGTCTGATTGCTGGTCACATGACACAGATGAGAAGCATTAGGGAGGTATAAGGCTATTTTCACACTAGCGTTAATATTTTCCGGTATTGAGATCCATCACAGGGTCTCAATACTGAAAAAAAAAAAACGCTTTTGTTGTGTCCCCATTCATTGTCAATGGGGACAAAACATAATTGAACAGAACAGAGTGCTCCAAAATACAGTCTGTTCTGTTCTCGTACTGGAGAGCAACCCCCAACATGCTACGGTTTTCCTTCAGTCCTGGGATGCGGAGCAAAACTGATCCGTCTCCATTGACTTGCATTGTAGGTCATGACGAATCCGTTTTGCTCCGCATCCCAGGACGGAAAGCAAACCGCTCTCCGGTATGAGAACAGAACAGAATGTATTTTGGAGCACTCCGTTCAGTTATGTTTTGTCCCCATTGACTTTCAATGGAGTTAATGACAGATCCATCTTGGCAATGTTAGACTACTTTCACACTAGTGTTTTTTTTATTTTTTTTTAACACCATTGAAAGTCAAAGGTGGATGGATCTGCTTTCTATGGTCTTCCTCCGCACCACATCGCAGACAGAAAAACGCTGCTTGCAGGGTTATTCTGTCCACGATGGGAGCGCAACCAAACGGAATGGAATGCATTTTAGTGCATACAGTTCAGTTTTGTCCCCATTGACAATGAATGGGGACAAAACGAAAGCGTTTTTTTCCGCTATTGAGACCCAATGACAGATCTCAATAGCGGAATTGAAAACTCTGGTGTGAAAGTAGCCTTAAAGATAATACAACCGGTTCCGTTTATGACGGATGCAGACGGTAGTATTATCAGTAACAGAAGCGGTTTTGCTGAACCCTGCCGGATCCAGTAAAAACGCTGGTGTGAAAGTAGCCTAACTCGCAAATACAGACACTGGTAAGAAAATGACATTCGCTACAAATTACATCATGCACCTTTCTAGCAGGTCGGAGAATAAATTTTTTTGCGGGAGTTCTTTAAACAGATATTTGACCATTTGTAGAGAATACGCTTAAAGGGATTCTGTCACCAGAATTAACCCTATTAAGCTAGCTGACATTAGCGATGTGCTAATGTCAGCTAAACCTAACTAGCCTATTCCTACTTTTATCTATGCCCCCGTTACTGCAGAAATATAACTTTTTTATAATATGCTAATTAGCCTCTAGTTCCTGCTCCTAGAGGCTCTGTTCTTCCACCTTTGTTGCCTCCCGTGTCGCCTCCCTCCAAGTCCTGATTGACAGGGCCAGGCAGCGCTCGCATCCGTCTGCCAGCCCTGTGCTCTGGTGAAATCTTGCGCCGTTCAGCATTCGACGCAGGCGCGGTGAGGGAAAGACGCTCACAGGCTGCCAGCTTCCTCATCGCGCCTGTGCCGAATACTGAACGGCGCGAGATTTCACCAGAGCACAGGGCTGGCAGACGGATGCGAGCGCTGCCTGGCCCTGTCAATCAGGACTTGGAGGGAGGCGACAAAGGTGGGAGAACTGAGCCTCTAGGAGCAGAACCAACGCCCCACCTGCTCCTAGAGGCTAATTTGCATATGATAAAAGTTAGATTTCTGACGTAACGGGGGCATAGATAAAAGTAGGAGTAGGCTAGTTAGGTTTAGCTGACATTAGCACATCACTAATGTCAGCTAGCTTAATGGGGTTAAATCTGATGACAAACACTTTAAGAGGGCATTTATCACCTGTACTCCAGAAAAGTGGCGACTAAAAGTCACTAAGTTTGGCGCACACCATCGTTGCACAAAATGTTACGATTTTGCGGAAGTCGCTGCAGAAAAATAATGCAGGATGACCTCGTGATGTCACTACACCCTCACATCCCTCTTGGCAGAGTATGTGGAAGGTGATGTAGTCTATTAAGTCGAATAGGACCTCAAGACCAGTGTGACATACTTTGGGGAGGGGGAATTTATCAAAGGTGACAAAACTATTGTGGTGTGAAAAGTTGCAAATTGTGGCACACAACATATCGGTGCCGTAATTTGTGACTTTTTGAGCGCCTCGCCACTTTTGTAAAGTGATGCAAAAATGGGGTGGGCTTAGCGGTGGCCTGCCAGACTTGCAGAAATCAGCATACTTTATAGCTGAAGTATACACCAGCCCCTGGCTTTTGTATATTTGAGTTTCTGGCGCTCGGAGTGTCGGAGATGGGCCTAATTTATTAAGAGGCATCTGTCAATAAACTAGGTGCATCTCACTGCGGCGCGCAGGGGATCAAGACTGGCGTATGGAAACACTGGTCGTGATGAATCTCCTCCATAGTGATTACTGTCAAGGTGGATTTGATTTAAATCACGATTTAAATCACTAGTCAGTAAGGCTTGATTTAAATCATAGTTTTCTACATAAAGACTAATTCTTGCTGGTATAACTTATAATATGCAAGTAGATGAAGATTTAAACAACTTTTCATATTAGTTTGATTAGGTTGATTCTGCATTCATAGGTTTGTAGAAGTTAGGATTAAGGTATTTTTCTCAACTCTGTTCATGTTATAACATTTTTGCTGTGAAGAGGCATGTGATCTCTGCTGAGTCAAATTCAGTTTTGAGAACTGCAAAAGTAAACCAAGCATCTGTGATAATATCTTGTAGGCAGAGAAACTGCCCAATAATCTTACAAAAACCTCTGGAAGAGCATGACATTGTGAATGGATTAATGGAATTTATTTACCAAAAAAATTACACATATAGAAACATAGAATGTGTCGGCAGATAAGAACCATTCAGCCCATCTAGTCTGCCCAATATACTGAATACTATGGCCCTATCTTATATGAAGGATGGCCTTATGCCTATCCCATGATTGCTTAAACTCCTTCACTGTATTTGCAGCTACCACTTCTGCAGGAAGGCTATTCCATGCATCCACTACTCTCTCAGTAAAGTAATACTTCCTGATATTACTTTTAAACCTTTGCCCCTCTAATTTAAAACGAGGTCCTCTTGTAGCAGTTTTTCTTCTTTTAAATATTCTCTCCTCTTTTACCTTGTTGATTCCCTTTATGTATTTAAAAGTTTCTATCATATCCCCTCTGTCTCGTCTTTCTTCCAAGCTATACATGTTAAGGTCCTTTAATCTTTCCTGGTAAGTTTTATCCTACAATCCATGTACTAGTTTAGTAGCTCTTCTCTGAACTCTCTCCAAAGTATCAATATCCTTCTGGAGATATGGTCTCCAGTACTGCGCACAATACTCCAAATGAGGTCTCACTAGTGCTCTGTAGAGCGGCATGAGCACCTCCCTCTTTCTACTGGTAATGCCTCTCCCTATACACCCAAGCATTCTGCTAGCATCTCCTGCTGCTCTATGACATTGTCTGCCTACCTTTAAGTCTTCTGAAATAATGACCCCTAAATCCCTTTCCTCAGATACTGAGGTTAGGACTGTATCACCGATTTTATATTCTGCTCTTGGGTTTTTACGCCCCAAGTGCATTATCTTGCACTTATCAACATTAAATTTTAGTTGCCAGATTTTTGACCATTCCTCTAGTTTTCCTAAATCCTTTTCCATTTGGTGTATCCCTCCAGGAACATCAACCCTGTTACAAATCTTTGTGTCATCAGAAAAAAGACACACCTTACCATCGAGTCCTTCTGCAATATATATTAAACAATATGGGTCCCAGAACAGATCCCTGAGGTACCCCCCTGGTAACAAGACCATGGTCTGAATATACTCCATTGACTACAACCCTCTGTCTGTCCCTCAGCCACTGCCTAATCCATTCAACAAGATGGGAGTCCACGTACAGCCTTATTTTACATAATTAAAAAACTAATCTTTATTTCATGATGGAATAACCTTTGGATGGTAATATATTTTCCTCAAAAAGCATTTTATATTAAAAAAATCTGATTTGATTTAAAGGGACACTGACAGGCCAAAACAGCATATATAGTTAGATATATGACATTACAGGTCTTATACAGTCTTTTAAAAGCATATAAGTATCCCCCCTGTCCACCTTATAAAGAGCGAAATATAAAGTTTTATAACCTGCTTCTTCGGTCAGCAATCTGCCCAAGGGGCGGCGTTTCATGTGAAAATGCGCCCAGCCAGCCTTCCCAACTGCCGTTCTTAAGCCCCGCCCAGCTCATCATTATTCACTTCGCTGGGCGGCGGCTAGAACTCTCCCCAGTCCCGATCCTGCGCAATTCAATCCTCCGGGCATCGTTCATGCCCAATCTTCTGCGCCTGCGCCCCGCCGTGCCGTTAGATCGCGCCTGCGTACACACACCAGCCTGCGTCTTCGAGGCAGCTGCAGCTGCCTCGAAGACGCAGGCTGGTGTGTGTACGCAGGCGCTCATCTAACGGCGGGGCGCAGGCGCAGAAGATTGGGCATGAACGATGCCCGGAGGATTGAATTGCGCAGGATCGGGACTGGGGAGAGTTCTAGCCGCCGCCCAGCGAAGTGAATAATGATGAGCTGGGCGGGGCTTAAGAACGGCAGTTGGGAAGGCTGGCTGGGCGCATTTTCACATGAAACGTCGCCCCTTGGGCAGATTGCTGACCGAAGAAGCAGGTTATAAAACTTTATATTTCGCTCTTTATAAGGTGGACAGGGGGGATACTTATATGCTTTTAAAAGACTGTATAAGACCTGTAATGTCATATATCTAACTATATATGCTGTTTTGGCCTGTCAGTGTCCCTTTAAATCAAATCAGATTTTTTTGTATTTATTTATTTTTAAATCATTGATTTTTATCCACCCTGATTACTGTGGTTGTCTCTGTAGGACCGATCTCCTCTAACAAAGTGTTTGAATAGATCCATTAGACCAAGAGACCTTTTGCATGTGACAGAAGTAACTAAAATATAGTTTAATATTTGTTATGAGTAGAGGATATCCCACCACTACCATCTTCATCTAGTCCACCCAGTTTACTTCAGTGCACTTTTTTCCTAGATACCCTGGCCGCACCGTATCTCTCTGGACAATGGCCCCGAGACCATGGGCAGGTGGCTCCTTGCATGAAAGATCAGTCTACACAGGTAACATATGTCTGTCCGTCATAACTCTGCTGTGTTTCATTATGAGCCATGTGTTCTTTGGGGGTGGAGGTACTGGACCTACTGTGCAAGTCTCACTGCATTCGAGTCTTCCATCAGAGACATACCTCGGAAAGATATTCCCACAATAGAAGGCTCTGACATTACCCCAAAAATGTATTCCAGGAGTTTTTTGTTTTTTTTTGTGGTGGCTGAATGTGTAGGAAAGTGCAGCCTGTAAAGTAGAGGAACTCCAACGTATAGCATCTCAAGGACTGAGGTTTTTGGCCTCCGTCAAGTGAGTGGAGCCCTTGGGATACGTTTGACAAGTATGCCGGGAGCTTTTCCTAATAAAAGTAGGGCCTTTTCTTCTAAGACATGACATTTGCACGCTCTGTCTCATGTATCAGAACTTCAGAAGGTAAAAGTGACCCTCCGGTTCAAGAGAAGTAAAAAATCTGGGGAACAAACAAAACACTTGCATGGTGAGCTCTTTTTCATTTTTTCGGCTAACCGATTCTCTGCGATTCTTTGCCTGGGTAGTGCAAGGTAGTCCTGATCTTCCAGCCCTGCTTTAGGTTGGCGAGCAGGAGGTGCACAGAGTGCCAGGCAGCCTGAGAAGCGGTGCCGCCATCTTGCATGCTGGCAGATCTGCAGCTGTAAAAGATGACTAGGAGGGCACCAGGTAAGTGTTCTGTTTGTTCTGAACTGGAGGGTCACTTTAATATTTGCATAGTCTTCTCTGGTAAAAGGCTTCTATTATGCCATAGCCTCATCACATCCAGTGTAATGTCATGGGAAACTTCTGCTTCTATTCAGAGATGTCACATGCCTGGCCCAGGCTGGAAACCTTTGCAGTGATGACGCTCATGCAATTTCTCATTTTATTTGACTGTGAAGAGAAGAAATGGCATGAAGCTTGTGCGAGCGATTTTACAGCTATCTTGCACTTAATTGTAATGACTGACCTAGCGAAGTGCCTAAGTAGGTGGATTATGGATGCAGGGTGGAGCTGCTTTTATTTAAAGTAGATTAACAGGCTTCTATCTGTCTATGATTCATATTACTATACTATGTACAGATACAAATACTGACCCGTGCTGAGCTTCACACAGGGTACATGATCTGTACTCAACCTAAGGATACGATTTATGGAAGGTATGCTCCATGAGACTGGTGAGAACTGTCATGTCAGCATGACGTCTACTGGTGCCATTGCCCCTTGATCACCCCAAAAATGTAAAGAGATGGATAAATCATTGTCAGCAAAAGGAGGTTATCAGTTATCTACACCTACAAGTGAGGTTTAGATGGTTTTCATTCAATGTGTAGTAATTCAGTATATATTGATGATCTGGCAAGTTCCATTTAAGCCATGACTATCAGAAACACTCTGCAACTTTCAGATCCTATTATCAGAACCCTCCAACTTGAAGCAATAATTAATCCATTTGCCAAATATCCAAGGGGTACGGTGACCAAAGGGGAAGCTATACATGGAAGCTGGTCACATTTCATTATACTGCTTTGTTTCTAAAACTATTTGGTAGACCTGTTTTATTCTACAGGACATACGTACTGTACGTTCCTTCTTTATGCTAGGATGCAGATTCAAATAAGTAATGCAAATGCTCTTCCCAATTAAGTCTTTTGTGAAGGCTGTAATTAAACAATTCTTGTAACTAGAATAGAAAATGTCAACTTTTCCCCCCTTCATCTATTATGCAGACGGAGAGTGCTTGGGCTGAAGAATACGCTGAAAAGAAGAAAAGCTCCCACAAGCGCTCTGCGTCCTGGGGCAGCAACGAGCAGCTGAAAGAGGTCAGACAGCTGCTGTGTGCAGATCAATGGTCACGTATCCGCTCTTGTGTGGTCACCTAGTCTTCAAAGACCGGCGGTTAGGGGAATGGCAACGAAGGCTGCCTATTGTCATGTCATAGATGCTCTTTTAAATGCAGTTTCTTTTTGCATCCTGTGGTTTTTCAGAAATTGTCTAAAATTGAGGTGAATTGTCAGTGATGAATGTTCTCTCCACAATAAAAAGCTAAAGTTGTCTGTGCAGCCTGTACCCTGACTGTGCTGACGCTGCACATAGGCTAGTAGATGGTCACTGCGTTCACCACGTATACCATATTCACTAAGACTTGTCTCATTGGTTTGCACATGGAAAAAATGTCGCAAGTTCCCCCTCAAAACAGATGGGGGGGGGGGGGGGGGGAAATCTGGTCAGTAGTGGAGTAGAAATAAGACAGGTTTTTGTTCCTTATTCAGGGGCAAAAAAGGTGCACCTACATAAATAGGTTGGAAAAAAGTCACAATTTTGAAAACTTCTGAATTTGGGTCCATTCACACGTCTAAGGCCTAGTTCACACGATCGTTTTTTTTTTTTTTGCGAGTGTGTGGGCATTTTTTCATGTGTTCCATATACGGAACCATTCATTTCAATGGTTCCACATTAAAAACGGAATGTGTTCCGTAAGCTTTCCATTTCCGTATTTCTGTTTTTCCGTTCCGTTGAAAGATAGAACACGTCCTATTATTGCAGGCAAATCACGATCCGTGGCTCCATTCAAATCAATGGGTCTGCAAAAAAAACGGAACACATACGGAAATGCATCCGTATGTCTTCCGTATCCGTTCTGTTTTTGCGGAACCATCTATTGAAAATGTTATGCCCAGCTCAATTTTTTTCTATGTAATTACTGTATACTGTATATGCCATACTGAAAAACAGAACGGAAACACAGCGGAACTCAAAACCGGAACAACATATCCGTGAAAAACGGACCGCAAAAAACTATAAAAGCCATACGTTCATGTGAACTAGGCCTAAGTGTCTTGCGGGACTGCACATGGCTGGCCCTATGATTATGGACAAGAATAGGACCTGCTCTATCTTTTTTGCGGCGCCGTGGAATGGAACTACAGATGAGGACTTTTGGGGCCCCATTGAAATGAATGGGTCCGAACCAGTTACGCAAAACTGTGGAACGGATGAGGACCCAGAACTACGGATGTGTGAATGGACCCTAAGTCTTATAACTCAAGATGGGTGCAACAGGCGCAAATGCTTCCAAAATAGGCACAAAATCAGTTGGTGAATGAGAATTTAAAAAGAATATAGTCAAAAACAGGCTTTTTACTCATGAAGACAGGTGCCGACACTATAGTAAATGTGCCCCACTGTGTATTAGCTTTTTGACAATTTAATGTGTATTGCGGCAGCTTGAGACTTTCATGAGGACTCGTTTTAGGGCTGTTTCACACGAGCGGATGCCGTGCGTGTCATCCGCAGCGTGAATGACAGCCAAGCCCGCTCCTGACAGCAGCGACATGGAGCAGTAACATTATTGATGATGCTCCGTGCCTCTCTGATCTTTTTAGTACAAAATCACAGTAACTTTATCTCAGTGTGATTTTGTAGTAAAAAAATCAGAGAGCCACGGAGCATTATCAATCATGTTACTGCTCCGTGTCGCTGCTGTCAGGAGCGGGGCTTGGCTGTCTTTCATGCTGCGGAGGACACACACGGCATCCGCTTGTGTGAAAGAGCCTTTAGGGGTACGTCTGCACTATAACATTTGTTGTGCGACAGTAGGCTTCAACTACACTGCGACTTGTGTTGCGCAACAGTTTTTGTAATGATAGTCTATGGTGTCACATGTTGTGACTACGACATGACAGTCGCACAAAAACCCAACTGGGTTGGATCTTTGTGTGTGCAATTGTCGTGTCCCAGCATGTTGCAGTGCAACACCATAGACTGTCTTTATGAAAAATGCTGCGTGACATTTTTGCGACTTTTGTTGTGTAGACCTACCCTTAGGGTTAACTTGGTATGGAATGATAACTTACCACCTATCCACAGGGTCCCCTATTTGAATGAAGTTGCAGTGGAGCATGAGCATTACTGCTCCATTCAAACTCTTTGGGACTGCCAGATAGCCAAGCAATATGCAGTCCCATAGACTAAGTTGTGGTTTTGGGCAAAATCTTTTAAAATAAGTGTTGGAAAGATTGTATTTAAGACTGTCTTCGCCTTTGTGGTGGTATCGGTGTCTGTCACCTGCTCCTCAAATTAACCCCCACAATGCACTTTTCTGAGAATGTGAAGCAGATCCTTTAGTGTAAGACCGGAATCTAGCTATTTGGGACCTAGGTCTAGTGTGTCATATTAAAATGTATGGAATCCTGTAGTAAACTTGACTTTGTCACATAGTTGTGTGTGTAATATACTGTACATACTTATTACCTAAATGTATCACTCAATTATGATGTGAATGGTGGATATAAATGTACTTTGTAATGAGTACAGTGATAAATGTCTGCTATCTTGATTTCACTTCAGATTGCAAAATTACGTCAGCAGCTTCAGAGGAGTAAACACAGCAGCAGGCATCATCGTGAAAAGGACAGGCAGTCTCCGTTCCATGGCAACCACACTGCTATTAACCAATGCCAGGTAAGCACTGGCACTGCCCTGCAAGCTAGACGTCTGACGCCACAGAAACCATACACTTTACAAAAATTACACCGCAGAATTGCAGTTCTCAAAAATTTTCAAATCTTATTCCAAGGAATTTAAATCATTTTGCTTCTAGCGGATATATTGTTGAAGGAAAAAAAAATAATTTTGAAAATATAATTGCCTAATGAAAAATAGTTTAACCCTTTAGTGACCAGCCTGTTTTGAGCCTTACGGATTAAGCGTTTTTCTTCCTTGGGAAGATGGGGGGGAAAAACAGCAATACTGCCACAGCGTTTTTACGTTATAAATTTTCTGGTGTTCATTTTTCGGTATAATAACATAATATCTTTATTTTCTGGGTCACTAAGATTACAGTGATGCCAAATACATATTTTTTTTTTCCCCCTCGTTTTACTACTTTTTTTGCAATAAAACCCCTTTTTTCAAGAAAAAAAGTTTTTGCATTGCCGCTTACCAACACCCATAACTTTTTTTTATTTTTCTTTATATGGAGTTGTGTGAGGGCTTGTTTTCTTGCGGGACGACTTGTGTTTTTCATTGGTATCATTTTAGAGTAAATGGCGCTTTTTGGTCCCTTGTTAGCAATTAGCAATTCTGTCTGTCATTGGGGAAAAAAATGTAATTTTTTGGGGGGATTTTTTTTAATTGAATGTTTTTGTTAGTTTTTTTTAAACACTTAATAGTCCCACAAGGGGACTATAACAGACAACATTCTGATTGATTTTAAAATGCAATGCATTATCCCTATAGTGCATTGCATTTTAATATCAGTGCTATTCTGAGAGGCGCAGCATGCTGGAAATTATTCAAGGCTAGTCTGGGGCCTACAGGAGACCCCAGCCAGCCTTCACACAAATTTGGCATCCCGCGGTCGCATTTGCGGTGGTGCCGATGGGAGACAGAGGGAGTCCGCTCCCTCTGTCAGCACTTTACATGCGGCGGGAGCTATTGCTCTCGGCACGTAAAGTGTTAAACAGCCCGGATCGGCACTCCTGCTAGAGCCGGGCCCCCATTCCCCACCCGTAAAAAAGCGTCGGCCCAGCCTAAGGCCCCTTAGTGACCGCCGTAAAAAGGCGTATGGGTGGTCACGAAGGGGTTAAGGTAGTATTGCGGTTTCAGAATATTGATGGGCCAACATCTGTCTAGGCCCTCAATATCTGATCATTCGGGGTCCCATTCAGGTGGACAGAATGAAGCTGTGATTACCTTGCACCGCCAGTACTATGTAGGCAGCGTGCGGGCCCCTTCAGACAGCTGATTGGTGGGTGAGGTAGTCGGACTCACATCATTGTGATATTTTTGGCCTATCCTAGGGATAGGCCATCAATATTGTGAAGCCAAAATACTCTTTTGAAAGGGTATTCCAACTTCAACATTTATGCCCACAGGATATGCCATGAATGTCTGATAGACCACCAACAATTGCTAGAGTGAGGATATCGCTCTTTCCTCACTGCAGAGGACGGAATCAGGACTGGCCCATAGGCTTCTGTTGGGCATGTCTCCTGTAATGAGGAGAGAGAGTGCGATATACGTGTGCTTCTCGCTCCTCATTATAGAGATTGGAGGGGTCTCGGAGCTCAGATTCATACAGATCAAAAGTTTTGACATGTTTTACCCAAACTCAGTGACCCTTAGGCCCCTTTCACATGAGCGAGTTTTCCACGCGGGTGCAATGCGTGACGTGAACGCATAGCACCCGCTAGCAATCCTGACCTATTCATTTTAATGGGTCTGTGTACATGAGTGTGTTTTTTATATTTTTTTTATTTTTTCATGCATCGGTTCTGCTATGCGTGAAAAATGCAGCATGTTCTATATTCTGCATTTTTCACGCAGCCCTGCAAGCAAGTGCGGATGCAATGCACTTTTTACTGATGGTTACTAAGAGATGTTGTTTGTAAACCTAAGTTTCACGCGTGTGAAAAACGCATCAAAACGCATTGCGCCCGCGCGGAAAAAACTGAACACAGTCGCAGGCAAAACTGACTGAACTTACTCTGAGTTTCACTGAACGCACCCTGAACGTATCCGGAGCCAATCTGTATAGTTCGTGTGAAAGAGGCCTAATAGTAAATCTTGAAAGTTCATCTCATTGATGTATTTTTTCCCCTCCTGAATAATTCACTCTAATTCAAATGAGGAGAAATTCAGCTGGAAAGTTGTAGCTAATGTATGGACACATCTGCCCCGCAAAGAATGGACATTTACTATTCTTCATTATTATTATTTTTACCACAGCACAGATTTAGTTTTGTGAGAACCCTTTGTGTTGTAGTCTGCTTTACCGTATGCAGATATCTTAACCTCCTGTTTCTGTTCCCCAAGCAGTGGGCCCCTAGACATGCTTGTCCCGTCTGCTTTGTATTCTGAAAGCGCTTACCCCCTGCCGGGTGCCACAGATTTACCACACACATAAGCCCTAAATGCAGGTTACCAGCTGCCACTTCTGTTAAGTCCAATCTGCTCCCCCAGCCCTGGAAGTGCACCCCTACAATGTATAGCAGGATTATTATGTAGATTGAGCTGCAGCTTGTGTGTACAGCTACATTTTAATTTGAGGTGACCTTAAACTTTGCATTATGAGGTTCTCTAGATGTTTTATCTGGACAGATGATCTTTTTTCTTCTTATTTTTTTAACCCCTTTACTGCCTGTAGGTTTTCAAATTTTTGACATAAATAGAACTTGAACTACAAAAAAAAATAAAAAATCTTTCTGGAAAGGCTCCTGCCATATTGTGAAAATGCCACCCACCACTTGACACTTTTAGGCGTGTTTGGCACAGTTTTTCATATAATCTCAACTTTAAAAAAAAAGAAAAAAAAAGCCTAAATATTCACTTTCAAGATGCTGACATGTTACATGGCTTAGGCTTCTTTCCCACTTGCAGCTGGGTGTTCAGCAAGCAGGTTCGGCACACAGTGCTGCACGCGGCAGTTTTTGTCCGGCTGGTTAGTGGCCGGACCCCATTATAGTCAATGGGGTCTGCTGGAAGGCGGTAGTATTCTGCAATTCCAGATTCCCTGCCACAAGTGTGAAACTAGCCGTAGCCTTTTCCAAATATTCTTCAATGGATGAGTTGTCTAGGAATTTTATTTAAAACAAAAATTCTTAGAATGCAGTAAAATAGAAGTAATACTGGCCTTACTGATCGTCACTTCCCGTGTTCCCATCCAGTTTATACTTCTTGTTCCTATTCAACACTGACATGTGATTGGCTGAAAGTCACTGGATCTCAACTCATGACTGTGTAGGAGTCATGCATATATTTAGTGTTTTGCACCAGTTAAAGTGGTTCTTCCACTCGTGTCCTGACCAGATGTGTTCCTTAGTCCTCCTGTTCAGCTGCTTTATTGTAAATGTCCGGAGAACCCTTTTAGCTTCTGATACCCTTCACCAGCACTTTATTGGTTTTCTTGTGTCTCCGTCTGCTAAATCATTGCTCTTTGCTGTAATCCTTTTCCCTGCAGACATCCCTATCTAAGAATGTACTTACTCCAATGACCATACCCATCACCAAATCATCGGGCTCACGATTCCGGAACAGTGTGGAAGGGCTGAACCAAGAGATTGAAATCATCATTAAGGAAACCGGAGAGAAGGAAGAGCAACTCATGGTAAGTGCATATTCCTTTCCACTACGGAGCCGTACCCCAGTTACTGGTTCTTGATGGTAATTTATGACTTACCATTGAGAAGGCTCTATTCACTTTTCTCCGCTGCACATGGAATCAAGAAGCATTTTTATTTTTTTTAAGTTTTCACCCTCCATATTATGGGTTTATTAAGGAGGGTGGGTTGCTCCAATATTCATCTTGAAGCATATATCCTTGTGGTTTCCCAGCATGGAGACTGTTCAGGCCTTCCTGATGTCAATGGGAACATTACAATGAGTTTCCAGCATCTGCACCCTGAGGTAAGTTCGCTGTGTGTGATATTATTTTACGTGTATACATTCAATTCTCTTGTTTTATTACTTTGGAGACAGAATTGCTTTTAAACTGAAAATGTTCATCTACTTTACATTTCTCCAAACTTCTTGATGTACTGAAGTGCCAGCAGTGTAGCTTGCTTTACCTAGTTTAACATGCTGTCTTTCCATATTTGATGAGCCGTGGTGTATAGTAGTTGCCTCAATTAGCATTACTATTAAAACAAATAATAATACAAGTGGCATAGCATCGTATAACATGGCATACTCAGCTCTGACAGGTCTTTGATGACTTGGCCAAACTACTATTCTCACCTACTTGACAGTTTCACAACTGCAGTAAGTTATCCATAGGAACCAATTAAGTTCATGTCCTTCATGTGTTCAAGTGCTGCATCACAGTGATATATGGTGCTGTGAGCTTCCGCTCCACTTGTCGTCTTATGCCCCGCTCTCACATGATGTGGTCATACGGTAAAAAGTAGATCCATGCTTGGGCTGAATCTCACAGCATTATAGATCCCTACAGTGAGTTTAGGTCTGCCGGGCCATTGTTTGTCCCGGGAATATGGCCACAAACTATTTCCCGCACCATGCGTGCTCATGTAAAACTGGCCTAAGTGAGTGTTTTTACATCCAGATTTAGGTTACATTTCCTCATTCAGGTGTGTGTTTTATTTTATTTAACGCATTTTGTTTTAAGCTAAAGCCAGGAACACAGGACACATATAAAGGAAGGAAAGACGGTCTCTTCTCCTCTTTTTTTCAATCCGTTACTGTTTTTTGTGTCAAAATCTGCCATTAAAAAAACCTGAACATGAAAACACAGCCTTTGAAAGGTTGATGGAGATTCCCAGTAAACTGATGCCACACTATTTTTGTGTGTTTATCATTGTGGGGGGGTGTTTTTTGTAAGGATATATCTAACTGCACATGTATGGAGGAAGCTTGGGTGGGATTTCTACATACCACCTCCCTTCCCATCCATTCATGTTAATGGGGTTTTCGAGAGATGGCTGTCAGTTGCATGCCATTTAAGAAGGAAGATGTCCATTTAGTCATAGTATACTGTGATGTGTTGGAGAGATGAACCCTAGTGGAAGGTAGAGTTGACCATAGCAGCAAGATGATGTCCAGCTCCAGTTTTACCATTTAACTGCGCCAACAAAAATCTTTCCAACTTGTAAAGGGGGTGGGGCTTAATAGGAATTGGCTTGAGCTTCACATGAAGGGAGAGGGCCTAAAAGGCCATTGTGGGCCATAATGTCAGTGCAATTCTAGTGTAAAGATCAGTCTCGGGGAAAGCTAACCAGTAGTTGGTAGAGAGTCAGAAAACTGTCTATTACATTTATCATCCAGTCTGTGGGAATTCTGGTGCAGTTCTAGACGGTCTAAGCCTGAACATGCTGACTCAACAGCTCATTCAGACATGACAACCAACATGGCTGCTCTTCTTGTCACTTTTCTCCCAAAAGACATGAAAAATTTCTGTGATGATGGCCACTGGTCTTACTTTTAACTGATGAATGGCTTTTTTGTGTGGTGGAAGTCATGTGACAAAAAGGGCAAGTTTATTAATCCTTTATAATTTTTAAACAGTGTAAACTTGGGGCCCGTGTACATGAGCGGACAGGGCAATGACTGGAAACGATCACATTCCTGTACAGATTCATTCTTTGGCAGCAGCACATCCCTGTAATATACTGCGATGTGCTGCCAACGATGATTTCATGTGCAGTTAGTTTCCAACAATTATCCCACTCCTTGGCCCATGAGAAAAGGTCTTAGGCAGTGTAAAGGTGTGCCAAATTTACTTCAGATGTTTGTGTAACTTTATATCACCTAGTAATTGGCTTACAGCCAAAATTCAGGCGCACTGCAAGTGCATCGTAAGCCACATTTTCTCTAAGCCATGCCACTTGGCGTTATTTTTTTTAAATTTTTTTTAATCTTTCTGGCACCTTTTTAGCTTAGCAAATATTCCCCACTGTCTTTGTGTTAAAGTTGCTAATTGCTACTAATCTGTTTTCTTATCTCCAGGGTATGTTATTTCATGTGCTTTACCTATTGCTATAATTTACTTATGTTCTGGATGGGCAGATGCAGCTTTGTTTGATAAAATGCATAATATAATCATGTTATATATACAAGTAATTTTTATAAATTTTTTGCCAGTTGATAACACTGTAACACTCCTGAACAGATCTCTAAGGTTGGGTTCACATCATTTTTATTATCATTCTGCTCAATTATAGGAGCAGAACAATGAAAATAACGGATGAGGACTTTACATTAAAAAACAAATGAACGGGATCCGACAGATACCATTAAGGGTCTATTCAGACGTCCGTAGTCCAGGGTTCACATCTGTTCCGCAATTTTCTCGCTGGTATCATTGGGGGACAGAGGACCGTGGGTATAGCTGCTTGCTGCCACTAGGAGGCGACACTAGGCTGTAAAGTGATAACTCCTCCCCTGCAGGCTATACCCCCTTCAGCCTGGAGAGAGCATATCAGTTTTTAGCTTAGTGTCGTAGGAGGCAGACCTCCCTGCTTTGCAGGGTGGCTCTTTTACAATTTTTGTTTTTATTTTATTTTTATTTCTTTAGGTTAAGGGGCACAGATTCTTATGCGTCTGTCTCCCTAGGAGGCTGGCCGGTGTTGCTTGTTCCACCGCCCTGCCTCCCCCTGTTTCCCGCCAACAAGAGGGCCACCTCCTCTCCAGCCCTTCTCTGCCCGGACCCCTGATGCCTGGTGCCAGCGGTCGTGGGGTGGCCCTGCTGGTACAAGACTAAGGGTGAAGAGCACAGATGAAGACAGGTGAGTATTACTGTCCCTCGCTGTCCCCCTCACACATGGTCCCCATCTTAAGGTGGTAGCGAATCCTCCACCCGTCGCCCATCTCACCTCAGAATGAAAGGGTTAATCCCATTCCACAGCGGCGGCATCTTATTTTCTGTCTCCCCACCCCTCCCCGATCTAGACATATCAGGACAGGGGACATTCAAGGGGATTCCTCAACAAACAGACTCCTTCTGCGCCCTATTCCGGGCCACCCGTTCTCCGACCGGGTGGGCTTCCCGGTCGGCCAAGCGACGCACCTTCTCGGCGGATCCTTCTTGGGTGCCCGCTAATGCTGTCCCAGGAGAGCAGGCAGAACGGATACCCTAGTCGGCCGGACGCCGCAAAATCTAGGCCCCGGCTTTATTCGGGCCTACCGATTTATTTATTTGCCCTCCGGCCGTGCTGTTTTCTCTTCCGATACACAGCATGGACTTCCGCGGTCAGTGGACACAGGCGGACGCATTCCATTTTTCTAGCGCGAATCTCTCCGGGAGCCCGCTGGCTCCGCCCCGGGTTTAACCCTTCCTGCACAGCCACCTCTTTAAGGCCGGCACCGGTTTACTCTAGGTTTCTATCTTCAGGCACAATGTGCCTTAATATTGCAGTATACAGCCCTTCCTGCCTCCTCTCCATATGAGGCTAGGTCCTCACCAAAAAAATAAAAAATTACGCGCCATACAGAACCTGCCCTCCTCAGCCCACATCACCGCAGGATCACCCTGTCTGGTGTACCAACTGGGCCTGTACCCCATCCCGGACAGTGGAGGATTTCTCTCAGTTCTCCCAATCGCACCCGGGGCAGTTTGGTTGATTATGCTCCAACTGCGCAAATCCAGTGGAGTATATCTGAGGGATTCCCAATCCGCCCTCCGGGCCGTTTGGTTGATAATGCTCCAACTGCGCAAATCCAGTTGAGGACAACTGAAACTTCCCAATCCACCCTCCTAGGTCGTCTGATTGATATTTCTTTTCCTGCGCAACACAACGGAGGACCTCTGGAAGTTCCCAATCCACCCTCCTGGGTCGTTTGGTTAATAGAGTACCGTCTGCGCAATCCGGTAAGCAGACCTTCAGTTCCATTCCACCTCCGGGGTAGTTTGGTTGTTATGTCAACACCGGCACAGCCTGCAACAGCCATGGGCTAGAGGCTGAGAGGTGGAACTGCGCACGAGCACGCCGAAGCAGGACAGTTATTCGGACTCTGACATGAATCCGGATCATTTTTCCAAAATTACGTCCGTGCTAGCCGGTTCTGGTGTATGCATTACCCCCTTCCTTAGGCACTATTTGCACTTCTACTGGATACAGTGCTTACCTTAGGTATTACCTCCTTCCTGATGTGGACTGACCGCACTAGCATTGGTCTTAATGCCAGCCATAGGTGTCCCTCGTTCTGTAAGTGGCGGAATTGCAGTTCCACTGGGCTCAGTATTGTTGGTATACATTAACCTCTTGTATAGGTGGCATTATGGCATTTTCACTGCTGTTGCAGTGTTTAGTACGCATTACCCCCTTACTGGGGTGGGATAATTGCACTTCCCACCGAGTACAGAACTCGTTATATGCAAGTCCCTTCTGGGTGCGTTACACCCTTTGATGGGTGATGTATTTGCACTACCTCGGGTTACAGTACTTACTGGATATGTTACTCCCTATCATAGGTGGAGTGATTGCACTGCCACTGAGCGCAGTGCTTACTGTAGGCATTTCCCCCCTCCATAGAGTGGGTAATTACACTTCCGTAGATTGCGGTTCTGACTATCGCGCTACCCCCTTCCCTAACCGGGGGATTGCACTACCATTGGTTGCTATTCCATCTCTCATTTGCCATCACATACTTCCTGTGGCATTACCCTCTACAAATGATCCATTAACGGGGGAATCACTATGCATCTTTGCATGCTATATTACAACTATGCCACGACACTAGATGCCTTGGCTTCCTTCACAGGTGGTCCATGGCAACAGTCGGTACCCACTGGTGCCTGGTACTCTCCAACTTGTGGCATATGGATACTGCCACTGGATACAATGGATACTCCCATATTGTATCCCTCTTTTCTTCCAGCACTGATTGGGGACACAAAAATGTCGACCTTTGTGCTCTCAGGGGGGTCACCCAGCAACGCTTATGTATCCTAGAGACCCCCCATCCCCATGAGCCTCCACCGTTCAGGTCAGTCACACTGCACAGAATACTGTGATCAAAATCCAGCAAGCAGAATATTCCACTGACTCTGGGTGCTTCGTCCACCACTCTTCCTTTTCTAGGTGAGGGTGTTATGCTGGCACTCTGCAGTGACTACTACAACGGGTTCTCCTTCGCAGGGTAGTCTTCACGCTAGGGCTAGATGCTCGTAATTGCTGTAGTGGGACAGCCCCCCTCAGGTAGGGGTTCTACCCTGGTACTACTTCGGCAGTTGCTCCTGTTTAGCGCCCTTTTCAGCTGGAGGGTTTAAGGTTAGCTCTACTAACTGGGCCAGCATGATACCATGACTTCTACTGGATGTCCTCTGGCCTTCCCCTCATGTCCACGCTGGCGGAGCATGCGGTAGCTCCTACTGCACAAGGGGTGTTTGGGTCACCATTACATGCTAAGGTTCCTACTGCACAGTTCTTTTGTCAGGTAACGGATTCTTCTAACACGAGAATCAGTGACCTCTACGGTGTGGCCTACTCCGCAGCTGGAGTATGGCGTGAGCATTACTCTTGGGGCTTCCCTTGTATGGCCTCATTTTCAGGCGGAGTGTCGCATGACCACTAGATTCTGTAGAGCGCCAGTCTCAGATGGGAATCTCACCACAAGCCTCTACGGCTAGAAGGGCATTGGTCTACCAATATTCCGCTCCCTAGGGGGCGTTCTCTTGACCAGAGGTGAATCCTACGGACTTGGCCTTTTAGTTCTACTTCCACAGTTGCGGCCAGGAGCCAGTTGTTTGGCGTTTTTTCGGAGTTTATACGTTTTCTTGTACGTACTTTTTTTTCTTTAATTAGGAACATAGGGCAGCGTTCCGTCCAGTATCCTCTTTCTTCGCAGAAGGCGGTCTCCTTTCCACGTCCTCACAGACAAGGGTTTCTCTTCTTTCTCCCTTGCATTACACAGACCGAGCTCTCCATCAGCCATGTGATTTGGCCTCTGAGCTTTGCTTGTCAATGACTAGCGCTTTCCGCCGTACGGACTTCTACCAATTTTTATCCTGGGGTCCTTGTCAAAGCTGACGGCCTCCAAAGGATGTTTTCCAGATATATCCGTTCAACAGTTGCTCGGGCATTCCGCTCTCGGGGTAAGACAACACCCAGGTGAGTCTTGGCCCACCCGACCAGCGGTCGGCACTTCTCGGGTCCATCGCCGTCATGCAGTAGCTTTCCAGTGTGGAAGGCAGTATCTTGGTCTTCCGGGCGCACGTTCATCAAGTTTTACCGCGTGCCTTCCTAGGCACCGGCGGATACTGCTCCAGGCAGCAAAGTCTTGCAGGCGGCAGTGAGTTACTCATCCTCGAGGGCGTTTTTCTCCATGGGCATGTGACTTGTTCCCTCCCCGTGGACTGCTTTAGGACGTCCCACGGTCCTGTGTCCCCCAATGATACCAGCGAGAAAACGAGATTTTTGTGAAACTCACCTGTAAAATATCTTTCTCGCTTAGTTCATTGGGGGACACAGCTCCCACCCAGTAATTTCTGTTTGCCGTAAATGTTGGCGGTTGTGGAGCCAGTATGGCCCCCGGTTCTGGTTTGATCCGACTGCCGTTGGTCAGTTGTTGGTTGTTTACCGTATGTGTTTTTTTTTTTTTTTTCCCCTTTCCTACTCCTATTGCTTGGCCACAAACTGATATGCTCTCTCCAGGCTGAAGGGGGTATAGCCTGCAGGGGAGGAGTTATCACTTTACAGCCTAGTGTCGCCTCCTAGTGGCAGCAAGCAGCTATACCCACGGTCCTGTGTTCCCCAATGAACTAAGCGAGAAAGAGATTTTACAGCTGAGTTTTACAAAAATCTCGTTTTGTGGGATGGGTGCGGACCCATTAATTTAAATGGGGCGCAAAAGATGCGGACAGTACACCGTGTGCAGTCCGCATCAGTAGTTTGGTTCTGCGGCCCCGCAAAAAAGATAGAACATGTCCTATTCTTGCCCGCAATCACAGACAAGTATAGGCATTTCTATCACAAAATGCGGAAAGGGCTGAAACTGTTACTCAATTGAATCGAGTAACTCGTCACAAGAAAAATACTCAATGCAAATTTTTTGCATCCAGGATTTGTTTGTCATATGACCAGGTAGCTCAGGTGAAGTGCTTGCTATTACTCGCCCTGCAGCTGATGGCACTGGGGGTGCGGGTGCAGCCTGATGGCACGGGGTAGATGGCACGGAGGTAGGGCTAATGAGTTTTTATAAAGAAAAACATTCTTTTAACTAGTTTTTTTGTTATTGGAGTACTCGATTAATCGATAGAATACTCTATTACAAAAATATTCGATAGCTGCAGCCCTACGCATGGCCAGTATTCGTGTTTTGTGGATCAGCAATTTGCGGACCGCCAAACACTTGTGGATATCTGAATGGACCCCAACTATAATGGGATTTCTATTAGAGCACCCGGCAGCTTACCAGACAGAATAGTGCAGCATGTTTCGCTATTTTGTCGCATATATTTTATGGAATCTGCAACGGAGGTCCCTAATGGAGCCTCCGACACAACCATGAACTGTAGCCTGAGATGATTAATGCCATAAAACTTCAACCTTGCTTTGGCATAAATCAACTTAGAGGTTTGTTAAAGGTAGGTCAGAGAGGGGCTAGAGAACGAGCCTCCAGACAAGACCTCTGATGGATTTATCACAGAACAGCTTTCTGCAGCTGTTATGTACTGTGAAACATAGATGCTTCTGAAAGCAAATTATTAGAATAAGAAATGGTTCCAAAGATTTACTTGTGTACAGCATTTCTCCTTTAGAGCCCCTTAGCCTTTTAGTACAACAACTTAGTGTCTAAAGTGATCTCAATCTGACTGGCTGATTGGACTAAATAATATGGCTCAGATTCATGCAAGTTAACGCAAGCATTGAATGGAGTACTTTGGTTAGTGTACAGAGCTTTTGTGACTACCTTGCAGTGAATAGAGAAGTTCACTTTAATATATAGAGCTTAACAGACTCACTTTTAGCGCTCACTTTTTTTTATGTAAAAAAAACAAAAACTATGTATTCTGTCCACTAATATTTTTACTTAGCAAAGAAAATTATCCGCATAATGTTTTTCCTTTTTTTTTTTTTTTTTCTTTCTTTCTTGTTTTGTATATGTTTTTATATTTTATAGCCGCAAGATATTCCAGATGGACACCGTGCTCCCCCACCTCTTTCTCTTAGGAGTGTAGATACTCAGACACCTGGAGGAAATGACCGTGGCAGTAACAACAGCAGCCGCTCCCAATCCATATCTCCTGCATCCTTCATAACCATCTCAAATGACTGCAGCGCGGAGAGCCCATGTTCAACTGATGACACACACACAGATCTCAGAGACAAAGGTATTACATAGTTACACAGATAACTAATATATAAATATATAATATATTGTGTCGGAGCAGTGCTTACGTGAACCTGGTGCATACAGAACTCTGGTCACATAATGTGGTGTTTAGTCCAGGAAATACAGCTCCCATATGGAGTGCGTTTACTGGACTGCATACGCTTCTTTGAAAATAGCCTTAAAGAGGACCGGTCACCGCTCCTGACATGCCTGTTTTAATATCTTCATGCATTCCCCATGTAATAACAATTCTGGAGGATCTATTTTTTATCTCTATATTGTGCCATTCCTGTATTATTTCTACTAGAAGTTAAGAATGAATTGCTAGCAGTCTGCAGTAAGGGTACAGAGGGGAGGTAACAAGTTGAGGGGGGTGTCCCTGCACAGTCTGAAAATGGCAGCACTGATTGGATAGAGTGAGTCTGTGCAGGTACACCCCCCCAACTGGTTATCGCCTTTCTGTACCCTTACTGCAGACTGCTAGCAATTCATTCTTAACTTCTAGTAGAAATAATACAGGAATGGTACAATATAGAGATAAAAGAATAGATGCTCCAGAATTGTTGTTACATGGGGAATACATGTAGCTATTAAAACAGGCATGTCAGGAGCGGTGAAAGGACCTCCTTTTTAATTTTATTTGGATATTTCAGAGGCCATCCTGGATATTTATTGCAAAGATCTGACTAAACGATCATCTCCTTGTCCTAGAACGGCCCTTAGTAGGGCATCCTATTTTCTCTGCTTGGAGGGTATGTGGTAGGATGGGATATTTGTACAACAAAGTGCCACTTTAACTCCTCAGTGGAAACTGAAATCTAGGTGGAACTATAATTTTTGGGAAACCTCTTCTCTGAGAGTCAAAAAAAAATTCCAGTAAGCTTGGCACACTGAAATTACAAAAGAAAACCTCTCTCTCTTCAAAGTGTTCCACGTCCAAAACCTTTCTACACTATGGACCAATAAGTGGCCTAAGTGGTGACCTGTGCAGGGAACAGCATATGATCTAGTCACCGATGACCTGCAGTGATGTGCGTGTTGACGTCACACTTCTGGTCCAGCAGAGACAAGAACTTGGTGCTGGATCTAAACACAGGCGTTTTTTTATTTTTTTTTATTTTTATTCTTACACTGTGCCCAGCCACTTGGAAATTGCTTTCCCTTTTAGATAACCCCATTAATGTGGTAATATGCATTAGATGAACCTGAGCCGTCTATTGAGGGTGTCCCATTTTCTTCGCCAATGACAGAAGCAGGGCTCCAGATGTCGACCAAAATGGTCGCCAATGCGACTTAGAATTGCTAAATGGCGATACGACTTTGTAGTCTTGTCGCCATTTGCGCCTAGACCCTCCGCTGCTCTGCCTCTCACACACGAGGAACTGACATGGGACGCGCTGCTGTCAGCGCGTGCCATGTTCTCCTCAACAGCACAGGGGAGAAGGAGGCAGTCCCTCTCCCCTGTGCCGCTGCCACCAATGGGCTGATAGAAGCGAGGAGGAGGGGAGGGACTGTGGCCACTGCACCACCACCTGAGGGGTTAATAGCGGCGCATCGCAGCGCACAGTCATAGAGGCTGGGTGTCGGGTATGGGATATGGTCGGCACCTGCAGCGCAGCCTGCGTTTGTATTAAGCATAAACTACAGGGTGGGCCATTTATATGGATACACCTTAATAAAATGGGAATGGTTGGTGATATTAACTTCCTGTTTGTGGCACATTAGTATATGTGAGGGGGGGAAACATTTCAAGATGGCTGGTGACCATGGCGGCCATTTTGAAGTCGGCCATTTTGAATCCAACTTTTGTTTCAATAGGAAGAGGGTCATGTGACACATCAAACTTATTGGGAATTTCACAAGAAAAACAATGGCGTGCTTGGTTTTAACGTAACTTTATTCTTTCATGAGTTATTTACAAGTTTCTGACCACTTATAAAATGTGTTCAATGTGCTGCCCATTGTGTTGGATTGTCAATGTAACCCTCTTCTCTCACTCTTCACACACTGATAGCAACACCGCAGGAGAAATGCTAGCACAGGCTTCCAGTATCCGTAGTTTCAGGTGCTGCACATCTCGTATCTTCACAGCATAGACTATTGCCTTCAGATGACCCCAAAGATAAAAGTCTAAGGGGGTCAGATCGGGAGACCTTGGGGGCCATTCAACTAGCCCACGACGACCAATCCACTTTTCAGGAACCTGTTCATCTAGGAATGCTCGGACCTGACACCCATAATGTGGTGGTGCACCATCCTGCTGGAAAAACTCAGGGAACATGCCAGCTTCAGTGCATAAAGAGGGAAACACATCATCATGTAGCAATTTCGCATATCCAGTGGCCTTGAGGTTTACATTGATGAAGAATGGCCCCACTATCTTTGTACCCCATATACCACACCATACCATCAATTTTTTTGTTTCAACCGTCTTGGAGGGATCTATCCAATGTGGGTTAGTGTCAGACCATTAGCGGTGGTTTTGTTTGTTAACTTCACCATTAACATAAAGGTTTGCCTCATCACTGAACAAAATCTTCTGCGTAAACTGAGGGTCCTGTTCCAATTTTTGTTTTGCCCATTCTGCAAATTCAGTGCGCCGATCTGGGTCATCCTCGTTGAGATGCTGGAGTTTGTAAGGGTGCCATTTGTGAGTAGCTAATATCCGCCGAAGGGATGTTCGACTAATGCCACTCTCCAGTGACATGCGGCGAGTGCTACTCTGTGGGCTCTTGCTGAATGAAGCTAGGACAGCCACGGATGTTTCTTCATTAGAGACAGATTTCATGCGTCCACATTTTGGCAAATCCAACACTGAACCAGTTTCACGAAACTTAGCAAGCATGGGAGATGGGTGTCTTGCATTGAAATCTGCTGCAATGACCCGGTTACTGCGTTCACCAGACATCAACACAATTTCTATCCGCTCCTCACGTGTTAACCTCGGCGACATGTCAATGGCTGTAAACAAAGAGAAACTTGTAAATAACTCATGAAAGAATAAAGTTACGTTAAAGCCAAGCTCACCATTGTTTTTCGTGTGAAATTCCCAATAAGTTTGTCACATGACCCTCTTCCTATTGAAAAAACAAAAGTTGGATTCAAAATGGCCGACTTCAAAATGGTCACCACCCATCTTGAAAAGTTTCCCCCCTCACATATACTAATGTGCCACAAACAGGAAGTTAATATCACCAACCATTCCCATTTTATTAAGGTGTATCCATATAAATGGCCCACCCTGTATATTCATTGATTGCACAGTGCACCCAACCCCAGTATTATAAAGTAGAATCATCGTGGCAGTGCCAGCCCATTAGTGTAAGTCTGGGGCTCCGATTGGTTACCATGGCAGCCAGGACGCTACTTAAGCCCTGGCTACCATAGTCGGCTCCCTGCTGCTGTGTGCACAAAGCACAGAGCAGCAGGTAGAGTGTAAAGTCCTATTCACCCTGATGGAGATCTATCAGGGTGAATAGGACAAGCGAAAGATCCCAGGTTCTAGCCCCAAAGGGAGGAAATAGTTATTAAATAAAAAGTAACAAAAACAATTACATATCGCCACGCACGAAAAAGTGCGAACTATTAAAATATTAAAAAATATCTCCTATGCGGTAAACACCGTAACAGAAAAAAAAAATGTAAAAACATGCATTTTGCCTTTTTTTTTTTTTTTTTTTTTAGTCACCTTGTCCCGACAAAAAATAGGTTAGGACTGTTCTATTATGGTCCAGACGTTCCATAAAATCTAGAATGCACGTGGCTTTTTTGGTGTTTTTTTTTTTTTTTTTTTTTCCCAAGTGGTTTAGAGTATCGCAATATTTTTTTATGGTATCGGAATCGAGTAAAAATTTGGGTATCGTGACAACCCTAGGTAAACGTGTTGTGTGTTTTTTTTTTTTTTTTTAATACCGTAATTTTTCAGGTTAGGAGCCAATGGCTCCTTGATATTTCTTTATTTTTTTATTCTGGAGCCCTGAGATGTGGATTAAAGATGGGTTGGGCATGTTGTAATTCAACATGCCCGATCCTTTGTTTTTTTTTCAGAAGATAAGCCACTTCTAGAGGTGTTTAGCAGTGGCATTTTCCACTGCCCTTATTAATAACAGCCACTCATAGCAAGTATGCATGTATATGGTGAGGGAGGTGAGAAGAATCTCCTTGCAGCCGCCAGCTACAGTATCTACGAGGTAGTGGAAATGCCAAAATAATGAACATGGCCAATGGAGACTGTAATAGGACTGCATTATAAATCTTTTCTTCTGGAGCCCCACGAGTCAGAACATGGTGGTCAACGTAAAATAGGACTTGGTTTACCTTCTCACATGTCTCTTGAACCAAGTATAATATTACAATAAACACAAAGGGTCAATTATGTCGAGAGGCCTGTACAGCCTATGATCTCTCCTGTCAGAACTGAGCCCTGAGATAGTGTATTTCTGGCACATAATCGTTTCTGTTCTGTCATTCACTTATGCAGTTTGTCATAAACGCCAAATTAAGTGCCTGGAACTCTTAAGAACTTAATGGATCGGTGGTGAAAAAGCGGTTTGTGGCTCTAGGAGATATATCCGTTGAACTTAAAGGGGTACTCCCAACTCAGACATTGATAGCATATCGCTAGGGACATAGGGATTCGCTGCTATGTCCATAACAGGCCCCCCGAAGTAAAGGGAGAGCAGCCGTGCATGCCCAGCCAGTCTCCATTTGAGAGTTCTGAAATTAGCTGAGCGCTGGCTTGGCTGTCTCCAGCAGTCTCGGAATGGTGACTGGAGAGGTGGCCATGCGTATGCTGTGGGTTTCCCATTCATCTCTATGGGACTAATGAAAGAAGTCTGGCATGCTTATTCGCCTATTTTCAGAACTCCCATAGCATTGAATGGAGAGCATGCCACGTATGTGTGGTATATACTCCTTAATTTCAGGGGCCTGGAGATAGGTGCGGGTCCCACCTCTGGGACCAGCTTCTATCTGACCTTGATGGCATATCCTAGTGATATACCATCCATGTCTGAGTTAGTAATACTCCTTTAACCTCTTAAGGACACATGACGTACCGGTACGTCATGATGTCCTGGTACTTAAGGACACATGACGTACCGGTACGTCATGAATGGTTCCGATCACTGCCGCTCGGCCGGCGGTGATCGGAACCCGGTGCCTGCTCAAATCATCGAGCAGGCACCTGGGGCAAATGCGTCGGGGGGTCCTGTGACCCCCCCATGTCGGCGATCGCAGAAAACCGCAGGTCAATTCAGACCTGCGGTTTTCTGCGTTTCCGGGATATTCGGGTCTCTGAAGACCCGATAACCCGGAACAGGATGGTGATGGTGGTGTGATTTCACTCCACCAATCACCATCCAGCGATCCTGAGTGGTGATGGTGACATCACCACTCAGGATCGCTCTCTGATTGGTCTGTGGGCGGTCCGGCGGCAAATTCAAAAGAGGCAGGCGCTCCTCTCCTCCTCCTTTTGTGTTCCGGAGCCGGAGGAGAGAGGAGCTGCCTGCACGTGTCTCTGCCAGCACCCCAGGACCCGATCTGTGCCCCCAGGACCCGATCTGTGCCCCAGCACCCCCCATCAGGTACATAGGGACAGCACAGGGAAAGTTTGGTTTAGGCAGGGAAAAAAAAAGGGAAAGTTAGTTTGTGAACTTTTATTGCATCACCCTAGTTAGGGTGTCTGGGGTCCACAGCACAGCTGTGTGACCCTAGACCCCCCAGGGGTGCTGCCACTTCCCCCCCCCACTCCCTGCCCCCCCCCCCCCACCTTTTTTGGGGTGCATTTTTTTCATTTTTTTTTTCTTATTTGGTGTACGCTGACTGTGGCCGGCACTTAGTGTCCGGCCGCTGTTAGCGCATCGCACACCTCACCGCTGATCAACTTCGGACGGTTGATCAGCGGTTTTGAATTTTTTTTTCCACATTTTTTGGCCTTTTTTTAGTTAGTTGTTTTTTTTTTTTTCTGTTAGTTTTAGGGTTAAGTCCGCGAACACCCGTGCCCCCACACACACGCACACAAAATAAAGAGTTACACACACGCACATATACACGCAGACACACACTCCCCTATGGCCCGCCGGACGTTCTCGGCCGAGGAGGCATACGCCCAGCTTGCCTCTGACTCCGAGAGTCCCAGTGAGGATGAGGATGACCCCACATTCCTGTTGTCATCCGCGTCCTCCTTATCATCTAGCGATGATGATGAGCCCCCAAGGCGGCGGAGACGCCGCCAGGCGGAGCAAGGGGACCGCCATGTTAGGGACCCTGTGGCCCAGCCTGGTACGAGCAGCTCTGGGGCTCGTACTGGTTTCCCGGCCCACCAGTTAAATCCACCGGAGCCCCCTGCCGGTGAACTTGTCTGGTGTAGCCCAGAGCGATACGAGCCTGTGATTCCTGATTTTGTAGGCCAATCAGGAATCCAGATTTCCACAGTGGGCTACACTGAATATGACTTTTTTTGTCATTTTTTCAGTGACCCACTGGTAAATCTGATGGTGGAGCAGACGAATCTGTACGCCCAACAGTTCGTCGCTCAACACCCGGGCTCCTTTTTGGCCAGGCCCGGTGGCTGGACGCCGGTCAGTGCAGCCGAAATGAGGACATTTTGGGGCCTCGTGCTGCATATGGGCCTGGTCAAGAAACCCAGTGTCAGGCTGTACTGGAGTGGGGACGTCCTATACCAGACCCCACTTTACAGTACAGCCATGACACGCTCCCGGTTTGAGGCCATCCGGAAATGTCTGCATTATTCAGATAATGCAGCATGTCCACCCCGAGGTGATCCTGCCCATGACCGTCTGTATAAGATACGGCCGGTCATCGATCACTTTGGGGCCAAATTCATGGAGGCCTATGTACCTGGAAGGGAGGTCGCAGTTGATGAGTCTCTCATTGCGTTCAAGGGGAGACTCATTTTCCGCCAGTATGTGCCCTCCAAGCGGGCGAGGTATGGCGTAAAGCTATACAAAATTTGTGAGAGTACCTCAGGGTACACTTACAAATTTCGTATATACGAGGGGCGAGATTCCCGGATTCAACCACCAGAATGTCCCCCCACTCTGGGTGTTACCGGGAAACTTGTGTGGGACCTTATGTACCCACTGCTGGATAAGGGTTACCACCTGTACGTGGATAACTTTTATACCAGTATCCCCTTGTTCCAGTCCCTTGCCGCCAGATCCACGTTCGCTTGTGGGACCGTGCGGAAAAATCAACGCGGCCTCCCTGCCCTCCCCCTCCAGGTACCTATCCCCAGGGGTGAGACCCGTGCCCTTACCACTGGAAACCTGTTGCTGGTCAGGTATAAGGACAAGAGGGATGTCCTTATGCTGTCCACAATTCATGGTAACGGCATCACCCCTGTCCCTGTGCGAGGTACCGCGGCAACGGTCCTCAAGCCCGATTGTATCGTCGCCTACAATCGGTATATGGGAGGAGTTGATCTCTCGGATCAAGTCCTCAAGCCATATAACGCCATGCGCAAAACCCGGACATGGTACAAAAAAGTTGCGGTCTACTTGGTGCAGGTTGCCATGTACAACTCTTTTGTACTATCCCGAAGCGCTGGCAGCACAGGGACATTCCTGCAGTTCTATGAGGCAGTCCTCATGGCCCTGATCTTTTCGGACCGGGAAAGAGCAGGCCGGAGTACCTCGGGAACTGTAGGTGCCCGGATCGTCCCTGGCCAACACTTTCCAGGTGTGGTCCCCCATACTGGAAAGAAGGGACGAACCCAAAAAAGGTGCAGAGTGTGTCACAGGAGGGGGATACGGAAGGACACCACTACTCAATGTGACACGTGCCCCGATCATCCGGGCCTCTGCATTATTGGTTGCTTCAGGGAGTATCACACTTCCATGGAGTACTAAATTTATATCCCAATTTAGCACTGACATCGGAAAAAAAAACTGGTTCTCAGACTTGAGACACCCAAAAAAATGAAAATAATTTATTAAAAGTAGACATGTTAGGTATTGCCGCGTCGGTAATAATCTCCTCTATAAAAATACCCCATGACCTAACCCCCCAGATTAACACGGTCAAGAAAAAAAAAAAAAAAAGGTGCAAAAAAGGATTTTTTTTTGTCACCTTACATAACAAAAAGTTTAATAGCAAGCGATCATAAAGTCCTATAGCCCCCAAAATAGTGCCAATAAAACCGTCCGCTCGTCCCGCAAAAAATGAGCCCCCACATAAGATAATCAGATAAAAAAAAAAAAAAAAAATGACACCTAGACTTTAGAGATACAAAAATTTTTTTTTTGTATCAATAAGGATAATATAGTCAAAAACCTAAATAATTGTAAAAAAAAAGTAGACTTATTAGGTATCGCCGCGTCCGTAAGAATCTCCTCTATAAAAATATCCCATGACCTAACCCCCCAGATTAACACGGTTAAAAAAAAAAAAAAAAAACGGTGCCAAAAACGCAATTTTTGGCACTTTTCCATTTCAATCCGTTTTTTCCGGTAACAAAACGAGGGTTAACAACCAAACAAAAGTTAAAATTTATTACCCTGATACTGCAGTTTACAGAAATGCCACATTTGTGGTCGTAAACTGCTGTATCAGTAAAAGGGAGGCCGCAAAAGGAAAGGACCGACATGGTTTCTGGAAGGCCGATTTTGATGGCCTTTTTTATTGACACCATGTCCCTTTTGAAGACCCCCTGATGCCCCCCTAGAGTAAAAACTCCCTAAAAGTGACCCCATCTAAGAAACTACACCCCTCAAGGTATTCAAAACTGATTATACAAACTTTATTAACCCTTTAGGTGTTTCTCAACAGTTAATGGCAAATGGAGATGAAATTTCAGAATTTCAATTTTTGGTAACCTTGCCTCACAAAAATGTAATATAGAGCAACCAAAAATCATATGTACCCTAAAAATAGTCCCCCAAAAAATGCCACCTTATCCCCTAGTTTCCAAAATGGGGTCACTTTTAGGGAGTTTCTACTCCAGGGGGGCATCAGGGGGGTTGAAACAGGACACGGTGTAAATAAACCGGTCCATAAAAATCAGCCCTCCAAAAACCAAACGGCGCACCTTTCACTCTACGCCCCGCTGTGTGGCCGTACAGTAGTTTACGGCCACATATTGGGTGTTTCTGTAAACGGCAGAGTCAGGGAAATAAAGATACAGTCTTGTTTGGCTGTTAACCCTTGCTTTGTTAGTGGAAAAAATGGGTTAAAATGGAAATTTAGACAAAAAAATGAAATTCTCAAATTTCATCCCCATTTGCCAATAACTCTTGTGCAACACCTAAAGGGTTAACGACGTATGTAAAATCAGTTTTGAATACCTTGAGGGGTGTAGTTTCTTAGATGGGGTCACTTTTAGGGAGTTTCTACTCTAGGGGTGCATCAGGGGGCTTCAAATGGGACATGGTGTAAATAAACCAGTCCATAAAAATCAGCCCTCCAAAAACCAAACGGCGCACCTTTCACTCTACGCCCCGCTGTGTGGCCGTACAGTAGTTTACGGCCACATATTGGGTGTTTCTGTAAACGGCAGAGTCAGGGCAATAAAGATACAGTCTTGTTTGGCTGTTAACCCTTGCTTTGTTAGTGGAAAAAATGGGTTAAAATGGAAATTTAGACAAAAAAATGAAATTCACAAATTTCATCCCCATTTGCCAATAACTCTTGTGCAACACCTAAAGGGTTAACGACGTATGTAAAATCAGTTTTGAATACCTTGAGGGGTGTAGTTTCTTAGATGGGGTCACTTTTAGGGAGTTTCTACTCTAGGGGTGCATCAGGGGGCTTCAAATGGGACATGGTGTAAATAAACCAGTCCATAAAAATCAGCCCTCCAAAAACCAAACGGCGCACCTTTCACTCTAGGCCCCGCTGTGTGGCCGTACAGTAGTTTACGGCCACATATTGGGTGTTTCTGTAAACGGCAGAGTCAGGGCAATAAAGATACAGTCTTGTTTGGCTGTTAACCCTTGCTTTGTTAGTGGAAAAAATGGGTTAAAATGGAAAATTAGACAAAAAAATGAAATTCACAAATTTCATCCCCATTTGCCAATAACTCTTGTGCAACACCTAAAGGGTTAACGACGTATGTAAAATCAGTTTTGAATACCTTGAGGGGTGTACTTTCTTAGATGGGGTCATTTTTGGGTGGTTTCTATTATGTAAGCCTCGCAAAGTGACTTCTGACCTGAACTGGTCCCTAAAAATTTAGTTTTTGTAAATTTCTGAAAAATTTCAAGATTTGCTTCTAAACTTCTAAGCCTTATAACATCCCCAAAAAATAAAATATCATTCCCAAAACAATTCACACATGAAGTAGACATATGGGGAATGTAAAGTCATCACAATTTTTGGGGGTATTACTATGTATTACAGAAGTAGAGAAACTGAAACTTTGAAATTTGCTAAATTTTTCCAAATTTTTGTTAAATTAGGTATTTTTTGGTGCAAAAAAAAATAATTTTTTGACTTCATTTTACCAGTGTCATGAAGTACAATATGTGACGAAAAAACAATCTCAGAACGGCCTGGATAAGTCAAAGCGTTTTAAAGTTATCAGCACTTAAAGGGACTCTGGTCAGATTTGCAAAAAATGGCCTGGTCCTAAGGTGTAAAAAGGCTGTGTCCTTAAGGGGTTAAGTGCAGGCAGTAGTTAAAGGAACACCCGTATTATTCGCCCCATAAGACGCACTCTCCCCCCCCCCCCCCCCAAAAATGGGGGATAAATGCCCCTGCGTCTTATGGGGCGAATGCTGACATTTTTACATCGCTGGTTGCGATGTATGCGAGAGCGGGGAGGCCCCGCCGCTCCACTGCTGCACTATACAAATATAAAATGTCTCATTCAATTAAAAGTGATTACACATGCCCCCCCCCACTCCTAATATTACCGTACATCCTAACCGCTTCTGTAGAATGCCGGCAGTCCGGGCGGCAGCGTAACTCCCTGATGTCACCTGCCTGCGCCGCCTACTTTATGAATGAAGCAGGTGGCGCAGGCAAGGTGCATCTTTATAGGGTGAAAAATACAGTAAATGAGGAATGAATAATAAAAGGGAAGGTAACTTGCCCCCAATGTCAATCTCCCAGGATTTTCTCCTTATTATGAGCCTTGTAGAATCTTGCAAAAAACTTTTTTTCTTTTCCTTCTAATCTTTTTTGACTTTGAGAGCCAGCCGAGGGAGAGTTGGCTACATTTAGGTGTGGGGCTTGATGTGTCTGGTCTCCTATAGCAGATAAAGCAATGGAGGTACAGCTCTCACTACAGCCAGTTTAAGCAAGTTTTATGGTATGTGAGAAGAAAGTGATTTGGGGTGATCCAGTTATGTTTGTTTCTTCCTGCAGAGAATGGAAATCACTCTCCCTTTCCCAAGTATGCTACATCTCCAAAACCGAACAACAGCTACATGTTCAAGCGAGAACCACCGGAAGGCTGTGAAAGGGTTAAAGTATTTGAGGAAAACGTGTAAGTGTAATCAACAGTGTAATTAAATGTGTTCACTTGTATATTGTCTTCTTAGATGTTAGGATGTAGTGGACTTTATTTTAAAGGGAACCTGTCATGTTAAGGCTACATGCACATATTGGGCCAGATTTATTTATGTATCTGCACTAAAAATCAGTCTAAAAAGTGGCGTGAGTTGGCTCATCAATTTTTTTTTTTTTATATTTTTTTTTTACTTTTTTCTGACATGAAGGGGGTAGGGGAAAGTGGGCAGAGCTTCACTGGAAGGGGGGGGGGTTCTTATTGCCATATTGCACAATTCTGGTGTAAAAATCTGTCTCAAAGTCAACCAACCGTTAGTTGGTATAGAGTCCAAGAAAAGTGTCCATCCCTGCACCAGATTTACCATCCAGCCTGAGCCCCTGTGATAAATCTGGGGCAGGTCTAGACTTGTTGTCTAAGCTTACACCATCTTTAGGATTAGTAAATTTGGGCCAGTGTGTATTACGTGTATCATAATACAGAGGCATTAAAGTCGAATACTTTTTGAAAATGTCATGTACACATTGTGGAATAATAATTTGACATGTGGTGCAGATTTTAAAAGGGTTTTCTGAGATTTTGAAACTGATGACCTATCCTCGTTGTGGAGGGGGGTCCAACTCCTTTGAGTGCTGAGGCCTTCTCGCAGCTTACTAACCACCGCGACATACATTGTATAGCGGCTCTGTTTGGTATCGCGCCCAGCCCCATTCACTTCTATGGTGCTGAGCGCAATCCCAAGCACAGCTGCTATACAATGCACGTCGCGCTGCTTGGTAAGCACAGAGCAGGCTGCAGTGCTCACAGGAGTGACGGTCCCTTCAGCAGCTGATCGGCGATTGTGCACAGGAATATACCACTACAAAGTGCAGTGTGGCCTTGTTGTGTCTGATCTGCAGGCATCATGTTAGAGAGCAGGAGATGCTGAGCAGGTTGGTTTGTGAGAAAGGATTCAGTAAAACTTGTATTTCTTTTATTTAGTTCTCTACTCATTCTATCCTCACCACCGACACCAAAAGAATGCACTCTACATATATAAATGTAAAAATGAAGATACTTTATTATGATGCAGAATTAAAACACGAATATAAGGTATTGACACACACCACAGATGAGGCACCAAATACGTGGTCATAAATGACACATTAATGACAGCAAGATATATAGTCAAGTAAAGCAGGACCTACATCAAAATTGATATACAAAACTGTACAAACAAGTACAGTATGGTGCCTCAAAACAACCCCAACACGTTTCACGTTGTGCTTCCTCAGGGAGTAGACTCTACAGTGGGCCCTATGTTTATGGGTCTTTCTATCCTTGGGAACCCAGTGGGCAGTCCTACCAGTGACTGACATTCTTCCCTATACCACTATGCATACAGGGAAAGCGGTCAGTCACGGAGTAGGCCCACCAATCAATGTCCAAAAAATAGAAAGAGCAAGGCTTTAAATGAAGGAAATACAAGTTATATGGATTATTTTCCCCAAAAACTATTTATCAATCTGCTCAGCTCCTCCTGCTCTAGAACATGCTGCCTGCGGATAGAACTATGTGCACAATGCAACAGGTTCCCTTTTAAATAACTAATTCACACATATAGCCAAATGCTGTGTTGGGCATGCTATACTTAAACAGGGGAGAAAATGAATTACAACATGTTAGCTTATAGAGGGAGTAGGGTGGTCTCCATGATTGGGACCCTGCTCATTTAGCAGGGGCCATCAGAGCGCAGCACGTTGCTCTACAGTAGTGCTGATGGTCACTGATTTTAATTGATTTCCTGAAATGATTGAATTTACATTTACTAAAAATCATTTTCATTCTTGGGCACACAAACAGTAACTGCTGTTCAAAGGGATTGTCTCATGAAGACGACCCTGTGCCATTAGCCATCATAGAGGAGGAGGTCTATAGGAGTGGCTCCCATTCTTGCAGACTTGAGCTGTCCTGGTATTACTTTTCTACAAGGAAAATGACTGACAGGTCAAGGCTTCTCTCAGCAAAATCAGCAGTATGCCAGTGGTGCCGGAGGCTGCATGTTGAAAGGGGTTGTCTCGAATTAGACAGCCCTTTTAATGAACAAGATGACCTGTAATCGCCCATTTGGTATATGCATTTTAATCACATAAAGCTTTGAAGTTCAACTGCTATTCACATAACACAGCCATTTCTCAAGACTTTCCTATAAATGTGCACATTCATGTCATCCAAACATGCATGTTTATTACCATGGGTAAGAGGCTGCCAGACACCTGGTGGCGGCTTATCTCCACATGGAATAGATACTTGCATGTTTAAAGCCCAAAAAAATTATACTTGGTCATATGTCATTTTTCCACTATGTACGCAGTCGAATCTCATTATTCTGACCACCAGTAACCGCTGTGTCTAGCACGGACAGCAGCTAGACGGGCTGGTAGGTTGTCACAGGTAGCTGGCGTCCTGCTGACTGCAGGGCATCCCACAGCTGCTGGAGAGGACGTGTAGGAGATTCCATAGACTCAACACAACGATTGAGGTGGTGCCACAAATGCTCAACTGAGTTGAAGTCTGGGGAATTATGGGGCCAGGGTAATATTTGGAAGTCTTGGTCATACTCTTCCAACCAATGTCAGACATTTCTAGTTGTGTGACGTCTCATTGTCTTTCTGGAAGATGCCATCGACCTTGGGGAAGACAATCAGCATGTATAGGTGTATGTGATCTATAAGGATGGGTTCATACCCAAATCGGTTGACAGTGCCTTCAACATGGATGAGTGGGCTCAGAGAATGCCACAAAAACATTCTCCAGACCATAACGCTGCCACCACCAGCTTGTGTACTTCCAGCAATGGTTGCAGGGTGTTCTCTGATGTTTCTCGTCTGACATGTCAATGTCCATCCATTCGATAAAGTAGAAAATGTTACTCATCAGAGAAGGCATGTCTTTGCCAGTCAGTGGCTATCCAATTCCAATACTGCTGCGAAAATTGAAGTAAAGTGGTCATAATAACGTGACTGGACTGTGTATGAGTGGCTTTAGGCTTTGTTTGAAGTGATCAGCTGAGTGTTTGAGTTCTGGAAAGCAGTTGTTCATTAAGGACCTGTCCAGAGTAATATAGGAAACGCATGCGCAGACCGGTACAAATGTTAAAAAGATAAAAATCAAAACGGATCCATTTGTCCGTATGACAAACGGACCAACTGATCCGTTCTTGCAATGCATTTGTAAGACAGATCCTGATCAGTCTTAAAATGCTATCAGTTGGCATACGTTTTTCCGGATCTGCCTGCCGGATTCCTCTGCCGCAAGTGTGAAAGTAGCCTTAGAAGAATAAAAGGAGCCATGTATGTTCACTCTTCCAGCTTATGTGCTGTATGTATTGTATTCAGATTCAGTTTAACATCTGCAAATATTTCCTGCAGGCCAAAGCCGTTACATGAAATCCCTCCTTTCTACTGCCCTGACAAGAACAAAGTGAACTTTATCCCAAAGAGTGGATCTGCCTTCTGCCTCGTCAGCATCCTCAAGCCTCTTCTGCCAAATCAGGAAATTGCTTTCAAAGCTTCCAGCCACAGCTTGACTGTTCCTTCTGGTATCCCAGCCTCACTAGTTCAGAATTTTAGCATGACCTCCATATCATCAAACCTAGAACAAGAACGTAATTCTCGTGGTACTAATACTCTTGCCTCTCCGATGTCTCTGCTGCACCCTACTGGCCAGATTGATGAAGAGGAGGACTAAGAGCCTGTATCAGTGCTCGATCTGCACTTACCTGATATTTAGACTCTCTAGATGCAGTATTGTCATAAGCTCGCTATATTATTATTCTGCTGTAACATGGACAGCATGCCTTACCATTGTTGGTATTAGTATCGGTAATCGATCTGCTCTTTGATACTAGAAAGGGCTTTCAGTTTGAGCTCAGAAACTTCTGTATTTAAGGAACTGCTGCAGCAATTGCAAATGGGAAACTAGTTAGCAACACTATGCTTTGTGTTCCTAAGATATGGCCACTTTGCTGTTATTACTCAGCTATTGGCCATTTAAAGCGTCAATAAACCTTCAGCAAACTTTGCATTAATCAGTAGTACATTGTGTGGCCCTTTTTGGCCATTATATGACTTGTATCTGACATTTTAGCAGTTTTCCCCTGTCCTTGCTGAATATCTGGTTTGCAGCTCTCTCATACATGGTTAGAGGAGACTAACTGCCATCCACAACAGACACAGAAAGTAGAGGAGAATCTCCTTCCTAACCTCCTCTTACTTAGTAGCAGCCTGAGGATAATGGAGTACAGAGAAGTACTGACCTGTATGCTTTTGAATTAAGCACTTGTGAGCTATAACCTTCCTATGTAGCTGTGCTGGTCTCCTCAGCTACTGCTCACTCCTTTCCCCTCTCCATAGACTTGCGTGTAATGCGGCCCTCTTTCTTGGATGGGAAAAAATGCATTTTTCAAAGTGAAAAGCAATTAGCTGGGGGAGTGGGGTCTGGTAAACAGCTGATAACAAAGACTAGACATTTTTCACTGATAGAACGCATTCTAAAGTTTCTTATGGTCGTTTGTACTATTGATTTATGCAAAGTTGTATGAAAAGTTGGTGACCATTTAACCATTGTGATACTGACAACATGGGTAAAGGGATAAGCAGCCTTCAACTATCCAGTTATTGCAAATAGGAATGATTGGTACATTGTGTGCCACTCATCCCATCTGGTAGGGGAGACGAAACGTATCATTGTGAATACATAAAGGTGCTGTCATACCAAATTCTTTTCAAATCTCATGCATGGGTATACAATTCTGAATGTTTTAAGAAAGTGGGGAAACGTGTTTTCAGTGGCTGTTGTTTTTCCTATTGTTTCAGCTGTTTTCCAGCTGTGGGGACCAAACATGGTATATACTCAAGTTCTAGTGGGATGAATGTCCCTTGTTAGGAATGGTACCATGTAAATAAAGGACAAAGATGTTGAGCTCTAGTTGATTAGTATTTGTGATATATGGCATTGTATGTGGCTGCTGCATTATCAGTGTACCATGGTTGGAAATGTCTATTCATACACTTATTTTTTTTAACCATACATAGACGCTTTTTGTTTTGATATAGTGTTTACTGTAAAAGTTTACAGGTTCTTTTATATACCAGTTAGGCTCTGGTTTTATTAGAGGGACTTCAGCCAAGTCTACATTATGTAATCCTGGAATTTCCTCTTACAGAACTGCCTGAGAATATCTCGCTATACTGACTTCTTCTGAGCACTACAGAAATAGAGCTGTGGGTCTATGAAACACAATGCACAAATGACTTACTAACCCCAACCCCATAACAGAGGCTTGTTTGATCTGGGATACATGTGGCATCTACTGATAAGACTAGCCGTGTTTATCTGAGCGGGACAAAGCTGTAATACCCCGCTCAGCCACTACTAAGTAGATGATGATGCCACAGCCCCTTCACACAGCTGATTGCAGGGTTGCTAAACGTTGGCCCCCCACTGATCAGATATTGATGGCCTATCCTTAGGATAGGCCATCAATGTTGTGAACCTATAAAACTTTCTTAGTCTTGGTTTCTTTTCAGCACTGCTATATTAGCACAGACTAAAAGAAGTCTTGGGGCTCGTTCACACGAACCTATTTTGCGTTCCGTATACGGGCCGTTTTCTGCGTTCCGTATACGGAACCATTCATTTCAATGGGTCCGCAAAGGATGCCGACAGCACTCTGTGTGCTGTCCGCATCCGTTGCTCCGTGGCCCCGCAAAAATTGAGTCCTGTCCTATTCTTGTCCATTTTGCGGACAAGAATTGGCATTTCTATAATAGGCCCCCTGTTCCGTTCCGCAAATTGCGGAAGGCACACGGGCGCCATCAGTGTTTTGCGGACCGCAAAAAACGGCAGGGTCGTGTGAATGAGCCCTTAGCCGAATACACACCTCCAGACTGATCAGTGCACCAGGCCGCTGCTCTGTCCCTACCTTTTGCCGGTTACTAATAATTTGCCTTAAAGATTCCCATACACTTTCAATGGCTGTCAGCCAGTTCAGCCAAGCATGTATGTGTTTCATTGGGGAGAGAGGCATTGCAGACATCTTTGGCTGCTTTTCTTTCGAGATCAAAAGCAGATCTTTAACATAATTGGGAGTCCGGAGCTCGCCATATACATTAGATTGTGAAACAGTGGGGCCGGCCCAACAATACTCTGTATGGGGAAGGACGTTAAGCAAATTTTACAGGCACAATTGCACTTCTTGAAATTCCCATAAAACAATATGAATATCTATATTGTGCGTGCATCATCTGTGAGCATACCTATAACAGATTTCATGTTAATTTTCTTATACTTGGTCTCAGGCTCATCAGGATATTGCCTGGAAAAGGTGCATTACTAGGCATTGTGGCCGAGGTGCAGTAGGGCTTATACTACAGGAGGAGACGTGTTCATTATTATTTCATTAGGCTCATTCTTTGGTGTAGAGTGAACTGACGTTCAGTGTTTTGTCCTTTTGGGTGACATGGAGGGCTTCTGTCTTATCAGTAGATTTTAAGGACCGTGATATGTATGCCAGTACATATAATGAGCAGACTGGCCAGTCTTTTCACCCCATTTGTATTCTGTAGGTGCGGTTACATTACCTGGTGGAGCTTCAGCAGAGAGCTGCACTATCGAATGTGGAAATCTGGAAAAAACAACAACTTGTCTCTGTATATTTACTACATTGTCTTTGCCCTTTTCTTCAGGGATAGGGCACGTAGTGGTACTAAAATTGAGCACCTCTGTGCCGTTTTGTTTTCCACCCAAGACACTGAACACTGTTCTAAAGATCTTCAGAGGCCAAAATGCTGTACACAGTCTTAGAATCCTGTAGGAGGCCAAAGCTTGGACATGTGAGAATCTGAAATCTGCTGCCATGGTTTGCAATCCCAAAGATTGTTGTGAAAACTTTACTCCTGTGCCTAATTTGCAGGATGAAGATCGGCCTGCTCCTCAGATCTACATCATGCTAATGCTGTTTACAGAAATATGGCAATGACTTTTGGCTAGGGCTTCCCCTGGATAGGAGGAAGCATCTAGAAACGTGTATGCATTATTATAGCTGTCCTTGTGATTCTGTCTTAGGCTATGCCCTCTTACGTTTATTTTATAGCAATAACTCTGGTTTCAAGAGTGAAGGAACTGCACCAGCCTTTAAAGCATCAGTAAAAAGAAAAAAAAGTTTTTACACTGTATCCCAAGCACGGAATAAGCAGTTTGTGTTTGTCACTATGTGTCATACATGGTGAAATGTAAATTTCAGACTTCTTCTGTTAATAAAACTCTACTTGAAAGCGTACATGTGTCTTTAATATAATAGTTTTAAAGGGTATACCTCCAACTAGGAACATTTTATTTAAGGTCCAAAACTCATTTCTGATTATTTTCATGATATACAGTAGCTTTAGGGTGGAGGGTATGCAAATAAACTTTTAAAAAGCTCTGCCTCTAATGCCACCAGATGTAAGGCAGCTATCCTATAAGTCAATGTTCAAGCTTTTGAAAGGCCTTGAGACATGACTTGGATAAATAAGCCAGCACCTCTGCAGACAGCTGTTTCTGGGTGATTTCCCCTCATCAGTGCAGAGCAGAGAGGACTTGCTTAACTGGGTGAGAGGCCTAGGTCAGGATTTGGGGATCACGGTGCGCCTGGCTGCATGCGACAAAGCTTACACCCACCTGCAGCAGCCAGTGGCCGTGTGATTTTATATATATATATATTTTTTTTTTACCTCAAAATTGTGCAACCATTTGTTGCAGGCGGGTGTGTGGCTTGGCTGCATGCAGCCAGTCGCACCGTGGGGTTTTACGAGGGTCAATTCTCTTCTCACAGAACAAAATAGTAAATGTCCAGCTCCTATTAAGTGGAACTTAAGGCATACAGAGTTAGGCCCCATTCACACCACAGTATTTTTGTTCCGCATCCGATCTGCAGTTTTTGCGGATCGCACACACCCATTCATTTCTATGGGTCTGCAAAAAAAGTCCATAATTCCATTCCGTAGTCCTGCAAAAAAGAGAGAACATGTCCTATTCTTGTCTGTTTTGTGGACCACAAAATACATACAGTATCTTGAATGCACCCTAACATAGCTCAATGAGAGCTGTATAAATCCAAATGTGGGTGCCCCCACCCCCTTCCCCAAAAGAAAAAAAATAAAGTTCTAATTTCTCTCTGGCTATAAAGAGGATATGGAGCTATAGACCACTTATGTAGATGCTGTAAAGAGAAACGCCAGTATCGCTTTGTGGACTCGTCACCGCTGCAGCTAATCATTTGCTGCAGTAGCAGACGTGTCACCCCCGTCCACTTCCAAAGTTGAAAAGCTGAATCTGAGCACAACAAACCAAAGGAGCTGGACAATACCTATAAGGACAGGTTCATGTCGCGTTTCATTCTTTCTGGAGAACAGAAAACAACAAAAAATCCTGTATTTTTAAGCATCCGTTATGCACATTTTGCATCTGTTTTAGACATTTCCATCTGAGAACCGTTATTTTAGATAGAACAAAATTCTGTCCGTTTTTTCCCCCCATCTAAAATAACAAATCTCAGATAGAAATGGCTAAAATAGTTGCAGAATCTGCATAATGCATGCAAATTCAGGATCCGTTTTTTTTTGTTCTATTCTGACGAATCAAAACGGAAAATGAAGGTGTTGTTCACTCCGGGGGGCCTTTCGTGCATATCCAAAGCATGTCCAAACCTGTGCTTACCTGATACCCGCCATTAGGTTATGGCTTTAGTTTCCTTCAGAGCCACTGCAGCTCTCTGCTCTCCATGTCTGATTTGATGCGGGTCACGTGGCCACTGCAGTGGCGACGTGTCTCCTGTGCATCATATTACTGGGTCATGGAACTAAGGTTGTTTCGATACCAACATTTTTATTTGGTTTCCATGCCATAAAGTATTGCGATACTCGATACCACGCAAAAAAAACACCCAAAAAAGCCTTCCGCATTTTCTGGAACGTCCGGCCCATAATGGAAGTCTGATCCTATTTTTTTGGGGGGGGGACAAGGTAACTAAAATGGCAAATCGTGCATAGGACATTTAAAATATATATTTTAAGGCCCCTTTCAAACGGGCGAGATTTCTGCGCTGGTGCAATGCGTGAGGTGAACGCCTTGCACCCGCACTGAATCTGGACCCATTCATTTCTATGGGGCTGTGCACATGAGCAGTGATTTTCACGCATCACTTGTGCGTTGTGTGAAAATCGCAGCATACTCCTCTTTGTGTGTTTTTCACGTAACGCAGGCCCTATAGAAATGAATGGTGTTGCGTGAAAATCGCAAGCGCGATTTTCACGCACAGTTGCTAAGGGAAAATAATAGCATTCTGAATACAGAATGCATAGTAAAATAGGGCTGGAGGGGTTAAAAAAAAAAATAATAATAATAATTTAACTCTCCTTAGTCCACTTGTTCGCGCAGCCGGCATCTCTTCTGTCTTCTTCTTTGAGGAATAGGATCTTTGACGTCACTACACATCACATGGTCCGTCACATGATCTTTTACCATGGTGATGGATCATGTGATGAGCCTAGTGATGTCATCAAAGGTCCTATTTTACTATGCATTCTGTATTCAGAATGCTATTATTTTCCCTTATAACAATGTTATAAGGGAAAATAATACAATCTACACAACCTTGAACCCAAACCTGAACACTTGCCTGAATTTTTTTTCCATAGGAATGTATTCGTGCCGGATCCGGCATTCAAAATACCAGAATGCCGGACCCGTTCTTCCGGTCTGCGCATGCGCAGACTGAAAAAAAAGGTGACAAAAATAAATGCCAGATCAGTTTTTCCAGACGGATCTGGAATTTCAATGCATTTATCAGACGGATCAGGATCCTGATCAGTCTTACAAATGCCATCAGTTGGCATACGTTTTGACGGATCCGGCAGGCAGTTCCGGCGAAGGAACTGCTCGCCGGATCACTCTGCCGCAAGTGTGAAAGTACCCTTACCTTTCAGTAATGGACTCATACTGGCAGCTTTATGTTTGTACGATTCTGTTACAGAAAGGTCACACGAGACACATTATCAATCATAATGCTGTGCTCTTCTGCAGTCCAGATCACAATAGGAACACTCTTGTGTTCCGCATGTCGCACGACAAAAAGGGTACAACTATATTGCGACATTGTGTCGTGCAGCATTTTTTGTAATAATAGTCAATTCACATGACCGTATGTATTTTGCAGACAAAACACGGATCTGCAAAAATGTCAGATGACATCTGTTACTTTTTTTTTTTTTTTGCAGACCCATTGTAACAATACCTATTCTTGTCCACAAAATGCATGCTCTATTTTTTTGGCGGAAGGGACATATGGATGCGGTGTGTGCTGTCTGCATTTTTTGCGGCCCCATTGAGATGAATGGATCCACATCCAATCCGCAAAAAATGCAGATCTGATGCAGACCAAAATTACAGTTGTGTAAATGGGGTCTTAAGGTGTACCTTTTAGTTCTTGGTTACTACTGTTAGTTCTGTGTTGCTATAACATGAGCAACAGACGGAAAATGAAACTACACAATTATAGCTGCTGTCACTTGAGAGGGCAGACAAGTTGCCCATACCAACCAATCAAATTGCAACTTTCATTTTCCAGAAGGGCTCTTAAAGGGGTATTCCCATCACAGACAATGGGTGCATATCGCTAGGATATGCCCCTATTCTCTGATAGGTGCGGGCCCCACCTCTGAGACCCGCACCTACGCCGAAAAAAGTGGTGGCTGGAGGACCCTGGGTTTCGGTCACTGACAATCACTCTCCTCGTACAAGTGAATGGAAGCGCACCGCGTTTGCGCAGCCACCGCTCCCATTCATTTCTATGGGGCCAACGGAAATAGGTGAGCCAGCTCTTGGCTATTTTGCAGTGGCTCCATAGAAATAAATGTAGGACTGCTGCGCTTGCGCAGTGTGCCCTCTGCCACTTTCCCCACTCTGTTCTGTTTCTAGAGCATCTTTTCATATATCTATACGTTGCGCCGTTCCTCAGTTTCCACTAGACATTTATTAATGACTCGCCAGCTGAGAACTAGTACATGGGGAATGCAACTAGTTACTAAAAACACACATGTCCGGAGAGGAGACAGGTTCTCTTTAAGGGTGAATTCCCTCCTGCAGATTTCTTGCAGAAATTTCTGTGACTGAAAATCCATTCCCTACATGTGAAAGGGTTTTTCTTTTTTCTCCAGCATGCACATGGATTTTGGTAAGCACCATTCAGGTAAATGGGACAGTCGCAGAATTTTGCATATATTCAGCATTCCTTGTGTGATGTTACCTTTATAATCAAGACTGCAATCTCATTCCTATGGTCAACTGTTCCAGTTTCCTTTGCGACAGTTTTGATAAATGTCCTCTTGTTCTGTGCCATTAGGTAGGCGCAAGAATTACAAATAAACCATCACAATCCAAAATATTCACTGCAACTCAGTGACTTCCTGACTTTGTATTTTATTTTTAGCTTCCTATGATTTAACTGCAATGTAGTCATATAAACATTCTGTTACCAAATATACCTGTAAGTGATTCTACGATTGTGAGTAACAAATACTGAAAATAAGGATGCTCTGGAAAAGCATTCCTGTGAAGCTTTAAAGGAGCTTTTTGAGATTTTGATACTGATGACCTATCCTCAGGTCATCAGTATCTGATCGGTGGGAGTCTGACACCCAGGACCTCTGCCGATCAGCTGTTTTTAGAAGGCACCGGCACTCCTGTGTGCGCCGTGGCCTTCTCCGCGCTCACCAAGCACAGTGCCGTACAATATATAGGGGCTGTGCTTGATATCGCACATTCATTACAGTGGGGCTGAGTGCGATACTAAGCACAGCTGCCATACAATGTACGGCACTGTGCCTGATCGTCAGGTGTCCCGGGTGTTGGAGCCCCACCGTTCAGATAGTGATGACCTATCCTGAGGATAGCGTTCAAAGAAACTGTAACGGCCGCATCTCCAGATATAATTTATTGGACGTGCTTCAACGAATGTGTACAAAAATTGCAACGTTTCGGCTACATGGTAGCCTTTATCAAGCAATGCATGAGAAAGGCTACCATGTAGTCGAAACTTTGCAATTTTTGTACACATTCGTTGAAGCACCTCTAATAAATTATATCTGGAGATGCGGCCGTTACAGTTTCTTTGAACGCTAATTTGTGGACTGCTGAGGATCTGCGGTCGGGGTTTGGCTGGTGCATTCTGGTAAGGCCTCCTGCACACGTCCGTTTTTTTTTTTCCGTTTACGGGCCATTTTTTGCGTTCCGTATATGGAACCATTCATTTCAATAGTTCCGCAAAAAAAAGGAATGTACTCAGTGTGCATTCCGTTTCCGTATTTACGTTCCGTTGAAAGATAGAACATGTCCTATTATTGCCCGCAAATCACTTCCGTGGCTCTATTCAAGTCAATGGGTCCGCAAAAAAAACGGACACATACGGAATGTACTCCATATGTCTTCTGTATACGTTCCGTTTGCGGAACCATCTATTGAAAATGTTATGCCCAGCCCAATTTTTTCTTTGTATTTACTGTATACGCCATACGGAAAAACGGAACGGAAACACAACTGAAACAAAAAGAAAAAAGACTGAACAATGGATTCGTAAAAAACAGACTGCAAAACACTGAAAAAGCCATACGGTCGTGTGCAGGAGGCCTAAGGTTGAGAAGGCACGTGGGTGCTGCTGTACATTATCTTTCACTATCCTGAGGATAGGTCGTCAGTATCAAAATCGATGGGGCCGCAAAAGATGCGGAGAGCACACCGTGTGCTTTCTGCATCCGTGGTTCCGTTCTGCGGAAAGAGCATGTCCTATTCTTGTCTGCAATCATGGACAAGAATAGGAATTTTCTATTATAGTTGGGGCCATGTGCGGTCCGCACGCGGCTGGTATGTGTGTTTTGTAGATCCGCAAAACAGTACGGCCGTCTGAATGAGGCCTTATTCTGCTGAAAAACGGCTCCCAAGTATCCAAGCTGGGCAGGCTTTGTTGTTCCAAAAGCCCAAGCCCACCTCTCCTCTCCCCAGAGCTGCTCTTTCACCGCCTGCGAGGTACATTCCCTTTGTGGGATATTGCCTCAGGGATATGTTCTGTGCAGGCGCTGCGGCCTACGCTTGTAAATATTGCTGGAAGCAGAGTGGCTTATTCCTTGGCAGCTAGCTGTGGTGACGTGACATCAGGGGAGAAGAAGCCTTGGGGGGTTAGGAGCGGCGGACTTGGGCACTTGGGAGACGGTTTTCAGCAGATAAGGGTACCCACACATGCTGCTGATTTTGATGCAGAATTTTCCGTAACTGAAAATCAGTGCCATTCACCTGAATGGGGTTTCAGAGATCTGTGTGCTTGCTGTCCCGTTCAATGAATGGAACTGATTTTCAGTCATGAAAAATTCGGCGACGTGTGAAGACATCCTAAAAGTGCTTTTCCTGGACATTGCAAAAAATACGCGAATTACACACAGGCATGTTTGGAATGCTTTCACAAACTTCTGAGGGGCAATGCTGTTCGTTATATCAGCGAAAATGATGTGACGGACTCCCTTTGATTGCAAATCTGCAGCGATACTTGAGAAAAGTGAAGTAAAATAAAAGCTCCTTGGAAGATGGGATCAAACTACAATACTGATAACTGGGGAGGGACAGGAACTTCATTAAAAGCACTTTAAGTAGTTTGCTCATCTCCTGCTGAGTTCAAAAAGTATTCTTAGATTGATGTTCAAGGCGCCACAACAACGATCCTTTCACATCACGCTTCATCTCGGCTCTTGTCACGCACTGAAAAGTTCATTGTCTGAGTGGCCGGTGGCACCAAGGCTTGCAAGTGGGTCAAGATCTGCAAACATGTTCAACCATGCCGACATGTCCGAATTTCCTGTATTTGGGACTGTAAGAAACACAAAATAAATTAACTGTAGCTAGTAGGAAATGGACAAACAATTGCTAGTTTCCCCACTGCTTGCATTGTCTAGAACTAACTTTGTCTGAAGACATGGACAAAACATTTAACTGGAGACAGCAGAAATGACAAGGTCTTGCATCTATCCCCTGCCATTGTTATCAGGTCATCTATATTTGCTTTACTAACCATTCACATGTTTCCACCCTTACCTCAACAGCTCACCACTAACATACAAAATCACGGGCGGACGGGCCACAGACCCTACAGCAGGTATCAGCAATCTCCGGCACTCCAGCTGTTCTGAAACTACAACTCCCAGAATCCTCCTTTCACTTTGCTGGGAGGTAAAATACAGCTGAGTAAGCGTGCATGCTGGGAGTTGTAGTTTCACAGTAGCTGCAGTGCCGAAGGTTGCTGATCCCTGTCCTACAGGGTATATTTCCCAATGGGCCGATGCCTGAGCCCTCCTCGCGGCCACCAGCTGGGTACATAATGACCTGGCAGTCTCAGCATTAATTAATGGAGGAGCATCAGGTACGTATGCACCTGGTTGGCATCCACAGGTGCCCTCCTGAATTCAACTGTATCACTGTCCTCAGGAGAGTGATACAGTTTAATACTGCAATGCAGATGGCTGCTGCACTGTGGTATTTGGTTCTGTTGGGACAGTATTATGTGCTGCACTGTGGTATTTGGTTCTGCTGGGGCAGTATTTTGTGCTGCATTGTGGTATTTGGTTCTGCTATGGCAGTATTTTGTCCTGCACTGTGGTATTTGGTTCTGCTGTGGCAGTATTCTGTGCCGCACTGTGGTATTTGGTTCTGCTGGGGCAGTATTTTATGCTGCACTGTGGTATTTGGTTCTGCTGGGGCAGTATTTTGTCCTGCATTGTGGTATTTGGTTCTGTTGTGGCAGTATTCTGTGCTGCACTGTGGTATTTGGTTCTGCTGGGGCAGTATTTTGTGCTGCACTGTGGTATTTGGTTCTGCTGTGGCAGTATTTTGTGCTGCACTGTGGTATTTGGTTCTGCTGTGGCGGTATTTTGTCCTGCATTGTGGTATTTGGTTCTGTTGTGGCAGTATTCTGTGCTGCACTGTGGTATTTGGTTCTGCTGGGGCAGTATTTTGTGCTGCACTGTGGTATTTGGTTCTGCTGTGGCGGTATTTTGTGCTGCACTATGGTTTTGCTGGCCCGCCTACTTGTATTGCCCCGCCTTCTGTCAATCTGGATCTCCCTACAACATAGGGCTACTTTAAGTTCCCATTCCTCCCCTGTACAAAATGGCTGATGTACACAAAATAAAGTTTATTTCCAGCCTTGTTCGTATCCAGTGATCCTCTCACATTTGCCTTCCATTAGACTACTAGCTTATGTTTTAAATTTCATGAACTGGGGTATATTACAGCCCTAACGCCTCAGTCATACAGAGCTATATACAGACTAAAAGTAAGGTGATGGGGTAGATATGCTGCAGATTTTCCAACGTGGAATTATGGGTGGAAAATATGCAGCATATTACAGTGGAGGCATCATAGAAGAGGTCATCACTGATTAATCTTATTACAGTAGTGGTAAAATTTGGATGGGATTTTAAATCCACAACATATCAATTTATGCTGCAGATTTTCCCCATGGTTTCACCCTTAGGCCTCATGCACACGACCGTTTTTTTTTTCCGTTTACGGGCCGTTTTTTGCGTTCCGTATACGGTCTTATACGGAACCATTCATTTCAATGGGTCCGCAAAAAAAAACGGAATGTACTCTGTATGCATTCCGTTTCCGTATGTCCGTTCCGTTGAAGGATAGAACATGTACTATTATTGCCCGCAAATCCTGATCCGTGGCTCCATTCAAGTCAATGGGTCCGGAAAAAAAAAACGGAACACATACAGAAATGCATCCGTATGTCTTCCGTATCTGTTCCGTTTTTGCGGAACCATCTATTAAAAATTTTATGCCCAGCCCAATTTTTTTTAATGTAATTACTGTATACGCCATACGGAAAAACGGAACAGAAACAAAAAACGGAACAACAAATCCTTAAAAATGGACCGCAAAACACTGAAAAAGCCATACGGTCGTGTGCAATAAGCCTTAGGGTGAATTCCACGGCAAATACACGTGCAGATATGTTGCGGTTTTTGCAATGGAAAATCTTCCCATTGTGGCTGTACCCTAAGGTGCCCTCTGCATGCCTGACGCATTACCTTTAGGGGGCAGTATCTCTGTAAAATGGTGCTGTACATAAGTACTGTAAAACGGCAAGTGGAGTGCTGTAGGGACTCCGTGTGCCACTGTACAGGCTCTATACGCACGGCTCTGCCAAACGCGTGAGACCTTTCATCTCCCAAAGTGTCTACACCTCCTACTGAGTTTCCAGCCTTCGGTGGAAGGTATACTTGATAATTTGTAGCATTCTGGTATTAGAAACTTGAACTTACTTTGGGTTGGAGGGTCTGGAGTTTTCTGTAGAGAACCGCCAGACTTGCTGCCATTTGAAGACAAACCTGGGAATGTCCAGTCTAAGATTAAAAAAGAAAATCAAAATCAGTTTAAAGTAGAAAATGCTGTAGGTAATTAAAGGTGTATTCCGGTTGGTTAAAGGATAGGGGATAACTATTAGATAGTGGGGGTCCTACCGCTGGTACACCCACTGATCATGAGGACAGGGCCCCGTACCCCCTGAAATGAGTGGAGCAGTTGGTCGGACATGACAATTTCAGAGATAGCTGGGCGTTGTAGTTGGCTGTCTCCAGAACTCCCGTAGAAACGAATGGAGCTGCCATGTCCATGTGCGACTGGCTGCTCTGTTCTTTTTAGGGGGCAGCAGGGAGTACGGGACCCCTGTTCTGATGATCAGTGGGGGTCCCAGCAGTAAGTGCACTGATTTATGTCACATGGATCCCTTACAGTTTTGGACATCTGGTAGGGATTAAGTGTCAATGTGGGAGGCGTTTAGCATATTGCACACAGAGCAGTGGGGGAGGTCTGCTACCCGGCCAGCTACCCGTCTGATATGAGATTTATAATAAAAGGAGGGAATAAAAGATTTCCTGGGATATCTTTTTTTTTTTTCAGATTCCTCAGTTTTGATTGAAATTTGATATATTGAAAACAAATGCCACTGTGCAACATGTTCACTTACTGCTGAGTCCCCCCACAGACTGAAGTCCCATATCAAGCAGCTGTGAAGGAAGAAATCCAGACAAACTCTCTGTCTGTTTTGTCCAAGTGTTCGATTGGCCACACTCAAAAATATCTTGTTCTTCTTGTGAAAACGCTGGAGACATGGTGGGCTGCAAACTTAGAAATGAGAACTCCTGATCAAAATCCTCCCCTTCAAAATTGTCCAACAATAGCTGCCGAGGTTCTGAAAAGAAAACAGACCATGCAAAAATTCATGAAGAAGGAGATAATAGAAGACAGATTGGATACACCTTTGTCTTCTGCATTCTACATGTGGGTGGTGACGCCGCCATCTTTGTTATGCACTTCTCCCATCTGTCCACGACTAATACCTATCCTCAGTTGTGTATTCCTAAACCCAACCGCTTACCCTTGTGTAGCTAGACCATGTACCCAAGGGACTCGTCTGAATAGGGGCGCAGATAGGGGCAGGAGTAAACACCCTCAAAACACTTTATATTGCATTTGCAGCAATTGGCTTTCTTTATCCTATAATAGGGATTCAAATACAGGTGAAAATCGAAAAATTTGAATATCGTGCAAAGTTCATTTATTTCTGTAAGGCCTCATGCACACGGCCGTGTTCCGCGGCCGAGAGCGGTCCGTGGTAACCCGGCCGGGATTCCTTCTGACAGCAGGAGCGCACGGCGTCATTGGTTGCTATGACGCCGTGCGCTTCATGCCAACGCTGCTGTACAGTGATACACTGGTATGATCTATACGAGTGTATCACTGTACAGCAGCGGCGGCATGAAGCGCACGGCGTCATAGCAACCAATGACGCCGTGCGCTCCTGCTGTCAGAAGGAATCCCGGCAGAGTTACCACGGACCGCTCTCGGCCGTGAGCATGAGGCCTAATGCAACTTAAAAGGTGGAACTAACATATGAGATAGAGTCATTACATGCAAAGCGAGATATTTCAAGCCTTTATTTGGTATAATTTGGATGATTACGGTTTACAGCTTATGAAACCCCAAAATCTCAATTTTGAGGTACCCTTTGCTCAGGGGGTATGGATTAATTCGCTGACTAGAGTGTGACACTTTGAGCCTAGAATATTGAACCTTTTCACAAAATTCTAATTTTAAGCAGCATTAATGCAATTCCTTTTAAGTTGCATTACTGAAATAAATGAACTTTGCACGATATTCTCATTTTTCACGTTTCACCTGTATATGCATACAAATGGCTTAAAATGATTACTGACTTTACAATATTTGCTATTCATGTATAGTTATTCTTATTTTATACTCATTCATTGCTTTGTTATCCCAGTTAACATACATTAGAAGGATTACATTACATGGACATGCGCACGACAAACGAGTGTGCGCGTTTCTTCTGGTCACGCACATCCCCACACTCTTGTTTGTCGTACGCATGTCCATTCCAGCAATGACATCAGCGGGAGGACACGAAGCTCCCAAGCGCAGGCGCACTAGAGAATTCTTAGTGCGCTTGCGCGAGAACGGAACGAGATGTCTCAACGCAGCAGGATGATGTGGGCACGGGGGAAGCAGCAAACATGGTGCAGGAGGCAGGATTAGGGCGCGGCAACAGTGACCTCAAGGAAGCGAAGCCGCTGCCCCCTTGACTTGAAACTGAAAAGTATAAAAATTTAAATCTCCAAAACCATGAGAAAGGATGCATCAGGGACTACATGATTCTAGCCTTAAAGGGGTATTCCGGTTACCATAAATATAACTTATGTTTTAGACTAATTCATCATCAATAATTACCTAATATAATGTAAATTTCACATATTTACCGTTGAGTAGTTATAAAAGTAGTTTTCTTTCTCTGCTACCCACTGTTTCCTCATAAATTACCATGACATCGACCTGTAGTTCTCAGCCCTTGTGTGGTCGAGCATGCCCAGTGTGTAGCTATCAATTCTATAGCTAAATGTCTTGTAAAAAAAAAAAAAGGGGCGTGTTAGTGTGCTGCTGATTACTGAGTAGAGGGGGCGTGACTGGGCTGTATATCAGGCAGCCAATCAGCAAACATCAACACTCACAGCTGGAAAGCTAGGGATTGTGGGGATTGTAGTTTTGTGAGGGAAGATCAGGCGCCATGATACTCTGTTATATGTATAGGTATGGGTTCTGCTTGGGTCAGATTGCAGCCTTAATGCAGTTTTTCAAAAATGAAGTTAATTTACCAGAATACCCCTTTAAGGTAATTATAATAACTAAAAATGACATAATGCCATGACAGGTTCCCTTTAATCTGCAGTGCCACCAAAGGGAAAATTAACCAGTACATCGTTTCCATGCACATGAATGGGTACTCTGTGTAATGCAGGACAGGTCCTCCAGACACCCTCTTTCTAACCGCTCTACATTGTGGCCGCAAGATGAGGATCCGAAACAGAAGATCCCCTTGATGAACTCAGAACTCTCTAATATAATATGTAAAATTGGGATTTTAAACTAGCCAACCCCTTTCAATAATTAGACACTTCCCCCTGTTGTTAGGACACACAGCCTTCCAAGGCCTAAACTTACTAATCGGCAAAAAAACTAAATTGCATAAGCTTTTTTTAATCTGCATGAATTGAGCTGAACAGTTTATCTGTCTCAATGAAATGGAGAACATTGCCTATTCTCCATATACACATTTGCTCAGACTGAGAAGCAAATAAATTCACAAATAATCTGTCCTCAGCATCTTGAGTTAACAGAAATGGGAAAACACAGCCGCAAATACCTAATGATCACATCAAAGTTTCACGGGAGATGTAATAAATTATTTTTCTCATAGTAACATGGAATCACTTTGATATAATTACCATTTTTCTCTCCGTTCCCTCTCACTGCATGACTGCAGCTTTCAGACCTGGAGTAGCCAGAATTTTTTTAGATAAGGTGCTCAGTTCAAAACATTCCCTTAAGGCCTCCTGCACACGAACGTTGTGTGCACCCGTGGCCGTTGTGCCGTTTTCCGCTTTTTTTCACGGACCCATTGACTTTCAATGGGTCCGTGGAAAAATCGGAAAATGCACCGTTTTGCAGCCGCATCCGTGATCCGTGTTTCCTGGCCGTGAAAAAAATATGACCTGTCCTATTTTTTTCACGGCCAACGGTTCACGGACCCATTCAAGTCAATGGGTCCGTGAAAGAACACGGATGCACACAAGATTGGCATCCGTGTCCGTGATCCGTGGCCGTAGGTTAGTTTTTATACAGACGGATCCGAAGATCCGTCTGTATAAAAGCTTTTTCAAAGCTGAGTTTTCGTGAAAACTCAGAACCGACAGTATATTCTAACACAGAAGCGTTCCCATGGTGATGGGGACGCTTCTAGTTAGAATACACTACAAACTGTGTACAAGACTGCCCCCTGCTGCCTGGCAGCACCCGATCTCTTACTGGGGGCCGTGATCAGCACAATTAACCCCTTCAGGTGCGGCACCTGAAGGGGTTAATTGTGCTGATCACGGCCCCCAGTAAGAGATCAGGGCTGCCAGGCAGCAGGGGGCAGACCCTTCCCCCCCCCCTCCCCAGTTTAAATATCATTGGTGGCCAGTGCGGCCCCCCCCCTCCCTCTATTGTAATTATTCGTTGGTGGCACAGTGTGCGCCCCCCCCTCCCTTCCTCTATTGTAATAATTCGTTGGTGGCACAGTGTGCGCCCCCCCCCCCCTCCCTCTATTGTAATAATTCGTTGGTGGCACAGTGTGCGCCCCCCATCGGCCCCCCCCCCCCCTCCCTCTATAGCATTAACAACATTGGTGGCCAGTGTGCGGCCTCCCATCTCCCCCCCCCCCCCCCCATCATTGGTGGCAGCGGAGTTCCGATCGGAGTCCCAGTTTAATCGCTGGGGCTCCGATCTGTAACCATGGCAACCAGGACGCTGGTTGCCATGGTTACTTAGCAATAGTACAATAGTAGAAGATTCATACTTACCGGGCCGGCTGCTGCGATGTTCGTGTCCGGCCGGGAGCTCCACCTACTGGTAAGTGTCATTGCTAAATGAACTGTCACTTACCAGTAGGAGGAGCTCCCGGCCGGAAGCAGAAATCGCAGCTCCCAGGTAAGTATGAATCACTACTGCTAGTAACCCGCTGCCACCAATGATGGGGGGGGGGGGGGGCTAGATGGGAGGCCGCACACTGGCCACCAATGTTGTTAATGCTATAGAGGGAGGGGGGCCAATGGGGGGCGCACACTGTGCCACCAACGATTACAATAGAGGGAGGAAGGGGGGGGGGGGGGGGGCGCACACTGTGCCACCAACGAATTATTACAATAGAGGGAGGAAGGGGGGGGGGCGCACACTGTGCCACCAAGGAATTATTACAATAGAGGGAGGAAGGGGGGGGGGGGGGCGCACACTGTGCCACCAAGGAATTATTACAATAGAGGGAGGAAGGGGAAGGGGGGGCGGGGGGGCGCACACTGTGCCACCAAGGAATTATTACAATAGAGGGAGGAAGGGGGGGGGGGGGGCCGCACACTGTGCCACCAAGGAATTATTACAATAGAGGGAGGAAGGGGGGGGGGGGGCTGCACTGGCCACCAATGATATTCAAAGGGGGGGGGGGGGGGGGGGGGGTCTGCCCCCTGCTGCCTGGCAGCCCTGATCTCTTACAGGGGGAGATGATAGCACAATTAACCCCTTCAGGTGCGGCACCTGAAGGGTTAATTGTGCTGATCACAGCCCCCTGTAAGAGATCGGATGCTGCTAGGCAGCAGGGGGCAGTCATGTACACAGTTTGTAGTATATTCTAACTAGAAGCGTCCCCATCACCATGGGAACGCCTCTGTGTTAGAATATACTGTCGGAAATGAGGTTTCACGATCTAACTCATATCCGACAGTATATTCTAACATAGAGGCGTTCCCATGGTGATGGGGACGCTTCAAGTTAAAATATACCATCGGATTGGAGAAAACTCCGATCCGATGGTATAAAAGGGACTCCAGACTTTACATTGAAAGTCAATAGGGACGGATCCGTTTGAAATGGCACCATATTGTGTCAACGTCAAACGGATCCGTCCCCATTGACTTGCATTGTAATTCAGGACGGATCCGTTTGGCTCCGCACGGCCAGGCGGACACCAAAACGACTTTTTTTTCATGTCCGTGGATCCTCCAAAAATCAAGGAAGACCCACGGACGAAAAAACGGTCACGGATCACGGAAAAACGGGACCCGTTTTTGCGGACCGCAAAAAAATACGTTCGTGTGCAGGAGGCCTAACTCTAGTTTATTTACTTCAATCTTCATTCCACATAAATTATCATCTATGCGATTCTTTACCCATTTGTAGATAAATTTACTACCCACCATTAACCATTAAGGTGTACCATAAGCGAAAAATATAAATAAATTCTCTCCTTTAAGGCTGGTTTCACACGGGCGTTGCGGGAAAAGGTGCGGGTGCGTTGCGGGAACATGCACGATTTTTCCGCGCGAAAAATCGCGCATGTTTGGTATCCAAACCTGAACTTCTTTACAGAAGTTCGGGCTTGGGATCGGTGTTCTGTAGATTGTATTATTTTCCCTTATAACATGGTTATAAGGGAAAATAATAGCATTCTGAATACAGAATGCATAGTAAAATAGCGCTGGAGGGGTTAAAAAAAATAAAAAATAATTAAATTCACCTTAATCCACTTGCTCGTGCAGCCCGGCTTCTCTTCTGTCTCCTCCTTTGCTGATTGCAGGAAAAGGACCTGTGGTGACGTCACTCCGGTCATCACATGATCCATCACCATGGTAAAAGATCATGTGAAGGACCATGTGATGACCGGAGTGACGTCACCACAGGTCCTTTTCCTGCAATCAGCAAAGAAGGAGACAGAAGAGAAGCCGGGCTGCGCGAGCAAGTGGATTAAGGTGAGTTTAGTTATTTTATTATTTTTTTAACCCCTCCAGCGCTATTTTACTATGCATTCTGTATTCAGAATGCTATTATTTTCCCTAATAACCATGTTATTAGGGAAAATAATAATGATCGGGTCCCCATCCCGATCGTCTCCTAGCAACCGTGCGTGAAAATCGCACCGCATCCGCACTTGCTTGCGGATGCTTGCGATTTTCACGCAGCCCCATTCACTTCTATGGGGCCTGCGTTGCGTGAAAAACGCAGAATATAGAACATGCTGCGATTTTCACGCAACGCACAAGTGATGCGTGAAAATCACTGCTCATGTCCACAGCCCCATAGAAATGAATGGGTCCGATTCAGTGAGGGTGCTTCTTGCTTAAAATAGTGCAGAGGCTGCAGTAATCAGAGGACTCTTAGGCCCCTTTCACACGAGCGAGTTTTCCGCGCGGGTGCAATGCGTGAAGTGAACGCATAGCACCCGCACTGAATCCTGACCCATTCATTTCAATGGGTCTGTGTACATGAGCGTTTTTTTTCACGCATCAGTTCTGCGTTGCGTGAAAATCGCAGCATGTTCTACACTCACCTAAAGAATTATTAGGAACACCATACTAATGGACCCCCTTTTGCCTTCAGAACTGCCTTACTTCTACGTGGCATTGATTCCACAAGGTGCTGATAGCATTCTTTAGAAATGTTGGCCCATATTGATAGGATAGCATCTTGCAGTTGATGGAGATTTGAGGGATGCACATCCAGGGCACGAAGCTCCTGTTCCACCACATCCCAAAGATGCTCTATTGGGTTGAGATCTGGTGACTGTGGGGGCCATTTTAGTACAGTGAACTCATTGTCATGTTCAAGAAACTAATGTGAAATGATTCGAGCTTTGTGACATGGTGCATTATCCTGCTGGAAGTAGCCATCAGAGGATGGATACATGTTCTCATTCTGTTTACGCCAAATTCGGACTCTACCATTTGAATGTCTCAACAGAAATCGAGACTCCTCAGACCAGGCAACATTTTTCCAGTCTTCAACAGTCCAATTTTGGTGAGCTCGTGCAAATTGTAGCCTCTTTTTCCTATTTGTAGTGGAGATGAGTGGTAACCGGTGGGGTCTTCTGCTGTTGTAGCCCATCCGCCTCAAGGTTGTGCGTGTTGTGGCTTCACAAATGCTTTGCTGCATACCTCGGTTGTAACGAGTGGTTATTTCAGTCAACGTTGCTCTTCTATCAGCTTGAATCAGTCGGCCCATTCTCCTCTGACCTCTAGCATCCACAAGGCATTTTTGCCCACAGGACTGCCCCATACTGGATGTTTTTCCCTTTTTACACCATTCTTTGTAAACCCTAGAAATGGTTGTGCGTGAAAATCCCAGTAACTGAGCAGATTGTGAAATACTCAGACCGGCCCGTCTGGCACCAACAACCATGCCACGCTCAAAATTGCTTAAATCACCTTTCTTTCCCATTCTGACATTCAGTTTAGGAGATTGTCTTGACCAGGACTCCCCCCCCCCCCCCCCCTAAATGCATTGAAGCAACTGCCATGTGATTGGTTGACTAGATAATTGCATTAATAAGAAATAGAACAGGTGTTCCTAATAATTCTTTAGGTGAGTGTATATTCAGCGTTTTTCACGCAGCCCTGGTCCCATAGAAGTGAATGGGGCTGCGTGAAAAACGCATTGCATCCGCAAGCAAGTGCGGGTGCGATGCGTTTTTCACTGATGGTTGCTAAGAGATGTTGTTCGTAAACATTCCGTTTTTTATCACGCGCGTGAAAAACGCATCAAAACGCTTTGCACCCGCGCGAAAAAAACTGAACCACTAAACGCAACCGCAGACAAAACTGACTGGTTTTCTCTGCGATTGCGTTCAGTTGTTCAGCGTTTTGATGCGTTTTTCACACGCGTGATAAAAAACAGAAGGTTTACAAACAACATCTCTTAGCAACCATCAGTGAAAAACTTGCTTGCGGATGCAATGCGTTTTTCACGCAGCCCCATTCACTTCTATGGGGCCAGGGCTGCGTGAAAAACGCAGAATATAGAACATGCTGCGATTTTCACGCAACGCAGAACTGATGCGTGAAAAACAACGCTCATGTACACAGACCCATTGAAATGAATGGGTCAGGATTCAGTGCGGGTGCTATGCGTTCACGTCATGCAATGCACCCCCGTTGCTCGTGTGAAAGGGGCCTTAGGCCTCTTTCACACGATCGAGTTTTCCCCGCGGGTACGATACGTTAGGAGAACGTATAGCACCCGCACTGAATCCTGACCCATTCATTTTATTCAATGGGTCTGTGTACATGAGCGTTTTTTTTTCACGCATTAGTTCTGCGTTGTGTGAAAAACGCAGCATGTTCTATATTCAGCATTTTTTTACGCAGCCCTGGCCCCATAGAAGTGAATGGTGCTTCAGTGAAAAACGCATTGCATCCGGACTCCGGATGCAATGCGTTTTTCACTGATGGTTGCTAGGAGATGTTGTTTGTAAACCTTCAGCTTTTTATCACTCGCGTGAAAAACGCATCAAAACGCATTGCACCCGCTCGAAAAAAACTGAACAAACGAACGCAATCGCAGACAAAACTGACTGAACTTGCTTGCAAAATAGTGCGAGTTTCCCTGAACGTACCCTGAATGCATCCAGAGCCAATCCGTCACGCTCCTGTGAAAGAGGCCTTAATTACCAAGTTCTCTCTATAGAGACACAGACTTTCAATTCCCTGTCTGTGTAAGATATTCAAGTTATTTAAGGTATAATATGTATATATAATTATATTTAGGTATCTATTGCTATAACTCCCTAATCTATCTGTCAGCAGGGAGGGAGTAAAGGACTGCAACAATTCAAGTGACCTCCTACTATACCTCCTGCAAATGTTTTTTATGTCTAGATTCTAAACTTGAGTTTAAATACTGAGAGATTAGTGAGGCTGGGTTCACACTTGAGCGTTTTACATCGCGTTTGAACGCGCTGTAAAACGCTCAACACATGAAAACCAATGCTTCCCTATGGCCCTGGTTCTCACTTAAGCGTTTTACAGCGCGTTTGAATGCGCTGAAAAACGCCCTGCGCTCAAACAAGTTCTTGAGCTTCTTTGGGGCGTTTTGACGCGCGTTTGTGGCCATAGGACACTGCTGTCAATCACACAAACGCGCGTCAAACGCGCGTTTACTATTGCAAAAAACGCGCATAAAAACGCGCGACAAAAACGCGCGTTAAACGCGCATATAAAATGCGCTCAAGTGTGAACCCAGCCTAAGAGGTTAGTAAATCAGCAGTCCTTCCTCCCAACAACATCTGAAATATTCGTCAATAAAGTCACCCAAATGATATTAAATATGCCAGATGTAGCAATCTGCTTGTTTCTAATAGCACAGACAATGCTTATTCAACATCACAGTGAGAGTGTGATTTTCTGTCCTAAAAAAAAAAAACTGTGGCAAAAGCAATATGGCCAGTCCAAGCTGTGGTTAGAGTGACTGGTTTCATATTCCCATGTCTGCAATCGGTCTGATGCTTCAGTTAATTGAGGTAATAATGCTTGAATTAGTCCCAGGCATGCTGGAGGATAGGTTTAAGCGCTTACTGTGCAAATACAGGGATTATTGGACAAAGAGATGAATCTGAACTTCTCAGCAGAGTTTGTGAAATTCTTGCAATTTAAAAATGAAAAACAACAAATGGTCTGGTAGAAATGACACACTGTGGCTGGCTGGTATGAAGGCACATACACAACATATCCTCAGGGAACCCAAATGCACTCACAATGGAGACTCTTCTCTAGTTTCGCACAGTCTGCGTCTAGCAAAAGCTACTTCTTAGGCCTCTTTCACACGACCGTATGGCTTTTTCAGTGTTTTGCGGGCTGCTTTTACCGGATCCATTTTTCCGTTTTGTTTCCATTTCTGTTCCGTTTTTCAGTATGGCGTATACAGTAATTACATAGAAAAAATTGGGCTGGGCATAAAATTTTCAATAGATGGTTCCGCAAAAACGGAACGGATACGGAAGACATACAGATGCATTTCCGTATGTGTTCCTTTTTTTTGCGGACCTATTGACTTGAATGGAGCCACAGAACGTGATTTGCGGGTAATAATAGGACATGTTCTATCTTTCAACTGAACGGAAATACGGAAACGGAATGCATACGGAGTACATTCCGTTTTTTGCAGGACCACTGAAGTGAATGGTTCTGTATACGGAACTCAAAAAACGGAACGTAAACAAAATAAAACGGTTGTGTGAAAGAGGCCTTACTCCTCACATTTTCATCATTACGATCCTCATGGCCAGATGAGGAGCATCATTATTTCCAATACAAGACTGCTTCTAAGGGGCAATGCCATGTGCGATGTAGATCAACTACAATCCGGTTTTATTGTCCATTCCTGTATATACACTGGGCAACGGTCATTAAAATCGCTTGGGAAAAAGAGAATCGTGACAAAAGATTAGCCAGTATGAATGATCCTTCAAGGGACTGACTGTTTAATACTGATGATGTATCCTCAGGATAGGTCATCAGTATGTGATCAGTTGGGGTTCATCAATCTGCTGTTTGAAGAGGGTGCAGCACTGCCTCCTCCCAGCTTTACACTGCCAGCACCATCTATTGAATTGTGGCTGTGCTTGGTATTGCAGGGCAGCTCCATTTACTTGAATGGGACTGAGCTACACCTAAGCCATGTGACCGATAGATGTGATGTCACTGACCATGGAGCAACATGGTCTCTTGAAAAACAGCTGATTAGTGGATAGGTCATAAATATTAAACATTCGGACAACCCCTTTAACTTGTTTGCATCACATGCTGCAAATGTACAGCGCGTGGTCCTGAGCTTTAAAACTTCACCACTGTAAATGGTTAAATCCCTGCGCATGGCAAGGAAAAGTAGTGGCATGCACAGTGCAGTTCATTGGAGGCCGCAGATCCGTAGGTCATATCACAACACCTGGCGCAACCATGGATACAGATGGCATACATTCTTTTACGTATATCTTTTGTTGTATTAGATGAGGTGTGCCTGGGACATGTACTGTCTTTGTTCTCACTTGCATCACGTGCAGTGACTAGTATGGCAGAGCTAAAGAACAGCTCGACCAGTGGAAAACTGCAAAAAAATGATAAACATTTCTTGTCCCAAGAGGTCTTTTATGACCCATGGGGGCACATTATGTTAAAAATATACACAAAAACATAAGGAAAAAGAAATCTATAAAGTGAAAATAAAGAAAAAAACACACCACCCTGTTCACCTGAGCCTATACTGTTTATGTATCAAAATGACTAAAACAGAATAGGGAATCAAGGTTAACACTTCATTTTAGTGTGAATTTGCCAATTTTTCCACTTTTTGTACTTTGCCCCCCCCCTAGAAGACCACTTTTCAGTGCAATTGTAAGTGACCGTCTCAGAGGTTACTGTATATACAGTAGTAAAATCTTTGCATGGCACAAATGGCCATTGTTCTTTCACTATCTATGGACTGTAATGATACATTATTATTAACAGCTGATAAACGCCACTTACCTTTCTGAGTATTAGTCTTCTCCGGATCCTCCAAGTCAAATAAATTGCTATTCATATTATCTGTAGGAGCAGGGATGGTCAACCTGAGGCTCTCCAGCTGTTGCAAAACTACAACTCCCATCATGCCCGGACAGTCTTCAGCTATCAGCCTACAGCAGGGCTTGGTGGGAGTTGTAGTTTTACAACAGCTGGAGAGCCGCAGGTTGGCCATGCCTGTATTAGAGGATAGTACGGTAGCTGTAAACAGTACAATACAATCTGTCATCAGGTGGTCTCTATGTCCCCTCTGTCCTGTCCGTGGAGCTAGTTGTCTTATATTTAGGGAGTATTAACCATCACCTTAATATTGCGATATGACCGTGATAGACAAATCCATCCTTACATGTAGACATCGCACTGCAGAGACTGATTATATGCCACACACATTAGGCCGAATGTACACGGCCGTGTTCCGCGGCCGAGAGCGGTCCGTGGTATGCCGGGCTGGATTCCCGTTCAGAGCAGGAGCGCACGGAGTCATTGGTTGCTATGACGCCGTGCGCTTCATGCCGCCGCTGCACTACAGTAATACACTCGTATAGTGTATTACTGTAGTGCAGCGGCGGCATGAAGCGCACGGCGTCATAGCAACAAACACGGCCGCGTGCATTCGGCCTTAGGCTAACTTCTGTCAACACCACCTGACTGGATGACCTTAGGCCCCTTTCACACGAGCGAGTTTTCCGCGTGGGTGCAATGCGTGACGTGAACACATAGCACCCGCACTGAATCCTGACCCATTCATTTCAATGGGTCTGTGTACATGAGCGTTTTTTTATCACACATCAGTTCTGCGTTGCGCGAAAAACGCAGCATGTTCTATATTCTGCATTTTTCACGCAGTCCTGGTCCCATAGAAGTGAATGGGGCTTCAGTGAAAAACTTATCACATCTGGAAGAAAGTGCGTTTTTCACTGATGGTTGCTAAGACATGTTGTTTGTAAACCTTCAGTTTTTTATCACGCGTGTGAAAAACGCGTCAAAACGTATTGCACCCGTGCGGAAAAAACTGAACAACTGAACGCAATCGCAGACAAGACTGACTGAACTTGCTTACAAAATGGTGCGAGTTTCACTGAACGCATCCGGACCTAATCTGTCAGGCTCGTGTGAAAGGGGCCTTAAAAGAAACTTTCCAATTAGTTATGAAAGGGGTTGTCCTACCAAAAAATAAATAAAATAAATAGAGGCAGAGGGTGTAAAAAATAGGGATGTCCCGATACCGATACCAGTATCGGTATCGGGGCCGATACCGGACATTTGAACGAGTACTTGTACTCGTGCAAATGTCGCCGATACAGCGGCCGATACCTCATGGCCCAGATCAGCGGTGGTGGTGGCTTGTCCCATCTTCTTCCGGGCGGCGGTGGCGCTGTTCCCAGCTGATCGGGGTGTGGGCGGGACTTCTTTGCAGCAGTGTTTTAAGTTCCATGTGGTTTCATGTCGACTACGCACAGACCTGGGGATGGCAGCGGATATTATCCACCTGGGGACGTGCTGGCTCGGCAGCGGCAGGAGGAGGCTGCCCCTGGCTGGGGTTCTGGATATTACCCTCAGGGAGTCAGGGGACTGCAAGAAGCTGGGCTGGAGGTGGAGAGATGGCAGGAGCTGCCGGAGCCCAGGTACTGCAGTCCATTCTTTTGTCTGCCAGCCACATCTGAGTCTGAGAAAGCTGGGTGACCAATATGGCCGCCTCTCATCCAGAGCAGGAGTGGGAGGAGCTGGCATTGAGAACTTCAGGGAAAGTGGGTGACAACCCCTGTGACTGCTGTGATGCTGTTTGCTGTGGTTGTCACCAAGGATCTACCAGACTGGGACCACTCCTACAGTCTGTGAATACTCAGTCGCCTTCATTATGCTAGCGTCGGATCCATCAAAACGTATACCAACTGATGGCATTTGTCAGATGGATCAGGATCCTGATCAGTCTTACAAATGCATTGAAATGCCGGATCCGCCTTTCCGGTGTCATCCGGAAAAACGGATCTGGCATTTCTTTTTTTTCTATTTTTTTGCGGTCTGACCGCAATGCCGGATCCGTTTTGCCGGAACACTGGCACTGGGAGGAAGTTAAAGCCACTTCCTCCCAGGTGCATCTGCATGGGAAGGATTGCAGCAGGCCAGGTGGGTACGGTGCATGAAATGGAGGAGAAATTCTGTTAATTTCTCTCCATTTCATGTTAAAACAGACAAACAATGAATAATAAAATAAGGTTGGGGGGGGGGGGGGAATGGGCATATAATAGTGATCCCCAACCAGTGTGCCAAACTACACCTCCCAGTTTGGCACACTGGTTGGGGATCACTATTATATGCCCATTCCCCCCCCCCCCCCAACCTGTTGCAAAACTACACTGTTGCAAAACTACACCTCCCAGCATGCCCGCACAGCCAAAGGCTGTCCGGGCATGCTGGGAGTTGTAGTTTTGTCACTTTTGCAATAGCTGGAGGCATGCTGGTTGGGAAACACTGGCCCATTCTCTCCCTTCATGTGCCCATTCCCCTCCTTATATGCCAGTGTTTCCCAACCAGTGTGCCTCCAGCTGTTGCAAAACTACACCTCCCAGCATGCCCGGATAGCCTTTGGCTGGGAGTTGTAGTTTTGCAACAGCTGGAGGCCCACTGGTTGGGAAACACTGTTATATGCCCATTTATTAACCCTTGTACAAAAGGAAAAGTAAAGCAGTTGTCCATAGCAACCAAATTCCAGCTTTAATTTTTTTCATTGCTATCAGCAACTGCGCCGCTGTTTCTTTGTACAAGGTTTGTAAATTTAATTAGAATTTGCTGTGAAAACATTACCACACCATAATTGGTATCGGTAATTGGTATCGGTGAGTACTTAAATAAAAGTATCGGTACTCGTACACGGTCTTAAAAAAATGGTATCGGGACATCCCTAGTAAAAAACATTATGAAGGTCACTTAGCGGTGATGACGTGCCGTTCATGTGAATGCCTCTGCAGTGCTGTTCTTGCACACGTGACATGGGCTTTCATAATTTGAGTGACTCTCATTTTGTTTAGTACACTTCCCCTGCCGCTGCTTAATACATTTTACTATTTGGTTGGACAACCCCATTAGGCAAAACTCAGTAATTGGAAGGTTAATGAGATCCACTCACCGGATATTGCTTCTTGGTTGTTTAGTGTTTCCTCTTGTAATGTAAGCAGCCTAGAGGTTGAAACATAGGGAAGAAAGAAAGGAATAAAGGACATACCAGTAAATTAAAATGAAACAGATGTGACTATATCCAGTGAAGTTCAGGAGACCAGCCACAAGATGGAATGACTTTCTACCTGAATGTCTCTGATTTGTGCCCATGGTAATGGGGAGAGCAGAAATGCCCTCTGTGTTTATTCTATGGAACTTGAAAGTTATAGGGTACTGGGTCCTGTCAATAAATTGGTGCCTATGGTGTGGCTGAAAATCTGTCGTTCCAAGGACTTTTTCAGAGGTATTCCTATGTTAGACATTTATGCTAAATCCAAATGCAACCCTCATGTAAAGAACTGATGTCCCATCTCTTACAGGTCAATTCAAGGCACTTGGCTCTTTTTGTAACTCCCACAGACCACAATGGAAAAAGTGGTCAATGATGTCCACTATGAATTAGGTTGTGGGCTTGATAGGTAAGTAATCCAGAGGTAGGACCTGCACCCATCAGGCACGTATGGCATACTTAAACAATGACTAACTTGGGTTTGCTTGGTTTTAGCAAGGCAAAGAAGATGAGGTTGTGGTCCAGTGGTGAGGACCCCTATTGTGAAAATTGTTGCAATTATTATTATTTTCTTTCCTGGTTTCTCTTACCTCATAACCTAGATTTCCTCTACCATAGAACCTAACATAAGGCTAAGAGGGGTCATAATTTGGATAAAGTACATATAGCAAACTGCCACTCTGAATGGGTTTACAGGTGCTGCTACTTTCTACCTAAAAAAAAATCTTGAAATGTTCCACTTTTCATGGCAACGCTCCAGTGGTCCCCTGCAGGTCCAACTTTACTGTGCCAGCACCTGACTACTGCAGTCAATTACTTAAGCTGGATTACACTGCCCAAATATTGGGAACAAACGTTCCTACGAACGCTCGATCCCAATAATCTGCCCATCTAAAGGTGCCGCAGATCACCTGATGAACAAGCAAAATAGTCATTCATTGGGTGAAATGATCGTTGGTGTGGACACCTCAATCATTGTTTCTGGGCAGCAGATCGTGCCGTCTAAACAGCACTCTGTATGGGATGGGGATGAGCGGCAGCAGCAGTGATCACTTGTCCTCATACTGTGGAGGTGATCGCTGCATGTAAATGCAGTGCTTCACCTCCACTTAATGAGCAGCCGACTGTCGAGAAGGAAAGCTAGCTTCCCAACAATCAGCTTCTCTTGGCCCCGTGTAAATCTACATTTACTGGCATCACCTTTAAATTCTTGTTTCCCTTGAATGCTGACTGTGCTTTCACACCACTTTGTATAAATTAATAGTATAAGCGACTATAAGAAACTTTGTTATCTATATTATCAGAGAAAAATGGCTAAAGTTATAGCAGTCTTCATCATCCCCTCTGCTTTTCTAAAATAATGTACACTCTATGGGAAGCAGCTGGTCTTCTCCACTCACCACCCACTGATAATTAGAGATGGAGCATTTAAAGGGGAAAACTAAAAAAACAAAAATGGCAGATACAAGTCCTACAATAGTTAGATATAGTGCTATACACATATGGCAGCTTATTCTGAAACGTTATCTGAAAAGACAGGTACGCTTTAACAGCAGACATCAGGGGACCCAAGTATGGGTACTAGGTAAGTAAGAAGACACTCCTATGTATTTTATTACAAAAGGACTGAAAAGGATTCAACATCACATATGGCTTTTCAGCTGTACTCACATATGGTTATCCACCTGACCATCCCCACAACTGTCCGTCTTCTCCACATTATCATGTTCAGAGTTTTGTTTTGGCGCCTATAAAATATTTACAAATGAAATAAGCTATCCATATTAAAAGGTAATAAAATATGTTGCTTTCTTCCATAAACAGCGCCACACTTGTCCATAGGTTGTGTCTGGTATTGCAGTTCAGCAGTTGGGCTGAGCTGCAATACCAAGTAGACAGGTTTTTCTATTCTGCAAAAGACTATGGAGACCTTTAGAGTCGTCAGCTGTTTTTTGTCCATATGAAACTTGACGTAGCTGCAGACATCAATGTCAGGGCTGAATAGCCCAATGGAATTTATACACTAGCATTGTTTGTAAAAAAAAAAAAAAAAAGATTTGAGGAGCTAGGCAACCCTAGAAAACCCTTTAATAAGCTAGGATTTATCAACCTGTATGAAAATGCGTTGTGAATACCTGGAGCTATTACAAATCACAGCCAGCTCAATCAGAAATCCCGGGGCATGGAGATGGTGTGGATTCATAAGAGTCAAACAGGCAAATGGGCACACAGTGGCACAACCGCTTGCTTCTGACGTTTTTCAAGTGGAGACCCCACTCTTTGACCTCATGCACACGACAGTTGTTTTTATCGGTCCGCAAAACGGGGTTCCGTTGTTCCGTGATCCGTTTTTGTTTCCGTCTGTCTTCCCTTATTTTTGGAGGACCACCAGACATAAAGGAAAGTAAAAAAAAAGGTCTAAGACAGGTTTGCCATGCAAATGATAGGAAAAAAACGGACACGGATGACAATCTTGTGTGCCTCCGCGTTTTTTAGCGGTCCCATTGACTTGAATGGGTCCGCAAACCGTTTTCCACGAAAAAATACCAGGACAGGTTATATTTTTTTGACGGACTGGAACCACGGATCATGGACGCGGATGGCAAACGGTGCATTAGCCGAGTTTTCAACGGACCCATTGAAAATCAATGGGTCCGCAGAAAATCACGGAAAACGGCACAACGGACACGGAATAAAACAACGGTCGTGTGCATGAGGCCTTAGTCGTAGTATAATAGCAAGCAAAATTCAGGCAACTAAGATAGCAGCATGGAGATTTGAAATTTCCTTGAACACAAAACATCTCAGTCTTTAACCCTTCACATGCCATACAGCAGTGAATATACAAACACATTGTAAAGTTAACTAACTTTGAGTGCCAATTCACACAACCCTATTTTTCTGTCCGCAGTTTGGCAGATCTTATGTGGACCCATTCATTTCAAGGGTGCCGTAAAAGATGTGGACATCGTACTGTGTGCTGTCTGCATCCGTACTTCTGTTCCACCGCCCCACAAAAAAGATAGAACATGTCTATCCGTCTTCCCTTATTGTGCGGCGTGTCGGCTGGTCCGGGGCCTCTGCTAATTGAGGCCCGGCTTCTCTGCGGCCTGCCCCCACGTGGTCCCCCCGCGGCTTCCTATACCCCAGCCGGCATCTCGGTTCGGCCAGGGCTGCAGTATGTGGTCCGGCAAGTGGGGGGTCATTTTTGGGGACGGGGCAGGAGTTCTCCACGCTGGCAGCTGGGTGGAATCTGATTGAGGCTTGCTGGCTCCGCCCACTTCCATTTTTTAAAGACACAGACGACGGTTCTCCGATTGGCAGGAGGGTTTCTTGTTAGGCCCACCCCAGGGACTGCTCTGTAACATCCCAAGGTCAAGCCTGTGTCCCCCAATGATACGGATGAGAAAACTAGACTTTTGTACTCATTGTAAAATCTGTTTCTCTTCTGTTCATTGGGGGACACGGCTTCCACCCATTCTCTTGTTTAGGGGCCTTTTCTGGCCTGTGTGGTTCTGGGTTTGTACATAATGTGATTTTCTTATGTCTGGCTTCTCCTACTGCTTTTGCACTAACTGATTTAGCTTAGTCCCTGTAGCTGAAGAGGAGGAGCTCACACCTTTGTGCTTAGTGTCCGCCTCCTAGCGGCAACAGCTATACCCTTGGTCAAGCCTGTGATTTTACGGTAAGTACAAAAATCTAGCTTTCCATCATAGAGAAGGAAGCTTCGATCCGCAAAATGTGGAACGCACAAGGCGGGTATCTAGATACGGTCATGTGAATGAGCCCTAACCCTTTCTTGGCTTCCGCTTTAAATGTACAATGGAAGTCTGGCCTTTAAAAATGGCACCCGCTTGCAAGCGCAGTGGGTGCCATAGCCTCAGGGATTCAGCAGACACTTGGGGTTAATGTCTGCAATTGGCAATAACGCCAATCGCAGACATTTAACCCTTCAGATGCTGTGGTCAATTGTGAATACAGCATCTGAAGTGGCTTTCCCTGGGAGCGATGCACTCCCGGGCCTGAATGGCTCCTCTGTGCCATGATCGGGGAGCTGTTGGTTATATTTGAAAGCCCTGGTCTCTGTGAAGACATATGGCAGACAGAGAAGTGCTAATAATGTAAAATTAAATCTTGTTTCCTGCTCAGGCCCCTAGGAACACAAGTGTTCAACTTAAATATCCATTGGGCCTCTTCATTCAGAAGTTTATGGTGAAGATGTCCCCCTGGTTAGAAGCGCTCACTCATTTTATACCTTGTGCCGCCAGGTGTGAAATGTCCCCATTGTGAACATGGAGTATATGATACAATACGGCAGATAAATACTGCAATGTTTTTTTACTTTTATTTTCTAACTTGGCTAAATCTGAAAGGTGTTTTCAGATCCTGGTTTTAAAGGACACGAAGTGCATCTCACATTTTGTAAATTGCGTGTCCTAAAAGTGATCAAGTAGACTACGTTAGAAGTATTACAGTTAATATGTTAAATTTTAAAAGTAGTGCCATTAACTGTAGAGGTAAATTAGTCTGAAACTCTGACCAGATTGCAACATGCAGATTTACTTTCTCCACATTAATAAAACCCCTTATGCCTCATGCACACGACCGTATTTTTTCACGGTCCGCAAAAAGGGGTTCCGTTTTTCCGTGATCCGTGACCGTTTTTTCGTCCGTGGGTCTTCCTTGATTTTTGGAGGATCCACGGACATGAAAAAAAAGTCGTTTTGGTGTCCGCCTGGCCGTGCGGAGCCAAACGGATCCGTCCTGAATTACAATGCAAGTCAATGGGGACGGATCCATTTGACGTTGTCACAATATGGTGCAATTTCAAACGGATCCGTCCCCCATTGACTTTCAATGTAAAGTCAGGAGTTAATATACCATAGGATCGGAGTTTTCTCCAATCCGATGGTATATTTTAACTTGAAGCGTCCCCATCACCATGGAACGCCTCTATGTTAGAATATACCGTCAGATTTGAGTTACATCTGAAACTCAAATCCGACAGTATATTCTAACACAGAGGCGTTCCCATAGTGATGGGGACGCTTCAGGTTAGAATATACTAAAAAGAACTGTGTACATGACTGCCCCCTGCTGCCTGGCAGGTGCTGCCAGGCAGCAGGGGGCAGCCCCCCCCTGTAGTTAACTCGTTAGTGGCCAGTGGGCCCCCCCCTCCCTCCCCTGTAGTTAACTCGTTGGTGGCCAGTGGGCCCCCCCCTCCCTCCCCTGTAGTTAACTCGTTGGTGGCCAGTGGGCCCCCCCCTCCCTCCCCTGTAGTTAACTCGTTGGTGGCCAGTGGGCCCCCCCCTCCCTCCCCTGTAGTTAACTCGTTGGTGGCCAGTGGGCCCCCCCCTCCCTCCCCTGTAGTTAACTCGTTGGTGGCCAGTGGGCCCCCCCCTCCCTCCCCTGTAGTTAACTCGTTGGTGGCCAGTGGGCCCCCCCCTCCCTCCCCTGTAGTTAACTCGTTGGTGGCCAGTGGGCCCCCCCCTCCCTCCCCTGTAGTTAACTCGTTGGTGGCCAGTGGGCCTCCCCCTCCCTCCCCTGTAGTTAACTCGTTGGTGGCCAGTGGGCCCCCCCCTCCCTCCCCTGTAGTTAACTCGTTGGTGGCCAGTGGGCTTTCTCCCCTCCCTCCCCTGTAGTTAACTCGTTGGTGGCCAGTGGGCCTTCTCCCCTCCCTCCCCCTCCTAATTAAAATCTCCCCCCTATCATTGGTGGCAGCGGAGTGTACCGATCGGAGTCCCAGTTTAATTGCTGGGGCTCCGATCGGTAACCATGGCAACCAGGACGCTACTGCAGTCCCGGTTGCCATGGTTACTTAGCAATTTGTAGAACCATTATACTTACCTGAAGAGCTGCGATGTCTGCGTCCGGCCGGGAGCTCCTCCTACCGGTAAGTGACAGGTCATGTCACTTACCAGTAGGAGGAGCTCCCGGCCGGACGCAGACATCGCAGCTCGCAGGTAAGTATAATGGCTCTACAAATTGCTAAGTAACCATGGCAACCGGGACTGCAGTAGCGTCCTGGTTGCCATGGTTACCGATCGGAGCCCCAGCGATTAAACTGGGACTCCGATCGGTACACTCCGCTGCCACCAATGATAGGGGAAAGATTTTAATTAGGAGGGGGAGAAGGCCCACTGGCCACCAACGAGTTAACTACAGGGGAGGGAGGGGGGGGCCCACTGGCCACCAACGAGTTAACTACAGGGGAGGGAGGGGGGGCCCACTGGCCACTAACGAGTTAACTACACGGGAGGGAGGGGGGCCGGCCGCACTGGCCACCAACGAGTTAACTACAGGGGAGGGAGGGGGGCCCACTGGCCACCAATGAGTTAACTACAGGGGAGGGGGGCCCACTGGCCACCAATGAGTTAACTACAGGGGACGGAGGGGGGGGCCGGCCGCACTGGCACTAATGTGTTAACTACAGGGGGGGGGGGGAACTGCCCCCTGCTGCCTGGCAGCACCTGCCAGGCAGCAGGGGGCAGTCATGTGCACAGTTCTTTTAGTATATTCTAACCTGAAGCGTCCCCATCACCATGGGAACGCCTCTGTGTTAGAATATACTGTCGGTTCTGAGTTTTCACGAAGTGAAAACTCAGCTATGAAAAAGCTTTTATGCAGACGGATCTTCGGATCCGTCTGTATAAAAACTAACCTACGGCCACGGATCACGGACACGGATGCCAATCTTGTGTGCATCCGTGTTCTTTCACGGACCCATTGACTTGAATGGGTCCATGAACCGTTGTCCGTCAAAAAAATAGGACAGGTCATATTTTTTTGACGGACAGGATACACGGATCACGGTCTCGGCTGCAAAACGGTGCATTTTCCGATTTTTCCACGGACCCATTGAAAGTACGGCCACGGATGCACACAACGGTCGTGTGCATGAGGCCTTACACTGTAACCAAGTCTTCCGAGTACTCTCATATTTATGTTCAACAAAAAGACTTGGTGATAGAATTTGGGCGAATGTTTTATCTTTACCCGATGAAAACTGTATTCCACTTTTGATGACATCTGCAAACCCAGGGTGGAAACTCGGCACAGTTTTATTATTTGACAAATATCTCCAAACTGGACTGTAAGCTGAAGAAAAAGGCGAAGGAGAACGTGCCAAAGAACTAATATTTCTAGTACTTGGGGTCATTGGGGATAATGTCCATTTTCTGCATGTAAACAATGAAGAGAATGCAGTGTTCGTATGATCGTCCGATCTGATATTGATGACCTATCCTGAGATAGGAATAAAAAAATAAAAATAAAATATAACAAAAGTGGACAACCCCTTTAAAGTCCACATATTTGGTAAATTCAAAGGGGAAAATTTATCACACCCTGCACTCCAGAATTCTGGCTTCAAAAAAATAATAGCTAAATATTGCGTTTGTAATTTTCTGAAATTATTTGCAGTAAAATTTTGCTCCTTTTTGCATTTTTACACCACTCCTGTTTTGAAAAATTGGGCAGGAAAGTGGGTGTGGTTATCTATGTTAATTGGTTTCACTCCAGATTTATCACTGCCCCTTTAAAAAAAATTTGCAAAATATACCAAACCCTACGCAACATTTGATAAATTTGGCTTATGAAGACTCAAGCAAAACTGACTTCACAAAACTGACTTCACATGATAAATTCCCCCATAGTCTACAACTGGTTCATTCAGTATGTAATACCCAAGTCCATGGGTTAGCGATCAGAGATGACTACTCTACACGCTGAAGCAAACATAGAAAACGGTACAGACGTCAAATAATGTCAGCCCTGTTTGCCGTCTCCTCCACTGAATACTAAAAACCCTGAGAAGGGGATCGTGTTTAGTTTTTGTCACATTTTGTACAGAGCTGCCATGACGTGATCTCACAGCAGAAACCTAGAGAGTGATTAACCCTGGGACCACCACAGGCACTATTTGCAACACAAGATGAGTAGTGGTGGTTCCAGTGGTTCCCATTACTGATTGCTTACACACACTGATTTATGTGCGGATAAGATAAATCAATTAAGCTATTTTCAATGGTAGCTTAAGGCAGGTGGAATGTCTGTGAGCAGTTGTCAGTACATTAGAAAATTAATATACGGTATAACAGAAAAGATTATAAACCTTCAGATACGATGGGGTGTATGGAAGCATCTCTTGAAATTCCTTCTGTATTTCAGACATTAATTGTGCTGTCTTTTTCCAAAAGTGCAAAAGTGTTGTCTATAAAAGCAGAAAGCAAGTAGATAAAGAACAATGACCACACAACAATAATAAATGCTTCTAGTCAAGAACAATGAATGCAGAATTATAGAGTTTTGGCAAGTGCAGGTGTAGATGATTTCTGGAGCTAGGGTCTGTAAGTGCTGGCCAAGTGGCCACACACATTGGCCAAGACGACTGGATACAATTCATTATATAATTACTGAGTGGAAAGTACAGATTTATTTCAGGCGATACATGGAAATATTAGGCCAATGACCCATACTGCCAATGGTAATATACTGTTTGTATATGTCATGAAGCTGAATCTTAGGGTGCTGAATCAAGGCACCCTCCTCTAGAGACTGGAAGAGGGTTTTTTGAAACAACAAAGCAGGGCGCCAAGAGGGAAACCACTAAAAGAGATATATATTGTAGGGTGAAAGTAGGGGCTGCCAAGGGTGGCTGGATGCGTACAACAAGCTACTGCATAAATGAAAAGTGGATGCATAAAAAACAGGGGTCCACCACCCAGACGGTGCCAAACCTTGTGGGGTCCCGGAACCAGGACTAAAAAGTGTAACAATAAAGTAAAATTAAAGGAGAATAGATATTAAAGTTCTAAAATGTCGTATTGTTCTTGCGGAATCAATAAAATCAATCTCGATCAGATGAGATAAAGGTGACTTACTTTACTGAGGAGGAGGTCAATGGGATGAAGCTCAAGACACCCAAGGACCAAAACCTCCCCTGCCATGATCGTTTGTAGTATTGTAGGAAATAAACACGGCTGTGTCCAACACTTCTGGTGCTTTTCCTCTTTTTATTTCTTCAAAAATCACAGGTGGGCTCAACGCGTTTTGGAGGAATACAAACCCCCTTCATCAGGAGCAGTGTGAGCAAGTATAAAACAGCTACAAGCAGTATTAAATATATAACTCACCATTGGGCTTTATATATCTGGCTTGATAATGCCATGTGCTGGGTAGGAGGTGGGAAAGATGTCACTTCCTGTTGGAGATAAATGTGCTGGAACGCACATTTAAATGGTGTAGGACATATAAAAAGAAAAAAATTAATTGGGGCTAAAATGGTGGAGGGCTAAAACATGGTGGCAGGGGTGGTGGGGAGTGTACAGGGTGATTGGGTAGTGTGTAGATGGCACTCTATCAGCGTATCGAGCAGGATCGTACAGGACTTCCGGTCCCGATCATAGTGGAATGCATTTGTGGAGCGCACCTACACTTCCGGTTTCCGGTGGTGTGACTTTCTGGTGGATGGAATGCACCAGTGGAACGCTTAGGATCGCGATCCTCTACTCCTATACTTGGGTTTGTGACCAGGGGGATCGAATTGTCCCCAAGTGTCTCTATTATCAAATAGGCAGTTGGATCTCGGACAATGTGAAAACATATTTTTTTTTTTAAGGCTTGGAAAAGATAAAAAAATAGTATATTCAAAAATAGTGTTAAGAAATGTAGTATTACAAAAATGCAAGGGTGGTGTTGCTGACTTGTCTGGATGCTTAGTGGTATATATAGCTCATTAGCATATATTCTGATAAATAAAGCTCATTTGCATACATTATGGTGAATAGAATAAGAACACAGGTTTCTGACATGACATGAAAAATCGATATAAAAATGTAGCACACTATATATTGTAGGGGTTTAGCTCTTCTCCGGGGGTGAATCACACAAATATCGTCGCCAGACACCAAGTTTCTGGTCCAAACATCACTTTATTTGGCTCCTCAGCAATCCAAACATAAATGGTACAAAATAAACACCTGCCCGGCTGGGCTCTAACTAAACATATGATATCCTGACTCACCTAAAGTCACAGTTCACACCCTGTGAACACATGCGGCTTTGTCAGCCAATGTCCCACAGCCTCCTGGCTGTACAGAGCACAGTACGCCCACTGTCTCCAGTTCAGTATTTCTTGTGGGGGATTGGGGCTCAGTAGTCTGCCTGACTATGGCCCTGCGACCCTCCCAGGCGTCGCTGCGCCCCCCAACTCCAGGCTATCTCCCAGCCTTGTGGTCCCTCAGCCTTGCCCAGCTGAGACCACACAGACAGAGCCTCCAGGCCTCTGTCCACAGGTAACACACTACCCCCTTTCTGACACTCTGGGAGGTGCCTTATGCCAGGCTGATTACCTCCAGCTTCTCTCACCTGTGGTGGAACAGGGGTGTGGACCACACTATCCATCCCTTCCTTGCCTCTAACCTGAGTGAGACCTGTCACTGTCTCACAATATATATATATATATATATATATATATATATATATACATACATACACACACACACACACACACACACACACACACACACACACACATAAATACATATAAAAATAAATACATAAATTTGATGATGAAATAAAAATATATATATACACTGCTCAAAAAAAATTAAGGGAACACTTAAACAACACAATGTAAGTCAATCACACTTCTGTATAATCAAACCTGAGTGAGACCTGTCACTGTCTCACATATCCCCCCCCTTTGTTCAAGCCCGTGAGGGTGAACACCTGCATAACCACGGGAGGCTGGTGAGAGTGTATCAACCTGGCCTGGACGTGGGGAACAGCCACCCACCCTGCTCTTTGGCTGCTCCCAATAAGAACCGGCCCAGATTGGCTTTACAGCCACACTAAGTAACCCAGTGTCAGCGAGCACTAGCTGCCGCTGACACAGAAAATTACCGGTTCTTATTTCACCGAGGCCAGGAACCTCGGTGACACGTACCTTCCCTTTGTTCTGCCAGACCCATGCCAGCAGAGCTTGGTTTATCACCAAAACCAACATCTTGCCTAACCGAAACTGCCTAAAGGCCTCATGTGCCCATCTCATGACCAGATACTCTTTTCCCATTCTTTCCCGAGTGATAATGATGCGCTGTCGTATATTTTGATCTCTCTCTCTTTTTAGATCCTCTGGCTCCTGTACATGCGCCTCACGTCCTTTCTTGGACTGCTGCAGCTCTTGCCTGAACTGTTCCCAGTCATGGTCATATCCCAACACTTTCTCCTTTGCTTTGCAGGGCTCCTTCAGCAGAGCATGCTTGCCCCTACTCGCTTTTACGTGCATCTGGGTCACTTCTTCCTTCTTTCCAACAGTAGTTACTCCAGCTACTATGGCAGTTTTAGAGACCTCTGCTTCTTTAGCGGCTTTTTCCACTTCAGCCGCGGCTCCCTTTGGCTTAACTTTGGTCTCTGTAGAACCTGGGGACTTCATGTCAACCAACATATCGGCCTTAACTTTTTCACTCTTTGTCTTCTTGAAGTCTCCAGTCTCTTTGACCGCCTTCTCATCATTCTCGGACATGGCACCATACACTTGCCCTGTTAACCCCTCCCCCTCTTTCTCATTGAGGCAGGAGGCACCAGGGTCTTCAGCAGACTCCTCGTCTTCTGTCATTTTCTCCAGAGGCTCACCCAGGACCCTGTTCTCATTTTGTGGAGAAGTCAGGAGATATAGCCCATTGTAATAACGCGGATCCGAAAACTGATCGTTCACCTCCTCGTACTTCTTCCCCAGCAGGCTGCTGGCTATTTGGAAGGCCTTGTATGCAGAGGGGACGTCTTCCAGGCCTAGGCTACACGCTACCACGGGTCTGTGGTCTTCGGCATCCACATCAGCCCCATCATCTATTTTAGCAGAAGCATCTTCCATCTTCTCTGCCACAGCCAGCACCACAGTGCCACCCTCTCCAGTCCCATTTTTAACAGGCTCTGGCTTCTTGACATCTTCCAGAGAACTCTCCTCTTCAGGTTTCTCACCTTCCACCTGCTGTTTGAGAGCACACTTAGATTTCTCCAACTCATCTTTTAAGCGCATGAGATTTTCAGTCTCTGCTCTGAGTTGCTTGTTCAGCCTCTCCAATTCAGCATGCTCCTCAAGTGCTTTTTCCAGGGCTTTAGCCAAGGAGAGGGCCCTGGTCTCCTTTTCCCAAGCATCAGTCTCTGTTTGGTCACGTTTTTCACCATATCGAGCCGAGATGTATTTCTCTTCAGCTAGGAGCCAGTCACATTTCTCCTGTTTCTTCGCTGGATTAGACATAACTTGCTTCTGGTGGTCCAGGTCCACCATCAGATCATCCAATCCTTGCTGAAGTTTGTTCTTGGTTTTCTCCACCTTTTTGTATGTCACACCCTGTTTCTCCAGGCGCTGAACCACCAACTCCATGTTTTTCAGCAGTTTCTTTTCAGCTTTTTGCACAAGCTTGTGGGAAGTGCCCCGCTTTTTGGCCTCCGGTTCCAGCTGCTCCTTGCTCGGCTCTGCTGCAGCAGATGTAGGAGTATCACCATTCTCTTTCTGGCTCTCCTTCTTTGCCCTTTCTGAAGCCTTCTTCAGTTGCTCTGTGAAGACAGCTAGTCCCGTCTCTAACGTTTCTAGGGAGCGTGAGGAGAGAGATCATCCTCCTGTTTGCAGCTGTACTGTCGTGTCAAGTCACCTACAACTGTCTGGATATGGGCTTCAGACCCTAGGCTGACGTCACCCGACTTAATTCTCATCTCGTCAGATATAACTGTCTGGTCGCTACTAGTAACCATCTTTGTTTCACAGGACCTTGACATGGTAGCTTCACTCTCTGGGTTGCTATCGGTCACAGCACATACGTCACCTATACCGCTCGTGTCATTATTAATTCTGACTTCTAGGGGCACCGATGAGCTAATCCCCACCTGGGACACTTCCTTAGTAACCAACCAACATTGTGGAGACTGCATTTCCCCCTCTGGTACGTGCGGTACACCCTCTAACCCTATCATATTCTCCGGCATCTTCAAACACTGAGCTGGAGCTGGGCTTTGCTCCACACTACTTATATACAGGTCTTCAAACTTTTTGATTACGTCATATCGCGCTTCATGAAACATAGCAGATGCAGAAAATAAAGTTTTATCATCATTTACATTTTTACCACCAGGGGGCGCTTCTCCCCTGACCACAACCTGCAACGGAAAAGTTATATCACTGTCACCACATATTTCATATGACATCATATTTTCCTTATGCATTTCTGCACTTTTGTTACCATCACTTTGCACTTGACCAGCACCATTGTTTCCAATGGTCAATATTCTTTCCCCATGCAGGTCAAAGTGCAGCTCCCTTAGATCCTCACTTAAAGGGACAGGTACAGGTTCTGCAGGAGTTTCGTCACTATCTGCAGAAGTGTCTACCTTACCCCACAGCAACAAACCGATATCACGGCCCAACACTCCCTCATGCATGAGCGTATCTGTAACATCAAGTTCATCAGTCTCTGTTCTCAATGGAGTCTCACGCTCAGTGAAAATCTGCGGATAGTCCTTATCCCCACGACTGTCCAGCACCTTTAATATTTTACCAGTCTCAGGTTTGAATATTGTGCTATCTCTTACCCGGGCTAGCATGGGATCCCGGATCCTTGTCATCCCAAAACTAGCTTTGGTCATGGGCAACTGAGGTAACACAGAAACCTTCTCCCCTGTAGATTTCTGCGAGGGAGCGATCACAGCAGGCTTATCCGCCTGTCCAGACACAGACTTATTACCTACCGGCCCAGCAGGTATCCCCTGCCGCCGGCTCACTGTCACTGGGTCTGCCACATAGTTAGTAACAGGAACAGTCTTACCCTTAGTTATCAACCATTCTGGTAAAGCAGTGACATTCTCTCCCGCAGACTCATCAAGGTTGTGGTTGCTCCTAGCAACAGCTTTACTGCACCTCCGCACTTCCTCTCTAAGACTCCGGACACAGTCGCAGGGAAGATATGCACTCCTGAGAACCACGCCGCTCTCCACCTCTTTGTCTTCCCGACGGTTGCCCTTGGCAACGGCATATCTTTGCCTTTTATCAGGAACTCCGCTCCACAACTGCCCAAACAACGGAAAGTCCTTGCCCAGTACAAATTCCACTTCCAGTGTCTCACATTTTAACAGCTCCCATTGCACAGAGCCATAGTCCGTCACAAAGGTCAGTGACACCGTAGTTTTTGTCTCTGGCCCCCTTTTTACAAAGTCCAGAATATTAGGCAGGACCCGAGACACTTGCTGGCGGGAGTCTAGACTGACCCCCAGCGGGATTCCGCCGATCACTAACTCGCAGGATTTCTCCCACGGGCTATACCATTTTGCAGCCATTTCCACTGCTCAGTCTCTTGTACTGGGCTTCTGGCCCTTTAAATCCTGCACGGTTTGCACCACAGAAAAAAAAAAGTCCAGTTTAACACCAGCAGTCTCTGCTCTGCAAACTAGCAGGCTTCCAGCACTTTTACTTATCAGCAGGGACACCTGCCCGCATCCGACACCAATTGTAGGGGTTTAGCTCTTCTCCGGGGGTGATTCACACAAATATCGTCGCCAGACACCAAGTTTCTGGTCCAAACATCACTTTATTTGGCTCCTCAGCAATCCAAACATAAATGGTACAAAATAAACACCTGCCCGGCTGGGCTCTAACTAAACATATGATATCCTGACTCACCTAAAGTCACAGTTCACACCCTGTGAACACATGCGGCTTTGTCAGCCAATGTCCCACAGCCTCCTGGCTGTACAGAGCACAGTACGCCCACTGTCTCCAGTTCAGTATTTCTTGTGGGGGATTGGGGCTCAGTAGTCTGCCTGACTATGGCCCTGCGACCCTCCCAGGCGTCGCTGCGCCCCCCAACTCCAGGCTATCTCCCAGCCTTGTGGTCCCTCAGCCTTGCCCAGCTGAGACCACACAGACAGAGCCTTCAGGCCTCTGTCCACAGGTAACACACTACCCCCTTTCTGACACTCTGGGAGGTGCCTTATGCCAGGCTGATTACATCCAGCTTCTCTCACCTGTGGTGGAACAGGGGTGTGGACCACACTATCCACCCCTTCCTTGCCTCTAACCTGAGTGAGACCTGTCACTGTCTCACAATATATATATATATATATATATATATATATATATATATATATATATATATATATATATATATATATATATATATACATACACACACACACACCTATAAATACATATAAAAATAAATACATAAATTTGATGATGAAATAAAAATATATATATACACTGCTCAAAAAAATTAAGGGAACACTTAAACAACACAATGTAAGTCAATCACACTTCTGTATAATCAAACTGTCCACTTAGGAAGCAACACTGAGTGACAATCAATTTCACATGCTGTTGTGCAAATGGGATAGACAACAGGTGGAAATTATAGGCAATTAGCAAGACACCCCCAATAAAGGAGTGGTTCTGCAGGTGGTGACCACAGACCACTTCTCAGTTCCTATGCTTACTGGCTGGTGTTTTGGTCACTTTTGAATGCTGGCGGTGCTTTCACTCTAGTGGTAGCATGGGACGGAGTCTACAACCCACACAAGTGGCTCAGGTAGTGCAGCTTATTCAGGATGGCACATCAATGCGAGCTGTGGCAAGAAGGTTTGCTGTGTCTGTCAGCGTAGTGTCCAGAGCATGAGATGCCGTGGAGAACGTTCTGCTGCCTGCAACATCCTCCAGCATGACCGGTTTGGCATTGGGTCAGTAATGGTGTGGGGTGGTATTTCTTTGGAGGGCCGCACAGCCCTCCATGTGCTCACCAGAGGTAGCCTGACTGCCATTAGGTACCGAGATGAGATCCTCAGACCCCCTGTGAGACCATATGCTGGTGCGGTTGGCCCTGGGTTCCTCCTAATGCAAGACAATGCTAGACCTCATGTGGCTGGAGTGTGTCAGCAGTTCCTGCAAGACGAAGGCATTGATGCTATGGACTGGCCCGCCCGTTCCCCAGACCTGAATCCAATTGAGCACATCTGGGACATCATGTCTCGCTCTATCCACCAACGTCACGTTGCACCACAGACTGTCCAGGAGTTGGCAGATGCTTTAGTCCAGGTCTGGGAGGAGATCCCTCAGGATACCGTCCGCCACCTCATCAGGGCATGCACAGGCCTTGTAGGGAGGTCATACAGGCACGTGGAGGCCACACACACTACTGAGCCTCATTCTGACTTGTTTTAAGGACATTACATCAAAGTTGGATCAGCCTGTAGTGTGTTTTTCCACTTTAATTTTGAGTGTGACTCCAAATCCAGACCTCCATGGGTTGAAAAATTGGATTTCCATTTTTTTATTTTTGTGTGATTTTGTTGTCAGCACATTCAACTATGTAAAGAACAAAGTATTTCAGAAGAATATTTAATTAATTCAGATCTAGGATGTGTTATTTTTGTGAGCAGTATATATATATATATATATATATATATATAAAAGAAAAAATAATTATATATAAGTACCATGTATCCTAATCATGATTGTTATATTATTTCTAAAGGCATTAATAACAAAAAGGAAAAGTGCTGGAGGTTAAAATGATGGTAAAAAGACCAGAAAAATAATTAAAAGACCATAGTGGTAAAAACTGTGATGATAAATAACCATAATGATAGACATATAGTTGTTGACATTCGTGAAAGGGATTATTAATGTTTATAGAGAGAATAAAGGGGCCTAGGTTCAATACTATTGTAATTCTCTTATACAGTACCAGCTAGTAGGTATACTCAAGGGGACTCATTCAACCCGAAAGGATGTATTCAGGCGGAAAATCCAGAACATCTCTTTCCTGCATAGGCCTTGATAGGATTGAGTGATCCATTCCAAGGGGGTGACACGGAGTAGGGAGGGATCGCCGTCATGATGAGTGGAGAAATGTCTTGAAACACTGTGTGAGAACCTTCCTATTGATATTAGAGCGGTGTTCATTCATTATTTCCCGTAAAGTCTGTGTGGTCCTGCCTACATGTAGTAAATAGCACGGGCACTGTAATAAATAGATGATGTTGCTGGTGCCACAATTCATATTATGTTTTAGGTGGAATGTTTCATTGGAGGATGTCTATATCTTTCCTGTTGTGAGTAATTATGTCGCAGCATTTACATTTTTTATTTTTACACCTGTAGGCCCCTTTTGAAATTGAATCTATTTTACCTTTTTCTTTAAACAGAGTAAGTTGTAGATTGTCTTTTGTGGTCTTGATTTTAGGAAGGGATGGAGCGATCAGGTTTGTTAGGGTCTGTGCTCTCCGGTATGTTACGATGGGATAGGGCAATAAATCTTTCTTTAGGATGGGGTCTTTCTTGAGTACACCCCAATGATTGTTTAATATCTGTCGGATTTTCGTATGTTCTGAGTTGTATCTTGTTATTAGGCTATATTGGAAATTCTTTTGGGAATGTTTGAGGATAATCCCTTGTGTTTGTGTGGTTTCTGTCTGTTTTGGTTGGAAGGCCTCATTTTGATTCATTTTAAAGGATAACTGTCACACTTAGACCCTAATTTCAATTTTCATATATGTAGTTGCTAATAACATGATATTCCAGAATCAGTTACTATTAGACTGACTTACCCCATATTTAATAAGATTCAGCCCTTAGCAACCAGTCTGCATAAAATTGCAATCTCACTATTCAGTTAAGATGGCCGCCACTGCCCTCACTCTGAGGCTAATCCCGCCTGCCCTTACTAGCCAGTAACAATAGCCCCCCAAAAGTGTCAGTAACCAGAGCCCTCCCCCCTAAAGGGTTAATCTCCTGCAGCACAGAGGGGTCCTCTTACCACATGTTGCTTTCATTTATACACTGAGCAGATGGCAGATCTCTCTTCCCTGCTCTGCGCTGTTTCAACTCTGCCTTCTCCAGCTCTGCTGAGTGAGGGAGCGTCTGCCAAGCGCAGGGACAGGGAGAAGTGCACACAGCCCAGGCACTGTTATCAGCTGCTGGGGAGGACCTGGCTTTAATCATTTACTTACAGTCCCTGGCTGTCAGTAATCTGACCTTGCACACAGCCTGCTTCTGTCTAAAAAAGAGCTGTCTATTAAGTTGGTGGGCAGGGCTAAAAAAAATTCAGAGGTGTTGCTAGAAACGGAATAGGTAGATATATTACAAGTGGATTTATATCCTACAGGGTTGGGCTGATCTAGCAAAGTGGGTGGGGTGGTGGGGAGGTACGATGGGGCTACAAAGTAGTGGGTATTGGGTTCCAGGAGATGTTTTGGTCCATGGATTAAGGAGTTACCTACAGAGGTTGGTGTGGCGTATGTTGATAGATTACCCAAATCCACAATTTCACCAGGAGCTGCGGAGTCTCTTGTAGGAGAGTTTGGAGTCTGTTGTTGATTTGGATTGGGTGCAGGGCTTCCGGTCGAAAGTGGTAAGGGGCTAGGTGTTTTAACTACTGTTTGTGGTTCAGAGTACATCCTAGAGGTGTTATGGATATTTTGGATTGATGAAGGAGATTTTAGTTTGGTTGGGTCTATGTCGTTTTTGCTAGAGATCTTGCTGTTGAAAAAGGTTCTCGTGTTTTGTAACTTATTATGGGGAGGGGCTTTGTGGTTGGTGCTGGGGCCAAAGGGGGGAGGAGGCTTGAAGGGTATCCTGGTATTGGTCGAGGTTATTAGGTGGGAGGGGATATGTTTGGGCCACTGTACTTCACTTTCATTCTTCTCTCCCAATTTCTAATTTTATTTGTTTGATAATCTATCATATCCCTCTCTAATTTTCTACACTTGGTCCTTACTTCCCCATACTCGAATTTCCTAAACATTTCTTTAGAGAAAAGGGCTACCCTAAAAATCTAATAACTGTATCAACCAAAAGAGCCCTTAAAATGAATCAAAAAGAGGCCTTCCAACCAAAACAGACAGAAACCACACAAACACAAAGGAATATCCTCAAACATTCCCAAAATAATTTCCAATATAGCCTGATAACAAGATACAACTCAGAACATACGAAAATCCGACAGATATTAAAACAAACATTGGGGCGTACTCAAGAAAGACCCCATCCTAAACAAAGATTTACCGACCCTAAAAAACCTGATAGCTCCATCCCTTCCTAAAAACAAGACCACAAAAGACAATGTAGAACTTACTCTGTTTAAAGGGAACCTGTTATCAACTTTATGCTGACCACACTGAGGTGAGGGCAGCATAAAATAGTGACAGAAATGCTGATGTCAGTGGTGTGTCACTCATCAGCTAAAAGTAAGTGGTTGCCGAGAACCAGCATCATAATCATTACAGGCCACGAAAAGAGTAAAATCTACCTGAGAAGAGTCATGGTTATTCATAATCTCCTGCTCTCCCCGTCCATCTGCTGATGATTGGCAGTTCTCTCCTAGAGAGAAAGGGAGAAAACTAGGTAGAAGACTGTCAGTCATCAGCAGGTGGGCAGGATTTCATGAATAACCATGACTCTTCTCAGGTGGCCGTGACTCTTTTCCAGGCCCAGTCTGCAATGATTGTGATGTTGGTTCTCGGCAACAACTTACTTTTAACTTTTAAATGACCGACCACTGAAATCAACTCACCTGTCTCTACTTTATTCTGCTGTTAGTATGGGCAGCATAAAGTTGATGACAGGTTCCCTTTAAAGAAAAAACGAGATTTTTGTATAACTTACCAGTAAAATCTCTTTCTCGCTCTTTCCTTGGGGGACACAGAAGACCTTGGGTATAGCTCATCTCCATAGGAGGCGTGACACTAAGTGAAAGCTGTTAAGCCCCTCCTCCACAGCTATACCCTCAGCCTGGAGAGAGAGACTGCCAGTTGCGTGTCCAAGCAGTGAGAAAAGGCAAAGTCCAACAAGGAACCAACAAGCCAACTACCCAACGGGTAACACAAACTCGGAAACCGTGTAGAGAAAAACAATGAATGGGTGGGTGCTGTGTCCCCCAAGGAAAGAGCGAGAAAGAGATTTTACTGGTAAGTTATACAAAAATCTCGTTTTCTCGCCCAGTTTCCTTGGGGGACACAGAAGACCTTAGGGCGTTCAAAAGCGGTCCAAAAGGGGAGGGACCACAGCTCCAAGGCGAAGCACCCGAAGGCATCAAGGAACCGCCGCCTGCAGACCCAGGCGGACCAAGGCAGCATACGCCGAAGCCAGAGTATGCACCCTGTAGAACTCTGTAAAGCGTGCAAGGAAGACCTGTGGCCGCCTTGCTCAATGCATGGCCGAAGCCCAATGCCTCCGGCCCAGGAGGCACCGACCGCTCTGGTGAAATGAACGGTGACAGCAAAGGCAGAATCCTGCCCTCGGTGCGGTAACCTCAGCAATAGCCAATCTGATAAAGCGGAGGAAAACCACCCTGGAGTCCGTCAACTCTAAGCGCGGACCTCCAGGAAACCCAAGAGACCGAACGTCGACAAGAGTCGGAGATCTCCAAGTAAAACCGGCAAGGCCCAAACAACGTCCAAATCGGTGAAGTGTTGAAGCGAAAGGCAACACCACCTTCAGAAGGAAGGCACGGGATGTAGAAACAGCCCTGTCCTGGGAAAAGACAGAAGGCTCAGAACAAAAAAGGGGCCATTCAGGCACCCGTCAGAGACACGACTGATACGGAAACACAACCGTACAGGACAGGCGGGGTAGAGAGAACTTCTGTAACGGCTCCAAGGAAAAAATTAGAGCGCCGAGAGCTCAGTATGTAGTTCCCAGGGCGGTACCGAAGTACAGTACAGAGGAACCCAAGAGCCATTTCGAGTAAGAAGGTCTTGACAGGCCCAGAGGGCCGGGGAACGCTGGAAGAGGAAGAACAGCGCTGACACTTGACACCTCAAGTAAAGGAATCCCAGTCCCAGGTCCAGGCCGGACTGGAAAAAAGACAGAACCATGGGGAGAGAAAAAGTCAGAGTGGGGAATGCACAGCTTCCCACAGAACCCCAGACAAAAAAACCATAAGTCTTACGACAGATCCTGGACGAAAATACAGCCAGGAGCGGACAATAGCGAACCCGCTGGAGTCGCCTGGCAAGCGGGCGAAAACCCAATGTGATCAGGCGCAGACCAGTAACACGGGCAGAAGTCGACAAAACTGGTCCCGTCGGCCCCCGAGCAATGTTGTCCCGTATCCACCCGAGTGGGGGAGCAGAAGGACAGACGGAACGGAACCAAAGGGTCCGCCCAGCATCCGCCAGATGCCAGGACAAGACAGGCTAAAGTCCATGCTGATGTAGCCATGTTCTACAGTCCCGGTGTGGGAGATCAAAGGACAATCTGGACCGAAAGGTAGTCCCCCCAAGTTACCGAGAAGGTAAGTCTACAGCAGGACCATTGTCTTAGAATGGACCACGCAATCTGCACTCAGCGGAAGGACAGAACGCGGTAGACTCGGTAAATAGGCACAGCTAATACAGCCAGTGTGAACAAGGAAGACAGTACGAGGCCAAAAGGAACACCGGAACCATCCACATGAACAACCATGCTCTCCCCAGAGGGGAGGACAGTGAAGGAACAGCCTCTGAAGTCTGGCGGGACAGAAGCCACATCGGAGTGATCTGTACCGAGCGGGAGCCAAACAGAGCCAGCGAGATAAGGTAGTCGAGACAGAGGCCGGCATAACACCCTCCAACCGAACGGAGGAGTGGGCAACAGGGAAGCCATAGGACAGCTCAAAAGCAGAACCCTGCTACACTGTGAGATGCCCGATTCACCGCCTCGCAGAAGGCGAATACCCTGAAGAACCCAAGGTGGAGGTCCTCCGACCTGGGTAATCGAGCACCCAAGAGAATTTGGGTGACCTTCCCGAGAAAAGCGGCCCGCACCTGGTAGCAGATCAGACTGAAGCGTAGAGGCGCCAAGAGGAAGGACTCATACCACACTACATCCGAAGAGGAGGAAATTTGAGCAGGCAAGGGAACCGCAGTCCTGCCAGAGCCAACGAAGAATTCGAGGGGCGCTCCAGACAACAGCACTCTCGACCATGTGACCACTAGCGCAGGGAAGCAATACCGCGGAAGGACGAATGGGCACGCATCTAGGAACCACGAACACTCCCTGGGATGAAGGGCCAACTAAATGAATGAGTACCACCCAGCTCTGTGCAGCATAGAGCAAGTAGAGCCCGTCCGGGTCAGGTGGACAGAATGAACTCCTTAGAGACGAGTGCAAGGCTTGCGGCAAGCATCGTATCCCAAGAAAACAAAAGTATGCCGCAGGAAACAGATGAGGCATATGTACGAGCAGCCCGTAAGCAGTGAAAAGGCCAACCCACCTACAAGAGGAGAAGGCATACACGGCCCAAACAACGCACAAGAACGTCCGCTCACTGCAAAAAGGTTAATTCAGCGAAAAAGGGGGCTCGCCACAGAGTGCCACAGCATGTACGTAATTGCAAAGTGCAACCTGCAAGGGAGTTATGCACAAGCCTAGTATAGCATGCGATGGAACGCAAGCAGTCCGCCCCGAAAGGGGGGAAATTGTATCTGGCAAACTGCAGTCGGCAAGAGTGCAAAGGCCGGTCCCAAAAGGGAGTGATGCCTAAGGCCATACCTACTTCAGAGAAGCAGGACATACCCTATAATCCAGCAGGAACGCAGGAGGTCCACCTAGTGAAAGGGGAACATGCACAGGGTTATCCTAGCATTAAGTGAGTGTGCAATAATACACCCAACACTGACTTAGCGAGAGTGCAACTACTCTGCCAATGAAGGGGGACATGTACAGGTCCAGCACAGCCATACAAGGACAGCCGTGAATCTCATGAGCGTGCCAAATTCTGCCCATGGACTGTGGGGTGGTCACGCACAAGGCCAGCACCGTATCCAATGGGAGTGCAAGCGTTCCACCCATGTTAGAGGGCCATGCTCATGGCCAGCAAGGTATCCGGTGAGAGTGTAGCATGCCGCCCAGAAAAAAAGGGGGGGTAATGCACATGGCCAGCATCTCATCCAGGGAGAGTGCGTGCACCCGCCATGTATGGGAGTCATACACATGGCCAGCAACGTACTGGTGAGAGACAAACACAGTCAGTGATAATGTGTGTATGTCACCTGAGGAAGGAAGGCATGCCCATGGCAGGCAGCGAATCCAGCGAGAGTGCGTACACCGCCCACGGAAGAGGGGTCATGCATATGGCCGACAGCGGATCCAGCGAGAGTGCAAGCACCCCGCCATGTATGGGGTACATGCACATGGCCAGTAACGTACCTGCGAGAAAACAACCACAGACAGAGGGATGTATGTATGCTGCCTGAGTCATGCCTATGGCTGGCAGCGAAACCAGTGAGAGTGCAGCATAGTAACATAGTACATAAGTACATCATAGCCCATCAGAGAGAGTGCAGCGTTCCGCCTATGGAAGGGGGTCGTGCACATAGCCAGTACCGTATCCGGTGAGAGTGCAGTATTCCGCCTAAAAAGGGGGGTCATGCACATGATCGGCAACCAATTCAGTGAGAGCGCTGCGTTCCGCCCATGGAAGGGGGTCACGCGCATGGCCGACAGCGAATCCAGTGAGAGCGCTGCGTTCCGCCCATGGAAGGGGGTCGTGCACATGGCCGGCAGCAAATCCATAGAGAGTGCAGCATTCCGCCTATGGAAGGGGGTCGTGCACATGGCCAGCACCGTATCCAGTGAAGGTGCAGTATTCCGCCTAAAAGGGGGTCATGCACATGGCCAGCCGGCAGCCAGGGAGAGTGCAGTATCCCGCCTAGGAGGGGGGGGATGCACATGGCAGGCACCATAACTGGAGAGATGATGAATGCTGCCTACGGAAGGGCCGCATGCACTTGGCCAGCGCCGTATCCTGGAAGAGGGCAGGAAAACCGCCTAAAAGGGGAAATGCCCTAGCAGCGACGCAGGTTGGGAGCGCAACACTATGCCGCCTGTGGAAAGAGGGCATGCAGACATGCAGCACTACTGATGAGGCTGCAGCGTCCTGCGCAGTCCAAAAGAAATCTGTTGTTAATATATATATATATATTTATTATTATTATTTTTTTTTTTTATTAAAAACACAGCCTCTCTGAGGCTAAAGGGGGCCACCATATAGGGGCACAGATAGTCAGGAAAAAGGAAAAAGGGGGGCCAGCCATACAGGCCCATTGGGATCCGGCCTGTACCCAAAGGGTTAACATGGATCCGGCCTGGAGGGCGGCGCTGCGATCCCCTGGGGGCGGAGGAACCTCCCGGCGGGACAAATTCGCGCCTGGAGAAGTTCCCGCCCCCTCCACCAGAGGCCGGAATTTTGCAGCCTAGTAGGCCGTGAAGCCGGGGTCTAAATTTGCGGCGCCCGGTATGTACCGCCGGGACCTGAGGCGGAGTGGCGCATCAAACCGGCCGCGGGTGCCCACCCCGCGGGCCGGTCGGAATTGCGGCCCAGCAGGCCGCGAAGCCTGGGCCAAAATTTGCGGAGCCCCACCGACCGGCACCGACGGTCGGCCGGGGCCTGCTGGGACAAGGCCAGCACCGTATCCACCTAGAAGTCAAGCCCAAAGCCGGCCGCGGGAGCCCACCCCGCCGGCCGGAAGAGTCAGGGGCCCAGAATGGCGGCTTGCCGGCCGCGGGAGCCCACCCCGCCGGCCGGAAGAGTCAGGGGCCCAGAATGGCGGCTTGCCGGCCGCGGGAGCCCACCCCGCCGGCCGGAAGAGTCAGGGGCTCGGAATGGCGGCTTGCCGGCCGCGGGAGCCCACCCCGCCGGCCGGAAAAGTAAGGGACCCGGAGTGGCGGCCTAGCAGGCCGCGGAGCCTAGGCTAAGATTTTTGCGGCGCCCGGCCGCACCGGAATACCAATGTCGGCCGGAGGCGAGGCCTTACTCCACAGCCGTCAGGAGCCTCAGGCCTGGAGCAACACTCCGGTAGGAGATGTAGGGGGGGACCCAGAGACCGGGTGCCTGTGCTGATAGAGAAATAAACTATGTTGCCGCTTCTGTAGCTGGCTGTGGAGACAGCCACTGGCTGCATGTCTATGGGAGCCAGGCAGGAGGGGGGTAAGGCAGAAGGAGATTGCCGCTCTGCGGCACCCCAGGGGCCAGCATAGATCCAGCAGGGGACTAGAGGCCCAATATGGGGGTCAGGCACGCAGGAGACCAGGGTGGGGGGGTGGGGGACGTAGGGCTGGAGAAGCCTCTCTTACCACAGCCGTCTTCACCCTCGGTCCATTCCAGCAGGGTCGCCCCTTCAGCTACTGGCACCGTAGTGGCAGGACGCTGGAAGAGGGACTTGGCGTGCGGGCGACCCTTGCGCTGGCGGGATGTAGGGATGCTGGGCTGCCCTGATCCACCTTGCCTTCTGTGGGGGAGGCAGCAGTGCGGGTGACCGGCACTGGCGCAGCTCAACCCCGGGAGAACAGAGAGGTCTAGTGCGTCTCTGTTATCCCTGATGATCTGGAACAAAAAGAAAATAAAAAAGTAAAAATCTAAAATTGAAACAAGGAGAAAGCAGCCCTGCAGAGCAGGGAGTGTCTTGCCTCCTTGGACACTAAGCAAAAAACTGGCAGTCTCTCTCTCCAGGCTGAGGGTATAGCTGTGGAGGAGGGGCTTAACAGCTTTCACTTAGTGTCACGCCTCCTATGGAGATGAGCTATACCCAAGGTCTTCTGTGTCCCCCAAGGAAACTGGGCGAGAAAGATAAAATATATTCAAATTCAAAAGGGGCCTACAGGTGTAAAAATAAAAAATTTAAATGCTGCGACATAATTACTCACAACAGGAAAGATATAGACATCCATTCCTCCAATGAAACATTCCACCTAAAACATAATATGAATTGTGGCACCAGCAACATCATCTATTTATTACAGTGCCCGTGCAAATTACTATATGTAGGGAAGGACCACACAGACTTTACGCAATAGAATGAATGAACACCGCTCTCATATCAATAGGAAGGTTCAAGACATTTCTCCACTCATCATGACGGCGATCCCTCAGTACTCCGTGTCACCCCCTTGGAATGGATCCCTCAATCCTATCAAGGCCTATGCAGGAAAGAGATGTTCTGGATTTTCCGCCTGAACACATTATCCCCTTTCAGGTTGAATAGAAACATAGAATGTGTTGGCAGATAAGAACCATTTGGCCCATCTAGTCTGCTCAATATACTAAATATTATGAATAGCCCCTGGCCCTATCTTATATGAAGGATGGCCTTATGCCTATCCCATGCATGCTTAAACTCCTTCAATGTATTTGCAGCTATCACTTCTGCAGGAAGGATATTCCATGCATCCACTACTCTCTCAGTAAAGTAATACTTCCTGATATTACTTTTAAACCTTTGCCCCTCTAATTTAAAACTATGTCCTTTTGTAGCAGTTTTTCTTCTTTTAAATATTCTCTCCTCTTTTACCTTGTTGATTCCCTTTATGTATTTAAAAGTTTCTATCATATCCCCTCTGTCTCGTCTTTCTTACAAGCTATACATGTTAAGGTCCTTTAACCTTTCCTGGTAAGTTTTATCCTATAATCCATGTACTAAGTTTAGTAGCTCTTCTCTGAACTCTCTCCAAAGTATCAATATCCTTCTGGAGATATGGTCTCCAGTACTGCGCACAATACTCCAAATGAGGTCTCACTAGTGCTCTGTAGAGCGGCATGAGCACCTCCCTCTTTCTACTGGTAATGCCTCTCCCTATACACCCAAGCATTCTGCTAGCATTTCCTGCTGCTCTATGACATTGTCTGCCTACCTTTAAGTCTTCTGAAATAATGACCCCTAAATCCCTTTCCTCAGATACTGAGGTTAGGACTGTATCACCGATTTTATATTCTGCTCTTGGGTTTTTTCGCCCCAGTTGCATTATCTTGCACTTATCAACATTTAGTTGGCAGATTTTTGACCATTCCTCTAGTTTTCCTAAATCCTTTTCCATTTGGTGTATCCCTCCAGGAACATCAACCCTGTTACAAATCTTTGTGTCATCAGCAAAAAGACACACCTTACCATCGAGCCCTTCTGCAATTTCGCCGATAAAGATATTAAACAATATGGGTCCGAGAACAGATCCCTGAGGTACCCCACTGGTAACAAGTCCATGGTCTGAATATACTCCATTGACTACAACCCTCTGTTGTCTGTCCCTCAGCCACTGCCTTATCCATTCAACAATATGGGAGTCTAAGCTCAAAGACTGCAATTTATTGATAAGCCTTCTATGTGGGACAGTATCAAAAGCCTTACTAAAGTCTAGATAAGCGATGTCTACTGCACCTCCGCCATCTATTTTAGTCACCCAATCAAAAAAAATATCAATAAGATTAGTTTGACATGATCTCCCTGAAGTAAACCCATGCTGTTTTTCAGCTTTCAATCCATGGGATTTTAGATGTTCCACAATCCTCTCCTTAAGTATGGTTTCTATTAATTTCCCCATTATTGATGTCAGGCTTACTGGCCTATAGTTGCCCAATTCCTCCCTACTACCTTTCTTGTGAATGGGCACAACATTTGCCAATTTCTTCCTCCCTAACTGAGGTCCTTTTCCTTCATTTTCCTTTGTAAAAACTGAGCAGAAGTATTCATTGAGGCAGTCAGCTAGTTCTTTATCTTCTTCCATATACCTTCCTTCTTTTGTTTTTAATTTGGTAATTCCTTGTTTTCATTTCCTTTTTTCATTTATGTATCTGCAGAATGCCTTATCGCCTTTTTTCACTGACTGAGTTAATTTCTCTTCTGCCTGTGCTTTAGAAGCTCTTAGAACTTGTTTGGCCTCTCTCTGCCTAATCTTATAAATTTCCCTGTCATCCTCGTTTAGTTTTTTTTATAATTACAATTTTTTTTTAATTATGATTTTGGCCACTTCTGCTGAATACCACAGTGGTCTCTTCCTTTTTTGCTTTTACTGACAAGCCTAATGCAATTATCTGTTGCCTTCAATAGTGCCACTTTTAAGTAGTCCCATTTCTCCTGGACTCCATTTAAACTGTTCCAGTCTGATAGGGGCTCATATACCACTAATCTAATTTTAGAAAAGTCAGTTTTTCTGAAATCTAAAACTTTTGTTTTTGTGTGGTGTGACTCAGTCACTGTACTTATAGTAAACCACACTGACTGGTGATCACTCGATCCCAAGCTTTCCCAATAATTTACAATAATATCAGATACCAAATTCCCATTTGTGAATACTAAATCTAAAATGGCCTCCTTGCGGGTTGGCTCCTCAACTACTTGCTGTAGAGATAATCCCAGTAGGGAGTTTAGAATATCTGTACTCCTGGCAGAACTAGCTATTTTGGTTTTCCAGTTTACATCAGGAAGATTAAAGTCTTCCATAATGATAACTTCCCCTTTCAATGTCATTTTAGCTATTTTCTCAACTAGTAGATCATCTAATTATTTTACTTGGCCAGGTGGTCTGTATATCACAACTACATGAGTTACCTTATGATTATCAAGCTGCAACATAACCCAAACTGACTCTAAATTGGTCTCGCTAACTTGTATTAGATTAGATTTTATGCTATCTTTCACATACAGGGTCAACCCTTCCCCCTTTCTTGCCTTCTCTGTCTTTCCTATATAGAGAGAACCCTGGTATTGTTATATCCCAGTCATTACTCTCATTGAACCATATCTCATTAACAGCCACTACATCTATATTCTCAGATGCCATTATAGACTCATGTTCATTGATCTTATTCCCTAAACTGCGAGCATTTGTAGACAAGACTCTGAGCTTGTCATTTCTTAACCTATGTGCTACTGGCATCTTCTGGCATTGTTCCGGGGGGCAGTCGGACTTCTGGATTATCACTCTTTTGCCCCCCTTTCCTAGTTTAAATGCTCCTTAGCAAATACTTTGAACTGTTCACTGAGGACATTCGTTCCCTTGAGAGAAAGATACAAACCATCTTTCTTGTACAGTTCTTTTCCATTCCAACTAGAGCTAACATGAGACACAAAGCCAAACCCTTGGTTCAGACACCATTCACCAAGCCATACATTGAATTCCTTAATGTGCATCTGCCTGTCATGCTGAAGGTTATGCACAGACAAATCTGCAGAGAATGAAACAGTCGATGCAACCTCCCGTATATCATTACCAAGTGTTTGAAAAGCTTCCTTCACCTTTGAAACCTCATTGCAAGCCAGGTCCCAAGATGGACAATGACATCCACCTCCCTTTCCTGCTTTGCTTGCTTAACAATATTAAGGATACGTTGTCTGTCCCTGCTAGCGGTAGCACCAGGGAGACATCTCACAAAACCATTTTCCTCAAACTTCACACCTCTTATGATAAAATCGCCCACCAACAGCTGCTTACTATCAGTCCTCACCTTATCCTTTTTGTCTCTGGCTGCAGTCTTGCATACCTTAGGCATAGGAGATGATTTTTCCTCACCCACTGTGCCTGAGCCATCCTCTATGTTGCTCTTGCGCTCGGTATGTGCTGCAAATTAATTTTGGAAAACCACAGACTGTAGGACATGTCTTCTATTATGTCCTCTATGAATGAGTCCCCCTGAGTATATCAACTACTAGCTGGTACTGTATAAGAGAATTACAATAGTATTTATTCTCTCTATAAAACATCAATAATACCTTTCACGAATGTCAACAACCATCTCTATCATTATGGTTATTTATCATCACAGTTTTTACCACTATGGTCTTTTAATTATTTTCTGGGTCTTTTTACCATCATTTTAACCTCCAGCACTTCTCCTTTTTTTTATTAATGCCTTTAGAAATAATATAACAATCATGATTAGGATACATGGTACTCATATATATAATTATTTAGTCTTATATATATATATATATATATATATATATATATATATATATATATATATATATATATATTTTAATATATTTATTCCATCATATACATATCTATGTATTTATTTATTTTTATACATATTTATAGGTATTTATATATATCGTGAGCTACATTTTTATATTGATTTTTTATAGATTGTAATAATTATGTTTCATGTCAGAAACCTGTGCTCTTATTCTATCCACCATAATGTATGCAAATGAGCTTTATTTATCAGATATATATGCCAATGAGCTCTATATACCACTAAGCATTCAGACAAATCAGCAACACCCCCATTGCATTTTTGTAACACTACATTTCTTAAAACTATTTTTGAATATACTATTTTTTAATCTTTTCCGAGCCCTAAAAATCCCACTGCCTCTTTGATAATAGAGAGACTTGGGGACAATTCGATCCCCCCGCTCACAAGCCCAAGTATAGGGGGAGAGGATTGCGATCCTAAGCGTTCCACTGGTGCGTTCCACCCACCGGAAACGCCCAGATCTCAGTGGACCGGAAACGCACCTCCACTGCAAACCGGAAGTGGTGGTGCGCTCCACATATGCATTCCACTATGATCGGGACCGGAAGTCCTGTACGATCCTGCTCGATACGCTGATAGAGTGCCATCTACACACTACCCAATCACCCTGGACACTCCCTACCACCCCTGCCACCATCTTTTAGCCCACCACCATTTTAGCCCCAATAAAAAAAAATTATATGTCCTACACCATTTAAATGTGCGTTCCAGCGTGGAACGCACACTTCCTATCTCCAACAGGAAGTGACATCTTTCCCACCTCCTACCCAGCACATGGCATTATCAAGCCAGATATATAAAGCCCAATGGTGAGTTATATCTTTAATACTGCTTGTAGCTGTTTAATACTTGCTTACACTGCTCCTGATGAAGGGGGTTTGTATTCCCCCAAAACGCGTTGAGCCCACCTGTGATTTTTGAAGAAATAAAAAGAGGAAAAACACTAGAAGTGTTGGAGACGGCGGTGTTTATTTCCTACAATACTACAAACGATCCTGGCGGGGAAGGTTTTTGTCCCTGGGTGTCTTGAGCTTCATCCCATTGACCTCCTCCTCAGTGAAGTAAGTCACCTTTATCTCATCTGATCAAGATTGATTTTATTGATTCCGCAAGAACAATTTTAGTACTTTAATATCTATTCTCCTTTGATTTTTACTTTATTGTTACACTTTTTAGTCCTGGTTCCAAGACCCCTCAAGGTTTGGCGCCATCTGGGTGGTGGACCTGTTTTTTTTATGCTTCCACATGGACAATCCAGTTACAGGGGTTGTCTGGCAGTTTTTTGTTTTTTTTTAACAAAAGGCTCAGAATTGGTTAACCCCTTCACCCTCTACCGGCCTCTCCTTCCAGGTCTCACTCGAAACACACGAAATGACTGTTTAGCCAATCCCAGCTGAGGTGAGAATTGCTACTTTTATGTTTTTAACCCACTCTAAGCAGTCTGTAAAATGTTTTACCTACCCACACACACACTTTTATTCTGCCAGGTTCTGCTCCTGCAAGTGCACTGTAGGCTAAGCTTCATTGTGAAGTGCTCTCTTCAGTGAGCTGGTTCACAACTCTTCCTCTCTGCTGAGTGACAGCTGTAGCATCCAACCAGGAGAGCACTGCAGCTGTCAGAGGGGCTGTGAAGCAGCTCAATGCAGACAGCACTTCAGGACACTTGCAAGAGCAGAACCTGGCAGAATAAAAGTTCATATTCACACTACTACTAATAATGAAGCTCCTGCTCTCTCCAGCTCCTACCTACTGCTGTCAGCAGTGCTCTCCAGCCCCTACATAGTGCTGTTTAATAATGAATGGCTCATGGAGGGACTGAATGACAGCGAAAACACTTAAAAGGGTTTTCCAAGATGTTTTATCCTCAGGAAAAGTCATCAGTATCTGATCGGTGGGGGGTCTGAAAAACGGGAACCCCGCCAATCAGCTGTTTGAGAAGGCACCAGCGCTCCTGTGAGCTCCTCGCAGCTTACCAAGCACAGCACCGTACATTGTACAGCGGCTGTGCTTGGCATCGCCACTCAGCCCTATTCACTTATATGGGGCTGAGCTGCGCCTAGGCCATGGAGAAGCAGTGGGAAGGCTGTGGCGCTACTGAAAGTTCCACTACCTTATCAAACAGCTGATTGGCGGGGTCCCAGGTGTCAGATACTAATAGGTCATCAGTTATAAAGTCTCAGAAAACCCCTTTAACACGTTTTCATAAGTCATTGTTGATCTCTTGTGCACTGAAATGAAATATGCCTAATTTATTAAGAGGTGCAGCCTTTAAAGGCCCTCTGGCCCGCTGTGTACCAGAAAATCAAAGCTACACCCGCTTGGGGGTTTGCTTAGACTTAATATATAATTTACGACAGTTTTTAGTTGATGGCATAAATTATAGTAATCACTTAAATAAAGACAGTTTTGTGGTCGGCACGACTCCTTAGTCAGGTTCCTGGACACACTGGCTCAACGGGTGGGGTAAAGAAACAGCGGTGCCCAGTGGAAAAAGAAAAGATCAAAAACCACAAAAACAGAAAAAAAAACACACCACGGTACTCTTATAAAGTGCACTGTACATCTGGGACAGGATAGCAGATGGCACCGGCTGGTCCAGTCCGCCATCTTGTCCCACATGTACATGCACTTTGAACTAATAAATGGGATTATAAGATCAGCGAGTGCCGTGGTGTGTTTTTTCTGTTTATGTAAATGATAGTAAACCCGGCTGACCACAGAAGGCTCCGTCCCCTCCTGCTAAGCCCTGTGTCCTTTTCTTAATGCTTTAAAAAAGTGGCAATAAGCGCAAAAAATGTCATGCTCCATAACTTCCAACTTTTCAATGCTGCTTTTGTAGTATAAAAGCCTAAATCAATTTCCCCCTTAGCACTTGTTAGCCCTCAAACGGACTTATAAATCAGGGTTCCCTCCATTATCAGTTAGGGATGGGGCTGTGGGAGTTTACCTATAGGTGTGTCCCTGTCCTCTTTTCCTTGCACTAGTACTGGAGTTGAAGAGGAAAAAGAGGGGATAAAACAGGTGTCAGTAGAAAAGACATAATGGTAAATGTTAGGCCTCATGTACATGAACGTTGTTTGGGTCCGTATCCAAGCCGCATTTTTTGAGGCTCAGATGCGGACCCCATCATTTCAATGGGGCCGCAAAAGATGCAGAGAGCACTCCGTGTGCTGTCCACATTCGTTGGTCCGTTCAGTGGCCCTGTAAAAAAAAAAAATATAGAACATGTCCTATTCTTGTCCGTTTTGCAGACAAGAATAGGCATTTCTTTTATGGGCGGCCCGTTCCGTGAAATGCAGAACGCACGCGGGCGGCATCCGTGTTTAGCGAATCTGCAATTTGCGGACCGCAAAACACGTGCCAGTCGTGTGCATGAGGCCTTAGGCTGTTGTTTTTTGGTCTGTACATTCTTGATATTCTTGGCCCTTGAGACGCAGCCAGTCAAATAGCCATAGACCCCCATTCCCCCGACGGAGGTCAAGAGAGTGTCCTTCTGGCCTCCAATGGCATGGTATGCCTTGGCGTACTTTTTTTTTTTTTTTAAACCGTACAGGAAAACCCAGTAAACTGCTTATACAGTGGCATATGTCAGCGCTATGCATAGAGGAATACCCCTGACCTATACCTCCCATGTATAACTAAAACACAATGTGAACAGAGCCTTCCATGTAGAATAGTAATGTACCTGATAAGAGGCGAGTGACTGTGATAGCAAGTTGCACCGGCTAGCTCCGAGAAGGTCTACCTTCTGGCACACATTCATTTTTGTCTTGTCGAAGTGACTCTTAGTATTTCGCACTTGAATTTGCACCTAGGCAAAAGGAACATGAATATGAGCTCAAATCTTCTTAAGCTGAATATAAAATGCAATCTATGAATCGTGACAAGCCATGACATTAGATTTTTTTTGTGTTGGCAGGACACCACTGCTGCACGGTGGGCAGTCCAAAAGTCTCACAACTGTAACCACCTACGGGCTCATACACAAGAACGCGTGTCGCCCGTACCGTGCATTGGGGACCGTGCACGAGCACCATCCGTGTGGCCAACGCTGACGGATACAGACCCATTCAACTTGAGCAGGTTCTATTTTTTTGTGTTGCGGAGGAATGGACTGAAATGCCACGGAAGCACTCCGTAGTGCTTCCATGGCCTTCCGCCCCGTGCCTCTTCACCATATCTTCCGGATTGCGGACCCGCTGTTGGCAAGCTGCAATACGGGCTCGGCGGGCACACGTTCATGTGTATGAGCCTTAACGCCTTCATACACATAGCGATCGCAGTCAATGATTAACCAAAACTTATTTCACTGTCATCTCAGGTGCAATGTCTGGTTTATGCAAAATAGACAGAAATATATTTGGCAAACTGTATTTTTTTCTTACAATTATGGAAACTGATATATTTGAGTCATTACTTGGAATAAAAGCCATTCCCCTATGAAGGAAATAGAAATATGGACTTACTATCCATTTTCTAACACATCTCTATGTACCCATGTACATTGTGAAAATAATCTGATCTAGTACTGGCTGATACAGTGTTCCTGTACAAAATGGTACCAAACCCAGATTATTATATATAGCATCAACATGGACAACTCCTACAAAAAAAAGATTGGTAGTTGGGCGGCATTAAAGGGGTTTTCCGGGAGTTTTACACTGATGACCTATGCTGTGGATAGGTCTTCAGTATCTGATCAATAGGGGTCTCACCATTCTTTTAGGAAACCAAGAACAGCGCCGTACATTGCAGGGCTCCAGACTAAAAAAAATATCAAGGAGCCATTGGCTCCTAACCTGAAAAATTTAGGAGCCAAATTAAATTTTTAGTCGCCAAACTTAAAATACGTATAATATAGCTGGGATGCTTAGGAGCATGGGGTTTTCTAAGCTACAGCCCACGCAGCTAAAGGGGTTGTGCACTCATTTCCATGACCTGTCGGACTAGCCGCTTTGGTAATCCCTAGGTGCTGGGTCCTGGCTCATTCGCTTCCCGACCTCTGCTGCTTGTCTTGGGTTTCTCCATGAAAACGTTTGGCTGCAGTGGCATCAAGACAATCGCTGGCCACAGTGTGAGGGGCAGATTTTCACCCAGCAGACGTCTGCAGCGTGTGTCTGCTGGAAGAAAGCCAGAGCAGAGCAGAGGGTCCAGGCGCAAATGGCGACAAGACAACAAAGTCTTGTTGCCATTCTGCAATTCTATTCAATTGCATTTTGGTCGCCATCTGCAGCACTGGCGTCCGCAAAATCCTATTTTTTGCGGATCTATTGCAACAATGTCTATCCTTGTCCGCAAAACGGACAATTTCTATCTTTTTTGCAGGGCTACGTAACGGACATACGGACACAAAAACAAAATACGTTCGTCTGAATGTTGCCTAAAGGTGTATTCACACGCAGCAGATTTGTTCTAGAAATTTCTGTGACCGAAACGCACTTCCAATCATCTGAATGGGGTTGTTCCTGCAGCAGGTGCATAGTTTACTGCCTTCAGTTGAATGGGACAGTCACAGAAATGTCTCCAATAAATCCGCCACGTGTGAACACACCCTGACACCAGAATTACTGTAAAGGATTTACTAAGAGCTAAGGGGGTTCATCAAACTGGTGTAAAGTAGAACTGGCTGAGTTGCCCATAGCAACCAATCAGATTCCTCCTCTCATTTTCCAAAGGAGCTGTCAAAAATGAAAGGTGGAATCTGATTGGTTGCTATGGGCAACTCAGCCAGTTCTACTTTATACCAGTTTGATAAATGAAAAAAAAAAAAAAAAACACCCTTCATAAGGCTGTATCCTTGCTGAGGGGCACCAAAAACTGCAGGTGTCCAGCCTAAACAGTCCCCCCCCAATTATTCTACCAGACAATAACATTTTGGGGCGTCATATCCTCTGTGTAGCAGTTGCCCATAGCAACTAGTCAGCCTGCAGCTCAGAGAACATGAACGGGTCCGATTGGTTGCCAAGGGCAACTGCTAACCGTCCTCTCCTACCTGCCGCAGTGAGCGCCTCACACGCCGCCACCTGGAGCTGTCGCTCTCCTCCTGTCCCGATGTGAGCGCGGCAGCCCGGACTTCAGCGGTCACCAGGAAGACGGCGCTGAGGAGGGAGAGAAGAGCGGACACCACAGACCTGGCACACACCGGGGCCATCCTCCGTTATCACCTCCTGGCCATTCACTTTACTGGCAGGCAGCATAACCATCCCGACCACAGCGCCCCCTGCAGGCAGGAGCTTACAGGTATCCCTCAGTATTTCCCGCCGCTGGCACTGTGATGCCGGGAGTACCAGCGATTACGGGCGGCACAGGAAGAATATCAGTCCGAAGCGAATAGTCTGGTTGAGGGGAGGCCGCGGCTGGTCTGGGCCCGGTTTCTCCCGCTTGCACTGGTTTTCATGTTTCGGGGTTCCATGCTGTGAGGCCCCCTGTTCAAAGAGGCAGAGCAGTGGAGGGTCTAGGCGCAAATGGCGACAAGACAACAAAGTCTTGTCGCCATTTTGCAATTATAAGTCGCATTGGCGACCATTTTGGTCGCCATCTGGAGCCCTGCATTGTGTAGTGGCTGTGCTTGGTATGGCAGCTCAGCCCCAATCATTTGGTCTAGAAAAAGCTGCAAAGGGACATGACGCTACTTCGAGCGCCGCTGCCTTCTCAAACAGCTGATTGGCGGGGGTCCCAGGTGGCGGACCCCCACCAATCAGGTACAAGAGGATAGGTCATCAGTGCAAAGCTCCTGGAAAAACCTCTTTAAAGCAACCATCTGGTTCAACAAACAAATTAACATTAACTGCGGAACAAACAACACCTGTCTTCCAAATGCAGATTAAGCGGGCGATTGTCAGCAGGGATCTCATCAGTGGAGGAGACTGCTGCTATTGCATGGGGAGGAGTGATCACTAATGCCATCACTCGTCCCCATACTGACGTGTTGTTTCCCGGCAGCAGATAGTGATTTTATTACATGACACGGAGGCTCCTATTGCATTCTCTTTCTTTACTGAAATTTATCATAGCAGCACAGAAAAAAAGAGAAAAAACCTTTACCACACAGGGTAACTATGGCAACAAGCCCCCCCTAACCCAGTATAAGAGTCCTGGTATCAAACAACTCCTCCTCTTTCTTTGCTGCTCCACACCAGATAAGTAGCACTTTTATCTTGTGTAGCCTTGATTTGTATATCTTGTGATATTATCGTATGGTTTTTTGTTATTGACGGGGGGTTTCTCCCCAATCTGGGTCTGGTATCTCTGTATACTTTTGTTTTTTCCAGTTTTCTTACTCTGGTTATTTCTCTAAAGATTCTTTATTGCGCTCCCCTGGGATTTTTTATCCCTCGGTTCTGCTTTCACTTTAATTGCGCTTCCCTGGGATATCTATCCCTCGGTTCTGCCCTCACTTGTTGTATCGCTACCCCTCCTGTAGCACCCGTTTGTCGCTTCCTCCCCTCACCTCATTCCGGCCGTCGCTCCTGTAGCCACTCCCCCTCGCCATCTTTGCCGGCCTTCTTCTTCCCTGCTCGCCTTTCCCGCGTCTGCTCTCGGCGGGACTGCGCGCTCCTTCCGGCTCTTACAGGAAGTCGCGTCAGTTCTCGCGAGACTACGGCCGTCTTTCCCCTACACTGCATCGGCTGCTCCGGTCCGGTTCTCTGTCTAGAATTTCGGCGATTACTGTTGCTAATTCGCTCAATTAAGCGCTTACTAATATATATATATATATTCTCCACTGTTATTATGGCTGAAGGTAATAATAATGTTAACCCTTCCTTACCTGGGGGCCCTGAGAATACATTATCCCCTCCTTCTCTGATTACCCCAGTGGGGTCCATTCCCCTTCAGGCCTCTGATTTGCAGCGCTCTGTGACTGCTGCGATTCAAGCAGCCATGGGCTCTGTGTCTAGCGCCATTTCCTCCTCTATATCGGAGGCGCTCAAGGGCCACTCTTCCAAACGCCATCATCGCCCTGCCCGTCAGCACAGTCACCCTGTGCCTGAGCCCACCGCCTCCAGAAAACCTATGACTGGTGTGAAGTTATCCACCACTGAGAGCGCGCATATATCGCGCTAGAGAGCCCATGCCCGCCGGGCAGAAAAGGCGAGGCCTTGGAAATGCGCCAGAGCGCAACCTGAACCCGATTCTGAATCGGATGTAGTATCTGATGAGGAGGCTAGTATACAAGATGTCTCTTCTGATGAAGAGGGGCTTGATTTCACAGACGAGGTCTTCCCGGGCAACTCTTCCACATTGACGGAGCCTATGGTCCCTACTTCAGTTCCCCCTACTCCTACTTCGGCGGTCCTTGACCCAGCCGGAGAGTCCCTATTTGACCCTGATGCACTGCATCACCCTCGCTCCGCTGAATGGTTGCCATCTGACCATGTGGCGAAATACTTAGAATCCCGGATTCGCCATCCCCTGTCCAAGGAGGCGAGAAATAAATTGCGGGCTGAATGTCCCAGGCCCATTATCCCGAACAAAGTGGCCGAGACCCCTTCGGTAGATCCGAAAATGACTCAGTTCCTGGCAAAGTCCGGATGGAACCCACGTAGGGGTTTGGAGTCGGCCCTGAAGGCCTGTCAAGATAAATTACTTGACGTATTGGGCCCTCTTACAAAAATCTTTGAAATGGCAGAAACTGCCAGGACCCAAAATCTGGCCATTGACCCAGAGGAACTTACTGGATGGGTTCAGAGAGCCGTGTGTATTACCGGCAATGTCAACACCTCTCTATCCATCGAGAGGAGAAAGGCCATACTATTTAAAATAGAGCCTAAGCTCTCTAATTTGGCCCTCACGGAGGCCGGCAAGGACGCCCAAGGCCTACTTTTCGGGGACTCCTTTATTAAGGACCTCGGCCGTTTTGTAGGGGCCTTCACTGCGCTGGATAAGGCCCAGTCATCCATGAGACGCGTCTTCCAGGGGCGGGTCTCTTCCAGGGCCAGCAGCTCCAGGGGCCGCCTGTCCGGCCGTGCTACATTTCAGTCCCGCGGTTCTGCGGGTCGAGGCTCCTACCCATTCCGTGCCTCCCAGGACTCAAGACAACCTCCGTCATTCTTCCCGTCCCGCGGTTCCTCTTGGAGATCCAGAGGCCCCAGAGGTTCTTCCTATCGTAGACCCCTCGGTAAGTCTAGCTCTATCTTCTTCAGCAATTTGGATAGGAGGCAGACTCCATCGTTTTTCCCATGTTTGGTTGACTGTCACCACAGACCCTTGGGTCTTATCTACGGTTCAAGGGTTCCATATAGAGTTGACTGTTCCATCTGTTCAGATTCCTTTGCCCCATCCCATTTGTCTTCCGTTTCAGAGACAACGTCTTCTGCACCTGGAACTGTATTCCCTTTATCAGAAAGGCGCGATAGAACGTGCTCCCTCCACTCCCGCAGGTGTTATCAGCAGCATCTTCCTGGTGGCGAAGAAGGACGGTCAGATGCGCCCGGTGATCAATCTCCGTCCCCTGAATCACTATGTCCGCTACCGCCATTTCAAAATGGAGGGCATTCACCTTCTCCGGGACATGCTCCTCTTGAACGATTGGATGGTCAAGCTCGACTTAAAAGATGCCTATTTGACGGTTCCAGTAGCGGATTCCTCCAGAGACCTACTGCGGTTTCATTGGTACGGAGAAACTTGGAGGTTCACTTGCCTTCCATTCGGCCTGTCATCAGCCCCTTGGTGTTTCACCAAGCTAATGCGACCGGTCGTGGCCTTCCTCCGCAGTCGTGGGATTCGTCTAATTATTTATCTAGACGACATCCTTCTCATGGCCCAGGATCGCAAATGTCTGCTGGAGCACCTGTCGACCTCTATGGATCTTCTGTCCCGATTGGGTTTTCTCACCAACCTGGAGAAATCTTGTCTCGTCCCATCCCGCTCCATGGAGTTTCTGGGTTTTCGGGTCGACTCTGCCTCAGAGTCCCTCAGCCTTCCTTCCACCAAGGTTCGTTCTATTTGCAGGGAACTCCTCCGGACGTTGATTCTTCCTCAAGTCTCTCTACGCCAACTTGCCCGTGTGATTGGCCTGCTATCCGCTTCCATTCAGGCAGTCTTCCCGGCTCCGTTACACTACCGTGCTCTTCAACATCTCAAGCTTGCGCACCTTCGTGCCGGTGCTACTTACGAGGACCTGATTGTTCTGGACAGAGAGACCAAGGACGAGCTTCAGTGGTGGATCCACAATCTGGATGCCTGGAACGGCAAGGCTATCTTCGGTCCACGTCCGGACTTCACGATAGAGTCGGACGCCAGTCTCTCGGGCTGGGGTGCCTACTGCAACGGCGTGACCACCGGCGGTCGTTGGTCCCCTGCGGAGGCGAATCTTCACATCAATTCCCTGGAACTTCTTGCTGGTTCTTTCGCTATTCGCAGCTTCACGAACGGTATAGCCTGCGCATGTGTGAGACTTCGGATGGACAATATCTCGGCTGTGCGTTATGTCAACGCCATGGGAGGAACACGCTCTTCAGCTCTTTCCCATCTGGCGAAGGACTTCTGGGAGTTTTGCCTGGAGAAGGACATCAATGTTGTAGCAGAATATCTTCCTGGTTTGCACAACACTCACGCGGACTGGTCCTCGCGTTTTCTGGTGGATTCCAGCGATTGGAGATTAGACGTGGGGATGTTCTCCTCCATTTCTTCTCGGTGGGGTCCTATGTGCATCGACCTTTTCGCTTCTCGCTTGAATACTCAGCTTCCGAGATTCTACAGCTGGAGGCCAGACCCGGACGCGGAAGCGGTGGACGCGTTCCTCCAGAAGTGGACCAGTCATCTGTCATATGCGTTCCCACCGTTCATGATGATCCCTCGAGTTCTTTCACAACTACGTATTCAGAGAGCAGAGATGGTACTTCTGGTTCCTTTCTGGACGGCCCAGTCGTGGTTTCCTCAGCTGCTGGAGTGTCTGATCCAGCCCCCCTTGTTGCTGCCGTCTCTCCCAGACCTTCTACTCGACCCGTCAGGTTGCCAACACCCGCTCGTGTTAGACGGGTCTCTACGCCTGATCGCATGCAGAGTTTCAGGAGTTCCTGGGACGTCTCTGAGGTTCCGGAAGCAACTAGACGTCTTCTGGAGAACATATGAAACACAGAGAGGAAATGCACCAAACAGAAATGCTACTGACTATACTGGGAAGTCATACATGCAGGTATTAAAAGCTGAGACTTTCGCCAATATGTTCCAGTCAGGAAGATATCGGAGCCCATCAATGCACCACGTCACGGTCACTCAGCATGGCAAAGGGTCCTAGCCGCTACTCTAACTATGGTGTGAACATGGTCTGGGGGTGATATAATTCAGCCCACAGCCAAGCCTCCACACAAAGGCCCAGCATGAATACTGTGGTAGTACAATGTGAATGAGGCCAGGCCGTGAGCCACACCTATGCCAGACCATGTGATGGAAGTTACCAGGTGCAACAGAGTGTCCAAACACACTCAAATCTAACAAGACAAAAACACAGAAATGAAGTGGCAATTCTGGAGGAGCTGCTCAGCCCCTGACACTGTGGCGTGTCTTTTATTGGGGGAGCAGCCCCACCGCATGTGGACCGCAATAATCGACTAACCCCAGCAAAATATGCATACAATGGAGGACGTCGACGCGGTCCACATGCACCACAAGAGCAAACTACACAGAATGTAGCAAATAAACATATGAAACACAGAGAGGAAATGCACCAAACAGAAATGCTACTGACTATACTGGGAAGTCATACATGCAGGTATTAAAAGCTGAGACTTTCGCCAATATGTTCCAGTCAGGAAGATATCGGAGCCCATCAATGCACCACGTCACGGTCACTCAGCATGGCAAAGGGTCCTAGCCGCTACTCTAACTATGGTGTGAACATGGTCTGGGGGTGATATAATTCAGCCCACAGCCAAGCCTCCACACAAAGGCCCAGCATGAATACTGTGGTAGTACAATGTGAATGAGGCCAGGCCGTGAGCCACACCTATGCCAGACCATGTGATGGAAGTTACCAGGTGCAACAGAGTGTCCAAACACACTCAAATCTAACAAGACAAAAACACAGAAATGAAGTGGCAATTCTGGAGGAGCTGCTCAGCCCCTGACACTGTGGCGTGTCTTTTATTGGGGGAGCAGCCCCACCGCATGTGGACCGCAATAATCGACTAACCCCAGCAAAATATGCATACAATGGAGGACGTCGACGCGGTCCACATGCACCACAAGAGCAAACTACACAGAATGTAGCAAATAAACATATGAAACACAGAGAGGAAATGCACCAAACAGAAATGCTACTGACTATACTGGGAAGTCATACATGCAGGTATTAAAAGCTGAGACTTTCGCCAATATGTTCCAGTCAGGAAGATATCGGAGCCCATCAATGCACCACGTCACGGTCACTCAGCATGGCAAAGGGTCCTAGCCGCTACTCTAACTATGGTGTGAACATGGTCTGGGGGTGATATAATTCAGCCCACAGCCAAGCCTCCACACAAAGGCCCAGCATGAATACTGTGGTAGTACAATGTGAATGAGGCCAGGCCGTGAGCCACACCTATGCCAGACCATGTGATGGAAGTTACCAGGTGCAACAGAGTGTCCAAACACACTCAAATCTAACAAGACAAAAACACAGAAATGAAGTGGCAATTCTGGAGGAGCTGCTCAGCCCCTGACACTGTGGCGTGTCTTTTATTGGGGGAGCAGCCCCACCGCATGTGGACCGCAATAATCGACTAACCCCAGCAAAATATGCATACAATGGAGGACGTCGACGCGGTCCACATGCACCACAAGAGCAAACTACACAGAATGTAGCAAATAAACATATGAAACATAGAGAGGAAATGCACCAAACAGAAATGCTACTGACTATACTGGGAAGTCATACATGCAGGTATTAAAAGCTGAGACTTTCGCCAATATGTTCCAGTCAGGAAGATATCGGAGCCCATCAATGCACCACGTCACGGTCACTCAGCATGGCAAAGGGTCCTAGCCGCTACTCTAACTATGGTGTGAACATGGTCTGGGGGTGATATAATTCAGCCCACAGCCAAGCCTCCACACAAAGGCCCAGCATGAATACTGTGGTAGTACAATGTGAATGAGGCCAGGCCGTGAGCCACACCTATGCCAGACCATGTGATGGAAGTTACCAGGTGCAACAGAGTGTCCAAACACACTCAAATCTAACAAGACAAAAACACAGAAATGAAGTGGCAATTCTGGAGGAGCTGCTCAGCCCCTGACACTGTGGCGTGTCTTTTATTGGGGGAGCAGCCCCACCGCATGTGGACCGCAATAATCGACTAACCCCAGCAAAATATGCATACAATGGAGGACGTCGACGCGGTCCACATGCACCACAAGAGCAAACTACACAGAATGTAGCAAATAAACATATGAAACACAGAGAGGAAATGCACCAAACAGAAATGCTACTGACTATACTGGGAAGTCATACATGCAGGTATTAAAAGCTGAGACTTTCGCCAATATGTTCCAGTCAGGAAGATATCGGAGCCCATCAATGCACCACGTCACGGTCACTCAGCATGGCAAAGGGTCCTAGCCGCTACTCTAACTATGGTGTGAACATGGTCTGGGGGTGATATAATTCAGCCCACAGCCAAGCCTCCACACAAAGGCCCAGCATGAATACTGTGGTAGTACAATGTGAATGAGGCCAGGCCGTGAGCCACACCTATGCCAGACCATGTGATGGAAGTTACCAGGTGCAACAGAGTGTCCAAACACACTCAAATCTAACAAGACAAAAACACAGAAATGAAGTGGCAATTCTGGAGGAGCTGCTCAGCCCCTGACACTGTGGCGTGTCTTTTATTGGGGGAGCAGCCCCACCGCATGTGGACCGCAATAATCGACTAACCCCAGCAAAATATGCATACAATGGAGGACGTCGACGCGGTCCACATGCACCACAAGAGCAAACTACACAGAATGTAGCAAATAAACATATGAAACACAGAGAGGAAATGCACCAAACAGAAATGCTACTGACTATACTGGGAAGTCATACATGCAGGTATTAAAAGCTGAGACTTTCGCCAATATGTTCCAGTCAGGAAGATATCGGAGCCCATCAATGCACCACGTCACGGTCACTCAGCATGGCAAAGGGTCCTAGCCGCTACTCTAACTATGGTGTGAACATGGTCTGGGGGTGATATAATTCAGCCCACAGCCAAGCCTCCACACAAAGGCCCAGCATGAATACTGTGGTAGTACAATGTGAATGAGGCCAGGCCGTGAGCCACACCTATGCCAGACCATGTGATGGAAGTTACCAGGTGCAACAGAGTGTCCAAACACACTCAAATCTAACAAGACAAAAACACAGAAATGAAGTGGCAATTCTGGAGGAGCTGCTCAGCCCCTGACACTGTGGCGTGTCTTTTATTGGGGGAGCAGCCCCACCGCATGTGGACCGCAATAATCGACTAACCCCAGCAAAATATGCATACAATGGAGGACGTCGACGCGGTCCACATGCACCACAAGAGCAAACTACACAGAATGTAGCAAATAAACATATGAAACACAGAGAGGAAATGCACCAAACAGAAATGCTACTGACTATACTGGGAAGTCATACATGCAGGTATTAAAAGCTGAGACTTTCGCCAATATGTTCCAGTCAGGAAGATATCGGAGCCCATCAATGCACCACGTCACGGTCACTCAGCATGGCAAAGGGTCCTAGCCGCTACTCTAACTATGGTGTGAACATGGTCTGGGGGTGATATAATTCAGCCCACAGCCAAGCCTCCACACAAAGGCCCAGCATGAATACTGTGGTAGTACAATGTGAATGAGGCCAGGCCGTGAGCCACACCTATGCCAGACCATGTGATGGAAGTTACCAGGTGCAACAGAGTGTCCAAACACACTCAAATCTAACAAGACAAAAACACAGAAATGAAGTGGCAATTCTGGAGGAGCTGCTCAGCCCCTGACACTGTGGCGTGTCTTTTATTGGGGGAGCAGCCCCACCGCATGTGGACCGCAATAATCGACTAACCCCAGCAAAATATGCATACAATGGAGGACGTCGACGCGGTCCACATGCACCACAAGAGCAAACTACACAGAATGTAGCAAATAAACATATGAAACACAGAGAGGAAATGCACCAAACAGAAATGCTACTGACTATACTGGGAAGTCATACATGCAGGTATTAAAAGCTGAGACTTTCGCCAATATGTTCCAGTCAGGAAGATATCGGAGCCCATCAATGCACCACGTCACGGTCACTCAGCATGGCAAAGGGTCCTAGCCGCTACTCTAACTATGGTGTGAACATGGTCTGGGGGTGATATAATTCAGCCCACAGCCAAGCCTCCACACAAAGGCCCAGCATGAATACTGTGGTAGTACAATGTGAATGAGGCCAGGCCGTGAGCCACACCTATGCCAGACCATGTGATGGAAGTTACCAGGTGCAACAGAGTGTCCAAACACACTCAAATCTAACAAGACAAAAACACAGAAATGAAGTGGCAATTCTGGAGGAGCTGCTCAGCCCCTGACACTGTGGCGTGTCTTTTATTGGGGGAGCAGCCCCACCGCATGTGGACCGCAATAATCGACTAACCCCAGCAAAATATGCATACAATGGAGGACGTCGACGCGGTCCACATGCACCACAAGAGCAAACTACACAGAATGTAGCAAATAAACATATGAAACACAGAGAGGAAATGCACCAAACAGAAATGCTACTGACTATACTGGGAAGTCATACATGCAGGTATTAAAAGCTGAGACTTTCGCCAATATGTTCCAGTCAGGAAGATATCGGAGCCCATCAATGCACCACGTCACGGTCACTCAGCATGGCAAAGGGTCCTAGCCGCTACTCTAACTATGGTGTGAACATGGTCTGGGGGTGATATAATTCAGCCCACAGCCAAGCCTCCACACAAAGGCCCAGCATGAATACTGTGGTAGTACAATGTGAATGAGGCCAGGCCGTGAGCCACACCTATGCCAGACCATGTGATGGAAGTTACCAGGTGCAACAGAGTGTCCAAACACACTCAAATCTAACAAGACAAAAACACAGAAATGAAGTGGCAATTCTGGAGGAGCTGCTCAGCCCCTGACACTGTGGCGTGTCTTTTATTGGGGGAGCAGCCCCACCGCATGTGGACCGCAATAATCGACTAACCCCAGCAAAATATGCATACAATGGAGGACGTCGACGCGGTCCACATGCACCACAAGAGCAAACTACACAGAATGTAGCAAATAAACATATGAAACACAGAGAGGAAATGCACCAAACAGAAATGCTACTGACTATACTGGGAAGTCATACATGCAGGTATTAAAAGCTGAGACTTTCGCCAATATGTTCCAGTCAGGAAGATATCGGAGCCCATCAATGCACCACGTCACGGTCACTCAGCATGGCAAAGGGTCCTAGCCGCTACTCTAACTATGGTGTGAACATGGTCTGGGGGTGATATAATTCAGCCCACAGCCAAGCCTCCACACAAAGGCCCAGCATGAATACTGTGGTAGTACAATGTGAATGAGGCCAGGCCGTGAGCCACACCTATGCCAGACCATGTGATGGAAGTTACCAGGTGCAACAGAGTGTCCAAACACACTCAAATCTAACAAGACAAAAACACAGAAATGAAGTGGCAATTCTGGAGGAGCTGCTCAGCCCCTGACACTGTGGCGTGTCTTTTATTGGGGGAGCAGCCCCACCGCATGTGGACCGCAATAATCGACTAACCCCAGCAAAATATGCATACAATGGAGGACGTCGACGCGGTCCACATGCACCACAAGAGCAAACTACACAGAATGTAGCAAATAAACATATGAAACACAGAGAGGAAATGCACCAAACAGAAATGCTACTGACTATACTGGGAAGTCATACATGCAGGTATTAAAAGCTGAGACTTTCGCCAATATGTTCCAGTCAGGAAGATATCGGAGCCCATCAATGCACCACGTCACGGTCACTCAGCATGGCAAAGGGTCCTAGCCGCTACTCTAACTATGGTGTGAACATGGTCTGGGGGTGATATAATTCAGCCCACAGCCAAGCCTCCACACAAAGGCCCAGCATGAATACTGTGGTAGTACAATGTGAATGAGGCCAGGCCGTGAGCCACACCTATGCCAGACCATGTGATGGAAGTTACCAGGTGCAACAGAGTGTCCAAACACACTCAAATCTAACAAGACAAAAACACAGAAATGAAGTGGCAATTCTGGAGGAGCTGCTCAGCCCCTGACACTGTGGCGTGTCTTTTATTGGGGGAGCAGCCCCACCGCATGTGGACCGCAATAATCGACTAACCCCAGCAAAATATGCATACAATGGAGGACGTCGACGCGGTCCACATGCACCACAAGAGCAAACTACACAGAATGTAGCAAATAAACATATGAAACACAGAGAGGAAATGCACCAAACAGAAATGCTACTGACTATACTGGGAAGTCATACATGCAGGTATTAAAAGCTGAGACTTTCGCCAATATGTTCCAGTCAGGAAGATATCGGAGCCCATCAATGCACCACGTCACGGTCACTCAGCATGGCAAAGGGTCCTAGCCGCTACTCTAACTATGGTGTGAACATGGTCTGGGGGTGATATAATTCAGCCCACAGCCAAGCCTCCACACAAAGGCCCAGCATGAATACTGTGGTAGTACAATGTGAATGAGGCCAGGCCGTGAGCCACACCTATGCCAGACCATGTGATGGAAGTTACCAGGTGCAACAGAGTGTCCAAACACACTCAAATCTAACAAGACAAAAACACAGAAATGAAGTGGCAATTCTGGAGGAGCTGCTCAGCCCCTGACACTGTGGCGTGTCTTTTATTGGGGGAGCAGCCCCACCGCATGTGGACCGCAATAATCGACTAACCCCAGCAAAATATGCATACAATGGAGGACGTCGACGCGGTCCACATGCACCACAAGAGCAAACTACACAGAATGTAGCAAATAAACATATGAAACACAGAGAGGAAATGCACCAAACAGAAATGCTACTGACTATACTGGGAAGTCATACATGCAGGTATTAAAAGCTGAGACTTTCGCCAATATGTTCCAGTCAGGAAGATATCGGAGCCCATCAATGCACCACGTCACGGTCACTCAGCATGGCAAAGGGTCCTAGCCGCTACTCTAACTATGGTGTGAACATGGTCTGGGGGTGATATAATTCAGCCCACAGCCAAGCCTCCACACAAAGGCCCAGCATGAATACTGTGGTAGTACAATGTGAATGAGGCCAGGCCGTGAGCCACACCTATGCCAGACCATGTGATGGAAGTTACCAGGTGCAACAGAGTGTCCAAACACACTCAAATCTAACAAGACAAAAACACAGAAATGAAGTGGCAATTCTGGAGGAGCTGCTCAGCCCCTGACACTGTGGCGTGTCTTTTATTGGGGGAGCAGCCCCACCGCATGTGGACCGCAATAATCGACTAACCCCAGCAAAATATGCATACAATGGAGGACGTCGACGCGGTCCACATGCACCACAAGAGCAAACTACACAGAATGTAGCAAATAAACATATGAAACACAGAGAGGAAATGCACCAAACAGAAATGCTACTGACTATACTGGGAAGTCATACATGCAGGTATTAAAAGCTGAGACTTTCGCCAATATGTTCCAGTCAGGAAGATATCGGAGCCCATCAATGCACCACGTCACGGTCACTCAGCATGGCAAAGGGTCCTAGCCGCTACTCTAACTATGGTGTGAACATGGTCTGGGGGTGATATAATTCAGCCCACAGCCAAGCCTCCACACAAAGGCCCAGCATGAATACTGTGGTAGTACAATGTGAATGAGGCCAGGCCGTGAGCCACACCTATGCCAGACCATGTGATGGAAGTTACCAGGTGCAACAGAGTGTCCAAACACACTCAAATCTAACAAGACAAAAACACAGAAATGAAGTGGCAATTCTGGAGGAGCTGCTCAGCCCCTGACACTGTGGCGTGTCTTTTATTGGGGGAGCAGCCCCACCGCATGTGGACCGCAATAATCGACTAACCCCAGCAAAATATGCATACAATGGAGGACGTCGACGCGGTCCACATGCACCACAAGAGCAAACTACACAGAATGTAGCAAATAAACATATGAAACACAGAGAGGAAATGCACCAAACAGAAATGCTACTGACTATACTGGGAAGTCATACATGCAGGTATTAAAAGCTGAGACTTTCGCCAATATGTTCCAGTCAGGAAGATATCGGAGCCCATCAATGCACCACGTCACGGTCACTCAGCATGGCAAAGGGTCCTAGCCGCTACTCTAACTATGGTGTGAACATGGTCTGGGGGTGATATAATTCAGCCCACAGCCAAGCCTCCACACAAAGGCCCAGCATGAATACTGTGGTAGTACAATGTGAATGAGGCCAGGCCGTGAGCCACACCTATGCCAGACCATGTGATGGAAGTTACCAGGTGCAACAGAGTGTCCAAACACACTCAAATCTAACAAGACAAAAACACAGAAATGAAGTGGCAATTCTGGAGGAGCTGCTCAGCCCCTGACACTGTGGCGTGTCTTTTATTGGGGGAGCAGCCCCACCGCATGTGGACCGCAATAATCGACTAACCCCAGCAAAATATGCATACAATGGAGGACGTCGACGCGGTCCACATGCACCACAAGAGCAAACTACACAGAATGTAGCAAATAAACATATGAAACACAGAGAGGAAATGCACCAAACAGAAATGCTACTGACTATACTGGGAAGTCATACATGCAGGTATTAAAAGCTGAGACTTTCGCCAATATGTTCCAGTCAGGAAGATATCGGAGCCCATCAATGCACCACGTCACGGTCACTCAGCATGGCAAAGGGTCCTAGCCGCTACTCTAACTATGGTGTGAACATGGTCTGGGGGTGATATAATTCAGCCCACAGCCAAGCCTCCACACAAAGGCCCAGCATGAATACTGTGGTAGTACAATGTGAATGAGGCCAGGCCGTGAGCCACACCTATGCCAGACCATGTGATGGAAGTTACCAGGTGCAACAGAGTGTCCAAACACACTCAAATCTAACAAGACAAAAACACAGAAATGAAGTGGCAATTCTGGAGGAGCTGCTCAGCCCCTGACACTGTGGCGTGTCTTTTATTGGGGGAGCAGCCCCACCGCATGTGGACCGCAATAATCGACTAACCCCAGCAAAATATGCATACAATGGAGGACGTCGACGCGGTCCACATGCACCACAAGAGCAAACTACACAGAATGTAGCAAATAAACATATGAAACACAGAGAGGAAATGCACCAAACAGAAATGCTACTGACTATACTGGGAAGTCATACATGCAGGTATTAAAAGCTGAGACTTTCGCCAATATGTTCCAGTCAGGAAGATATCGGAGCCCATCAATGCACCACGTCACGGTCACTCAGCATGGCAAAGGGTCCTAGCCGCTACTCTAACTATGGTGTGAACATGGTCTGGGGGTGATATAATTCAGCCCACAGCCAAGCCTCCACACAAAGGCCCAGCATGAATACTGTGGTAGTACAATGTGAATGAGGCCAGGCCGTGAGCCACACCTATGCCAGACCATGTGATGGAAGTTACCAGGTGCAACAGAGTGTCCAAACACACTCAAATCTAACAAGACAAAAACACAGAAATGAAGTGGCAATTCTGGAGGAGCTGCTCAGCCCCTGACACTGTGGCGTGTCTTTTATTGGGGGAGCAGCCCCACCGCATGTGGACCGCAATAATCGACTAACCCCAGCAAAATATGCATACAATGGAGGACGTCGACGCGGTCCACATGCACCACAAGAGCAAACTACACAGAATGTAGCAAATAAACATATGAAACACAGAGAGGAAATGCACCAAACAGAAATGCTACTGACTATACTGGGAAGTCATACATGCAGGTATTAAAAGCTGAGACTTTCGCCAATATGTTCCAGTCAGGAAGATATCGGAGCCCATCAATGCACCACGTCACGGTCACTCAGCATGGCAAAGGGTCCTAGCCGCTACTCTAACTATGGTGTGAACATGGTCTGGGGGTGATATAATTCAGCCCACAGCCAAGCCTCCACACAAAGGCCCAGCATGAATACTGTGGTAGTACAATGTGAATGAGGCCAGGCCGTGAGCCACACCTATGCCAGACCATGTGATGGAAGTTACCAGGTGCAACAGAGTGTCCAAACACACTCAAATCTAACAAGACAAAAACACAGAAATGAAGTGGCAATTCTGGAGGAGCTGCTCAGCCCCTGACACTGTGGCGTGTCTTTTATTGGGGGAGCAGCCCCACCGCATGTGGACCGCAATAATCGACTAACCCCAGCAAAATATGCATACAATGGAGGACGTCGACGCGGTCCACATGCACCACAAGAGCAAACTACACAGAATGTAGCAAATAAACATATGAAACACAGAGAGGAAATGCACCAAACAGAAATGCTACTGACTATACTGGGAAGTCATACATGCAGGTATTAAAAGCTGAGACTTTCGCCAATATGTTCCAGTCAGGAAGATATCGGAGCCCATCAATGCACCACGTCACGGTCACTCAGCATGGCAAAGGGTCCTAGCCGCTACTCTAACTATGGTGTGAACATGGTCTGGGGGTGATATAATTCAGCCCACAGCCAAGCCTCCACACAAAGGCCCAGCATGAATACTGTGGTAGTACAATGTGAATGAGGCCAGGCCGTGAGCCACACCTATGCCAGACCATGTGATGGAAGTTACCAGGTGCAACAGAGTGTCCAAACACACTCAAATCTAACAAGACAAAAACACAGAAATGAAGTGGCAATTCTGGAGGAGCTGCTCAGCCCCTGACACTGTGGCGTGTCTTTTATTGGGGGAGCAGCCCCACCGCATGTGGACCGCAATAATCGACTAACCCCAGCAAAATATGCATACAATGGAGGACGTCGACGCGGTCCACATGCACCACAAGAGCAAACTACACAGAATGTAGCAAATAAACATATGAAACACAGAGAGGAAATGCACCAAACAGAAATGCTACTGACTATACTGGGAAGTCATACATGCAGGTATTAAAAGCTGAGACTTTCGCCAATATGTTCCAGTCAGGAAGATATCGGAGCCCATCAATGCACCACGTCACGGTCACTCAGCATGGCAAAGGGTCCTAGCCGCTACTCTAACTATGGTGTGAACATGGTCTGGGGGTGATATAATTCAGCCCACAGCCAAGCCTCCACACAAAGGCCCAGCATGAATACTGTGGTAGTACAATGTGAATGAGGCCAGGCCGTGAGCCACACCTATGCCAGACCATGTGATGGAAGTTACCAGGTGCAACAGAGTGTCCAAACACACTCAAATCTAACAAGACAAAAACACAGAAATGAAGTGGCAATTCTGGAGGAGCTGCTCAGCCCCTGACACTGTGGCGTGTCTTTTATTGGGGGAGCAGCCCCACCGCATGTGGACCGCAATAATCGACTAACCCCAGCAAAATATGCATACAATGGAGGACGTCGACGCGGTCCACATGCACCACAAGAGCAAACTACACAGAATGTAGCAAATAAACATATGAAACACAGAGAGGAAATGCACCAAACAGAAATGCTACTGACTATACTGGGAAGTCATACATGCAGGTATTAAAAGCTGAGACTTTCGCCAATATGTTCCAGTCAGGAAGATATCGGAGCCCATCAATGCACCACGTCACGGTCACTCAGCATGGCAAAGGGTCCTAGCCGCTACTCTAACTATGGTGTGAACATGGTCTGGGGGTGATATAATTCAGCCCACAGCCAAGCCTCCACACAAAGGCCCAGCATGAATACTGTGGTAGTACAATGTGAATGAGGCCAGGCCGTGAGCCACACCTATGCCAGACCATGTGATGGAAGTTACCAGGTGCAACAGAGTGTCCAAACACACTCAAATCTAACAAGACAAAAACACAGAAATGAAGTGGCAATTCTGGAGGAGCTGCTCAGCCCCTGACACTGTGGCGTGTCTTTTATTGGGGGAGCAGCCCCACCGCATGTGGACCGCAATAATCGACTAACCCCAGCAAAATATGCATACAATGGAGGACGTCGACGCGGTCCACATGCACCACAAGAGCAAACTACACAGAATGTAGCAAATAAACATATGAAACACAGAGAGGAAATGCACCAAACAGAAATGCTACTGACTATACTGGGAAGTCATACATGCAGGTATTAAAAGCTGAGACTTTCGCCAATATGTTCCAGTCAGGAAGATATCGGAGCCCATCAATGCACCACGTCACGGTCACTCAGCATGGCAAAGGGTCCTAGCCGCTACTCTAACTATGGTGTGAACATGGTCTGGGGGTGATATAATTCAGCCCACAGCCAAGCCTCCACACAAAGGCCCAGCATGAATACTGTGGTAGTACAATGTGAATGAGGCCAGGCCTCCATTGTATGACGTCCTCCATTGTATGCATATTTTGCTGGGGTTAGTCGATTATTGCGGTCCACATGCGGTGGGGCTGCTCCCCCAATAAAAGACACGCCACAGTGTCAGGGGCTGAGCAGCTCCTCCAGAATTGCCACTTCATTTCTGTGTTTTTGTCTTCTGGAGAACGCATGGGCCCCGGGGACTAGAAGATCCTACCGTGCTGCCTGGCGATCTTGGACTGACTGGTGCCTGGCAGGGAACTTGGATCCCGTATCAGCCCCTGTAACGGAGATCTTGAAATTCCTCACCTCTCTGTTTGAGTCAGGTAAAGCTTACCGAACAATTAATTTGTTCCGTTCTTCCATTTCTGCTTATCATTCAGGCTTTGAGGGTCGCCCGGCTGGGCAACACCCCTTAGTCTGTCGACTTCTTAGGGGTTCCCGTCTTTCACGTCCTCCTCGCCCTCGTTTTTCTTGTACCTGGGACGTTTCCTTGGTTCTTTCCCTTTTTTCTTCCTGGCCCTCTAATGAACAGCTATCCTTGCGGCAATTGTCTGCGAAATTAGTCACTTTGTTTTGTTTGATTTCATGTAAACGGGTTTCCGATGTCAGGGCATTGGATTATGATGCTAGGTCTTTTACGCCAGAGGGTGTTGTTTTTAACATTTCTCGGCGTACCAAGACCAACATTAGATCTGTTTCTTACCCTAGCTTTCCCGAGGTTCCTGCCCTTTGTCCAGTTGCATGCCTTCAGATATATGAGGCCCGCACGTTGCCTCATCGTTCTTCGGCAGCTCCGGAATTGTTTCTGTCATATCGGCGTCCATTTGCTCCAGTCACTTGTGTTACCTTATCCAGATGGGTTAAGTGGGTTATGTCCTTAGCTGGAGTCGATACTTCTGTGTTCACGGCTCATTCCACTAGAGGCGCTGCTTCTACATCGATGGCGGTCGCTGGTGCCCGGTTGGAGGATATTCTTCGTGTGGCTAACTGGTCTCGTGTGTCCACATTTCGTGAGTTTTATTTCCGTCCATCCACTCATGTTTTTTCTTCTGTTATTCAACAACTTTAAACTTGCAATAGGAGCCTCCGTGTCATGTAATAAAATTGCATGATTTTCCTAGTTTATGACGTAAAGTCATGATTTTATTAAGGACACGGAGGCGAGTATTGCCCCACCCATATTATATTAACCCACCCTTATTGTCTATTTTATGGTATTTTATTATTATTATTATTATTATTATTATGATATTCTTGTTATTACTATTATGCTCTATCGTGCATCATTTTTCTTAATATTTATTGATATATATGATTCTGCTTTAGTGCAGTATTGATCTGTTCTTCTTGCTATGCAGTACGTTTGACTTGCATTGATCTTACATTATCTATGTTCTCTTGTCTGTTTTTTCCTTAGGATAATAGCACTGTCGTCCTTGGTGCCTGAGGTCAAGTTTGGCTCTGTTGCCTTGTTTATACAATCATCCCGGTGGGATGCTTTCGGATGGGATTCTTCGTGATTGGATTCGGTCCTGTTGTCATCACGGTTTCTCAGGATGTCGCTTCGTCAAAGAAAGAGGAGGAGTTGTTTGATACCAGGACTCTTATACTGGGTTAGGGGGGGCTTGTTGCCATAGTTACCCTGTGTGGTAAAGGTTTTTTCTCTTTTTTCTGTGCTGCTATGATAAATTTCAGTAAAGAAAGAGAATGCAATACTCGCCTCCGTGTCCTTAATAAAATCATGACTTTACGTCATAAACTAGGAAAATCATGCAATTACACAGCACAATCCGCTACCAGCAAACGATGCTTTTTGATCCTGTTGAAAGATTTGGATTGCCCGATGAATGAGTAATCTGCGGCAGTATTGCACTGCCATAACATCGCTAACGAGGACGCTTGTTAGCGATGATCTGGCAGACTATCTGCCAGTCTAATACACCCTTAAGGCTTTACCACTGTTCAGAGCGAGGTCATAAATCACTTACTAGCTGGCAGCAGCCTCCTCATCGCTCCTCCTCTCTCCATAAACCTTTGTGCATTAGGCAGGAGATGGAGAGACCATTGGAGAAAGCATAATTCTTTAACCCTTTCAAGACCCTGGAATTTTGAGTTTAGCCACAACTTTTTTACTTTTCAGTTCACATAGCCATATGAGGCTTGTTTTTTGCAAGACAAGTTGCGTTTTTTAATGGCACCATTTACTATTGCATACGATGTAATGGGAAGCTGAAAAAAAATCCAAATGGGATAAAATTGGAAAAATAAAACGCAATTCTATGGATTTCATTTTTACAGCATTTACTACGAAGTAAAACTAACCCGTTACCTTCATTCTCAGTGTCAGTACAATTATAGCGTTATTTCACATTTACCGGTATATAGTTTTTCTTGTGTTTTAATACTGAAAAAAAATAAAACTTTGTAAAAAAAAAAAAAATTCTCTTTGCATTGCTACATATTCTGACCCACATACCTTACTTATAGTTATGTCTATGAAGTTATGTGGGAGCTCATTTTTTACGGGAGATCTGTACTTTTTATTGATACCATTTTGGAGTGTGTATGACTTTTTGATCACTTTTTATTACATTTTTTGGGGGAGTTGAAGAGACAAAAAAATGGTGAATCAGCCTTTTTGATTTTTTGTTCAATGTAGGGGATAAATACATTTATATTTTAATAGTACAGGCATTTTGGGACACGGCAGTGCAAATAATCTTTATTTTTTATTATTTATTTTTATTATGGGGAAAGGGGAGTAAATTTTTATATTTTTTTAAATATTTCTAAAAACACTTTTTAAATTTTTACACAAGCAATTGTTAGATCACTTGCGGCATACATATACAAAACAGATTGGGAAGGGGTTAATAAGATATATTACAAAGTTTATTATAGTCAATTGTACTGTGTTTTTACACAAGCAATTGTTTGATCACTTGTCCCACAGACTGCAATGAATTACCATAACCGCTAATGGTAGTCGAGCTCTGTTCCTATGGAGCCCTGCCACCTGCAGTCCTCCATAGGATCTTCTGTTGTGGCAGCCTTGGATCCTTTAGTGGGACCAAGGCTATCACAAAGAACAACCAGTTCTACCGCAGGGTCGGGGAGCTGTTCAGGCCGAGGAGCGCTTTAGATGCTGTAGTCGCAACTGATCACAGTATCTGAGAGGTTATATACCGACACTCTGCATTATCGCCTGTTGCACAAATTAGCCACGGGTGTCTGCTGTGTTAAACAGAGAGGAGCGGGCACCATCTTTAAAGATCCGAATGCCGCCATACATATACGCCACAAATTGGGAAGGGGTTAATAACATATATTACAAAGTTTATTATGGTCACCTGTACTGTTCATTTATGAAAAAGTGTTTATAACTGGAGGTTCCCTTTAAGTGCATTGATAACTACAACTATCAGGCCCTATTCACAAAAGCAAATCTGCTGTTTATTTTTAGTTGCTTAAATCCAGGATTTCTAACACAGACTTGCATGCTAATTTGGAATGAAATTCTCAAGAATAATAAAGATGCAGCAACAATTACTGATTTTTTTCCTGGTATTAATATATTTATTATGCTCCATTCATATCCATTACTGGTGCAGTAACTGCAGATTCTATGTACAGTAGATTAAAGGAGTTATCCCACAAACCGCATTTATTACCTATCTGCCTATTGAGGACCCCCGTTCTCGGAACTGCGCAGGTTGGACCCCCAGCAATCATACATTTAGCACCTATGCTGTGGGTAGGTGATAAATGCAGTTCATGGGATAACCCTTTTAAAGGGGTTGTTCGCCCCCTGCGTACCTTTTGGGCAGACCGCCCCCAGCGTGGCTGGACTTGTGGACATAATCATACGTACCTGATCCCCGTCTCTGGGTTCCAGCTCCTTCGCCAGGGCTGCAGATCTGCAGTGATGTATTCTCCATGCGTCATATGACCCAGTGGCATGGCACATGGGGGGAAACGTCACTACTGCAGCCGGATGTTGATGTGGGGAGACTGGAGATCTGCAGCCGTAGCAGGGGAGCGAAGGAGCTGCAACCCAGTGACAGAGATCAGGTACGTAGGATTCCTTCCACAGGGGGTTCTGCCTAAAAGGCCCCCAGGGGTGATCAGCCCTTTTAATGTGTAAAATCTGGACAAAACCAATAAATTGTAAACACATCCTAAAGATTACGGCTACTTTCACACTAACATTTTTGATGGATCCGGCAGGGTTCAGCAAAATCTCTTCCGTTACTGATAATAAAGCCATCTGCATCCGTTATAAGAACAGAACGGAATGCATTCTGGTGCACTCCGGTCTGTTTAGTTACGTTTTGTCCCTATTGACAATGAATTGGGACAAAACGGAAGTGTATTTTCCCAGTATGGAGAACCTATGACGGATCTCAATACCGGAAAATATTAACGCAAGTGTGAAAGTAGCCTTAGGTGCAAAAATACCTGGTATTGCAATCCTACTTTGGTATACGAAGAAGAAGCACAACCAGTGGCACATGTAATTCGTTATATTAGAGACTACAAGAACAATAACCTGTAACTGTGAAACTAAGAAGCCAGCATAAATAGGAAGCAGTGGCAGAAATGACAACATACTAAGCAGATGCAGAAAGCAGGAAACCAGGACTGGAAAAGCCACACTTTATAATCAAGCATCTCCAAGCAGTAGCACCTATAATGTGAAGGTGACAGTGGTGCAGATCCCTAAGGTGGTGCTTTACAACTGTATTGCATGTGCTTTGGTTGCATGCGACGGTAAATTGTATACAGTCTGAAGTACTGTCATTATCCCTACCTATGCTATTAAGTGCAATCACTTTTTTTTTTTAACACCAAAGAAAACTGCCCCCCCCCCCCTCCCCATTGTGGTTGTGCCTAAATTCTGGCGTAATTTGTGCCAAAATTTGGTGCATTTGTGGCGCAACTCATTTTAGACATATTTATAAATAAAGTAAACCAAAAAGAATAATGCAATGTCTCATCCATCCAGGGGCCATTGCTTCAGGGTAAAGGGGTATGACTTAAGCTACTTTCACACCTGAGTTCGGTGTGGATCCGTCTTGTATCTGCACAGACGGATCCGCACTGATAATGCAAACGCTTGTATCCGTTCAGAACGGATCCGTTTGCATCATTCTTTCAAAAAAAAGTCCAAGTCAAAACGGATCCGTCCTGACTTACACTGAAAGTCAATGGGGGACGGATCCATTTTCAATTGCACCATATTGTGTCAGTGAAAACGGATCCGTCCTCATTGACTTACATTGTAAGTCAGGACGGATCCGTTTGGCTCTGTATCGTCAGGCGGCCATCAAAACTCTCCAAGCAGTGTTTTGGTGTCTGCCTCCAGAGCGGAATACAGGCACAACGGAGCCAAACGGATGCATTCTGAACGGATCCTTATCCTTTCAGAATGCATTGGAGCTGAACTGATCCGTTTTGGGCCGCTTGTGAGAGCCCTGAACCGGATCTCACAGGCGGACCCAGAAACGCCAGTGTGAAAGTAGCCTTAAGATGCACCATTTTGTGCAAAATTTTTTACACGAAATTCTGTTGCAAAGTAAGCCAACCAATAAATGGTGAAAAAATTGATTAACCAGTTTGACAGTTAGAATTTCTAACAGACAGGATTAGTAAATGTGCCCCACTGACAACAAAATGGAGTATTTTATATAAAAACTGATTACAATTTGGGTGATCATTTTGTTTGCATTCCTGATGTAATGCTTTCCTGCTTTTCTGACCTTTCTGAATTTCTCCATCTGCTTATAGGTGTCAGGGTCTAGCTCTTGGGAGACGTCTTTCATCCATAACAGGGCTCCTCTGTATTCGGTCCGTGCCTTTTCCATTTGGTTGATGGTCAGTAAGGTATCCGAGACTGCTCGGTTAGTAAAAGTGGCCATTTCTTGCTGAAGCCGTGAAAGCGGAGCACACAGGCCTAACCTGAAAATGCACAAAATGGAATGCCAAAGATGACATGAGCTTAAAACAATACTCCCATCTCAGCTGTTCATGGCGGAGACCAGAATAACCCTCCTAAGCAGTGGCCAGGGTGGGCGAAGTTACACAAACTGTTTCCGTAACTCGCATAGAAGTGAACTCCTGAGTTACGGAAATAGTGTTACTTGCTGTGGTACATTCACTGCTATGGGAGTTTGCCTGACTGTTTCCATTACTCTGCCAAACACCTGGTTGCTGCCTACAAGGGATATTCCAATTTAAGCCATGAAAGGTTGAGATGAGAATAACCCATTAAAAAAATTGATCTTTTAGAACTGATGAGGCTCGTGTGCTTACTGTAAAGTGTTTTTTTTTACTGATGACCTATTCTCTGGATAAGTCTTCAGCATCAGATCGGTGGAGGTCCGATACCTGGGAAGGCACTGGCGCAGCCTTCTCCCTGCTTATCAAGCACAGAACCATACATTGTATAGAGGCTGTGCTTGGTATCACAGCCCCTATCCTAGCCCCAGTCACTTCAATGGGTCGGAGCTGTGCGTAGGTCATGTGACTGAAGAATGTAATGTCACACGGCCTAGGAAAAGCTGGATAAGGCCGTACTGCTACTGCGAGCACAACTTCCTTCTCAAACAGCTGATAGGTGGGTGTCCCGGGTGGTGGACACCCATCAATCAGATACTGATGACCTCTCCAGAGGAAAAAATACTTGGAAAACTCCTTTAAAAACCCATGTTAGAATACGGTAATCTTTTTTGAACATTAGAGCTTCTTCATTTGGATGGACGTATAAAATACTCATTTTAATATCAGTAACTACATTTTTTTTAATGGATTTCTAAAGTAAGTACACCAGCCTTATCAGGTCTAAAAATCTATTTAATAATGTATTCAGTTTGTGCATTGTGTTACTAGCTAAGTCCTGTACATTGGGTCACTTAGCCTTGTATCTAATACTATCGTGTGTGATACCGTCTGCCAAGTTGCTGTATCTAATCGTATCATGTTTGATACTGTCTGCCGTCTCATGCAACTAATCCTATCCTGTGTGATACTGTCTGCTGAGCTGTGTATCTAATCCTATCCTGTGTAATACTGTCTGCTGAGCTGTGTATCTAATCCTATCATGTTTGATACTGTCTGCTGAGCTTTGTATCTATTTATATCATGTGTGATACTGTCTAATGAGCTGCTGTATCTAATCCAACATTGTATTATACTGTCTGCTGTCTCATGTATCTAATCCTATCATGTGTGATACTATTTGCTTACTGCTCTGTCTAATCCTATCCTGTGTGATACTGTATGCTGAGATGTATATCTCATCATGTCATGTACTGAGCTGTGTATCTAATCCTATTATGTGTGATGTCTTCTTGGTTGCTATATCTAATCATATCACATGTAATACTGTCTCCTGAGCTGTGTATCTAATCCTTTACGTCTGATACTGTCGGCTTAGTTGCTGCATCTCATCCTATCATGTGTGATACTGTCTGCTGAACTGCTGTATCTAACCCTATTCTGTGTGATAATGTCCACTGAGTTTTGTATCTCATCCTGTCATGTATGATACTGTCTGCTGAGTTGTGTAGCTAACACTGTCCTGTGTGATACTGTCTGCTGAGTTGTGTATCTCATCCTGTCATGTATGATACTGTCTGCAGAGTTGTGTAGCTAACACTGTCCTGTGTGATACTGTCTGCAGAGTTGTGTATCTCATCCTGTCATGTGTGATACTGTCTGCTGAACTGTGTATCTAATCCTGTCCTTTGTGATACTGTCTGCTGAGTTGTGTATCTAATACTGTCCTGTGTGATACTGTCCGCTGAGCTTTGTATCTATGTAACACATTTTATTATATTCACCATATACAATCATGAATACAGGACATGTCAGATATAAAAGGTGATAATAACAAAAGAAACAGGCTGCAAGAAAAGGGAAGAGAAGCGCCCATCGGGAGGACCATATGAAAAAGGTATATAGCTTGCTGCATGGCCGTTCGGGTCCCGGACAGGCCGACTGGTGACTTGAAAGCAGTAGATGAATGAAGTGCAGTGATATATTTTCCTTGATCACACCTTTCTTATTAGGGCTCATTCAGGTGGCTGTATGTTGCTTTCCACATCTGATCCACAATTTTGCAGATTAGATGCGGACCCATTCACTTCTATGGGGCCCCAAAAAATGCGGACATCAGTCCGTGTGCTGTCCGCATCTTTTCTCTCATTCCACGGCCCCGCAAAACAAATAAAACATGTCCTATACTTGTCAGTGAAAATCGGGAAGTGGCACCATTGAAGTCTATGGGTCGGCAAAAATGCATAATGCAATACGCAGGTGTCTCTAATAAAGTGGCCATTTAGTCATATATAATAAATAAATAAAATTTGCAAAGTTTAACGTCTAAAGTATTCTGAAAGAAAAAATAAAAGTAATGGCATACCTCTGGCCAGCAGATGAGCACAACGCATTGCCAGTGACTTTCATCATTTTCCCAGCTCTTGTGCTGTTTTGCTGAGCATGTACTTTCAAGTGCAAGCCAAAGTCATTTTCTTCCAGGGACAGGGCTAGGGGAGAGAGTATAAAATATTGTTTTCTGAACTTTCAAGAAACATAAAGGGTAGGTTCACACTAAGGATTTTGTACGCAACAAAACCCTCCGTGTATTCCACGGCAGAGACCGCTGCACTGCGCTGCGGCTTCTGCCATGGGTTTTCATGCAGACCCGCTCTAGGTTTAGCTCCACTGAATGAAGCTAAACCGCCAGCATGCTCCCGCTGTAGCTTTGCAAGAGGTCAGTGCGGTAATCGCGCTAAGAACGGTACTGTACATTCTTGGCGCGGTCATGAAAACCAAAGAGCAAGAAAACCTCACCAAAATTAACAATGGGAGGCGGTTTCAGTGCAGATTCGGCCCGATGCTGAAACCCGCGTCCAGAATCCTCTGTTTGAACCTACCCAAAAGATGACTAGTTACACCCATATGTTAAGTGAGGTCTGCATATGATATACTTCCCTCTGATTACAATATGAACTCATCTATTATAAATACATTGTATTAGTCATATGTAATGTGATTTGTATATACATACCATTGAGAGCTTGATGATATTTTTCAATAATTTTAAGCAGTTCGGATCCTGTTGTTTGAATTGAATGAAATATCTGGAGATTATAGAGAAGATCAGAAATATACAATGCACCATTATTTGGGTTTTATTGTATAGATTCTCATTGCAGTTACAGTAATTCCACAGGAATTAAAGCAAAATGGAGCAATGGAGCTTTTCTATTTTAATAAATTTTTCTAGTAACATCAAGGATTAACAGCAAAACAAACCTCAATATTTATTTCCCTAATTCTGCAGTTTACATATGTGGTTGTAAACCGCTGTATGGACACACGGCAGCGCTAAGAAGGCAGGGAACACCATATAGTTTTTGGAGGGTAGAATGGTTTTTGGGCACCATGTTGCATTTGAGGAGACCCTGAGGTACCCTGACAGTGGAAACCCCTAAAAAGTGACCACATTTTGGAAACGACACCACCCAAGGAATTTTAAGGGGTGCAGTAAGCACTTTGACCCAACAGGGATTTCATAGAATGTATAACTTTTGTTCTGTGAAAATGAAAAATGAAATTTCTATTTTACAAGAAAATGGTGCTTTAAGTCCAAGCTCTCTTTTTCACAAGGGATAACAGGAGAAAATCACTCCACAATTTGCTACCCATTTTCTCCTGAATACAGTAACACCCCATTTGTGGTCGTACACTGCTGTTTGGGGATACACCAGGGCTCAGAAGGGAAGGAGCGACATCTTTCTAACATGGAATTTGCTGAAATGGTTTTTAAGAGCCATAACTTTTTGTGTTGACTTTGCTGTGTGAGGGCTTATTTTTTGCTGAACAAGCTATAGTTTTTATTGGCACGATTTGGGAGTACATCTGGCTTTTTATCTCATTTTTTTGGAAGGTGAGGAGGGCAAAAATAGAAATTCTATCAGCATTTCTTATTTTTAATGAGCTTCACTATTTGGCAGCCAGAAGAGCTGACAATTCACTATAAAGAGAAGCAGGACGGGAAAGATTTACAGATATAATCATGTGTTATATCTAAGGAAGAGAACTTTCTCTGCTCTTTGAGAGCACAAGCATTACATGGTAAACATTGACTACAGGGTAGCTACTTCCACTAGGTGGCACTAGGGAGACAGATCTGTTTCTCTTGGAGAAGAGCTACTGTATTCTCCATGTCACTGGACATGCACACACAGGGGGTCATTTACTATGCTGCAGATAGCGGCGCAATGGTTAGTCTAAAATTGTGGGTGTGGCATTAGAGGGGAAGAGGGTGGGCCGGCAGGCTTGTCTCATTCACCATTTCCTATGCCTGCTTTAGGTGTACAAAATGGTCTAAATGTAACACAGCTCGGAAGCCGTCTTACATTTAGAACTGGCGCTGGATGCGCTGAAGTTATGGAGAGGCCCGTCCCTCTTCATAACTGCGGAGGATCCACCGCCTGTTTAGGGCTTTATTAAGACCGACGTCTAAAAAGCCAGACTTAAGAAAAATGCGCCACAGTTTATAACTTTAGGCCCAAGGCAAAAATCCACCGTGCAAAAAACAGTGGCATATCCGTAGGCTGGTCTGCCTCTGTGAGCAGGGCACTTTTTGTGCTCCCAAAAACGTGCACAAAAAAGACTAGCTATTTTATCCCTTCCCCATTGATTTTAATTAGGGAACGCAGGTAAAATCTGCTTCAAAGAAGTAACATCCGGGAAAAAAAATCTCCAGCACATCTTAAAAATCTTAATCCTTCCCTGCCACATTCTTAAAATCATTGCAGGGTCATTAAAACAGACGCTTACGCTTTTCAAACAACAAGATGTGCGATTGTTGAGCAGAGTTTTAGGAATAAATGTTACTAGGAAAGCTCATTCCCGATAATAGTCCGGTGTAAATGTGCCGCAGATCCCCTGATGAGAGAGCAAAACGCTCATTAATCGGCTGACATGATGTTTTATACAGCACATTAAATCATTGTTTCTGGGCAGCAGTACTATGTGAACAGAGTGCCCAGAAACAATGAATCTGAAGCCATTGCTTGTCCCCATCCGTTTTGGGCTCAGTCCTGTAAGCACTGTGGTCCTACTGACTGACTTATGGAAAACAACGTTACAATTCCTGTACCTCAAGTTTGACATCCAGCTCAGCATCTGACGCAACCACATGTTCATCCTCCTTCTTCCCCGTAACCTTAATTAACACTTGTTTAGTTTCCCAAAACTTCTTCTGCATGCGGCTGACCATCGATCGGTCTTCTCCTGCCCATAGCTGCCCGTTGCTGTACATGGAAAAGCTGCAAGGAATCAGAGAGTGAATTATATTGTCCTCCCCGGGGCATCTCTGTCTGCTTACACCAGACCACTGAACCTTGCATTCACTTCTGTCTTTCTGAAGTAACCTTTATGAATAAATAAAAACCTCATCAAGTAGCAGATTGTGGTCTGAAGCCAATAAATAAAACATTTAAACAGTTTATGGTTTAATGCAATTTGATGAGGGCCACAATAAGCTCTCGGAAAGGTGTATGATAGCAAGCTATAACCTGGTAGATAGACACAAGGAATTATATCTGCTAGGTTTAGAAGAAGAAGAACTTAGGGCTGTGAAACAGGATCTATTATTACAAGCCTCTACAGAGTTACCTGATAAGCTCATGCTATTAACCCCTTAAGGACCAGGCCATATTTCACCTTAAGGACCAGGCCATTTTTTGCGGTGATAACTTTAAAACGCTTTGACTTATCCAGGCCATTCTGAGATTGTTTTTTCGTCACATATTGTACTTCATGACACTGGTAAAATGAAGTCAAAAAAATAAATTTTTATTTATTAAAAAAAATACCAAATTTGCCAAAAATTTGGGAAAATTTGCAAAGTTTCAATTTCTCTACTTCTATAACACATAGTAATACCTACAAAAATAGCTCTTACTTTACATTCCCCATATGTCTACTTCATGTTTGGATCATTTTGGGAATGACATTTTATTTTCGGGGGACGTTACAAGGCTTCTCAGAAATTTTCAAAAACCAACTTTTTAAGGACCAGTTCAGGTCTGAAGTTACTTTGTGAGGCTTACATAATAGAAACCACCCAAAAATGACCCCATTCTAGAATCTACGGTTTTTGGAAGGCAGATTTTGCTGGACTGTTTTTTTTTTACACCATGTCCCATTTGAAGCCCCCCTGATGCACTCCTAGAGTAGAAACTCCATAAAAGTGACCCCATCTAAGAAACTACACCCCTCAAGGTATTCAAAACTGATTTTACAAACGTTGTTAACCCTTTAGGTGTTCCACAAGAATTAATGGAAAATAGAGATACAATTTCAAAATTTCAAATTTTTGGCAGATTTTCCATTTTAATATTTTTTTTCCAGTTACAAAGCAAGGGTTAACAGCCAAACAAAACTCAATATTTATGGCCCTGATTCTGTAGTTTACAGAAACACCCCATATGTGGTCACGGGACCCCCCCTCGCATTTAGCCAAGGTGCCTGCTCAATGATTTGAGCAGGCACCTTGTTCCGATCACTGCCCGCCACGCGGCAGTGATCAGAAATACACAGGACGTACCGGTACTCCCTGTGTCCTGAACAGGTTAAATAGCACAAGAAGTAGACATACATACATACATTACATAGTGGTTGTAGTTTTATGCCATAGGCATTTAAAGACTATGTACACCATTGGAGGCAACCTTTGTTTATGACTGCATTTTACTCATTTTTGGCTTGAAATCATATTTTCAATTGGCCTTTATTAAAAATATTGAGCCGTTCTGTCACAAAGGGTGAATAGTTTTTGTACTTTCCCTTTTGTGCCGGTTATCTAATAACTTTTATCTCTAAACTACTGAGAGGTCATAAGCACTTATTTAAGCCACATTAATATCAGTAAGATAAGAACTGAGCTATAAGTGTTTATAAGGTCAGAGAGCAGAGATAAGGAGTTTGTCTGCTCCTCGGATGACGGAAAATACAGAAAATCCACAGGCAGCTAGTAGAGCATGTCAGCTCTGTACAGAAAAAAGGATGCCATATTGTTAATAAAGACCAATTTAAAAAAATGATCTTTAGCTCAAAATTAGTGCAATGCAATAATATCTAAAATGCCCCCAAAGGCGTGCATAGCCTTTAAACATGAGCCTGCTCTAAAGCATGTACATAGCAAGCTGTGTAGGTCATCAACAGGTAAAGGCCCATTTACACAAGCCATCCATCAGGGCAATTATTGGGAAGGAGCATTGCTAGTGACAGTGTGAGCGGAGCCTCCAGGTGTAATAGCAACGCCCCCGTTGCTCCTAGAGGCTCATTGCCATACATTAGAACATCATATTTCTCAGCAATGTGGACACATATGAACATGGGACCAACACAGATGTCTTCAGCTGCCAAGCGCACATGAAACAGGTCAGCCAGTGTCATAGGTACAAATCTGCTGACAGATGTCCTATAGCAGTGATGGCGAACCTTTTAGAGACCGAGTGCCCAAACTGCAATCCAAAACCCACTTATTTATTGCAAAGTGCCGACACGGTAATTAACCCTGAATACTACAGTCATTTAGCTATAATACCCTGCCTACATTCAGTGCGCTGCCTGCGCTGTTCATACTGCGCCCTGCGCTGATGAATGGCAGGAAAAGTCTAAGCCATATTGGTACACCACAGACTTATTCCAGGATGTGGGTGCCCACAGGGAGGGCTATGAGTGCCACCTCTGGCACCCGTGCCATAGATTCGCCACCACTGTCCTATAGGAACAAGATGTTCTATGCGCTGCACGTGTAAAGAGAAACACCATCCAACTGATAAGTAGGTTACATAAGTAGGTTACATTTCCATTTACCACTATCATGGCCGGACTACATGGTGGCAGAAGGCGCTGTTTTTCTATAAACTGCCAATGCACCAAGACATTTTCTTCCCCAATCCATCCATACGGAGCTAACAATACAGATTATAGGGGAAAAAAAGATAAAAAAAACTTTAAAAAAGTCAAATATACCTTATACATGCATACCTTATTATAGTTCTTTATTAAGTCCACAGCAATCCAAGTCTTGCTACACGGGATGTGACAACTTATATTTTTCTTGACATGACCTTTGTTCTTTGCTGGTCCTTGAATTATTATTGCTGTACAGACCTTAAAAAGCTGAAGACATGAAAAAATAATAACTGCTACTATTAGATTAAAGTTCAATCATTACTCCTATATAATACATTACAATCCAGATACCTAACTCAAGTGAAGCCTATGTGTATTAGGAAATTGCACTACGAGCAGTGCCATAATAATGGCTTCCTTTACAAGCAGGGGCAATCTGTGTAGTACAGAAGAGAACTCAATGTGCCTGTGTGACCACTGATAGTGAGGGGGAATGGTAGGCTTGGGACCCCCATTCTAGTATACTGCCCATGGCCCATACTGTACTTCCGTGTGTTCTTGTGATTTTATACAGGTTTTTTGTCACGCATTCATTGGTAATCTTAGATAAGCAAAGCCCGCTATATTACAGAAGTATTCTCCCCCCGGAGCGCTGAAGCGCGCAGGCACCATGTGGCAGCACAAAGGCCCCGAACATCAAGACCAGCGCAGCAGTCTTGGCATAACCTGCGCTGCCGGAGGAGCCATGTCATTTATGACGGGGTTCAGGACTCATCATAAATTAACATGGCTCCTCTGCCCCACACCCAAACATTTTTGCAGAGGGTGGCGTAAAATGCCAATATCGACAAGAAAAGTTGCAGTGGCATTGAACCTTGTAAATTGTAAGCCCGGCAGATTTGTGACTTTTCTATCCCAAAAACAGGCGTAGGGGGATTATGAATTCCACCCAAAGTGTCTACAGCTTCATAAGACAGGATGTGATGTGCCATCATGCAGGGTCCCACACATGTCGCATGGCTTTGTGCTTGGACTCTGGGCTATTCCCAGATGTAGTAGAAATCTTAAAGGGGTTGTCCGGGTTCAGAGCTGAACCCGGACATACCCAGAATTTCACCCAGGCAGCCCCCCTGACAAGAGCATCGGAGCAGTTTGCGCAGGAAAAGGAATTTTGTGGAGTTCTGGTGACATACCGGGCTCTCCTTCGGGCTGCCAGGCAGAAGCTTCCGCCCAGCAGTGAGCCCGGTGACATCACCGGTAGTGATGGGTAGGCTTTAGAGCTGCTAAAGCCCGCCCATCAGAGCCGGTGACGTCACCGAACACACTGCTGGGCGGAAGCTTCTGCCCAGCAGTGTGTTATTGTAATTAAAAGAGCCCTTGCCCTGTGTGATCCTGCGCAGGGCAAGGGAGCGCATCGGAGCATGAACTCAAGTCAGGGGGGCTGACTGGGTGAAATTATGGGTACGTCCAGGTTCAGCTCTGAACCCGGACAACCCCTTTAAGGACTTTTCAACTGACAATCCACAAAGGAATACAGCAGCAGCAAATGGATAAGATTTCAACAAATCTCAGCCACATGCAGTGCACAGAAAATAATCTGTGGTGGGGCTTTTTCAATATGCAACAGGTCAATTTCTGCGGCAGATTTCAGTTCAGAGTCCACCCCTAATTAGTTCAAGTATAAAACCTCATTCACACATCAGTGCTTCGGTCGGTCAGATGCAGATCTTTCCCTTATGTCTGTGGAGGCTCCAGTCCTGGTTTTGGCTCACAATCACTGACCAAAACACTGAAGTGTAAATGAGGCTTAAAGGGACACTGACAGGCCAAATCAGCATATATAGTTAGATATATGACATTACAGGTCTTATACAGTCTTTTAAAAGCATATAAGTATCCCCCCTGTCCACCTTATAAAGAGCGAAATATAAAGTTTTATAACCTGCTTCTTCGGTCAGCAATCTGCCCAAGTGCCGGCGTTTCATGTGAAAATGCGCCCAGCCAGCCTTCCCAACTGTCGTTCTTAAGCCCCGCCCAGCTCATCATTATTCACTTCGCTGGGCGGCGGCTAGAACTCTCCCCAGTCCCGATCCTGCGCAATTCAATCCTCCGGGCATCGTTCATGCCCAATCTTCTGCGCCTGCGCCCCGCCGTGCCGTTAGATCGCGCCTGCGTACACACACCAGCCTGCGTCTTCGAGGCAGCTGCCTCGAAGACGCAGGCTGGTGTGTGTACGCAGGCGCGATCTAACGGCACGGCGGGGCGCAGGCGCAGAAGATTGGGCATGAACGATGCCTGGAGGATTGAATTGCGCAGGCGCAGGATCGGGACTGGGGAGAGTTCTAGCCGCCGCCCAGCGAAGTGAATAATGATGAGCTGGGCGGGGCTTAAGAACGACAGTTGGGAAGGCTGGCTGGGCGCATTTTCACATGAAACGCCGCCCCTTGGGCAGATTGCTGACCGAAGAAGCAGGTTATAAAACTTTATATTTCGCTCTTTATAAGGTGGACAGGGGGGATACTTATATGCTTTCAAAAGACTGTATAAGACCTGTAATGTCATATATCTAACTATATATGCTGTTTTGGCCTGTCAGTGTCCCTTTAAGCCTCATCAGCTTTGTGTTGTCCGGTTTTGAGATCCGGCACAGGCTCTCAAAACTAGGGATCGACCGATTATCGGAAGTACCGATTTTATCGGCCGATATTCAGGATTTTGTACATTATGGGTATTGGCATCTAACCTTGCCGATATACCGATAATGCGTATAAAGCGAATACTAGTAAGCGTTTCCATTATGTAAGCGCACGCTAGTAGGCATCGGGTGCCGGGAGCGGGGAAGAAGCGCATCAAGCTCTTCCGATACTCACCCTCCCTGATCTTCTTTGATGGGGCCCGCGCTGCACTGTCCTGACCCCGTACAGCGGGCCGGAGAACACAGGGGAGCGAGACGCCGGACCCGGAGGTGAAGAGGAGCCGCGGCGCAGGAGAGGTGAGGAGTTTTTTATTTCATTCATCTGAGGTCTGATAGGGGTTAATAAAGTCAGTGAGGAGGGGGGGATGGGGTGTTAATCAGCATTTGGCACTAGCATATTATAAATGTAAATTATAAATTGACTACCAACTAAGGGCTTTATTAATTTTTAATTTACATTTATAATATACTAGTGCCAAATGCAAATTTCCACCACCTTAGTGACTACCAACTAATATAATATATATTATGAGATATAAAATATCGGTATAAATTATCGGCTATTGGCCCTTAAAGTTCACAAATTATCGATATCGGCTCTAAAAAAATCAATATCGGTCGATCCCTACTCAAAACCGCAGCACAACGCTTCAGTTTTGTCCCCGTTCATTGTCAATCGGGACAGAACTGAACAAACCGGAAGGAAGTGCTCCAGAATGCATTCCCATGCCAGACACAACACCGCTGCACGCGCTTTCTTCATTTTCAATATAATACAATATAATATGTTCTGAACGGATGCAGTCAGTTGTATTATTCAAACGGATGCGTTTTTCTGTCATTTGCTGTGGGAAATATGGCAAGAAGCGGCCGGACTGCTGCAATGACCAGTATTTGTCCGGCTGCTCCTCAGCATATTTGTCGGGTAGCAGCCGGATCTCGGCCGTTCCCCATTATAGTGAATGGGGCTGGACGGGATCTTGGCGAAGAGAATCCTTTGTGCACGCGCCAAGGAGAGGAAAAGTTCTGACCCCGTCCACAGCAGAAGTGATCTCCTGTCCATAGCCCAGGCCAGAAACCTGGTAAGGCCTCATGCACACGACGGTATTTTTTCACGGTCCGCAAATCGGGGATCCGTAGGTCCGTGATCTGTGACCGTTTTTTCGTCCGTGGGTCTTCCTTGATTTTTGGAGGATCCACGGACATGAAAAAAAAGTCGTTTTGGTGTCCCCCTGGCCATGCGGAGCCAAACTGATCCGTCCTGATTTACAATGCAAGTCAATGGGGACGGATCCGTTTGACGTTGACACAATATGGTGCAATTGCAAACGGATCCGTCCCGCATTGACTTTCAATGTAAAGTCAGGAGTCCCTATTAATATACCATTGGAACGGAGTTTTCTCCAATCCGATGGTATATTTTAACTTGAAGCGTCCCCATCACCATGGGAACGCCTCTATGTTAGAATATACCATCGGATTTGAGTTAGATCGTGAAACTCAGATCCGACAGTATATTGTAACACAGAGGCGTTGCCTATATATTGTAACACAGAGGCATTGCCTATAGCACAGACCTGTCACTTACCAGTAGGAGGAGCGCCGGCCGGTCACAGACATCACAGCTCGCAGGTAAGTATAATGCTTCTAAAAATTGCTAAGTAACCATGGCAACAAGGACTGCAGTAGCGTCCTGGTTGCCATGGTTACCGATCGGAGCCCCAGCGATTAAACTGGGACTCCCATCGGAACTCTCCACTGCCACCAATGATGGGGGAACGTGATTTTAACTGGGGGGGGGGGAGATGTGAGGCCGCACTGGCCACCAATGATGGGGGATTCGGAACGTGATTTTAACTAGGGGGGGGGAGAGGTGAGGCCGCACTGGCCACCAATGATGGGGGATTTGAAACGTGATTTTAACTAGGGGGGGGGGAGAGGTGAGGCCGCACTGGCCACCAATGATGGGGGATTTGAAACGTGATTTTAACTAGGGGGGGGGGAGAGGTGAGGCCGCACTGGCCACCAATGATGGGGGATTTGAAACGTGATTTTAACTGGGGGGGGAGAGGGGAGGCCGCACTGGCCACCAATGAATATAATATTGGGGAGGGAGGGGGTCTGCCCCCTCCTGCCTGGCAGCACCTGATCTCTTACAGGGGGCTATGATATGCACAATTAACCCTTAAGGTGCGGCACCTGAGGGGTTAATTGTGCGGATCACAGCCCCCTGTAAGAGATCGGGTGCTGCCAGGCAGCAGGGGGCAGTCATGTACACAGTTCTCAGCATAGTCTAACTTGAAGCGTCCCCATCATTATATCATTATGGGAACGCCTCTGTGTTAGAATATGCTGTCGGATATGAGTTTTCACAAAGTGAAAACTCATATCTGAAAAAGCTTTTATGCGATCCGTCTGTGTGAAAGTTGCCAACGGATCACGGACGCGGATGCCAATCTTGTGTGCATCCGTGTTTTTTTTTTCACGGACACATTGACTTGAATGGGTCCGTGAACCGTTGTCCGTCAAAAAATAAGACAGGTCATATTTTTTGGACGGACAGGAAACACGGATCACGGCCGCGGATAAACAACATTGCATTTTCCGAGTTTTCAACGGACCCATTTAAAGTCAACGGGTCCGCAGAAAATCACGGAAAACGGAACAACGGCCACGGATGCACACAACGGTCGTGTGCATGAGGCCTAAGGCTGGTTTCACACGGGCGTTGCGGATTGGGGCCGGATGCGTTCAGAGTGCGTTCAGTCAGTTTTGTCTGCGGTTGCGTTTAGTTGTTCAGTTTTTTCCGCGCGGGTGCAATGCGTTTTGATGCGTTTTTCACGCGAGTTATAAAAAACTGAATGTTTACAAACAACATCTCTTAGCAACCATCAGTGAAAAACGCATCGCACCCGCACTTGCTTCCGGATACAATGCGTTTTTCACGCAGCACCATTCGCTAAGGCCCCTTTCACACGAGCGAGTTTTCCGCGCGGATGCATTGCGGGAGGTGAACGCATTGCATCCGCACGGAATCCTGACCCATTCATTTCTATGGGGCTGTTCACATGAGCGGTGATTTTCACGCATCACTTGTGCGTTGCGTGAAAATCGCAGCATGCTCCTCTTTGTGCGTTTTTCACGTAACGCAAGCCCCATAGAAATGAATGGGGTTGCGTGAAAATCGCAAGCATCCGCAAGCAAGTGCGGATGCGGTGCGATTTTCACGCATGGTTGCTAGGTGACAGTCTATTCACTGTATTATTTTCCCTTATAACATGGTTATAAGGGAAAATAATAGCATTCTGAATACAGAATGCATAGTAAGTGATCAATTGTTCCCGGTCTCTTCTTTACTTCTTAAAAGATGAACTACCGGCTAGGACCTGTGGTGACGTCCATCACCACGGTGATGGACCATGTGATTGGAGCATGTGATCTGACGTCACCAAAGGTCCTTTAGCCGACAGCTCATCATTAAAAGAAGTAAAGAAGAGACCGGGAACTACGCGAACAAGAGGATCGTCTCCTAGCAACCGTGCGTGAAAATCGCACCGCATCCGCACTTGCTTGCGGATGCTTGCGATTTTCACGCAACCCCATTCATTTCTATGGGGCCTGCGTTACGTGAAAAACGCACAAAGAGGAACATGCTGCGATTTTCACGCATTGCAAAAGTGATGCGTGAAAATCACCGCTCGTGTGCACAGCCCCATAGAAATGGATGGGTCGGTATTCAGTGTGGGTGCAATGCGTTCACCTCCCGCATCGCATCTGCGCGGAATACTCGCCCGTGTGAAAGGGGCCTAAAGGACGTGACATCAGTGAAAGAAGAATTTTCAGAAAAGGGGCGCCACATGAAAGTCCTAAGAGGCTGATCCAACATTTAGTACATTAGAAAGTTTCTCCTACAAATGTGTTATGAGTAATTAGGCTGGGACTGCAGGATGCGCTGGGTACCAGGAAACCCCTTTAGGCCTCATGCACATGACCATATGTATCTTGCAGTCTGCAAAATACAGATCTGCAAAATACAGATACCCTCTGTATGCTATCCACATATTTTCATGGACCTATTGACTTCAATGGGTCAGTGGACGGTATTCGGAGGACAAGAACAGGACATGTTCTATAATCTGCAGAATGGACATATGGATGCAGACAGCACCGATCCATGTGACGCATAGGAAGGTTTTGGGTACAAATGTAAAGTGACCTTCTAACTGGAGGGGCGCACCCTTCAAACCCACTGATACAAAGTGCGGCAATGCAGATATAATCCCTTCTTCTCCATTAGGGAGATGTTTAACCATTGCTTGACTGCAGCAATAGCCCTCTAGCTTTTGGCGATTTCATCCTGGGTAGAGATATTCCAATCTTATTGTATATATTTTACCTTTTTTTACTTTTTAGACCTAGGGGTAGGGATCTAATTAATAATGGCAGCACATCATCACAGGGTGGTATTGGGAACCTGATGAGGACACTATGAGGATGATACTGGGGAACACTGGCAATCACTGGTCTGGGCTGATGCATCCAGTGCTCTGTTCCTCTGGTAATAGAGATGACTGCGCTGGGGGAAGGGAAGCCTTCCTCCATCACCACCAGCCTGCATCTCTCATCAGCAGTTGCCATGACAACCTTGCCGTGTACCAACCCTGGAAATGGCAACGCATCGCCAGCAATGAAAGGTTTACAGTAAAAGACGACGAGAGGGACCTTACCGGAGGAGTCTGCAGGCGGGAGTCTCCGGTCCTCCGAGAAGACACACTGTCCAAGAGCAGGCAAGCGGGATGAAGGAGAGCGCAGGGAAACCCAGTGCGCATGCGCCACCAGTCCCGCCCGGCCACCGTCCAGTAACAGGAAGTGTCTGAACTGTAGTCCATAGCAACCAGAATGGGGCCCGCAGCGAGAACGGTTGTGTCTAAACTCCAGACACCAAACAGACCTGGTCCTTTTGCAGTATGGGAAATGGCCAGGTCTCTAAGAGCTGTCTAAACTCCAGACACGGTACGGACCTCTTAGCCCCCTAGTGGACGGGTCCGGAACAGAGCTAGTGTTTAGCCAGCTCACAGTGATTTGGCTAAACTCCATACACGGTACGGACCTCTCAGCCCCCTGGTGGTCAGGTCCGGAACTATGATGGTTTTAGCAGATTCAAAGTGAATTGACTAAACTCCATACTCCGTAAGGACCTTCTTAACCCTTTGTGGTATGTGATCCATTACAATTAATTTTGCCAAATAAAGTTGAACAGATGAGTGGTAGAAAATCTCTTTTTTATTTTTAATCCTTATAAGGCCTCCTGCAGAAGACCGGATGGTTTTGCGGTCCGTTTTAAAGGATCCGTTTTTACACTTTTTTTGTTTCAGTACTGTCTCAGTTTCCGTTCCATTTTTTCGTTTGGTTTGCGTTTTTTGAGCAACTTAAACAAGGCATATACAGTAATTACATTCTAAAATTCGGCTGGGCATAACATTTTTAATAGACTGTTCCACAAAAAATTGAACAAATACGGAAAACATACAGATGCATTCTGTATCCGTTCATTTCACAGCCCCATTGACTTGAATGGAGCCACGGGACATGATTTGCGGGCAATAATATGACCTGTTCTATCTTTGAACTGAAAAACGGAAACTGAATGCATACGGAGTACATTCCGTTTTGTTGCGGACCCATTGAAATGAATGGTTCCATATATGGGATTGAAAAAGCGTTCTGCCAAACGGAAACAAAAAACGTTTGTGTGCAGGAGGCATAACTGTTTAATATCACCATAAAACATGAATCCGTATCATGGACGCACTTCACCCCGAGTCCTGTGAGAACAGGGTGGGAGCTCAGATGATGCTGCAGAGGAGCCTCTAATCACGGAGAAATGTCCGCCGTCCAGTGTCCGAGAAAACTAAAGTATCGGCTCAAATTTTCTATTCATCAAGAGTTATCTGTGAAATGTTCCCATCAAAGTATACATTCAGATCGCAAGACTCTGGCGGTAACCTGTGATCTCACCGTCATCATGGTCAAAGGAAAGATCAGCATGTGGCCCCATCATTTTTCCTGCTGGTGAGGTCCTCTTCAGGTATGGAGTTTATCCTGCTCACAGTGAACTGTCTATTCCCCATACACCAGACGGACCTTTTCTATGTGTTATGTACAGAGAAGTTCTCCAGCTGGTGGGGTCCTCTTCAGGTATGGAGTGTAGCCTGCTCACAGTGTACTGTCTATTTCCCATACACCAGACGGACCTTTACTATGTGTTATGTACAGAGAAGTTCTCCAGCTGGTGGGGTCCTCTTCAGGTATGGAGTGTAGCCTGCTCACAGTGTACTGTCTATTTCCCATACACCAGACGGACCTTTTCTATGTGTTATGTACAGAGAAGTTCTCCAGCTGGTGAGGTCCTCTTCAGGTATGGAGTGTAGCCTGCTCACAGTGTACTGTCTATTTCCCATACACCAGATGGACCTTTTCTATGTGTTACCTACAGAGAGGTTCTCCTGCTGGTGGGGTCCTCTTCAGGTATGGAGTTTATCCTGCTCACAGTGAACTGTCTATTCCCCATACACCAGACGGACCTTTTCTATGTGTTATATACAGAGAGGTTCTCCTGCTGGTGAGGTCCTCTTCAGTTATGGAGTTTAGCCTGCTCACAGTGAACTGTCTATTTCCCATACACCAGATGGACCTTTTCTATGTGTTATGTACAGAGAAGTTCTCCTGCTGGTGGGGTCCTCTTTAGGTATGGAGTGTAGCCTGCTAACAGTGTACTGTCTATTTCCCATACACCAGATGGACCTTTTCTATGTGTTATCTACAGAGAGGTTCTCCTGCTGGTGAGGTCCTCTTCAGGTATGGAGTTTAGCCTACTCACAGTGAACTGTCTATTTCCCATACACCAGACGGACCTTTTCTATGTGTTATATACAGAGCGGTTCTCCTGCTGGTGAGGTCCTCTTCAGTTATGGAGTTTAGCCTGCTCACAGTGAACTGTGTATTTTCCATACACCAGACGGACCTTTTCTATGTGTTACCTACAGAGAGGTTCTTCTGCTGGTGAGGTCCTCTTCAGGTATGGAGTTTAGCCTGCTCACAGTGAACTGTCTATTTCCCATACACCAGATGGACCTTTTCTATGTGTTATCTACAGAGAAGTTCTCCTGCTGGTGGGGTCCTCTTCAGGTATGGAGTGTAGTAGCCTGCTCACAGTGAACTGTCTATTTCCCATACACCAGATGGACCTTTTCTATGTGTTATCTACAGAGAGGTTCTCCTGCTGGTGAGGTCCTCTTCAGTTATGGAGTTTAGCCTGCTCACAGTGAACTGTCTATTTCCCATACACCAGATGGACCTTTTCTATGTGTTATCTACAGAGAAGTTCTCCTGCTGGTGGGGTCCTCTTCAGGTATGGAGTGTAGTAGCCTGCTCACAGTGAACTGTCTATTTCCCATACACCAGATGGACCTTTTCTATGTGTTATCTACAGAGAGGTTCTCCTGCTGGTGAGGTCCTCTTCAGTTATGGAGTTTAGCCTGCTCACAGTGAACTGTCTATTTCCCATACACCAGATGGACCTTTTCTATGTGTTACCTACAGAGAGGTTCTCCTGCTGGTGAGGTCCTCTTCAGGTATGGAGTTTAGCCTGCTCACAGTGAACTGTCTATTTCCCATAAACCAGATGGACCTTTTCTATGTGTTACCTACAGAGAGGTTCTCCTGCTGGTGAGGTCCTCTTCAGGTATGGAGTTTAGCCTGCTCACAGTGAACTGTCTATTTCCCATACACCAGATGGACCTTTTCTATGTGTTACCTACAGAAAGGTTCTCCTGCTGGTGAGGTCCTCTTCAGGTATGGAGTTTAGCCTGCTCACAGTGAAATGTTTATTTCCCATACATCAGATGGACCTTTTCTATGTGTTACCTACAGAGAGGTTCTCCTGCTGGTGAGGTCCTCTACAGACATGTTTATCCTGCTCACAGTGAACTGTCTATTCCCCATACACCAGACGGACCTTTTCTATGTGTTATATACAGAGAAGTTCTCCTGCTGGTGAGGTCCTCTTCAGATATGGAGTTTAGCCTGCTCACAGTGAACTGTCTATTTCCCATACACCAGACGGCAATACAGGTGCAGAAGATGTCCGGCCTTGCAGTTGTAGAAGCAGTTGGTTGCAGCAGTGACGGTGTGGAACATGATGGACAAGGTGCAGGAGATAATGTCTGGCTGTGGTGGGTTTGCAGTGGCAGCAGGAGCAGACATGTTACTAGTGGACGAACCTAGAAATGATTTTATTTTGCCAAACATTTGCTAACCAAATCTACCTCTGTCTACCACACACAATTTTTTCTAGAAACAGTTGCTTTACACACACATTTTTCACTTTCACAAGGGGTAACAGGACAAAATGCACCCCACATGATGTATAGCTGCACGGCAAGCTTCAGAGTGGAAGGAGCACCATATGGCGGTTAGGAGAGAGGATTTAGCTGGAATGGTAATTGGGAGCTATGTCGCATATGAAGACACCCAGAGGTGGCCCTAGAGTGGAAACCCCCAAAAGTGACCCCATTCCAGAATCTACACCCCCGTACAAACATTTTAAGTGGTGGAAAGGGTACTTTTTACCAAACAGAGAGAGGATTTCAAAGCACACATTTGTAAAAATGAAAAAAATTCTAGCAGACCCCAATTTTTCACTAACACAAGGGGTTAAAGGAGAAAATGCACTTCAGATATGTTCCCCAATTTGCGATCACCCCATATGTGCTCGTAGTCTGCTGTATTGGCGCCCCCCCCAATCCAATATGGCAGCCCCCCTCTCACACCGTAGTCCCCCCATCCCACATGGCAGCCCCCCCATCATACAATCTCACATCGTAGTCCCCCCCATCCCACATGGCAGCCCCCCATCATACAATCCCACACCATAGTCCCCCCATCCCACATGGCAGCCCCGCATCATACAATCCCACACCATAGTCCCCCCCATGGCAGCCCCCCATCATACAATCTCACATCGTAGTCCCCCCATCCCACATGGCAGCCCCCCATCATACAATCCCACACCATAGTCGTCGTCCCCCATGGCAGCCCCACCATCATACAATCCCACACAGCAGCCCCCCATCATACAATCTCACACGGCAGTCCCCCCCATCCAATCCCACATGGCAGCCCCCCATCATACAATCTCAAATCATAGTCCCCCCATCCCACATGGCAGCCCCCATCATACAATCCCACACCATAGTCCCCCCCATCATACAATCCCACACAGCAGCCTCCCCCCATCATACAATCTCACACGGCAGTCCCCCCCATCCCACACGGCAGCCCCCCCATCATACGATTCCACACCATAGTCCCCCTCCCCATGACAGCCCCCCCATCATACAATCCCACATCATAGTCCCCCCATTTCATATGGCAGCCCCCCATCATACAATCCCACATCATAGTCCCCCCCATTTCATATGGCAGCCCCCCATCATACAATCCCACACCATAGTCCCCCCATCCCACATGGCAGCCCCGCATCATACAATCCCACACCATAGTCCCCCCCATGGCAGCCCCCCATCATACAATCCCACACAGCAGCCCCCCCAATCATACAATCTCACACGGCAGTCCCCCCAATCCAATCCCATCCCACATGGCAGCCCCCCTCTCACACCGTAGTCCCCCCATCCCACATGGCAGCCCCCCATCATACAATCTCACATCGTAGTCCCCCCCCATCCCACACGGCAGCCCCCCATCATACAATCCCACACCATAGTCGTCGTCCCCATCCCCCATGACAGCCCCCCCATCATACATTCTCACACGGAAGTCCCCCCCCATCCAATCCCACATGGCAGCCCCCCTCTCACACCATAGTCCCCCCATCCCACATGGCAGCCCCCCATCATACAATCTCAAATCGTAGTCCCCCCCATCCCACACGGCAGCCCCCCCATCATACAATCCCACACCATAGTCGTCCCCCTCATCCCCCATGACAGCCCCCCATCATACAATCCCACTTCATAGTCCCCCCTCCCCCATGGCAGCCCCCCATCATACAATCCCACACCATAGTCCCCCCTCCCCCATGGCACCCCCCCCATCATACAATCCCACACCATAGTCCCCCCATCATACAATCCCACACCATAGTCCCCCCCCATCCCCCATGGCAGCCCCCCCCCCATCATACAGTCCCACACCATAGTCCCCCCCCCATCCCCCATGGCAGCCCCCCCATCATACAATCCCACATCATAGTCCCCCCATCCCCCATGGCAGCCCCCCATCATACAATCCCACATCATAGTCCCCCCCCATCATAGTCCCTCCCATCCCACATGGCAGCCCTCCATCATACAATCTCACACCATAGTCCCGACTCCCCCCCATCATACAATCCCACACAGCAGCCCCCCATCATACAATCTCACACCGTAGTCCCCCCCTCATCCCCCATGGCAGCCCCCCATCATACAATCCCACACCATAGTCCCCCCCATCATACAATCCCACACCATAGTCCCCCCCCCATCCCCCATGGCAGCCCCCCCATCATACAATCCCACACCATAGTCCTCCCCATCATACAATCCCACACCATAGTCCCCCCATCCCCTATGGCAGCCCCCCATTATACAATCCCACATCATAGTCCCCCCCCCATCATACAATCCCACATCATAGTCCCTCCCATCCCACATGGCAGCCCCCCATCATACAATCTCACACCATAGTCCCCCCCATCCCCCATGGCAGCCCCCCATCATACAATCCCACATCATAGTCCCACCCATCATACAATCCCACATCATAGTCCCTCCCATCCCACATGGCAGCCCCCCATCATACAATCTCACACAGCAGCCCCCCATCATACAATCTCACACCGTAGTCCCCCCCCATAATCCCACAGGACAGTCCCCCCTCACAGAATTGTCAGCCCCCAAGCTTCACATGTACCTGTCTGTGCTAAAGACGCTGGTGCGCAGAGCAGCCATGCCTAACCTTCCTACTGTAATGGTAGCAGCACTGTAATACTAAGCGCGCGCTGGCTGCCGACCCACGTGACCTAGAAAGGTCACGTGATAATGTGACGTCAGAAGGTCCGTTTCGTGTCTGGAGTTTAGTCGCTACCCAGCGAGAACGAAGGAAAGGGTTTCAGACACAGATAGCCTTTCGTTTGTGTGTATCAAGAAGGAATATTATGCCTCATCAGCCATTGTGCCAGACTGAGCTACGCCTATAAATATTGTCACCCTGCATGTCCTGTCTGCCGGGCACATAAACAGTGCCAGACAGAAAAGGGGGAATCCCAGCACCAACATGTACCACCTGTCCACAGGATACATAAGTGCTGGCACCCCACTGATCACTAGAGCAGGGGTCTCAAGGAAGACAGCACTCAGCAATCTCTAGCAGTGGGGGAGGGGAGCACCATTCTAGTGATCAGTGGGGTCCCAGTGGTCAGACCCCAAAGCTGATACAAGTTTACTTTGGGATAATGTAACCCCTTTAAATGATGACACCCGGAGTACCTTCTATAAGCAATACCATGTGGCAGCCAGAGTTCCCCCGTACAGTATGTCAGATAGCATACCTCCAGAGTGTTAACCTCCTATAATAGTGGCAGCCATGGATCGCCCACATATGTGATACCCAAGACCTGGGTGTATAACAAGTCGGTAATTGTTAGGCTACTTTCACACCTGCGCTTTCCCTTTCCGCTATTGAGATCCGTCATAGGATAGTGGGGGAAACGCTACAGTTTTGTCCCCATTCATGTCTGTGTGTTTGGCACGACTAATCTGAGGCTGTGATCTGGACGCTGGTAAATGTCTGGGTCGTGGCATCAATAAAACCATAAAATTAGCTCCCTACGGGATTGGATGGCGAGTGATCATCTTCTAGTTATCTGGAATGAAGGACCCCTATATGTGACAACCAGAGAACAGGTATGCTGTGTAATAGCCTTGCCAGTGTACGCAGCTTGAAACGGGGTGGTGCTGCCCCTTTAAACAATTTCATCCACTCTTTGAGGGGTGTCCCTGAGAGGACAAGTAGTGTATGATGTCTGTCCTCTATAGTGCCTGCATTCTTGGGTCTGATTGAGCCGACCACCAATCAGTTAGGAGAAGGGAAGAGAAAGGGGGAGATTTATCAAGACTGGTGTAAAGGAAATCCGGCATAGTTGTCCATAGCAACCAATCAGATTCCACCTTTCATTTTTCAGAGCTCCTTTGGAAAATGAAAGGACGACTCTCATTGGTTGCCATGGGCAACTAAGCCGGTTTTCCTTTGCATCAGTCTTGATAAAATCTCCAACATATCCCTAGTAGTACTGACAAGAGAGCCCTGAACCACATGCCCCACCTTATCTGTGGTCATAAACTTTTGTCAGGGCGAGACTTATAACCATGTCCATTCACACGTCCGTATCCGTTCCGCAATTTTGCGGAATGGGTGCAGACCCATTAATTTTCAATTGGGCCCGAATGTGCTGTCTGCATCCGCATTTGCGGATCCGCACTTCCGCATCTATGCTTCAGTTTCCGCACAAAAAATCGAACATGTCCTAATCTTGTCCGCAATTGCGGACAAGATTAGGCATTTTCTATTAGGGTCTATTCACACGTCTGTAAGTGTTCTGCGGATCCGCAAATTACGGATCCGCAAAACACGGACACCGGCAATGTGCATTCCGCAATTTGCGGACCGCACAACACCGGCACTATAATAGAAAATTATAGTGCCGGTGATGTGCGGTCCGCAAATTGCGGAATGCACATTGCCAGTGTCCGTGTTTTGCGGATCCGCAGAACACTTACAGACGTGTAAATGGAGCCTAATGCTGTGTGCTCAGTGAAAGACTGTCACTATTAATTTCCTGGATACCTCTATATCCAAGGATTCTAGTGGACTATTAAAAATAGATATTTATACAAAACCGACGAATAGGAACACATTACTTCTACACTGCTCAAAAAAATAAAGGGAACACTTAAACAACACAATGTAACTCCAAGTCAATCACACTTCTATGAAATCAAACTGTCCACTTAGGAAGCAACACTGAGTGACAATCAATTTCACATGCTGTTGTGCAAATGGGATAGACAACAGGTGGAAATTATAGGCAATTAGCAAGACACCCCCAATAAAGGAGTGGTTCTGCAGGTGGTGACCACAGACCACTTCTCAGTTCCTATGATTCCTGGCTGATGTTTTGGTCACTTTTGAATGCTGGCGGTGCTTTCACTCTAGTGGTAGCATGAGACGGAGTCTACAACCCACACAAGTGGCTCAGGTAGTGCAGCTTATCCAGGATGGCACATCAATGCGAGCTGTGGCAAGAAGGTTTGCTGTGTCTGTCAGCGTAGTGTCCAGAGCATGGAGGCGCTACCAGGAGACAGGCCAGTACATCAGGAGACGTGGAGGAGGCCAACAACCCAGCAGCAGGACCGCTACCTCCGCCTTTGTGCAAGGAGGAACAGGAGGAGCACTGCCAGAGCCCTGCAAAATGACCTCCAGCAGGCCACAAATGTGCATGTGTCTGCTCAAACGGTCAGAAACAGACTCCATGAGGGTGATATGAGGGCCCGACGTCCACAGGTGGGGGTTGTGCTTACAGCCCAACACCGTGCAGGACGTTTGGCATTTGCCAGAGAACACCAAGATTGGCAAATTCGCCACCGGCGCCCTGTGCTCTTCACAGATGAATGCAGGTTCACACTGAGCACATGTGACAGACGTGACAGAGTCTGGAGACGCCGTGGAGAACGTTCTGCTGCCTGCAACATCCTAAAGCATGACCGGTTTGGCATTGGGTCAGTAATGGTGTGGGGTGGCATTTCTTTGGAGGTAGAAGGTAAATATTTTTAACAACTGTTAAACATTTTTTTTGTGAAGGGGCTGTCTGAGACAGCGGAGCGTTTGGCTCCCCTGTTTTGGCCAGCCCCCTACAGTCAGAGGGACAACTGTTCTCTCCTTCTGAGTGTAAGGGGCTGTCTGAGACAGCGGAGCGTTTGGCTCCCCTGTTTTGGCCAGTCCCCTACAGTCAGAGGGGCAACTGTTCTCTCCGTCTGAGTTTAAGGGGCTGTCTGAGACAGCTGAGCGTTTGGCTCCCCTGTTTTGGCCAGCCCCCTATGGTATACGGTAGACATAGCATAGAACATGGATGTTTTATTTAAAGAACAATTCCTAACTTTCCTTATTTTTTTCCTACAGAAGTGCCAGCAGCACTCGGGAGCCTGAACAACCACCTGAGGCGGAACCGGAACAGATCGCCAGCGCCAGCCCTCCTGTCCCTCATGTATCGGCTCAGGATAATCTGGGTCCCCTACCGAATCCCTCCGCTCAACAGAGGCTCTTAGGTTTTCGGCAAAATTTGAAAGCCCTGGTGAGCGGGCAGAGATCCGGTAGGCCAAATCGAGCTGATTATGCGAACCTTGTAGAGGTCGTTTCCGACGCTCTAGAAGGTTTTGCCAAACATCAGATGGAGTTTGGTGCTGACTTGATTCGCCGCTGGGAGGGGGCGGAGTCGACGTTTCAACGCAGCCGAAACTACCATTATGGGCTAAGCATGATCAGTTTGATGGACTCAATGACGCTCGAGCAGTTGCATGAGTTCAAGATCATGCTAGAGAACAAGTCATGGAAAATTATGCAGAGCCCCCAACCCCCACCTCCACCCCACACCTATCCCCCATCCCACTCCAGTGGCCAGTACCGCCAACCTTTCCCTTCCCACCCCCCCCCCCCCACCCCCCCGAGCATGTGTTACCTTCTGTTTCTTATTTTTCTCCTTCTCAGTATTTTCCTCCTACTTCTTTTCAAACTCCCTCCACCTCTACACATGCTCGGGTCCCCTCCTCCTCAGACCCTTCCTTTATCCACACCCCACAATTACGCCCTGCATCCTTTCCCGTGGCCCGTAGTTTCACCTCGGTAGATCGCCAGGACAGGAGGGCTACCATCGCCAGCCCCAGACCATCAAGTCCACCTCCCCTCACCAGTTTGAACAATTATAAATACATTTTATGTTTATATTTATTTTATTTTTTTATTGTTCAAAAAATAAAACATTATTTATGGTTTAGTATACAAACTGTGTCTGTCTTATAATTGTCCTGTACAGGGTAACCTTGGCACTACAGCTGTGTTGAAATAAAAACTACCCTAGTCTCACTACTGTGCGTTTATTATAACACCCTTGGTAGTTTTTATATCAAAACCGCATTAGTGCCGATGTTGTAAGAAGCATTAACATGACCATCAATATTGAGCTATCTTTTGGCTCTTTATTGATCGTAGACCCTATGATTGGCACATGAACAAGCAAATGCTTGTTCATTGTTCAATCTTGTGCCCTTTCATATGAGCCCTTGTGGGAGTCACGGTTCATCAGCATCATCAGGAATTCATTAATAAATTGTAATTTTACCGTTTAATGATTTCCCGATGACGCTCTAATATAACTAGTGTGATTACCACAAGAGACACGCAAGGGACATACAGTTTTTAAAGGGGCATTCACATAGACAATGGGGGGATTCCGCCCCCATTGTCTGATAGGTGTGGGTAACATTGGTAGGACCCGCACCTATATCGAGAACGGAGCGGGGAGCACTGTAGCTGGAGGACAACAAATTTCCCGTGGTACGTCCACCACCAATCGCTAATCCCCGCCTCTCCCATAGAAATGAATGGAGGGCGGCGGCGCAGTGCGACCTCATCCACTTTCTTGGCTCCGTTCTCAATATATGTGAGGGTACCAGCGGTGGGACCCGCACCTATAAGACAATGTGGGCATATCTTAGTGGTATGCCCCCATTGTATGAGATGAGAAAACCCCTTTAAGGCCTCTTGCACACGACTGTATGCTCCAAGAGACATACGGTCCCTGAGCGGGCCATATGTCCCGTAGTGGCATTGATCGTGCGCACGAGAGTACACAGCATCATAGTGTACAATGATTCTGTGCAAGTCGAGCTGCCCACGGGGATATAGTCTTGCACTAATAGATCATATAAGTGCGGGACAATAGCCCAGTTTGCGGCACAACATGGTCAGCATCATGATGCTCTGTACTCCCGTACGCACGATCAAGGACGATCAGGGACATATGGCCCACTAACGAACACTATACATCTTTAAGGTGCGGTCCATTATCAAAGCCGGACCAACTTTGAATTTCAACAAGATAGCCCTGGAGAAATATAGGAGCATTACAACCCTGGGGATCTGAATACATGAAGATGGAACCTAGAGATGCTACTCCTTCCAAAACGGATCCGCTAAATGGATGGCAAAACGGAAACGAACGTAACAAACGGATCCGCAATACAGACCGATCCGTTTGAACGACTTCCGTTTGTCTCCGTTTAGTCAGTTTATTGACGGATCCGTTTGAAATGCATTTCAAACGGATCTGTGAAACGCAAGTGTTATAAGGGAAAACCTTGTTAAATAATAACATCTACACACCACCTAACCCAAACCTGAACTTCAGTGAAGAAGTTCGGGTCTGGGTACCACAGTTAGTTTTTTATCACGCGCGTGCAAAACGCACCCGCGCGATAAAAACTGAACAACGGAACGCAATCGCAGTCAAAACTGACTGCAATTGGGTACCTACTCGCACGGGTTTGCCGCAGTGCACCCGGGACGCATCCTGAACAAATCCGTCACTCCCGTGTGAACTCAGCCTTATGCAGGCTCCTGCTAATTAACCACCTCCGGACCGCCTAACGCAGATTCGCGTTCCGGAGGTGGCAGCCCTGCGCTCAGCGACGCATATACGCGTCATCTCGCGTGAGCCGAGATTTCCTGTGAACGCGCGCACACAGGCGCGCGCGCTCACAGGAACGGAAGGTAAGCGAGTGGATCTCCTGCCTGCCAGCGGCGATAGTTCGCTGGCAGGCTGGAGATGTGATTTTTTTAACCCCTAACAGGTATATTAGACGCTGTTTTGATAACAGCGTCTAATATACCTGCTACCTGGTCCTCTGGTGGTCCCTTTTGTTTGGATCGACCAGCAGAGGACACAGGTAGCTCAGTAATATGTAGCACCAAACACCACTACACTACACCCCCCCCTGTTACTTATTAACCCCTTATTCACCCTTGATCACCCCTGATCACCCCATATAGACTCCCTGATCACCCCCCTGTCATTGATCACCCCCCTGTCATTGATCACCCCCCTGTAAGGCTCCATTCAGACGTCCGTATGATTTTTACGGATCCACTGATAAATGGATCGGATCCGCAAAATGCATACGGACGTCTGAATGGAGCCTTACAGGGGGGTGATCAATGACGGGGGTGATCACCCCATATAGACTCCCTGATCACCCCCCTGTCATTGATCACCCCCCTGTAAGGCTGCATTCAGATGTCCGTATGTTTTTTACGGATCCACTGATACATGGATCGGATCCGCAAAACACATACAGGCGTCTGAATGGAGCCTTACAGGGGGGTGATCACCCCATATAGACTCCCTGATCACCCCCCTGTCATTGATCACCCCCTTGTAAGGCTCCATTCAGACGTCCGTATGATTTTTACGGATCCACTGATACATGGATCGGATCCGCAAAACACATACGGACGTCTGAATGGAGCCTTATAGGGGGGTGATCAATCACAGGGGGGTGATCACCCCATATAGACTCCCTGATCACCCCCCTGTCATTGATCACCCCCCTGTCATTGATCACCCCCCTGTAAGGCTGCATTCAGATGTCCGTATGTTTTTTACGGATCCACTGATACATGGATCGGATCCGCAAAACACATACAGGCGTCTGAATGGAGCCTTACACGGGGGTGATCACCCCATATAGACTCCCTGATCACCCCCCTGTCATTGATCACCCCCTTGTAAGGCTCCATTCAGACGTCCGTATGATTTTTACGGATCCACTAATACATGGATCGGATCCGCAAAACACATACGGACGTCTGAATGGAGCCTTATAGGGGGGTGATCAATGACAGGGGGGTGATCACCCCATATAGACTCCCTGATCACCCCCCTGTAAGGCTGCATTCAGATGTCCGTATGTTTTTTACGGATCCACTGATACATGGATCGGATCCGCAAAACACATACAGGCGTCTGAATGGAGCCTTACAGGGGGGTGATCACCCCATATAGACTCCCTGATCACCCCCCTGTCATTGATCACCCCCTTGTAAGGTTCCATTCAGACGTCCGCATGATTTTTACGGATCCACTGATACATGGATCGGATCCGCAAAACACATACGGACGTCTGAATGGAGCCTTATAGGGAGGTGATCAATGACAGGGGGGTGATCACCCCATATAGACTCCCTGATCACCCCCCTGTCATTGATCACCCCCCTGTCATTGATGACCTCCCTGTAAGGCTGCATTCACATGTCTGTATGTTTTTTACGGATCCACGGATACATGGATCGGATCCGCAAAACACATACGGACATCTGAATGGAGCCTTATAGGGGGGTGATCAATGACAGGGGGGTGATCACCCCATATAGACTCCCTGATCACCCCCCTGTCATTGATCACCCCCATGTCATTGATCACCCCCCTGTAAGGCTGCATTCAGATGTCCGTATGTTTTTTACGAATACATGGATCGGATCCGCAAAACACATACGGACGTCTGAATGGAGCCTTATAGGGAGGTGATCAATGACAGGGGGGTGATCACCCCATATAGACTCCCTGATCACCCCCCTGTCATTGATCACCCCCCTGTCATTGATAACCTCCCTGTAAGGCTGCATTCACATGTCTGTATGTTTTTTACGGATCCACGGATACATGGATCGGATCCGCAAAACACATACGGACATCTGAATGGAGCCTTATAGGGGGGTGATCAATGATAGGGGGGTGATCACCCCATATAGACTCCCTGATCACCCCCCTGTCATTGATCACCCCCCTGTCATTGATAACCTCCCTGTAAGGCTGCATTCACATGTCTGTATGTTTTTTACGGATCCACGGATACATGGATCGGATCCGCAAAACACATACGGACATCTAAATGGAGCCTTATAGGGGGGTGATCAATGACAGGGGGATGATCACCCCATATAGACTCCCTGATCACCCCCTGTCATTGATCACCCCCCTGTCATTGATCACCCCCCTGTAAGGCTCCATTCAGACATTTTTTTGGCTCAAGTTAGCGGAATTTTTATTTTTTTTCTTACAAAGTCTCATATTTCACTAACTTGTGTCAAAAAATAAAATCTCACATGAACTCACCATACCCCTCACGGAATCCAAATGCGTAAAATTTTTTAGACATTTATATTCCAGACTTCTTCTCACGCTTTAGGGCCCCTAGAATGCCAGGGCAGTATAAATACCCCACATGTGACCCCATTTCGGCAAGAAGATACCCCAAGGTATTCGCTGAGGGGCATATTGAGTCCATGAAAGATTGAAATTTTTGTCCCAAGTTAGCGGAAAGGGAGACTTTGTGAGAAAAAAAAATTAAAAATCAATTTCCGCTAACTTGTGCCAAAAAAAAAAAAATTCTATGAACTCGCCATGCCCCTCATTGAATACCTTGGGGTGTCTTCTTTCCAAAAAGGGGTCACATGTGGGGTATTTATACTGTCCTGGCTTTTTAGGGGCCCTAAAGCGTGAGAAGAAGTCTGAGATCCAAATGTCTAAAAATGCCCTCATAAAAGGAATGTGGGCCCCTTTGCGCATCTAGGCTGCAAAAAAGTGTCACACATCTGGTATCGCCGTACTCAGGAGAAGTTGGGCAATGTGTTTTGGGGTGTCATTTTACATATACCCATGCTGGGTGAGAGAAATATCTTGGTCAAATGCCAACTTTGTATAAAAAATGGGAAAAGTTGTCTTTTGCCGAGATATTTCTCTCACCCAGCATGAGTATATGTAAAAAGACACCCCAAAACGCATTGCCCAACTTCTCCTGAATACGGCGATACCACATGTGTGACACTTTTTTGCAGCCTAGGTGGGCAAAGGGGCCCACATTCCAAAGAGCACCTTTCGGATTTCACAGGTCATTTACCTACTTACCACACATTAGGGCCCCTAGAATGCCAGGGCAGTATAACTACCCCACAAGTGACCCCATTTTGGAAAGAAGACATCCCAAGGTATTCCGTGAGGGGCATGGCGAGTTCCTAGAATTTTTTATTTTTTGTCACAAGTTAGCGGAAAATGATGATTTTTTTTATTTATTTTTTCTTACAAAGTCTCATATTCTACTAACTTGTGACAAAAAAGAAAAACTTCCATGAACTCACTATGCCCATCAGTGAATACCTTGGGGTGTCTTCTTTCCAAAATGGGGTCACTTGTGGGGTAGTTATACTGCCCCGGGATTCTAGGGGCCCTAAGGTGTGGTAAGTAGTTTGAAATCAAAATCTGTAAAAAATGGCCGGTGAAATCCGAAAGGTGCTCTTTGGAATGTGGGCCCCTTTGCCCACCTAGGCTGCAAAAAAGTGTCACACATGTGGTATCTCCGTACTCAGGAGAAGTTGGGCAATGTGTTTTGGGGTGTCATTTTACATATACCCATGCTGGGTGAGAGAAATATCTTGGCAAAAGACAACTTTTCCAATTTTTTTATACAAAGTTGGCATTTGACCAAGATATTTATCTATGAGCTGAGCGCAGCGATTGGCCAGCGCTACAGCCTGGGAGAAGGAGACGCCGGCAGGTTCCCCTGGGTGGGGCCTAACATGTGAAGATACCGGAGGCTATACCGGGCGAACGGAGCGGCGCCCAGGTATAACAGTAAGTGCAGGTGGATCCCTGGGCGCCGCTCACTTGCTTGCGGATGCTTGCGATTTTTACGCAACCTCATTCATTTCTATGGGGCCTGCGTTACGTGAAAAACGCACAAAGAGGAGCATGCTGCGATTTTCACGCAACGCACAAGTGATGCGTGAAAATCACCGCTCATGTGAACAGCCCCATAGAAATGAATGGGTCGGTATTCAGTGCGGGTGTAATGCGTTCACCTCACGCATCGCATCCGCGCGGAATACTCGCCCCCGTGTGAAAGGGGCCTAAGTGCAGTCAGTGCACTGTGCCATTTATGTAGGGGGTGGGGGGCTAGGGTTCCACCTTGCTCAGGGACCCCCGGGGGACTCACCTGTTCTGCTGTGGGCCAGTCCGAGCCTGACTGTAACTGCTAAGCACTGTGCCCGCATCTACAGTAAAGTCAAGATGCAAGTGTCCATCCTCATGTGGGTTAAAGGGGTATTCCCATCACAATGATCACTGTTAAATCTGTTAATGATTTGACAGTGATCATTTTTGTAAATACATTTAATTACCCAATTCCCACCCTTTTTGAGAAAATAAGTCCCCTCTTACCTGATCATTGTCTTTCGTCTCCAATGGTTACGGCCACCTCTCCTGTCGAATCCCGCCGGGCCGCGATTGCGCAGAAGACTGAAGATTTTCTCCCGTCCGGGCAATGTCCTGAATGCGCACGCCGCCGCGCATGCGCCATGATGACTTCTTCCTGGCCAGTATAGTACAGAGCCGCGAACGCGCACGGCGGCTCTGTACTATACAGGCCAGGAATAAGTCACCATGGCGCATGCGTGGCGGCGTGCGCGTTCAGGACATTGCGCGGCCCGGACGGGAGAAAATCTTCAGTCTTCTGCGCAAGTGCGGCCTGGCCAGGAGAAGACGTCAATCAAGCTAGCCGAATCCAGGAAGTGAACGTCACGCTCAACGAAGGTAAGTATGAAAAGTGAAGATGGGAATACCCCTTTAAGGCCCCTTTCACACGGGCGAGTATTCCGCGCGGATGCGATGCGTGAGGTGAACGCATTGCACCCGCACTGAATACCGACCCATTCATTTCTATGGGGCTGTTCACATGAGCAGTGATTTTCACGCATCACTTGTGCGTTGCGTGAAAATCGCAGCATGCTCTATATTCTGCGTTTTTCACGCAACGCAGGCCCCATAGAAGTGAATGGGGTTGCGAGAAAATCGCAAGCATCCGCAAGCAAGTGCGGATGCGGTGCGATTTTCACGCATGGTTGCTAGGTGACAGTATATTCACTGTATTATTTTCCCTTATTACATGGTTATAAGGGAAAATAATAGCATTCTGAATACAGAATGCATAGTAGGTGATCAATTGAGGGTTAAAAAAAAATAAAAAAAATTAACTCACCTTCTCCTCTTGTTCGCGTAATTCCCGGTCTCTTTTTTACTTCTTTAATGATGAACTAGCGGCTAGGACCTGTGGTGACGTCAGATCACATGCTCCAATCACATGGTCCATCACCACGGGTCCTTTAGCCCACAGCTCATCATTAAAGAAGTAAAGAAGAGACCGGGAACTACGCGAACAAGAGGAGAAGGTGAGTTCATTTTATAAATTTTTTTTAACCCTCAATTGATCACCTACTAACTACAACCATGTTATAAGGGAAAATAATAACATCTACACAACACCTAACCCAAGCCCGAACTTCTGTGAAGAAGTTCGGGTTGGTACCAAACATGCGTTATTTTTCTCACGCGAGTGCAAAACGCATTACAATGTTTTGCACTCGCGCGGAAAAATTGCGGGTGTTCCCGCAACGCACCCGCACATTTTCCCGAAACGCCCGTGTGAAAGAGGCCTATGGGTCGCATATAAAACTGACTGGGTCCATGCCATTAGTTTGTTAATTTACAATGATGCGGTCCGGAAGGGGTGGAATAAGAGCCACTCGTCCGGGTGCCCAGTTTCGCCACCTGGACCATTGGCTGTCAGTTACAGAACATACTTGCTCCCCTGAAGCAGGAAACCCTCCGATTGTTCGGGACAGTAAATATACTGCCGTATGCTGACGCTATGCGGTTGGGATCAGTAGCGATCTCTGTACATACAAGTCGTTCCCTCTCCAGCTCTGTCACCGCTGATTTCGAGGCTGGAAACACTTCAGACTATGAACACAGTGATTTACTGTTTTGGGTGTCCAGGGATACAGCAGGTGGCATCTCCCGGGCATCGTGCCCTCCCAGATATTCTGTATACACTACATGCAGCTGAATTGTATCTCCCTGTATAGAGCGGTGCTCACCAGCTGTTGCTGAACTACCACTCTCATTATGTCCCTACAGCTGCAGGCTGCCACATTATGATGAGAGCTGCCATTTTCTGCAGCTGGAGAGCCACAGGTGACGATCACTATCCTAATGCATTCACTAATCATTGGTAATAATTGTCATCTTGTTTCTTGTGGTTATTAAAATGATGATGGGAGTTGCAGTATTGCCACAGCTGGAGAACAACCAGTACTGAGTATAGATACAGTACCTATACATAGTATTCACCCCCTCAATACTGTCCAAGACCACAAAGGATGATGGCATTAACCTCTATAATACACTAGACCTCCAGGGAAGCAGCCCCATTCACTATCCTTGACCACCAGGGAAGCAGGCATTAACGCTTTCACTACCCTAGATGATAGCATCAATCTCTTTACTTCCTTTGACAGCTGGCTTTTTATTCTTAACTAACCTAGACCACCAGTGATAACAGCATTAATCCTTTCACTAACCTAGACCACCAGGGATAACAGCATTAATCCTTTCACTACCCTAGACCATCAGGAACAGAGGCCTCAACTCTTTCACTAACCTAGATCATAGTAATAACCCCTTCAGGACCTTGCAATTTCCCTTTTTTGCGTTTTTCGTGTTTTATTCCCTGCCTTCCTGAACTTACATAACTTGATGATTCTGGAACTGTTTTGTTCAGGAGTATTCACCCACCTTGTGACTGTAACCATTAAAGGGGTTGTGCAGCCAGTACATATGGATGATCTATTACCAGGATAGCTCATCAATATCTGATCGTGGGGGTCCGAGTCCCGGCGCCCCTGCCGATCAGCAGTTTGAAGAGGAGGTGGCGCTTTCTCTTGTGTCATTACAAGTACTAGTCCCATTCCAGTGAGACCTAAAAGACAACGAGCAGTGTAATCTTCAAACAACTGTTTGGAGGAGATGCCAGGAGTCTGACCCCCACCAATCAGATATTGATGACCTATCCAAAAGATAGGTCATAAGTATGTACTGACTGCACTACCCCTTTAAGGCCTCTTTCACACGGGCGTTGCGGGAAAATGTGCGTTACGGGAACACCCGCGATTTTTCCGCGCGAGTGCAAAACATTGTAATGCTTTTTGCTCTCGCGTGAGAAAAATCGCGCGTGTTTGGTACCCAAACCCGAACTTCTTCACAGAAGTTCGGGCTTGGGATCGGCGTTCTTTAAATAGTATTATTTTCCCTTATAACATGGTTATAAGGGAAAATAATAGCATTCTGAATACAGAATGCATAGTAAAACAGCGCTGGAGGGGTTAAAAAAAAATTACATTTTTTTTTAACTCACCTTAGTCCACTTGTTCGTGGCCCGGCATCTCCTTCTGGCTTCATCTGATCTCTGTGCAGCAACAGGACCTGTGGTCATCACATGGTACCTCACATGATCTTTTACTATAGTGATTCACCATGGTAAAAGATCATGTGACGTACCATGTGATGACCGGAGTGACGTCATCAAAGGTCCTTGACTATAATTAATGCTCACCACAGGTCCTATTCAGTAAAGGGGACAGGGTTGATGTTCCTGGAGGGATACACCAAATGGAAAAGTATTTAGGAAAACTAGAGGAATAGTCAAAAATCTGGCAACTAAAATTTAATGTGGATAAGTGCAAAATAATGCACCTGGGTCGTAAAAACCCAAGAGCAGAATATAAAATCAGTGATACAGTCCTAACCTCAGTATCTGAGGAAAAGGATTTAGGTGTCATTATTTCAGAAGACTTAAAGGTAGGCAGACAATGTCATAGAGCAGCAGGAAATGCTAGCAGAATGCTTGGGTGTATAGGGAGAGGCATTACTAGTAGAAAGAGGGAGGTGCTCATGCCGCCAGTGGCGTCGCCAGGGGGGGGGGGCAGAGGGGGCCACGGCCCCCCCTACATCATGCTGTGCCCCCCCAGCTAAAATGCCCCCCGCCCTAAGTGAGCCGCTGCCGCCGGGCACAGGGAGATGAGCGCTTCCATTGCGCTCATCTCCATTGTAATCTGCCTGTGCCAGCAGAGGTGCAGGGGAGGGAGAGGCGTGTCCCTTCCCCTTCCTCTGATAGGCTGCCGGCCTAGTGCCTGCAGCCTATCAGAGGCCGGCGCAGGCGGAGCGATGACGTCATCGCGCCGCCTGAGCCTTACAGCGCGGGACACAGGAAGAGTCTGCATCGCATCGCTGACACTGAGGTAAGTATAAGTGTTTTTTTTTTGTTTTTTTTTTACAATAGTGTTACTGGCACATTGGGGGGGCTTATTACAATGGGGGGGACTTAATACTGGCACATGATGATGGGGGGACTTAAAACTGGCACATGATGATGGGGGGACTTAAAACTGGCACATGATGATGGGGAGGGACTTAATACTAGCACATGATGATGGAGGGGACTTAATACTGGCACATGATGGGGGGGACTTAATACTGGCACATGATGATGGGGGGGACTTAATGCTGGCACATGATGATGGGGGGACTTAATACTGGCACATGATGGGGGGGACTTAATACTGGCACATGATGGGGGGGCTTAATACTGTCACATGATGGGGGGGCTTAATACTGGCACGATGGGGGGGTTAATACTGGAACATGGGGGGCTTAATACTGGCACATGATGGGGGGCTTATTACTGGCACGTAATGGGGGGGCTTATTACTAGCACGTAATGGGGGGCTTATTACTGGCACGTGATGGGGGGCTTATTACTGGCATGTGATGGGGGGCTTATTACTGGCACATTGGGGGGCTTATTGCTGGCACGTGATGGGGGCTTATTACTGGCACGTGATGGGGGGCTTATTACTGGCACGTAATGGGGGGGCTTATTACTAGCACGTAATGGGGGGGCTTATTACTGGCACTTGATGGGGGCTCTTGTTACTGGCACGTGATGGGGGCTTATTATTGGCACATTGGAGGGCTCTTGTTACTGGCAGTGGCACGTTATTGAGGGCACTTATTGCTGGCACATTATTGGTGGGCACTATAGGGGCATCTACTGAGGCCGCAAAGAAGGGGTGTTTTATATGGAGGGCTCTGTACAGTAGCATTTTATACTGGGACACATTATGGTGGGTACTATGGAGAAGGGGAGACAGGAGTACTATGGAGTCATCTACAGGGGGCACTAAGAAGGGGTATTTTATACTTGCAAATTATGGGGGACACTGAGGGCATCTACTGGGGCGCGATATATGGGGCATTTTATACTGGTACATTATGGGGGGCACTAGCAGGAAGGGGGGAGAGGAGCACTATGGGGGCATTTACTGGGGCACTATATAGGGGTATTTTATACTGGCACATTATGGGGGACATTAGCTCAACTGGGGGCATAAGGGGGTATATTTTGCACATTATAAGGAGAATTATTTCTACTGAGGGGCATTATGGTGGGTTTTATTACTCCCCATGGTATGACCCCCTAGTAGCAGCACCAGCCTCTCTCTGCTCTACTATCCCTCTGCCCCTTCTCCAAATCCTTATTATGAAATCTTTCTCATTAGGATAAAACACAACATCAGCTCCGCCGAGCCCCCGGTCAAGTGTTGAAGTGGCGTCCGAGATCCCCAAGGGCCAAGCCAAGTAACTGTAAGTGTTCATGTGAAATATGTTTATTTTATATATGTACACTCCTGTGAGAGGCGGGGAGGGAGATCTGTGGATGACACTGTTATGGAGGGGGAAATGGGGATGACACTGTCATGGGGTGGATCTGTGGATGACACATATAGCATAAGGTGCTATATACGGTATGTGGCATCCACAGATCCCCCCCCCATAGCAGTGTCATCCACAGATCCCCCTCTCTATAAAAGTGTCATCCATAGACAGCTGGACTTTTCTTCCCTGTTGCGGTTTTAGGTATTGGGTAAAGTATTGCAGCATTTCTAAGCGCACTTGTGTAAATGTATCGTTGTTATAGCTGCCCCCCCTACTTTTGTCCTGGCCCCCAGTGTGCCCCCCCAAAATTTGAAAGCTAGAGACGCCACTGCATGCCGCTCTACAGAGCACTAGTGAGACCTCATTTGGAGTATTGTGCTCAGTACTGGAGACCATATCTCCAGAAGGATATTGATACTTTGGAGAGAGTTCAGAGAAGAGCTACTAAACTGGTACATGGATTGTAGGATAAAACTTACCAGGAAAGGTTAAAGGACCTTAACATGTATAGCTTGTAAGAAAGACGAGACAGAGGGGATATGATAGAAACTTTTAAATACATAAAGGGAATCAACAAGGTAAAAGAGGAGAGAATATTTAAAAGAAGAAAAACTGCTACAAGAGGACCTTGTTTTAAAGGGACTCTGTCACCACTTTCTAACCCCCCCTTTTAAAAGTATTGTTATCTCCATGGTGCCCCTGTGATTACAAAGGTGTTGTTAGAAGATAAATTCGCCGTCTCCTTTTGATAAAAAGAGCTTTTATCTAACCTGTCAATCTTCTTGATAAGGTGCCCAGGGCGTTTCTGTTGGTCTCAAGCTGCCGCCCGCCGCCGCCGCTGTTGGTGCCCAGCTCCTCCCCTGATGCTTTCAGCGCCGCCTGAATATAATGAAATACGCCTCCGGCTCTCGCTCAGTGCCCCCTCCTTTTAAAAGATCCCGCGCGTGCGCACAGGCCTGTGCCTGATGCGCCCGTGCGGACATTTACAATCAGCCTCATTGAGCGAAGTGCGCATGCGCGCACTTCGCTCAACCTCCTCATCAGACGAGCACTGCAGCCGGCCGGCTGCAGTGCTCGTCTGATGAGGAGGTTGAGCGAAGTGCGCGCATGCGCACTTCGCTCAATGAGGCTGATTGTAAATGTCCGCACGGGCGCATCAGGCACAGGCCTGTGCGCACGCGCGGGATCTTTTAAAAGGAGGGGGCACTGAGCGAGAGCCGGAGGCGTATTTCATTATATTCAGGCGGCGCTGAAAGCATCAGGGGAGGAGCTGGGCACCAACAGCGGCGGCGGCGGGCGGCAGCTTGAGACCAACAGAAACGCCCTGGGCACCTTATCAAGAAGATTGACAGGTTAGATAAAAGCTCTTTTTATCAAAAGGAGACGGCGAATTTATCTTCTAACAACACCTTTGTAATCACAGGGGCGCCATGGAGATAACAATACTTTTAAAAGGGGGGGTTAGAAAGTGGTGACAGAGTCCCTTTAAATTAGAGGGGCAAAGGCTTAAAAGTAATATCAGGAAGTATTACTTTACTGAGAGAGTAGTGGATGCATGGAATAGCCTTCCTGCAGAAGTGGTAGCTGCAAATACAGTGAAGGAGTTTAAGCATGCATGGGATAGGCATAAGGCCATCCTTCATATAAGATAGGGCCAAGGGCTATTCAGAGTATTCAGTATATTGGGCAGACTAGATGGGCCAAATGGTTCTTATCTGCCGACACATTCTATGTTTCTTTAAGGAGATGCCGACATCGCGATCAAGTGGATTAAGGTGAGTTACCGTAAATGATTTTTTATTTTTTTTAACCCCTCCAGCGCTAGTTTACTATGCATTCTGTATTCAGAATGCTATTATTTTCCCTTATAACCATGTTATAAGGGAAAATAATAATGATCAGGTCTCCATCCTGATCGTCTCCTAGCAACCGTGCGTGAAAATCGCACCGCATCCGCACTTGCTTGCGGATGCTTGCGATTTTCACGCAACCCCATTCATTTCTATGGCCCCTTTCACACGGGCGAGTATTCCGCGCGGATGCGTTGCGGGAGGTGAACGCATTGCATCCGCACGGAATCCTGACCAATTCATTTCTATGGGGCTGTTCACATGAGCGGTGATTTTCACGCATCACTTGTGCGTTGCGTGAAAATCGCAGCATGCTCCTCTTTGTGCGTTTTTCACGTAACGCAAGCCCCATAGAAATGAATGGGGTTGCGTGAAAATCGCAAGCATCCGCAAGCAAGTGCGGATGCAGTGCGATTTTCACGCATGGTTGCTAGGAGACGATCGGGATGGAGACCCGATCATTATTATTTTCCCTTATAACATGGTTATAAGGGAAAATAATAGCATTCTGAATACAGAATGCATAGTAAAACAGCGCTGGAGGGGTAAAAAAAAAAAAAAAAATCATTTAACTCACCTTAGTCCACTTGATCGCGTAGCCCGGCATCTGCTTCTGTCCCCTTTACTGAATAGGACCTGTGGTGAGCATTAATTATAGTTCAAGGACCTGTGATGACGTCACTCCGGTCATCACATGGTACGTCACATGATCTTTTACTATAGTGATTCACCATGGTAAAAGATCATGTGACGTACCATGTGATGACCGGAGTGACGTCATCACAGGTCCTTGAACTATAATTAATGCTCACCACAGGTCCTATTCAGTAAAGGGGACAGAAGCAGATGCCGGGCTACGCGATCAAGTGGACTAAGGTGAGTTAAATGATTTTGAAAATCACCGCTCATGTGAAAGGGGCCTAAGGGGTTGTCCAAGATTGATAAAAACTGGGGCCGTAGCAGTAAATGTTATAAAAAGAAATAAAAATAAGGCTACTTTCACACTGGCGTTTCTGGGTCAGTTTGTGAGATCCGTTTCAGGGCTCTCATAAGCCGCCCAAAACGGATCAGTTCAGCCCCAATGCATTCTGAATGGATAAGGATCTGTTCAGAATGCATCCGTTTTTCTGCGTTTGGTTTCCGTTCCGCTTTTGAGGCGGACACCAAAACGCAGCTTGCAGCGTTTTGGTGTCCGCCTGACGATGCGGAGCCAAACGGATCCGTCCGGACTCACAATGTAAGTCAATAGGGACAGATCCGTTTTCACTGACACAATATGGTGCAATTGAAAACGGATCCGTCCCCCATTGACTTTCAATGTAAGTCAAGACGGATCCGTTTTTACTTAGACTTTTTTTGGAATGAATAATGCAAACGGATCCGTTATGAACGGATACAAGCGTTTGCATTATCGGTGCGGATCCGTCTGTGCAGATACAAGACGGATCCGCACCAAACGCATGTGTGAAAGAAGCCTAAGTCGCACCTTTTCTGCTTTTCTGCTTCCAGAGTCATGTTTTGGTCCTGCAGCACTGACATAATTTTTCTGACTTCAGAAGTGACCATCCGTGGACACTAAGGCTGCATTCACACGTCCGTGGTGTATTGCGGGTCCGCAACACACCAGCCCGGCACCCCCATAGAAATGCCTATTCTTGTCCGCAAGCTGCGGACAAGAATAGGACATGCTCTATCTTTTTGCGGAGCTGTGGATCCAAAGATCGGGGCCGCGCACCGCAAATGCGGACAGCACACTGTGTGCTGTCCGCATCCATTCCGTCCCCATAGAGAATGAATGGGTCCGCACCCGTTCCGCAAAATTGCGGAACGGATGCGGACCCATTTTGCGGACGTGTGAATGGAGCCTTAGTCAACATTGTAGCAAATCACCGGCCTCAGCAGTATACAGGATGTCACTTGAGGCCAGTGATTGGCTGCAGCAGTGACGTGGTCAGTATGGGAGTTTTGTGTACCACTTAAAGTGACAGCAACCTCTATGAGTGTTGTGCCTTGCTGTGAGGAGGAATAAAGTTCATTATTTCTTCACCAACTGGAAAATGAAAGGTGCAATCTCATTGGTTGCTATGGGCAACTAAGCCACTTCTACTTTACACCAGTTTGAGAAATCTCCCCCAATATACTTTAAATAGAAATGAGCATAGAAGGGCTTTATGTGCCACCTGCTGGTCAATGGTGATAATGCATTTTTCCTTAAAGGGTTTCTACCACCAGAAATACTGTTATGTAGCTGACTGACATTAGCGATGCGCTGATGTCCGCACTACATAACAGTATGTTTCTAACATTAGTCCCTGCAGCCGTTTTTGTAAAAAAAAGCACTTTTATTATATGCTAATGAGCCTCTAGGTGCAATGTGGGCGTAAAATCAGCATCTAGAGGCTCCGTCCACTCACGCTTTATCCCGCCCAGGTCCAGTGTTCTGCCCGCCCAGCTCCTCTTGATTGATGCCACTGTTCCCTGCATCGTTGGCGAAATCCCGCGCCTGCGGCGTTCACTTCTGTCTTCGATGCAGGCGCAGTGAGTGAAGGCCGCTCTCCTGATGCCGGCTTCCTCACTGTGACGTAGTCGACGCAGGCGCAGTGAGGAATCCGGCACCAGGATCGCATCATTCGCTCCCTGTGCCGAAGACAGAAGTGAATGGCGCAGGCGCGGGATTTTGCCAACGATGCAGGGAACAGTGGCATCAATCAAGAGGAGCTGGGCGGGCAGAACACTGGACCTGGGCGGGATAAAGCGTGAGTGGACGGAGCCTCTAGGTGCTGATCTTACCCCCACATTGCACCTAGAGGCTCATTAGCATATAATAATAGTGCTTTTTTTAACAAAAAACGGCTGCAGGGACTAATGTTAGAAACATACTGTTATGTAGTGCTGACATTAGCGCATCGCTAATGTCAGTCAGCTACATAACAGTATTTCTGGTGGTAGAAACCCTTTAAGGCCTCATGCACACGACCGTATGTGGTTTGCGGTCCGTAAAAAAAAAACGGATGACGTCCGTATGGCATCCGTTTTTTTTTTTTGCGGATCCATTGTAATAATGCCTATCCTTGTCCGCAAACTAGAAAAAAATAGGACATGCACTATTTTTTTTGCGGGGCTACGGAACGGACATACTGATGCGGACAGCACACGGTGTGCTGTCCGCATTTTTTGTGGACCCATTGAAATGAATGGGTCCACATCCTATCCGCAAAAAAAACGGAATGGACACGGAAACAAACAACGTTCGTGTGCATGTAGCCTAAAGGACACATCTGTCAGCAGATTTGTACTGATGACACTGGCTGACCTGTTACATGTGCGCTTGGCGGCTGAAGACATCTGTGTTGGTCCCATGTTCATATGTAGTTTTCAGGACGTCTCTAATTACAACTCAAACCACGAGAGGAATGAGGAAGAAGAGAAAGGGGCGCACAATAGGGTAGTATGTTTTAGCAAATTATATGGTCGTGCTAAAGATAGGCACAACCCTATGGAAGGCTTCTGTGAATCAGACCCATTCACCAGGACTGCAGCCGCAAGGAGAGTTTCTTTCGGATCGGATGTCCAGTACCCCGTAGGATACTTGTAGTGGAGAAGGATCTGCTTAGGCGTGAATTCACTGCTGGAGGCGGTCGTGATGTTCAAATAAAAATCCTTCTTTATTTGAGGATAGCACATGTATACATAAAAACAACGCGTTTCGGGGATAAACCGTTCCCATTCATCAGGTTAGACCGATTTTTGTACTATCCTCGAATAAAGAAGGATTTTTATTTGAACACCACGAGTGCCTCCACCAGTGAATTCACGCCTAAGCAGAACCTTCTCCATGTTCATATGTGTCCTTGTTGCTGAGAAAAATGATATTTTAATATATTCAAATGAGCCTCTAGGAGCAATGGGGGCGTTGCGCTGTTGTGAAACTACAATTCCCAGCAAGCTCCATTTACTCCTATGAGAGTTCTGAGAAGAGCAAGTATGCATGCTGGGAGTTGTAGTTTCACGACAGCTGGAGTGCTGCAGGTTGCTCACCACTGTCCTAGAGGCTCTGCTCTCTCTGCAACGGCTGCGCCCTCTGCACTTTGATTGACAGGGCCAGGTGTTATGATGTTTCACTGCCTGGCCCTGTCAATCAAAGTGCAGAGGGTGCAGCAGTTGCAGAGAGAGCAGAGCTTCTAGGTATAACGACAACGCCCCCATTGCCCCTAGAGGCTCATTTGCATATATTAAAACATAATTTTTCTCAGCAATGCGAACACATATGAACATGGGACTAACACAGATGTCTTAAGCTGCCAAGCGCACATGGAACAGCTCAGTCAGTGTCAAAGGTATTTTTTTCCTCCCTGCCTTCCACGTGTCATAACCTTTTTCTTTTCCATACACTTAGTTGGCATTATTTAATATTTCATACAACGTTTTGGAAAGATGGGAAAAAAATTAACCCCTTGACGACCACTATAAAAGTGGCGCCTGCTCGCAAGAGCAAAAGGTGCCATAGCCACCGGGTTTCTGTTGTTTCAAACAGGAGAGGCCCTCTGCTAATGTCTGTGATCGGCCACAAGGCCGATCTCAGACATAGACCTCCTCAGATGCTGTGGTCAAATGTTGACTTTTTCCTGGCTGAGATTGGGAAAGCTATTATGTTACAGTGATAGCCCGGAGTCTACTTGAGGCTATGATACCTATCACTGGTATATTCCAATACAGGCCTGCAGGTGGCAGCACTGTATTGGAATACAGTGAATGGTGTGTTCTGTGATCATAGAATACAATTGGCAATCTAACGATTGCTGTCACCTAGGGTGACTTAAAAAAAGTAAAAACATCTAAACATTTTTTTTAAATATGGAAAAAATAAAAATCACCACCCTTTCTCCAAAATTAAATAAAAATAAATTAGAAAAAAAAAAACATCATAGGCATAGCCGTGTCCAAAAATGCCTGTACTATTAAAATATTAAAATATTTATCCCATATGGCATATGGCGTAACAGAAAAAAATTCAAAATGGCCAATTCGCCATTTTTTAGCACTTCACCTCCCCCCAAAAATTGAATAACAAATAATGAAAAAGTCACACACACACCCCAATAGTATCACTGAAAGATACAGATCGCCTGCAAAAAATGAGCCCTCACTCAGCTCCATAGATGTAAATATAAAAAAAAAATTATAGGGGTTTGGCAATAAAAAGAAAAAATACAAGAAAAACTATACATATGTGGTACTATCATAATTGTACTGACCTGGAGAATAAAGGTAACAGGTCATTTATACCACATAGGGAGCATTGTAAAAACATAACCAATAAAACTGTGGCAGAATAGCGTTTTTTTCCCATTTCCACCACATTTGGATTTTTTTTGCAGCTTCTCACTACATTTTAAGGCCTCTTTCACACTGGCGTGTGCGCCCCGTTGCCGTATTGCGGCCCGCAATACATGAGCACAGTCCGTGGGGCAGCCGCAGCGGATCGCGGAACCATTTACTTGAATGGGTCCGCGATCTGGCTGTTCCGCAAAAAGATCGGACATGTTCTATCTTTTTGCGGAACGGAAGTACGGGGCGAAACCCCACGGAAGCACTCCGTAGTGCTTCCGTAGGGTTCCGTTCCGCACCATTCCGCATCTCCGGATTTGCGGACCCATTCAAGTGAATGGGTCTGCATCTGTGATGCGGAATGCCCACGGAACACCACCCGTGTATTGCGGATCTGCAAATGCGGTCCACAATATGGCAACAGGGCGCACACGCCAGTGTGTGTGAAAGAGGCCTAAGCAATATAAATGGTGCCGCTAGAAAGTACAACTTGCCCCACAAAAACACAAAGCATATGTGAACTGAAGAATATAAATAATAAAATAAAAAAGTTATGGCTCTGGGAAGACAGGGAGAAAAACGCAAACGCAAAAATGGGAAATCGCTGAGTTCTCTAGGGGTTAATAGAGTGGAATTAGGAAAAAAACACATAATTCCGCCATTTTATGGGTTTTGCATTTACGTCATTCACTGGTTGGTAAAAATGACACATTATGAGATATAAGCGGCTCACCTACCAATACAGAAACGAAAAGGTGCTCACCCACAGCCTATATATGGTATGGAAAATTTAAAGTAAATGTGGGGGGAACTCAATATCGGGACCCTATGGTCCACCAACCAATAAATAGATATATTAGAACTCCTATAAAAATAAATATAATAAAAAGTATTATAAAAAATACTCAATAAAGGCAGGGATGCCCACTGTCGCCCTTATTGTTTGCTCTTGCAATAGGGCCGCTTGCGGCACATATTCGTTTATCAACAAGTATAGAGGGGTTTAGATACGGCGAGCTGCACAATAAAGTGGCTATGTACGCTGATGATACTCTACTTTTCATGGGCGATACTGGTGCGTCTCTGGATGCGGCCATGGCATTGATTGACAGATTTGGTAGCTTTTCTGGACTGCGGATAAACTGGCAAAAATCCTCTTTGATGCCAATTGATGGGCAGACCCTGGCAGGCAGACAAGTAGATAGTCTGGTGCCTTGGGTGGATGAATTTAAATATCTGGGATTACATATAACACCGAGGCTATCGGATTTTGAAGAACTTAATCTGTCCCCATTGCTGGCTACTTTTAGGCTTAAAGTGAGGTCATGGTGTAGACTCTTTCTTTCGGTGGTAGGTAGAGTTAACTTTTTAAAAATGGTTATGATGCCCCAGCTGTTATATATACTGAATAATGCTCCAGTTTGGATCCCTCTGGATAGATTCAAGAAAATTCACTCTATATTTAGAGATCTTACTTGGAAGTATGGACAGGCTAGGATCAAACTGGAGACATTACAGTATTCTAAGTCGGAAGGGGGCCTAGCTGTCCCTAACGCATGGATTTATTTTTTGGCTTCCCAATGTCAGCATTTTAAGGGATGGATTGATCTACAAGCACCGGACATGACTGGGCAGATATTGCAGCATTGGCTGGGCAGTCGTGACCTCATGGGCATTCTGGAAGGCTCAGGAATGCATGCTGGGAGGGAAAAACTCCCTCTTATTGAACTTATGAAAAAAGTTTGGGCAAAAGTGAAGCTGCTAAGAGGAGTGGGAGGTATTAGTGAACTTTCTCCTATTGGAAAGAACCACTTGTTGCCAGAACTATTTGCCATACCAGGACTTAGGAACTGGGAAACTTATGGAGTGACGAGAATTGGACAATTAATTAAGGACAAGATATGTAAGTCATTTCAAAACCTGCAGCAGGAATTTAATATCCCTAGGGAGTGGTTCTATAAATATCTTCAAATAAGGCATGCCCTTGAGGTCACGTTGCGGAAAGGATGTGAGATAGCTCAAATGGAGGTGGTTCATAAGCTTGTTCTTCCGACAGGTGGGGGAAAAAGAGGGTTAATATCACAGGTGTACGCTCTTTTACTGGAAAAATTCTTAGAGGGATATCCGCTTTCAAGAATGAAAAAATGGGAGGCTGACGTGGGAGATATGTCTAAGGATAAGTGGGAAGATATATTAGAAGCAGTCCCCAAGGTGTCCTTAAGTGAACAGGGCAAACTGTCCCAACTATTTATCATACATAGAGTGTACAAAACACCGGTGTTCCTGAAAAAGATAGGAGTAAGAAGTGATGACAAGTGCCCAAAGTGTATGGAAGATGGTGCAGACTTGTTGCATATGCTGTGGTCTTGTCCAGTAGTTGGTAATTATTGGGAGGAAGTTAGAAATATGATTAATAGTAAACTGACATTAAAAATTCAAAAAGATCCTAAGGTGTGTATTCTGGGGTATGTGTCTGAGATTGGAGGGACTGAACCGGTTAAGGTCGTTGTGGGGAGGTTGCTATATGTGGCCAGGAAACTGATTGCTATGAGGTGGATCCAGGGGAGTCCGCCTACACTGAGTGAATTTGAACGGAAGGTGAATGACATGATGATACTTGAGAAAGGGGTGTATGTGAAGAGAGGGTGTCCTCAGAAGTTTGATAAAATGTGGAGTGAATGGTTATCTCATACCCATGTGGTTATATAGGCTTGTGATGGTCAAGACCAGATGTTAGGGTTGGGGGGGTTAGGGCAGGGGAAGGGGGGGAGGGAGGTTGGGATGGTTAAGTTCTTGGTAATTCTATATCTAAAATATTTGTTTTAGCAAGTGTACACGTATTGTACGGATTCGTGTTAAAACTGAGTGGTGATATATTTATGATTACTGTTGTTCACTGATTCCACACGGTGGATAATGTAAAGAAAAGGAAACACAACGTAATGTTTTATGTTTTATTATGTATTTATTGTTTAATAAAAACGATTTGATTTAAAAAAAAAAAATACTCAATAAAACCTTCGTTCTAGGGTGTTAATATCAGCAGCAGTATCTTCATACAATAAGATTATCTCCCTTTTAGGGTATTGATACCAGCAGCAGTATATGTATCTCCATACCTTCATATATAGCAAAGGGGGGGATACATAAAAAGTCCACATATCCTGAGGCTATATTCAATTATTCAGCAGTTCTTTTAGTTCTTCTTATTGAGCATATCACCTCCTCCTGCATATACCTGTATATTGTCCACAATTACTGAAGGACAGTTTTTATATTAGACACTGCGCTTCAGGTTAAGTCTTTATACTATGTCTTTTAGACATTGGCAACACTGACCATATCTTCCAATAGAGCGGAGGTATCTTAGGACCCAGAAAGTACGCCCTGCTTCCTGCCGCTGTCACGTGGGACGCCATGAGAAGACGGCTGGATCACGTGGGACGCCACGAGAAGACGGCTGGATCACGTGGGACGCCGCGTAGGTCCTGGCAGGCTGAAGAGGAAGGAAGACTCCGGAGACGATACGGTACACGAGACCAAGCGCGAACACGGCGTAGAGCGGTAAAGTATAAATACTTAACCTGAAGCTCTATGTGATATAGCCGACGAGCGCAGTGCTATATATATATATATATTATAACTCGGACAACCCCTTTAAGAAAAGTCTTTGTAGCCCCATATTCTGGCACCAGTAACTTTTTTTATGTTTCCAATTACGCAGCTGTGTGAGGATTCATTTATTGCAGGGCAAGCGGTTGTTTTTACTGATTCCATTTTGGGGTATGTATAACTTCTTGATCACTTTAATTGGGAGGCAAAGCAACAAAAAAAAAAAAGATCTTTTTTCCCTTTATGATGTCTGCTCAGGGGGCGTGAACCTACAATCCTTAGATTGCTTACACCATAGACTGCAATCAAATAGTATTGCAGTCTATGGTAAGATTGCAGTGTGTCTGAGGCAGGGCTTAATAGGAACTGTACAATGGCAGGCCTGGGAGCCTTCAGAAGACCCTTGGTTGCCACAGCAATTGAAATGCTGGTAGGAGGGGGTGGATTTGTCAATGGAGGCTGCCCCTAGCATCCAACTGACTGTCCAGGTGCTGTGGTCACAACTGACCATGACTTCTGGGGGGGTTACATATCTGTGATGGGGGTTGTCTACGATCAGGGGCTCTGCTGTGTGAAACAGGTGGCACCCACTCAGCTCCTGATGTGTAATGCAGAATGCCGGTAAGCGTGCTCCCTTCACGGGACATGTGGACAACCCCTTTAAGCCATTTTAATGCTTTTTAAGATCTGTATAAATACATTTATTTCCCAGCATTGTGCTCTGTGTTACACGGCTCACAAATCTATTCTGAATGACTCCCTGTATAAGAGCGACCGGGGAGCCGCCGGACGGCAGCCAATGAAAACACAGGACAACGGCGACCAATCACACGTCTGCGTTCCACAGACCAATGCCAGCGGGAGAAGGAGAGGAAGTCACGTGTGATACCGGAAGTAGTCGCCGTGCCGCGGTTCTCATGACAACGGAGTAAATGCTCCTGTCTTATCTCCAGCTCTAAGTGACCGGGTCACCGGGTGTAGGCGGACGTCATCCAATGGACAGGACCCGGGTGAGCGATGTGTGTGCTCCACAGTGCACGGCTTATAGCATGCAGTGTATTGGAGTGAATGTCCCCTGCTAATGTACTTCTCCTGTCAGCCTGTAGCATTTCCTATGGCTGTCTGTGTATGGGAAAGCTGGGTGACAAGCTGAGGCTGTGCAGGGTGCTACAGTGTTCATTTGGAATAGTGGGTGGGAGCTGGGATGATGGCAGTAGTGGGAGTTCCACAGCTTTCCCAGCAGATAGGAGTTGGGTGAATTCTAGCAGAAATGGACAACTACATGACTTCGGTTTACAGGTCTCCCTTTCTGGCTGCAGCGGCGCCTTTTTATCACACTACAAAAAAAATCACCAAAACACATTAAACAAATGATTAGCTACTCGTCCGCAGAGATTTCATCATTTCAGCAACATCCATCTGGCTGCAATGATTTTGTAACATTTAGCAAACTGCTCGGTGCCTTCCCTATGGACAGTGTATTCTAGGTACAGCCACAGCCTAGGGCCTTGTTAACATGTCCTTTTGATGTCTGTGGAAAATCCATCCGTTTCTATCTGAATGATCCGTGTTTGGTCCAAGTGTCTGTTTTTTTTCCCTCCGTGTGTCATCCGTATTCCTTGACTCAAATCAAATAACCCTATCATATAGGTGCGGCATTATTCATTCATATTTAGCATTGCTTTGTCATTAGACTACAGTAGATGCCTTTTTCCACCTACATACTTACTTATTTTGCTAAAAGTTCACTTTTATTGATATGTATTATAAACTTAACTAATAAGAAAGAATCAGCAAACACTCAGGGTGAGCGAGGGCTTTTGCACTTGACGTGTCCCCCTGAAACAAGCCCTTGAGAATGAGATATTTTACCATCCACATCATCTGAACTACTAATATAACAAAGGGAGAATTAAGTGGCTAGGTATGAAAAGAATTAGACCTGCGCAGTGCGAGTAATGAGTGCCCCAGGAGACATGCGCAGAGGTAGACTATACGCTAAGCCTATGCCCAGAAGAACTATGGAGCGCTCGTATCAGAATGACGAGTGTGTCCGCAGGAGGGAGGAACAAGAGGAGGGGATTGTCCAATGGATGAAGCAATCCAGTAAGATAGAGAGGCCGTGATTGGCCTTCCCGCCCACTCAGGCTATAGACTGCCCGGACCCCTGAGGACTCTGAATGTTCGGCGAAACATGTCGGGGGGGGGGGGGCAGCCTCTGAGCTACTAGTTTTTAGCACAGGTAGTGAGCGCCATCAGTACCGATCATAGGAGCTAGAGACAGACCAGTTGGATAATGTGAGCGCCGGTGGCAGTGCGCAGCCCTCGCTCACCCTGATAGTTTTTAAACTAAGTTTCTTTTTGTTTGCTGATTCTTTCTTATTAGTTAAGTTTATACTACATATCAATAACAGTGAAGTTTTAGCAAAATAAGTATGTAGGTGGAAAAAGGCGTCTACTGTAGTCTAATGACAAAGTAATGCTAAATCCGTATTCCTTGGACACTGCTAGGCTGAAAATTAATTTCTAGAGCAGGATCAGCAACCTGCGGCACTCCATCTGTTGTAAAACTGCAATTCCCAGCATGCTCCATTCATTTCTGTGAGAGTTCTGAGAGGAGCAGAGGAAGTATGCATGCTGGGAGTTGTAGTTTCACAACAGCTGGAGTGGCTTTTCACGGACCCATTGATTTCAATGAGTGTGTTTGGTCCATATCACGGACCAAAGTAGTGGAGGTCTCCATGATTTTTCCACTGATGTGTGAACAAATTCAAATCAATAGTTAAAGAGATTGTCCCACAAAAAATAGTGCTGGATCTGAATTCTTTTATAAGTACATGTAATTAAAAATGTAGCATAGCCATTGAGTTATTCAATAAAATGTATCTGTATAGCGCCATCTGCTGTATGTTTTTTTTTTTTTTATTGCTTTGTCCGGCTCACTGAGATGCCGCACATGCTCAGTTTCATCCTTCAACTGCCTCCTGAGCTTAGACACGCCTCCTGAGTTGTGATGGAGAGAGCTGAGACACGCCTCCTGAGTTGTGATGGGGAGAGCTGAGACACGCCTCCTGAGTTGTGATGGGGAGAGCTGAGACACGCCTCCTGAGTTGTGATGGGGAGAGCTGAGACACGCCTCCTGAGTTGTGATGGGGAGAGCTGAGACACGCCTCCTGAGTTGTGATGGGGAGAGCTGAGACACGCCTCCTGAGTTGTGATGGGGAGAGCTGAGACACGCCTCCTGAGTTGTGATGGGGAGAGCTGAGACACGCCTCCTGAGTTGTGATGGGGAGAGCTGAGACACGCCTCCTGAGTTGTGATGGGGAGAGCTGAGACACGCCTCCTGAGTTGTGATGGGGAGAGCTGAGACACGCCTCCTGAGTTGTGATGGGGAGAGCTGAGACACGCCTCCTGAGTTGTCATGGGGAGAGCTGAGACACGCCTCCTGAGTTGTCATGGGGAGAGCTGAGACACGCCTCCTGAGTTGTCATGGGGAGAGCTGAGACACGCCTCCTGAGTTGTCATGGGGAGAGCTGAGACACGCCTCCTGAGTTGTCATGGGGAGAGCTGAGACACGCCTCCTGAGTTGTCATGGGGAGAGCTGAGACACGCCTCCTGAGATGTCATGGGGAGAGCTGAGACACGCCTCCTGAGATGTCATGGGGAGAGCTGAGACACGCCTCCTGAGTTGTCATGGGGAGAGCTGAGACACGCCTCCTGAGTTGTCATGGGGAGAGCTGAGACACGCCTCCTGAGTTGTCATGGGGAGAGCTGAGACACGCCTCCTGAGTTGTCATGGGGAGAGCTGAGACACGCCTCCTGAGTTGTCATGGGGAGAGCTGAGACACGCCTCCTGAGTTGTCATGGGGAGAGCTGAGACACGCCTCCTGAGTTGTCATGGGGAGAGCTGAGACACGCCTCCTGAGTTGTCATGGGGAGAGCTGAGACACGCCTCCTGAGTTGTCATGGGGAGAGCTGAGACACGCCTCCTGAGTTGTCATGGGGAGAGCTGAGACACGCCTCCTGAGTTGTCATGGGGAGAGCTGAGACACGCCTCCTGAGTTGTCATGGGGAGAGCTGAGACACGCCTCCTGAGTTGTCATGGGGAGAGCTGAGACACGCCTCCTGAGTTGTCATGGGGAGAGCTGAGACACGCCTCCTGAGTTGTCATGGGGAGAGCTGAGACACGCCTCCTGAGTTGTCATGGGGAGAGCTGAGACACGCCTCCTGAGTTGTCATGGGGAGAGCTGAGACACGCCTCCTGAGTTGTCATGGGGAGAGCTGAGACACGCCTCCTGAGTTGTCATGGGGAGAGCTGAGACACGCCTCCTGAGTTGTCATGGGGAGAGCTGAGACACGCCTCCTGAGTTGTCATGGGGAGAGCTGAGACACGCCTCCTGAGTTGTCATGGGGAGAGCTGAGACACGCCTCCTGAGTTGTCATGGGGAGAGCTGAGACACGCCTCCTGAGTTGTCATGGGGAGAGCTGAGACACGCCTCCTGAGTTGTCATGGGGAGAGCTGAGACACGCCTCCTGAGTTGTCATGGGGAGAGCTGAGACACGCCTCCTGAGTTGTCATGGGGAGAGCTGAGACACGCCTCCTGAGTTGTCATGGGGAGAGCTGAGACACGCCTCCTGAGTTGTCATGGGGAGAGCTGAGACACGCCTCCTGAGTTGTCATGGGGAGAGCTGAGACACGCCTCCTGAGTTGTCATGGGGAGAGCTGAGACACGCCTCCTGAGTTGTCATGGGGAGAGCTGAGACACGCCTCCTGAGTTGTCATGGGGAGAGCTGAGACACGCCTCCTGAGTTGTCATGGGGAGAGCTGAGACACGCCTCCTGAGTTGTCATGGGGAGAGCTGAGACACGCCTCCTGAGTTGTCATGGGGAGAGCTGAGACACGCCTCCTGAGTTGTCATGGGGAGAGCTGAGACACGCCTCCTGAGTTGTCATGGGGAGAGCTGAGACACGCCTCCTGAGTTGTCATGGGGAGAGCTGAGACACGCCTCCTGAGTTGTCATGGGGAGAGCTGAGACACGCCTCCTGAGTTGTCATGGGGAGAGCTGAGACACGCCTCCTGAGTTGTCATGGGGAGAGCTGAGACACGCCTCCTGAGTTGTCATGGGGAGAGCTGAGACACGCCTCCTGAGTTGTCATGGGGAGAGCTGAGACACGCCTCCTGAGTTGTCATGGGGAGAGCTGAGACACGCCTCCTGAGTTGTCATGGGGAGAGCTGAGACACGCCTCCTGAGTTGTCATGGGGAGAGCTGAGACACGCCTCCTGAGTTGTCATGGGGAGAGCTGAGACACGCCTCCTGAGTTGTCATGGGGAGAGCTGAGACACGCCTCCTGAGTTGTCATGGGGAGAGCTGAGACACGCCTCCTGAGTTGTCATGGGGAGAGCTGAGACACGCCTCCTGAGTTGTCATGGGGAGAGCTGAGACACGCCTCCTGAGTTGTCATGGGGAGAGCTGAGACACGCCTCCTGAGTTGTCATGGGGAGAGCTGAGACACGCCTCCTGAGTTGTCATGGGGAGAGCTGAGACACGCCTCCTGAGTTGTCATGGGGAGAGCTGAGACACGCCTCCTGAGTTGTCATGGGGAGAGCTGAGACACGCCTCCTGAGTTGTCATGGGGAGAGCTGAGACACGCCTCCTGAGTTGTCATGGGGAGAGCTGAGACACGCCTCCTGAGTTGTCATGGGGAGAGCTGAGACACGCCTCCTGAGTTGTCATGGGGAGAGCTGAGACACGCCTCCTGAGTTGTCATGGGGAGAGCTGAGACACGCCTCCTGAGTTGTCATGGGGAGAGCTGAGACACGCCTCCTGAGTTGTCATGGGGAGAGCTGAGACACGCCTCCTGAGCTGTCATGGGGAGAGCTGAGACACGCCTCCTGAGCTGTCATGGGGAGAGCTGAGACACGCCTCCTGAGCTGTCATGGGGAGAGCTGAGACACGCCTCCTGAGCTGTCATGGGGAGAGCTGAGACACGCCTCCTGAGCTGTCATGGGGAGAGATGAGACACGCCTCCTGAGCTGTCATGGGGAGAGATGAGACACGCCTCCTGAGCTGTCATGGGGAGAGATGAGACACGCCTCCTGAGCTGTCATGGGGAGAGATGAGACACGCCTCCTGAGCTGTCATGGGGAGAGATGAGACACGCCTCCTGAGCTGTCATGGGGAGAGATGAGACACGCCTCCTGAGCTGTCATGGGGAGAGATGAGACACGCCTCCTGAGCTGTCATGGGGAGAGATGAGACACGCCTCCTGAGCTGTCATGGGGAGAGATGAGACACGCCTCCTGAGCTGTCATGGGGAGAGATGAGACACGCCTCCTGAGCTGTCATGGGGAGAGATGAGACACGCCTCCTGAGCTGTCATGGGGAGAGATGAGACACGCCTCCTGAGCTGTCATGGGGAGAGATGAGACACGCCTCCTGAGTTGTGATGGGGAGAGATGAGACACGCCTCCTGAGTTGTGATGGGGAGAGCTGAGACACGCCTCCTGAGCTGTCATGGGGAGAGCTGAGACACGCCTCCTGAGCTGTCATGGGGAGAGCTGAGACACGCCTCCTGAGCTGTCATGGGGAGAGCTGAGACACGCCTCCTGAGCTGTCATGGGGAGAGCTGAGACACGCCTCCTGAGCTGTCATGGGGAGAGCTGAGACACGCCTCCTGAGCTGTCATGGGGAGAGCTGAGACACGCCTCCTGAGCTGTCATGGGGAGAGCTGAGACACGCCTCCTGAGCTGTCATGGGGAGAGCTGAGACACGCCTCCTGAGCTGTCATGGGGAGAGCTGAGACACGCCTCCTGAGCTGTCATGGGGAGAGCTGAGACACGCCTCCTGAGCTGTCATGGGGAGAGCTGAGACACGCCTCCTGAGCTGTCATGGGGAGAGCTGAGACACGCCTCCTGAGCTGTCATGGGGAGAGCTGAGACACGCCTCCTGAGCTGTCATGGGGAGAGCTGAGACACGCCTCCTGAGCTGTCATGGGGAGAGATGAGACACGCCTCCTGAGCTGTCATGGGGAGAGATGAGACACGCCTCCTGAGCTGTCATGGGGAGAGATGAGACACGCCTCCTGAGCTGTCATGGGGAGAGATGAGACACGCCTCCTGAGCTGTCATGGGGAGAGATGAGACACGCCTCCTGAGCTGTGATGGGGAGAGATGAGACACGCCTCCTGAGCTGTCATGGGGAGAGATGAGACACGCCTCCTGAGCTGTCATGGGGAGAGATGAGACACGCCTCCTGAGCTGTCATGGGGAGAGATGAGACACGCCTCCTGAGCTGTCATGGGGAGAGATGAGACACGCCTCCTGAGCTGTGATGGGGAGAGATGAGACACGCCTCCTGAGCTGTGATGGGGAGAGATGAGACACGCCTCCTGAGCTGTGATGGGGAGAGATGAGACACGCCTCCTGAGCTGTGATGGGGAGAGATGAGACACGCCTCCTGAGCTGTGATGGGGAGAGATGTGACACGCCTCCTGAGCTGTGATGGGGAGAGATGTGACACGCCTCCTGAGTTGTCATGGGGAGAGATGAGACACGCCTCCTGAGTTGTCATGGGGAGAGATGAGACACGCCTCCTGAGTTGTCATGGGGAGAGATGAGACACGCCTCCTGAGTTGTCATGGGGAGAGATGAGACACGCCTCCTGAGTTGTCATGGGGAGAGATGAGACACGCCTCCTGAGTTGTCATGGGGAGAGATGAGACACGCCTCCTGAGTTGTCATGGGGAGAGATGAGACACGCCTCCTGAGTTGTCATGGGGAGAGATGAGACACGCCTCCTGAGTTGTCATGGGGAGAGATGAGACACGCCTCCTGAGTTGTCATGGGGAGAGCTGAGACACGCCTCCTGAGTTGTCATGGGGAGAGCTGAGACACGCCTCCTGAGTTGTCATGGGGAGAGCTGAGACACGCCTCCTGAGTTGTCATGGGGAGAGCTGAGACACGCCTCCTGAGTTGTCATGGGGAGAGCTGAGACACGCCTCCTGAGTTGTCATGGGGAGAGCTGAGACACGCCTCCTGAGTTGTCATGGGGAGAGCTGAGACACGCCTCCTGAGTTGTCATGGGGAGAGCTGAGACACGCCTCCTGAGTTGTCATGGGGAGAGCTGAGACACGCCTCCTGAGTTGTCATGGGGAGAGCTGAGACACGCCTCCTGAGTTGTCATGGGGAGAGCTGAGACACGCCTCCTGAGTTGTCATGGGGAGAGCTGAGACACGCCTCCTGAGTTGTCATGGGGAGAGCTGAGACACGCCTCCTGAGTTGTCATGGGGAGAGCTGAGACACGCCTCCTGAGTTGTCATGGGGAGAGCTGAGACACGCCTCCTGAGTTGTCATGGGGAGAGCTGAGACACGCCTCCTGAGTTGTCATGGGGAGAGCTGAGACACGCCTCCTGAGTTGTCATGGGGAGAGCTGAGACACGCCTCCTGAGTTGTCATGGGGAGAGCTGAGACACGCCTCCTGAGTTGTCATGGGGAGAGCTGAGACACGCCTCCTGAGTTGTCATGGGGAGAGAGCTGCAGTGGAATGGAAATGCCACCTTAGCTCCCGCAAAAAAGACACGCCACCTTGCGCTTTCAGCTTGATATAAATCTAGCAGAGCAATGAATGGGGAGATCTCTGGATCCATGTGAAGTACAGGGCTGGTTCTAGCTTTGTTAGGGCTCATTCTGCCGGCCGTATGCTGTCCGCAAAAATGCGGATTCGTTTTTTTGCGGATAAGCTGCTGTCCCATTCACTTCTATGGGGCCCTTTTCTTCCATTGCACGGCTCAGCAAAAAATGAAACATGTCATATACTTGTCTGTGAAAATCAGGACATAGCCTTATTAAAGTCTATGGATCAGCAAAAAAAACGGAATGCAATCCGTTTTTTTGCAGACATGCTGAACTGTCCACAAAAAAAACGATCCGCATTTTTGCGGACAGCATACGGCCGTCTGATTGAGCCCTTAGAGATTGTCATGTCCTATATGATGTCTGATTTTCATTTTTTACATTAATCATGTCATAACCCCTTTAAGTCTGGATAACAGACAGCACACATCCATGATTCACTGAAGTGTGAACGAGGCTAATGGCAGATTTACATAGGGCAACTGTCAGGCTCATTATGAGCAAGTAAAACGCTCGTTCATCTGGTGAAGTCATCATTCATGCGAACATCTCAATCACTGATTCTGGGCACTCAGCTACCTAGAAACAATAAATGTGTGCGAGGACGAGAGATAGCAGTAGCCATTCCTTGTTGGAGAATGCTGCACTGACCAGCAGGCAAGTATTGAGAAGGAACAGTTCATTCCCAATAATTGTCTGCTCAGTCAATGCAAGGGTTTTTGTCACTTCAGCAAATAGCATTTATTCTAATGTATTGTGATTGTCCATATTGTCTCCTTTACTGGCTGGATTCATTTTTCCATCACATTATACACTGCTCATTTCCAGGGGTTAGGGCCACCGCTGCTTGCAGCGTTTTAATGTGCGCCTGACGATGCGGAGGCAAACGGATCCGTCGTGACACAATGTAAGTCAATGGGGACGGATCTGTTTTCACTGGCACAATAGAAAATGGATCCGTCCTCCATTGACATTTTCAATGGTGTTCAAGACGGATCTGTCTTCCGACGGATCCATGTTACAGATAATACAAACGGATGCAGACGGTTGTATTATCTGAACTGATCCGTCTGTGCAGATCCGCACCAAACGTGAGTGTGAAAGTAGCCTCACTGCATGGTGAGTTTTGCAGTAATCTGACTTTTCTATCTGGGTTTGTTATATTTTGTTGTCAGTGAGTGTATGTCATGGCGTATCGCTAGGTTCTGATACAAGGCACTGATCAGTGGTGGATCCAAACCCCACAAGGGGGCTGAAGCTGGGAGCACAGCATCAAAGCTGCATCTCTGGTCTCATCTCCGACAGTGTGGTTTTCCATAGACACCGTATGTACGTTATCAGCAGAGGGGTCAGCATCGCACGAAGCCCCCAATAGCTCTGCTTTTATAATAATAGACACGCAGAAGTTTGAATAGATTAATGTAGCAACATGGATTGATCAGAGTCAGATCAGGCAGCCACATTTCCACTATGTGTGTTTGGGCAGTGTATGAAATTCTGCACGGACAGGTGACGTGTGCTGTCTGCCACCAGTGTAGCCTCTGCGTTGTATAAAGGCTGTGACCTGTTTGTGAAGGACAGAAGGTTCTAACCTTTATAATCCGGGAGTTTATCTGGAGGGATATTTCTGTGGGAGTATTAAGGAGATCTGCGTTAGCAGTGTTGTGTAAAGGAGCTGCCCCGCATCCTGCATGAACACTGAACACTGACTTTTGATGATGGCGAAACGACAAGTGGTAAGTACCTGCGCGTTTTATAGATTTCACATCACCACGGACGTGGCAGCCGACACGCAGGACAGAAGGCGTCCTGATATTGCACTTTTTACTGTGTGACATAGAGGGAAATAATAAGTGCAGGTGTAATCTTATGGGAAGCACAGCGGTTGGTGATATGTTGTGTGATACGACTGGTATTGTACTTGTGTGATATTGCGCTGACCTGTGCAGTAGCGTCCTCATACCATTGCTGTAGTCACATTATGTAGCAGATTAGACTGGATGTATCATACAGATAGTAGGAAATATGTGTTCTGGACCAGTGCACACAACTGCTGATCTTTTACTGCACTTTTAATCCCTCCGTAGACATGTTGGGGCAGATTTACTAATAGTGTCGCACTTTACACTGACTAAGAATACGAATCAAAGTCTGAATATTAGACAAAATTTGGCATTCTGCTGCATGGACCTTTTATAAATTAGGAGTACGTTATATCCTATGCAAGAATTCTATCTGTGCGCCAAAAAAAAGTATAGTCCTTAATTTACACCACCTATAATTTGGGGCACAGAGATGCATTTAAGGGATACCTTTTTCCCCATAAAGCCACGCGCTTTCCCGTGGCACAAAATACACTAGGAAACTGGTGGATTTTCAATAGTAAATCTGCCACATTGTGCGTACATCATATGTGGAGTGTGACGGAGCCATCTCAATATGTTTCATTTAAAGCCACACTTATGTATACATTTGACATGCTTACCCATAATATTTTATTTTATTCCCCCCCCACACACAATTTTAGGCACGACCGCGTGCCCTCCCACCGATGCCAAGGTAAATGGAATGATCAATTTATACTCACTACATTTATTGCTCCTGATTTTGTTTGACTTTATTTATTTATTTATTTATTTATTTTTTTTTTATTTGCTTGCTTTGAAATCCTTCCTTCTGGTGTTAAGCACATATCAGGGTATGTAACTATTTTTTTTCCTTCAATTAACTCGATATGTGTGTGTGTATATGTATGTATGTGTGTGTGTGTGTGTGTGTGTGTGTATATATATATTATATATATATATATATATATTATACAGTGGGATGCGAAAGTTTGGGCAACCTTGTTAATCGTCATGATTTTCCTATATAAATCGTTGGTTGTTACAATAAAAAATGTCAGTTAAATATATCATATAGGAGACACACACAGTGATATTTGAGAAGTGAAATGAAGTTTATTGGATTTACAGAAAGTGTGCTATAATTGTTTAAACAAAATTAGGCAGGTGCATAAATTTGGGCACTGTTGTCATTTTATTGATTCCAAAACCTTTTGATCTAATTATTGGAACTCAAATTGGCTTGGTAAGCTCAGTGACCCCTGAACTACATACACAGGTGAATCCAATTATGAGAGAGAGTATTTAAGGGGGGGGGGGGGGGGGGGGGGGGGTCAATTGTAAGTTTCCCTCCTCTTTTAATTTTCTCTGAAGAGTAGCAACATGGGGGTCTCAAAACAACTCTCAAATGACCTGAAGACAAAGATTGTTCACCATCATGGTTTAGGGGAAGGATACAGAAAGCTGTCTCAGAGTTTTCAGCTTCTGTTTCCACAGTTAGGAACATATTGAGGAAATGGAAGACCACAGGCTCAGTTCAAGTTAAGGCTCGAAGTGGCAGACCAAGAAACATCTCGGATAGACAGAAGCGACGAATGGTGAGAACAGTCAGAGTCAACCCATAGACCAGCACCAAAGACCTACAACATCATCTTGCTGCAGATGGAGTCACTGTGCATCGTTCAACCATTCGGCGCACATTACACAAGGAGATGCTGTATGCGAGAGTGATGCAGAGGAAGCCTTTTCTCCGCCCACAGCACAAAAAGTGCCGCTTGAGGTGGGCTAAAGCACATTTGGACAAGCCAGCTTCATTTTGGAATAAGGTGCTGTGGACTGGTGAAACTAAAATTGAGTTATTTGGCCATAACAAGGGGCGTTATGCATGGAGGAAAAAGAACACAGCATTCCAAGAAAAACACCTGCTACCTACAGTAAAATATGGTGGTGGTTCCATCATGCTGTGGGGCTGTGTGGCCAGTGCAGGGACTGGGAATCTTGTCAAAGTTGAGGGACGCATGGATTCCACTCAGTATCAGCAGATTCTGGAGACCAATGTCCAGGAATCAGTGACAAAGCTGAAGCTGCGCCAGAGCTGGATCTTTCAACAAGACAACGGACCCTAAACACTGCTCAAGATCCACTAAGGCATTTATGCAGAGGAACAAGTACAACGTTCTGGAATGGCCATCTCAGTCCCCAGACCTGAATATAATTGAAAATCTGTGGTGTGACTTAAAGAGAGCTGTCCATGCTCGGAAGCCATCAAACCTGAATGAACTAAAGATGTTTTGTAAAGAGGAATGGTCCAAAATACCTTCAACCAGAATCCAGACTCTCATTGGAACCTACAGGAAGCGTTTAGAGGCTGTAATTTCTGCAAAAGGAGGATCTACTAAATATTGATTTCATTTCTTTTTTGTGGTGCCCAAATTTATGCACCTGCCTAATTTTGTTTAAACAATTATAGCACACTTTCTGTAAATCCAATAAACTTCTTTTCACTTCTCAAATATCACTGTGTGTGTCTCCTATATGATATATTTAAAGGGAACCTGTCATGTGGATATTTGATTATAATCTAACTAATTATATACAATCATTAACTACTAAAAAGTACCTTAGATGTATTCACTTACTGGTGTGACAGATGGTTACCTCATAATATACACACAAAGATGCCACATGCCGCATGCTAATGAGCTGATTTGAGTCCAGCGTGATGTCATTGAGTACAGCGTCTATTTAATTCAGAGCTATAGCCACTCTCCTGCCCACCTGCTGCTGGTTCATATGGAAACAAACTCATTCAGCAGCAGGTGGGCGGGGAGAGTCAGGAGCTCATGAATATTCATGACTCATCATTATCAGCTGGAGCTTTTCAATACAAGATGTTGGCAGATTGACTGGGTCAATTAAAGAAAGTGACCCAGCATTTTGCTAAGAGAATCTGTCACTTATTTATGTTGCCCTCAGTTAGGACACCATAAAACTGGTGACAGGTTCCCTTTAACTGACATTTTTTATCGTAACAACCAACAGGAAAATCATGACGATTAACAAGGTTGCCCAAACTTTCGCATCCCACTGTATATATAAGTATTACCTTCACCAGTAATCCAGTTTCCTGGAAGTCTCCACGACAGCACACACTGAGATTGACTTCCCTCTGATAGGACAGGAAAACACACAGAGAGGTTAAAAACCCCACCCCTTCCCCTCATCACCGGTGTATTTTAACGGAGACCAGGATAAAGGGTAGAACCCAAAGAAGTTTATTGAAAACAAAAGAAGGGCAGGAATATATCTGCTGTCATGGAGACTTCCCGGAAACTGGATTACCGGTGAGTGTAATACTCATTTTCCCAGTCGTCTCCATGACAGCACACACTAAGAACTAACAAAGTGAAACAACTCAGGGGGGTCTACAGCAAAGGCCATATCCTCGTTGGCAAATACATCAAGCCTATAATGTTTGGTAAAAGTATGGGCCCTCTTCCAAGTGACCGCCCTGTAAATCTGCTCTAGGGAGGCAGAGGTCCTTTCTGGTTAAACCTGTCCCCCCCCCCCCCCTCCCCTTCCAAGAGGTGAACTTTTTCCACTTTTTCTGCTGAGCATTAGGGTACCTTCCACCCTCTGAGATAAACCCAGACCTAGGAGGATGGACTGTTCAGTAACCAGGCTGATAGTTTGAGAAGCCTGGGGTTCGGATGGCTGATTGGGCTCTGTATTAGGAGGTCCTCCATCGGGGCAAACAGGATTAGATCCTCCCGGCTGAGGGATCTCAGAAGACCGAACCAGCCCCTTCTGGGCCAAAAGGGGACCACCAGGATTAGGGTACACTTCTCTGTCAGGAATTTCTGCAGGACCTTCAGGATTGGTGGAAAGGCATAGATGAGACCAGACGTCCAATCCTGAGTGAAGGTGTCTATCGCCACAAAGGGATCCCTTGGATTGAGGGAGAAGTAATGAGGAACCTTGTGGTTTTACTTTGAGACGAACAGATCCAGACTCGGACTGCCCCACTGGACCTGGATCTTCTGAAAGGCTGTCTGAGAAAGAGACCATTCGCCTGGATCTAGTCTCTGCCGACTGAGAAAATCTGCCCTTAGATTGAGGGAGCCCTTTAAGTGTACCGCTGTAAGGGACTTTAGATTCTTTTCTGCCCACGAGAATATCTGTCTTGAGAGACTCTTTAGATGACCGTGCCTCATACCCCCTTGATGACGGATGAAGGCCACTGCTGTGGATGAGTGGACCAATACATGCCGGTTTCTTGATTGGGTCTGTGTTGCTTTTAGACCTTCCCATATTGCCCAAAGCTCCCTGTAATTTGATGACATCCCCCTCTGAGATTTGGACCAAGTCACCGTGAAGGAATTCCTGGCTGCAAGGGCGCCCCAGCCCCAGGAGCTGGCATCCGTTGTCAATGAGAAAACGTCCTCCTGATTCCAGCAGACCCCAGTCTGTAGATTTTTTTTCTCTGAGCCACCACTGTAAAAAGATTTTTACGTCCCTGGGTAGATATATCTTCTGGTCCAGAGTTAGCTGAGACCTGTTCCATTTTCTGAGGATCAGATCTTGCAGGGATCTCATGTGGTGTTGAGCCCAGGCAACCGCAGGTATACATGACAAAGACAACCCAGCTTTTTTATGCCTTATCTTACGGAGCAAGCCAGACCTTTCAGGAATTTCCTGATTTTGACCTTCAGATCCTGGACCTTTTATGGAGGGTAGGAAAGATTTCTGGAGGATGGAATCTAGAAGGATGCCCAGAAAAACTCTGATTGGCTGGAAGAAGGCTGGACTCCCAATTGACTATCCAGCCAAGATCCTGAAGATGAGCAAGGACCACCTGGATATGTGATTGAAGCAGATCTGTACTTTCGGCTACGACTAACAGATCATCAGATATGGAACTATTAGTATTCCCTTCCGGCATAAGGAGGCCACCACTTCTGCCATGACTTTGGAGAAGATGCGAGGGCCAGAAGATATTCCAAAAGGAAGGCAGTTGAACTGATGATGATGAACCCTTCCTCCCAGCTGTACCGCAAATCTTAGATACTTCCTGGATTGAGGATGGATCGGGATGTGGAAGTATGCATCCTTGAGGTCTATCGTGGCCATCATAGCACCTTTCTTGATAAGTTTCACTGCAGACTTCACTGTTTCCATTTTTAATCTGCGGTAGATTATATGTTTGTTCAGTGGCTTCAAATTTATAATAGTCCTGAACGTGCCGCTTAGTTTTTAAACTAAAAATAAAGGGGAATAGTGACCCCTTTCTATTTCCCAGCTGGGAACACATTCTATTGCTGTTAGGCATAATAACTCTCTTATGCTGTCGGACAGAAAAGACCTTTGAGATAAGGGGAGCCGAGTTAAGGTGAATTTTTGTGGGGGAAGAGATTCTAGTTCTATCGCATAACCTTCTCTTATAATGTTGATAATAAAAGAGTCTGCGATAACACGCTCCCAGGTATCTATGAAGGAGCTGAGTCTTCCCCCAACCCTGATGGCGTCATTGCTTGGAGGAGGAAGGGGAAGGATCCCCTTTATTGGGATTGAAGAGGAAATTTCTTCCTTTCCCCCCTTTTGTATAGCTCCACCTCCCTGATTTCCCTCTATCTATTTTGGTATCCTGAGGTTGTGGTTTGTTATGAAAAAACTGCCTCCTATTTTTAGGTCTGTCTTCTGGAAACCCTTTTTTGCGGTCAGTGGCGTTTTCTAGGATTTTATCCAAGTCGGGACCAAATACATACTGGCCATGGAACGGAAGAGATATCAACTTGTTCTTGGACATCATATTCCCCGACCAGGCCTTCAGCCAAAGGACCCTTCTAATTGAGTTAGACAGGACCGCCGTACGGGCGGATAGTCTTACGGACTCCACTGAAGTGTCTGCTAGGAAGCTAGTGGCCATCTTCAGTAGGGGAAAGCTGTCCAAGATCTGTTCCCTCTGAGTTTTAATAACTAAGTGTAACTCTAACTGCTCCAGCCATACTTTTAGGGTACGGGCCACACATGTCGCGGCTACCCCCGGTTTTAAAAGGGCTGCCGTAGCTTCTCACGTCTTCTTAAGAAGGCTCTTCACCTTCCTGTCCATAGGGTCCTTTAGCTGCCCGGCGTCCTCAAAAGGAAGGACCGTGCGTTTTGCGACCTTGCCCACAGGAGTATCGACTCTAGGTATGGACTCCCAGTCTGGGCAATCTGCTTCATTAAAGGGATACTGCCTCTTAATGCCCCAGGGAATAAAGGAACCTTTTTCCGGCTTATCCCATTCAGCTTTAATCAGCTTCTGGATGTTATCAGGCACTGGAAAGACAGACCTCTGTCTTTCCCCCAGACCCCCGAATATCTCCTCCTGAACTGTTCTGGGCTTCCTAGGAATTTCCATCCTGATCGTGGCCCTTTATAGCTCTGATTAACTCTTCAATGTCAGCAGGGTTAAACAGAAATCTTCTGTATTAGTTATCTTCATCAGACTCCTGGGTCATATCCAAGATCTCAGGATTCGAAAGATCAGGATTTACTGAATCGGAGTCACTTCCCACACTAATAAGATCTCTAGAAGTTCCCACTCTAGGAGAAGGGGGCCTGGGGGCAGGGGAAGCTTCCCTTTTTTGTGAGGCCAGGGCTGATTGAACCTCCTCTCTAAGCATAGACTTGATGTCCTCCAACAGGCTAGAGGACTCAGATTTCACAACTGATGCAGTACACTCCTTGCACAGCGGTTTAGACCCGGAAGAGGGCAGACGCTTTAAACACAAGCCGCACTTCCTGGCCTTAAAAGGGTTTTCCAGGCTTCTAATATTGATGACCTATCCTTGCCGGGTGTCGGACCCCCGCCAATCTGATATTAATGAACTATCCTGAGGATAGGTCATTAATATTAAAAGCCCGGAGAACCCCTTTAACTTCAACAGAGGATGAAGACTCCTTTTCTCCCTGAAAATATATAAGGGACAGAAGGGTCAACCACTACAGGGTAACAACATTACATGAAGGGTGCCTGACTCAGGGTACTCACTGAACCCTGGGTAGTGGGGGGGGGGGGCTCCGATCCTGAGCTAGGTGTGGTAATAGAAAAATGAAAAACTACAAAAATTGAATACTGTTCCTTACTGTGGTGGTGCCCGCTGTGTCAGAAGCCAGTCTTATACTTTCAGATCCAGATGCAATTGTGACAAAACTGCAGCACTCTCCAGCCTTTGTTCTTTCAATCCTTTATTCACCAGTACAAATAATGCGACGTTTCGATCTATGTGATCTTTCTTGCTTGAGAAAGATCACATAGATCGAAACGTCGCATTATTTGTACTGGTGAATAAAGGATTGAAAGAACAAAGGCTGGAGAGTGCTGCAGTTTTGTCACAATTGCATCTGGAGCTAGGTGTGGTAGGGGCACTAATGTTCAGCAGGTCCCGTCCACCAATATCGCCAGAGGCACAAACAGAGGTGCAAACGCTGGGCGCCATCTTCAACCGGCATTCTGCCCCTTTAATTTCACTGGGCATGCGCCGGCGTGACTTCATGACACAAAGCCACTCCCCCTCTGCGTCTAACGTCATCCCCCCGTGGCTGGAGGGAATCGTATCCTAGCGTCGCTCCAGCCGCCTTACCACTCCGCATATAGCTCTCCTAGACCGCCGCAGAGGGGAACTTCGCCGGGCCACCAACACCAGCAGGGGCCCGGGCACAGACCTTAGCAGGAGGAGGGAGAGCCGAACCGCCGGAACCGACCTCCAGTCTGTATGGAAGATGCACAAGATGCGCAAAGAAAACGATACTGCCAGGAAACCCAAAGAGCTCCCAGCACCTCTCCGGTCTTCCTTCCCTGGCAGGACAGGAAAAAACACTGGCGACCTATCAGAGGAAGTCAATCTCGGTGTGTGCTGTCGTGGAGATGACTGGGGAAATGTACCCCCTTTATTCACCCCTGTGGTTGTATTCTATTTTTTATATATTCTATATACAGTATATATGTTATATGTACGATGTATATATTTTATTACATTATATTGGACAGTTTTTTTTAAACTGATAGTGTTTTCTTTAAAAATTACATTTTTTTTTCTATAGAGAATGAAATTCCCATCAACCGCCCAAAAAAGAAAAAGTCCAAGCCATCTAACAGTGCATTAGGTAAGAGCAGTGTTTAATCCCTACCTAGCTTTATAGCTATTATTTTTACATGTAATATAGAGACATTTATTCCTGAAGTTTTTAATTTCTTAATGGGGGAAAAAAAGGCATTTAGTCAAAACATCTATAAGGAAGAATTCATCATGGATGTACCGACATCTGAGCTGTTCATTGGCAGGCAAATACGTCATGAAAATCTGATCCCATTCTAACAAAATCCCTGCTATTCCTTATAATAAGGATTTTCCATTTCAATCACCATTTAGATTCTATCCTAATGAGGCATTGCAATAATCCTCCAAATAGAAGCCCTTTCCTTCTGCTTCACAGGATCTTGATTTAGGGATGCACTAGGGAGGGTCATGTTTTGATCCTTTTTAGTTGTAGTAATACAATGTGTTTTTCCTTTCTGTGATTTCTTAGGCTATATGCCCCATAGCTATTATACATTTTTCCTGATAGTAACGGATCAGGTCCTGTGATTAGTTGATTCACGTGATCTTGACAAGAACGTGCTTCTGTCCTGTGCAGTTCAATGTATAGATTTGGGATACACAACTTTTGAAAGGGGCATACAGAAAGTATATACCATAAAAGTCTTAAAGGCACTGGTTCTACTATCAGGAGTCCCACCTATTGGGAGAATATGGATCCCCTTCTGCCTCTGTTCACACTCCAAGAAGGAAGAGATGATGGATGGATGTGGCTTTGTCCATTGTAGTTTGTGTGTTGTTCAAACAGCTGAGTGTTTCACTACTCTTATAAAACTACAATGAAGATATCCACATGCATGACCACCTCTCGGGAGTGCCACACACGAGTCTGGAACCCACCTCCCCATTCTGCTGACAGCCACACTTTGCACCATTAGCACTTATTCGTTTCTGCCTCTCCTCCCTCATGTTAGCCACCAGACAGACGAGCATGTCTGCCACTATAGTACCTGGTTGGGGGGGCGCAGACATTGGCATTCCATGTGAGCCCCCCAGCTGCTGATTGTGCACCTCTGGAAGGACGTAACATTTTTTAATGAGCGTGCATATTTGTTTCCCAAGGAAGTGAGTGATAAGGGGCTGTCCGACATTTCTGACAGCCGCTTATCTTGTGGGGATAGAAAGGATCAGGTATGCTGTAATTGAGCATGCCCAGTCCTTCTTTCTCCCAGTGTCTGCTGTGTTGGGAAGGTTGTTCTGCCCTTTATACAGATTAGATCATCTGCAACAATTGTTGAAACCGGTAGGTTTGGTAAATTTTTATCTATACAGTATGTCCTACTTAAAGAGGCTGTCTCACTTAGAACATTGGTGGCATATCGCTAGGATATGCCACCAATGTCATATAGGGTGGGAGCCGCACCTCACTCAAGAATTGGAGTGCCCAAAGTTCGGGAGAGTGCACCGTGCATGCGCTGCTGCCTTTTATTTAAATGGTCGCTTGGCTGTTTTTGGAAGTCCCATAGAAATGAGTAGAGTGCAGCCACCACTCCATTCACTTCTGTGGGACTGCTGGAAATAACCAAGCCAGCGCTCTGCTGTTTTCAGCACTCCCATAGAAATGAATGGGGGCTGACTTGATTCATTTTTCCATCCCATTATACACTGTTCGTTTCCATGGATACAAGCACCCTAGTGGTGGTCGTGCTTGCACACTATAGATAAAAGCACCAGTCTATGTGCGCTCCCACGGTCCCGGTCACCAGAGAGGACAGAGCTTTTTCCTCTAGTGTGCAAGCACAACCACCACTGCTGGATTGCAGGGTGGTTGTAACCATGGAAACAAACAATGTATAATGTGATGGAAAAACGAATCCAGCCAGCAAGGAGGCAATATGGAGAATCACAATACATTATAAGTGACTTGTATTAACTTTGTCTACATGATAAAGACCACTTCCTAAAGTTAGACAACCCCTTTAATGCTACATTAAAGCATATAGGCATGAAACTATTACTGACAGCTTAGGGATGGTGTTACTTGTGATTGCTAGAGGCACCCGGCTATTTTATTATTTGCTTTGCATTTCCACCTGTTTACAGCTTTTAGCTATGAGATATATATGTTGATGATCTGTCTTTTTCTTTGCAGAAGATGTTGTGCAAGACACAGGTTTAAAAACCTCAGAGAGTAAAGAAACTTTTACACCTGAAAGGCGAAAAAGGAAAAAAAAGAAGCTTACAGGTAAACTGGATGATAACGTATTGAGACAAACCTGTCCAAATAAGGCTACTTTCACACTCGCGTTTAGTGTGGATCCATCTTGTATCTGCACAGACGGATCCGCAGCAATAATGCAAACGCTTGTATCTGTTCATAACGGATCCATTTGCGTTATTCATAAAAAATAAAAATAAAAAGTCTTTAACCACCTCAGCCCCCAGTGCTTAAACACCCTGAAAGACCAGGCCACTTTTTACACTTCTGACCTACCCTACTTTCACCGTTTATTGCTCGGTCATGCAACTTACCACCCAAATGAATTTTACCTCCTTTTCTTCTCACTAATAGAGCTTTCATTTGGTGGTATTTCATTGCTGCTTACATTTTTACTTTTTTTGTTATTAATCGAAATTTAACGATTTTTTTGCAAAAAAATGACATTTTTCACTTTCAGTTGTAAAATTTTGCAAAAAAAACGACATCCATATATAAATTTTGCTCTAAATTTATTGTTCTACATGTCTTTGATAAAAAAAAAATGTTTGGGTAAAAAAAAAATGGTTTGGGTAAAAGTTATAGCGTTTACAAACTATGGTACAAAAATGTGAATTTCCGCTTTTTGAAGCAGCTCTGACTTTCTGAGCACCTGTCATGTTTCCTGAGGTTCTACAATGGCCAGACAGTACAAACACCCCACAAATGACCCCATTTCGGAAAGTACACACCCTAAGGTATTCGCTGATGGGCATAGTGAGTTCATAGAACTTTTTATTTTTTGTCACAAGTTAGCGGAAAATGATGATTTTTTTTTTTTTTTCTTACAAAGTCTCATATTCCACTAACTTGTGACAAAAAATAAAAACTTCCATGAACTCACTATGCCCATCACGAAATACCTTGGGGTCTCTTCTTTCCAAAATGGGGTCACTTGTGGGGTAGTTATACTGCCCTGGCATTCTAGGGGCCCAAATGTGTGGTAAGGAGTTTGAAATCAAATTCTGTAAAAAATGACGAGTGAAATCCGAAAGGTGCTCTTTGGAATGTGGGCCCCTTTGCCCACCTAGGCTGCAAAAAAGTGTCACACATCTGGTATCTCCGTATTCAGTAGAAGTTGGGGAATGTGTTTTGGGGTGTCATTTTACATATACCCATGCTGGGTGAGATAAATATCTTGGTCAAATGCCAACTTTGTATAAAAAAATGGGAAAAGTTGTCTTTTGCCAAGATATTTCTCTCACCCAGCATGGGTATATGTAAAAAGACACCCCAAAACACATTCCCCAACTTCTCCTGAATACGGAGATACCAGATGTGTGACACTTTTTTGCAGCCTAGGTGGGCAAAGGGGCCCATATTCCAAAGAGCACCTTTCGGATTTCACTCGTCATTTTTTACAGAATTTGATTTCAAACTCCTTACCACACATTTGGGCCCCTAGAATGCCAGGGCAGTATAACTACCCCACAAGTGACCCCATTTTGGAAAGAAGAGACCCCAAGGTATTCGCTGATGGGCATAGTGAGTTCATGGAAGTTTTTATTTTTTGTCACAAGTTAGTGGAATATGAGACTTTGTATGAAAAAAATAAAAATAAAAAAAATCATCATTTTCCACTAACTTGTGACAAAAAATAAAAAATTCTAGGAACTCGCCATGCCCCTCACGGAATACCTTGGGGTGTCTTCTTTCCAAAATGGGGTCACTTGTGGGGTAGTTATACTGCCCTGGCATTTTCCAGGGGCCCTAATGTGTGGTAAGTAGGTAAATGACCAGTGAAATCCGAAAGGTGCTCTTTGGAATATGGGCCCCTTTGCCCACCTAGGCTGCAAAAAAGTGTCACACATCTGGTATCTCCGTACTCGGGAGAAGTTGGGGAATGTGTTTTGGGGTGTCTTTTTACATATACCCATGCTGGGTGAGAGAAATATCTTGGCAAAAGACAACTTTTCCCATTTTTTTATACAAAGTTGGCATTTGACCAAGATATTTATCTCACCCAGCATGGGTATATGTAAAATGACACCCCAAAACACATTCCCCAACTTCTCCTGAGTACGGCGATACCAGATGTGTGACACTTTTTTGCAGCCTAGATGCGCAAAGGGGCCCAAATTCCTTTTAGGAGGGCATTTTTAGACATTTGGATACCAGACTTCTTCTCACGCTTTGGGGCCCCTAGAATGCCAGGGCAGTATAAATACCCCACATGTGACCCCATTTTGGAAAGACACCCCAAGGTATTCAATGAGGGGCATGGCGAGTTCATAGAAATTTTTTTTTTTTGGCACAAGTTAGCGGAAATTGATATTTTTTATTTTTTTCTCACAAAGTCTCCCGTTCCGCTAACTTGGGACAAAAATTTCAATCTTTCATGGACTCAATATGCCCCTCACGGAATACCTGGGGGTGTCTTCTTTCCGAAATGGGGTCACATGTGGGGTATTTATACTGCCCTGGCATTCTAGGGGCCCTAAAGCGTGAGAAGAAGTCTGGAATATAAATGTCTAAAAAATTTTACGCATTTGGATTCCGTGAGGGGTATGGTGAGTTCATGTGAGATTTAATTTTTTGTGGTGGAATATGAGACTTTGTAAGAAAAAAAAATAATAATTCCGCTAACTTGGGCCAAAAAAATGTCTGAATGGAGCCTTACAGGGGGGTGATCAATGACAGGGGGGTTGATCAATGACAGGGGGGTTGATCAATGACAGGGGGGTTGATCAATGACAGGGGGTTGATCAATGACAGGGGGGTGATCAATGACAGGGGGGTAATCAATGACAGGGGGGTGATCAGGGAGTCTATATGGGGTGATCACCACAGTCATTGATCATGCCCCTGTAAGGCTTCATTCAGACGTCCGGATGCGTTTTGCGGATCCGATCCATCTATCAGTGGATCCGTAAAAATCATGCGGACGTCTGAATGGAGCTTTACAGGGGGGTAATCAATGACAGGGGGGTGATCAGGGAGTCTATATGGGGTGATAACCACAGTCATTGATCATGCCCCTGTAAGGCTTCATTCAGACGTCCGGATGCGTTTTGCGGATCCGATCCATCTATCAGTGGATCCGTAAAAATCATGCGGACGTCTGAATGGAGCTTTACAGGGGGGTAATCAATGACAGGGGGGTGATCAGGGAGTCTATATGGGGTGATAACCACAGTCATTGATCATGCCCCTGTAAGGCTTCATTCAGACGTCCGGATGCGTTTTGCGGATCCGATCCATCTATCAGTGGATCCGTAAAAATCATGCGGACATCTGAATGGAGCTTTACAGGGGGGTGATCAGGGAGTCTATATGGGGTGATCACCACAGTCATTGATCATGCCCCTGTAAGGCTTCATTCAGACGTCCGGATGCGTTTTGCGGATCCGATCCATCTATCAGTGGATCCGTAAAAATCATGCGGACGTCTGAATGGAGCTTTACAGGGGGGTAATCAATGACAGGGGGGTGATCAATGACAGGGGGGTGATCAGGGAGTCTATATGGGGTGATAACCACAGTCATTGATCATGCCCCTGTAAGGCTTCATTCAGACGTCCGGATGCGTTTTGCGGATCCGATCCATCTATCAGTGGATCCGTAAAAATCATGCGGACATCTGAATGGAGCTTTACAGGGTGGTGATCAGGGAGTCTATATGGGGTGATCACCACAGTCATTGATCATGCCCCTGTAAGGCTTCATTCAGACGTCCGGATGCGTTTTGCGGATCCGATCCATCTATCAGTGGATCCGTAAAAATCATGCGGACGTCTGAATGGAGCTTTACAGGGGGGTAATCAATGACAGGGGGGTGATCAATGACAGGAGGGTGATCAGGGAGTCTATATGGGGTGATAACCACAGTCATTGATCATGCCCCTGTAAGGCTTCATTCAGACGTCCGGATGCGTTTTGCGGATCCGATCCATCTATCAGTGGATCCGTAAAAATCATGCGGACATCTGAATGGAGCTTTACAGGGGGTTGATCAATGACAGGGGGGTAATCAATGACAGGGGGGTGATCAGGGAGTCTATATGGGGTGATCAGGGAGTCTATATGGGGTGATCAGGGGCTAATAAGGGGTTAATAAGTGACGGGGGGGGGTGTAGTGTAGTGTAGTGGTGCTTGGTGCTACTTTACTGAGCTACCTGTGTCCTCTGGTGGTCGATCCAAACAAAGGGGACCACCAGAGGACCAGGTAGCAGGTATATTAGACGCTGTTATCAAAACAGCGTCTAATATACCTGTTAGGGGTTAAAAAAAACACATCTCCAGCCTGCCAGCGAACGATCGCCGCTGGCAGGCTGGAGATCAACTCTCTTACCTTCCGTTCCTGTGAGCGCGCGTTCACAGGAAATCTCGCGTCTCGCGAGATGACGCGTATATGCGTCCACTCGGAATGAATCAACCACCTCCAGGACGCGTCTGTGCGTACAGCGGTCCGGAGGTGGTTAAAGAGGACCTTTCACTAGAATAAAAAATCTAAACTAAGCATACAGACATGGAGAGCGGCGCCCAGGGATCCCCCTGCACTTACTATTATCCCTGGGCGCCGCTCCGTTCTCCCGGTATAGGCTCCGGTATCTTCATATGTTCGGCTCAACTGGGTGGAGCCTGCCGGCGTCTCCTTCTCCCAGGCTGTAGCGCTAGCCAATCGCAGCGCTCAGCTCATAGCCTGAGAGAAAAAAAAAACCTCCTGACTTGTCTTGACTTACATTGAAAGTCAATGGGGGACAGATCAGTTTTAAATTGCACCATATTGTGTCAGTGAAAAACGGATCTGTCCCCATTGACTTATGTTGTAAGTCAAGACGGATCCGTTTGGCTCCGCATAGTCAGACTGTCACCAAAACGCTGCAAGCTGCAGAACTGATCCGTTTTGGGCGGCTTGTGAGAGCCCTGAAACGGATCTCACAAGTGGACCCAGAAACGCCAGTGTGAAAGTAGCCTAAGTGTGGCTTCATCTGCCAGCACCATTTTACACATTACATTTAGAAACAGTGTCTGTCAAATAGCTGAGGTTCTGCTATGGGACACATGCATTTATTTATTTTCTAGCTCATGGAAAGGTTTACATTTATGTATTACACTTTTTTTAAAACTAGTAATGGTTCTTATTTTAGTCTCGTTATTTTCCTCCTTAAAGGGGTTATCCAGCTATTTGTTTATGATGACCCTATCCTTTTGGATGGGTCATCAGCATTTGATCAGTGTGGGTCCGACACCTGGGACCCCACTGTTCAGCTGTTTGAGAAGGCCATCACTAAGAAATAGTCAGATAACCCTTTAAAGGAAACCTGTCACCATGAAAATGCATGGCAGAGTGTTATAGAGCAGGAGGAGATCAGCAGTCTGTCTGTACATTCCCCACTAACTGATACCCTGGGAGGATCTTTATCTCAGTCTGATTATCGCAGACCTCTCCTGCGATCCTCTCTGGTCCAAGGGAACACCTGTGCTGGGAGGGTGTGGATGGGCAGATCCCACTTCCAATCCTATCTGCCAATCCAACTAAAATCCGGCCCAAACTACACCGACAAAAACCTTGTCTCAGCAACCTACATGCTGCTGAGACTATTACCTCCCGTATTTTAGCTATCCCACCCAGCTGAGGTATCTGAGTGGGATATACACCTCTTCCCACACTGTCCACCTTATCACACTTATCACAATAAATAAATAAATATATATATATATATATATATATCGTTTTATGGGAAAAAAGTCAGTAAAACTTGTCATTTGTTCATTTACGGTATATTCCTGCTCATTCTCATCAGGAGGCGGTCCTATCAGTGATTGACAGCTATCTCTGTATCCACAGTCCTGGAGGGAAGGCTGTCACTGATAAGACTAACTCCTGGACTTCACAGCCCAGAATGAGCAGGAATTTAATTGTATGAAATACAAGTTTTACTGAATGTTTCCCATAAAACTATATATCAGTCTGCCTGCAGATTGCACTGCATTATAATGGTGATAGGTTTCCTTTAACTATGTAACAGTCAGGCCTAGTCCACATAGAGGCTTTTCTGGGCATAATTTGTTGCATATTTCATGCCAAAAACCATGGGGTGGCTGCACGGAAACCGCCTCTGTGTCAGATATCTATCATGATTTATGATTTACGCACTTTGTTTTTGATGATTTCATAAAATATTGCTTTTTCTTGTAACTTTTTTTATTTTAGAAGTTGAGACCTCCTTCACCAAGCAGAACCACAATGCTTCCTCAGTAATCCAGAATGGTAATGACGTAGACTCCCAGCCTTCTGATGAAGGGATTGTCCGTAAACCTCGCAGAAGGACCAAGTAAGTTCCACCGTAGTGTAATAGAACATGTAGCTAGATGAGAGTACTCTTTTCTCATCTGTCTCATTGGGGGACACAGGCTTTGACCATGGGTATAGCTGTTGCCGCTAGGAGGCGGACACTAAGCGCACAAAGTGTAAACTCCTCCCTCTACAGCTATACCCTTCCTACAGGGACCAAGCTAAATCAGTTTTAGCTTGGTGTCTGTAGGAGGCAGACCTCCCTGCATTGCAGGTCTGCTGATTTTTATTTATTTTTTGATTTTTACTTCTTTCCTTCTTCTTCTTTAGCGGGAAGCTTCAGGCAGTCAAACTGCCTGCACTCCCACCCAGGAGACGGGAGACCAGGGGGTCACCCAAACCCCCTGCTCCTTCCCGTGCTCCGGAAGAAAAGGAAGACCAGAGGTTTCTGTAAAGAACTCTGTCTCCCGCCAGCATTCGCATCACCACGGCACCCCGCAAGTCCCCTCTGTTTCCGGTGTAGCGTCCCTCACCAAAGGGCCGCACACCGAAGGTGCTGTGATGGCTGGAGCCAGGGGGGCAGAAGATGTCAGACAGGTGAGTATAAAGTTTGGAGACTGCCCATAGTGCCCTCCCCTCCAGTACCCTCTCCTCCCCACGTGTGATGGTCCCCATGTGGTCGCCCTGTGTCACGGGCAGTAATAAGAGCCATTTAAATGTTAAATGGCACCTGGTGCAGGGCTCAGGTGGCTACTCCTGTCGTGTGGCCGCACGCCGCGGCGCGTCCTCCTGCGGCTTCCTTGGTTCGGCGGCGTCTTCCTGAACACCGGGGAGAGGAGGGGGTGGAGTTACCCTCCTTTGTGTTGAGGATATCGCCGCTTCCACAGGGCCGCCGGGGCCATTGATAATTGAGGCCCCAGTCCGTTTCCACGGTGGCGTCCTCCTGAACACACCTGGGAGAGGAGGGGGGGCGGAGTTTCCTCCTGAGCGCCACTTCCTGGTCGGCACGTCGGTTCTGGGGCAGCCGGGGCCATTGTTAATTGAGGCCCCGGCTTCTGTGCGGCCTGTTCCTGCAGGCCCCCCCCTGCGTGGCCAGAGATGATTGGCGGGCGCTGAATGCCGACATCTTTTTGGGGGTGGGGCTTGTGTTCGCCCTGCCCCCACACCAGCAGCAGAGCAGAGGGAGAGTAGGCTCTGCCCACTTCTGGGATTTAAAGCACCTGGCGGGACGCTGACAGACTGGCTTGCTGATTGGAGGGATACAGGCTGGGTAAGTGCTGTTTATCCCTTCTTACAGGGCATAACCTTCCCCTCTTCCTCGGCGCTAGGATTGTCACTATGTCTGAGCCCAGATCCCAGGTCCCGAAGCAGGCGGTCCCTTTGGTGCGTAATTTTGCTTGTGCGTCGTGTCGCGCTAAAAATTTCCATCCCCTCAGTCAGACTCCCTCTGCTTTGCGTGTGCTGCACCGCCATCAAGTGGCGCGGCTCCGGACCCGTTGCTTCCCGCTGCCCAACCTACGGAATAACCAGAATGGGTGTGTTCCCTGTCTAGGGTGGTACAGGATGTCTCCAATACCAACAAAGCTATTGTGGATATATTGGTGCATTTGTCGGCAAGGCAGTCCTCTGACCGGTCCGACCCTGGGCATCATGGGACGCGTGCCCATCGTGGCCGTCCCACAAAACGGGCCAGAACATCCTGCCCCAAAAGGGTGTCTTTGTCTCCCGTTTCCTCGCCCTCTCCTCCTCCTACTAGAGAGTCTCACTCCAATGTGTCCTCTGTTGAAGAGGCATGTTCTGAGGAGAGAGGGTCAGATGAGGATGTTCTCACCGGAGGGTCAGTTGCCCAAACTGTCCTCCATGGTGGACAATCTTATTACGGCGGTTATGGAGACGTTGCAGGTTGAGGATCCTGCACCGTCCTCTGCCAGCTCAGGTTTTTCCTTTTAGAAGGTCCCGTCGCTCGCACAAGTGTTTCCCCAACCACCAGGAGTTTGATTCCTCTCTCTCCAAGGAGTGGAATTTCCTTTTTATGTTGCCAAATCGCTTGAACGTCCTTTATCCTATTCCGGAGGATTTGACTAAGAAATGGTCGGCTCCACCTACAGTTTCCCGCTTGGCTAAACATACTACCTTGCCAATGGCGGATGGGGCTTCTTTTTCTGATATCAAAGATAAGAAGCTGGAAGCGTTTGCAAAATCTGCCTTTGAAGCAGTGGGCACAACGCTGCAGCCGGTGTTTGCCTCTACATGGGTGAGCAAGGCTATGGGAGAGTGGGCAAGTAATTTATGTCAGGGTCTCGACTCTGGAGTCCCCTCGGGGGAACTTGCAGATGTGGCCCTGCAGCTCTTGCATGCCAGTGCATATATTTGTGAAGCATCTTTGGACGCGGCCAGGTTTATGGCTTGCTCGTCAGCCCTGTTGGTGGCTATTCGCCGTACCCTATGGGTCTCCTGCTGGGCGGCAGGTAATGCTTCAAAGAGGACCTTGACGGCCCTCCCCTTTCCCGGCAGTAGACTTTTTGGTAAGCGCCTGGATGAGATCATTTTGGACGCTACAGATGGTAAGAGCACCCATTTACCACAGCACAGGCGGTAAATGGGTAATAGGCGTTCCCGTCAACAGGACTCAAAGTCCTTTAACCCTAAGAACTCCGCTGCATGACGGGCGGCTCCCGGCGGCCAGCTTCATGTGTTTCAACATGTTTGACTGGCCCATGTCTCAGATGCGTGGGTGAGGGAGGTCATTGCAGAGGTCTACAAGCTGGGTTTCAAGTCCTCCCCTCCGTCACGTTTTTTTCAGCCATCTCCTCCAGCCTCAGATTCTTTTTTTCTGCCAATTCGCACGCTGCTGCAGCAAGGTGTGATTGTTCCGGTTCCTGCGCAAGAACTGGAACAATCTCTTTGTGGTTCCCAAAAAAGAGGGGACGGTCCGTCCCGTTCTGGACCTCAAGGCGCTCAACCGTTTCCCTCGCGCCCGCAGATTCCGGATGGAGTCACTGAGGTCGGTCATTGCGTCCATGAAACCAGGGGAGTACCTGTCCTCGATAGACATCAAGGACGCTTATCTTCATGTTCTCATTTGCGTCAGTCATCAGAGGTTTCTCCGGTTCGCAGTGGGTCCATTTCACTACCAGTTTGTAGCCCTCCCGTTCAGCCTGGCCACAGCTCTCAGGGTCTTTACGAAGGTTCTGGCGGCAGTCATGGCCCTGCTCCATGCCAGGGGGATCGTCGCGATCCCTTACTTAGACGACATCCTGGTGAAGGGTCCATTGTTCCAGGGGACGGCGGACAGCTTGAACATTGTTCTAGACACCCTGGAGCGCTTCAGATGGATTCTGAACAGGCAGAAGTCTTGTCTTTATCCATCGCAGCGGTTGACTTATCTGGGTATGGTACTGGACACTTGTCAGGCCAAGGTGTTCTTGCCTCCAGAAAAACTATCCTCTCTCCGTCTTCAGATTCTCCCCTTGTTGCGGCCAGCTCCGGCTCCCATTCGTCGCTGCATGCAGGCTCTGGGGCACATGTCTCTGCCTTCGAAGCCGTTGCCTAAGAACAATTCCATACCAGAAAGCTTCAGCGAGCCATCCTGGCCAGCTGGGATCGCTCCCCAGCCTCCTTGGATCGTCCAATGCGTCTCCTTGCCCCGTGCGCCGGGCCCTCAGATGGTGGATGGTCTCTCCGATGTTGATATCGGGTCGCTCGTTCCTCCCTCTCCGTTGGAAGGTGTTAACAATGGACGCAAGCCTCAAGGGTTGGGGGGAGTGTTGGAAAATTTCTCTGTTCAAGGGGTATGGTCACTTGAGGAGTGCTCCCTTCCAATCAATGTTCTGGAGTTGAGGGCGATTCGGCTCTCTGCGACAAAGGGCCAACCATCTCCGGGGGTGTCCGGTGCGCGTTCAATCCGACAACTCCACAGCGGTGGCGTACATCAATCACCAGGGCGGCACCCAGTGCTCGACGGTCATGGCAGAGATGGCGCTGATTCTCAGCTGGGTGGAGAAACATGTTTTGGCACTGTCGGCAGTTAACATACCCGGCGTCGACAACTGGATCGCAGACTTCCTGAGCTGTTAGCATCTCGATCTCGACGAGTGGGCTCTTCACCCGCAGGTCTTTCAGGCCATCTGCGAGAGGTGGGGTCGGCTGGATGTGGAGCTCATGGCCTCACGCTTCAACAACAAGGTTGAGGACTTCGTCGCGCGGTCCACGGACCCCATGGCCCTGGCATGCGACGCACTGGTGATTCCGTGGAGTCGGTTCACATTTCCTTACATGTTCCCACCTCTTACTCTCATTCCGCGTCTCCTCTGGAAGATCAGGTCCGAGGAACGGGCCGTTATTCTCATGGCCCCAGATTGGCCGCGCAGGGTGTGGCACGCGTCCCTAGTCGCCCTGCTCTCCGATGAACCTTGGTGTCTTCCTCTTCGGGAGGACCTGCTGTTGCAGAGGCCAATCTTCTACCCGAATTTAGGGTCGCTACATTTAACGGCATGGCTGTTGAAGCCGCCGTACTGAAGGCTCGTGGGTTTTCGGATGCGGTGGTCCAGACCATGATTCGGGCCAGAAAGCCGTCGTCTTCTAGAATCTACCACCGGACCTGAAAGTCCTACTTTAGTTGGTGCGAGCGGCGACCGCTGTCTCCCATTCGCTTTTCTTTGCTGCGACTTTTGGCTTTCTTGCATTCAGGCATGGACTTGGGGCTGGCTCTCAGCTCCCTCAAAAGGGCAAGTGACGGCTCTCTCCATTCTTTTTCAGCGAAATTTAACTTCGCTTTCGGCGGTTCAAACTTTTCTGCAGGGGGTGGCGCATGCTGCGCCCCATTTCTGTCCTCCGTTGGATCCTTGGGATCTTAATCTAGTGCTCAACGCTCTCCAATCTTCTCCGTTTGAGCCTTTGCAGATGTCGCTGCGCTTCCTGTCTTATAAGGTGCCTTTTTTGGTTGCAATTACTTCTATCCGTAGAGTGTCGGAACACGCAGCTCTGTCATGTCGGTCGCCCTTCCTGATCCTCCATTAGGATAAGGCGGTCCTTCGCCCTGTACAGTCCTTCCTGCCGAAGGTGGTGTCGGCATTCCATCTAAATGAGGAGATTATTCTCCCTTCATTTTGTCCGGACCCGTCTCATCCTCGAGAGCAGTTGCTCCATACTCTGGATTTGGTACGAGCCGTTTGGGTTTATCTCTCCCAGACGGCATCTTTTAGGCAGACGGATTCCCTGTTCATGATTCCAGAGGGGCCGAGAAGAGGGCTGGCAGCGTCAAAGACTTCCATTTCCCGATGGATTTGTTTTGCTATTGTGGAAGCGTACCGCGTTAAGGACCGGGCTCCGCCCTTCTGGGTGACTGCTCATTCGGCTCGGGCAGTGGGGGCCTCTTGGGCGGTGCATCACGTGGCTTTGGCCCTCCAGGAGTGCAAGGCGGATACTTGGTCGTCTTTGCATACTTTTTCCAAGTATTATAGAGTGCACACCTTTGAGTCTGCTGACGCGTCTCTGGGGTGTAGAGTTTTGCAGACGGCAGTTCTCTGATTGACGGGAGGGTTGCTTGTTATGCCCACCCTTGGGGACTGCTCTGTAATGTCCCATGGTCAAAGCCTGTTTCCCCCAATGAGACGGATGAGAAAACTAGATTTTTGTACTTGCCGTAAAATCTGTTTCTCTTCCGTTCATTGGGGAACACAGCTCCCACCCATTCTTTTGTTTAAGGGCCTTTTCGGGGGGTGATTTTGGGTTTGTACATAGTGTGATTTTCTTGTGTCTGGCTTCTCCTACTGCTTTTGCACTAACTGATTTAGCTTGGTCCCTGTAGGAAGGGTATAGCTGAAGAGGGAGGAGCTTACACCTCTGTGCTTAGTGTCCGCCTCCTAGCGGCAACAGCTATACCCATGGTCAATGCCTGTATCCCCCAATGAACGGAAGAGAAACAGATTTTACGGTGAGTACAAAAATCTAATTTTTAAAGGGGATCTTTCAGCACTCTGTAAAAGTTAATTTTAATATATACATGTATTCCTTAAAGAATAACAATTCTCAAGCACCTTTTCTTAGGATTCTGCGTTATGTGGTTCATCTGTTATTCCTATTGGAAATGTATGAATAAATTGATAACTAGGTGTTACCATTACTCTTGTCAAAGGGGTCTGTTCTACACACTGTGACTCGGTCAGCACTGATTGGACAATGTCAGTGTTGGAACACAACCCCAACTGGTAACACGTACAGTCATACATTTCTAGAAGTAATAACAGAGGAACCACACAGCATTATAAGAAAAGATCCAGTATTTGCTACAACAGACATGTCAGGAGAGGTGACAGACCTCTTTAAAATCTGTCATTTTTGCACATGCACCATGACTTAGCAGAGGGATTTTAGTGGTTACCAGTTCACTTCCATGTAACTCTCTATATTTTATCTACTAGAAAAACTAGGCCTGCGGAACATGGATTTCCTAATGACCTGGGTGTAGAAGAAGAAGACATCATACCTGAAGGGCAGATTAAACTCCAGGAACATCATCCGGCTTTCATTCTACCCTCCCTGATAAGCCAGCCTGTGGGCAAGTTGTTTGTTGAGAAGAATAGTAAGTTACATCTGTAAATGCATTTCCTTAAAGGGGGGTTCCAGCCTGTAGATATTGATAACGTATTCTCAGCATAGATCATCAATATCAGGTCAGTGTTTCACCACTGTCTTGGACTGAAGTAATTATTACACTAGTCCTCAAGCCCAGGACTAGAGACCAATTTCTTTAATGGGGTTGCCCAGGCTTTTAATATTGATGACCTATCATCAGGAATAGATTTTCTTGAGTTCTAGAGTGTTGGATGGGGAACGGCTCGGATAACTCTGCTCTAGCTTTGGATGTACAGTAATAATATCGACATTCCATAAATGAGGAGATTATTGTCCCTTAATTTTGTCCGGACCCGTCTCATCCTCGGGAGCAGATGCTATATACCCTGGATTTGGTACGAGCCGTTCGAGTCTATCATCTGTCCCAGACGGCATCTTTCCGGCGAACGGATTCCCTGTTCGTGATTCCAGAGGGACCGAGACGAGGGCTGGCAGCGTCAAAGACTTCCATTTCCCGATAGATTTGTTTGGCTATTGTGGAAGCGTACCGCATTAAGGACTGGGCCCCGCCCTTGCGGGTCACTGCTCATACGGCTCAGGCAGTGGGGGCCTCTTGGGCGGTGCATCACGGGGCTTCAGCCTTTCAGGTGTGCAAAGTGGCGACCTGGTCGTCTTTGCATACTTTTTCCAAGTTTTACAGAGTGCACACCTTTGCATCTTCTGAGGCTTCTTTGGGGCGTAGAGTTTTTTGCAGACAGTGGTAGGGGGGTTGAAGATAAGCCCACCCTCAAGGACTGCTCTGTAACAAATGAAACATATAGTATGTATTACTCCAACTGACTATTAAATAATACTGGTGTAGAAAATGCCATTCTTAGTAAATCTGCCCCTAACTGTATAGGAAGTTGCTTAAAGGGGTTGGCTACTTTCTGGTTACTGATGACCAGTGTGTTTGTAAGATGATTATATGGCACTTACTAATATAGTCTTTGTTGAAATTCAGCACCATTTTCTATATTTCATAAGGTATCCCCTTGTTTGCCAGGTCTTTTGTGCTGTCCACACAGAGGTATTGTCTGTAAAATAGCTGCTGATGGAGGGTCACGTGACCAGACACCGCCTCCATGTGATGTCTCCTCCTTCATTCAAACACACTGCACCTGCACTAAACTCCCAACAGAAAAAGTGCACATGGCAGGTGCAGTGTGTTTGAAAGGAGGAGACATTACATGGAGGTGATTTGCCTGGTCACGTGACCTTCCATCAGCGCCATCTTATGGACAAGACCTCTGTGTGGACGCACAACAGACTTGGTAAACAAGGGGGCAAACCTTATGAAATATTGAAAATGGGGCAGAATTTCAACAAAGACTATATTAGTAAGTGCCATATAGTCATCGTACAAGCATATGGATAAACAGTAACCAGAAAGTGACCAACTCCTTTAAATAGCAGTTCTGAACTATACTCTAATTAGGGAAATACTTTACTTTGGGAATGACAGTAGAACCATTTTACATGTATTAGTATTGGGGGTCCAGGGGCTATTCGACTGGTATTCTATTGTATGTGTGTATTTCTCTTCTAGCATTTAGTCTGTTTCTAGTCTCAGCCTATGTTAGCCAGGACTAGTGACTGATGGCTTAGCGCTACCTGTGTCTTTTTATTTTACATTTTAGGGAAATTTCAGGCTGCAGATCGTTCTGGTATCATCAAAACAACAGAAGAAGTGGATGATTTCCTGGATATTAAACCTACATGGAGCAGTATGGATGTGTCTCTGACCGTGCATCGCAGCTTTAGGTACACAGGCTTGTACAGAACCAGGAGATACTCCGGGGGCAGCACCCTTTCATGTCTAATCATCTCCCTTCGTTCTAGGATGATCGGGCTGTTCTGCAGTGGATTCCTATCTGGGTACACCGTGTGGAACATTGTGGTGATTTATGTCCTTGCTGGCAGCCAGTTAACTACTCTACCTAAGCTGCTTGAAATTTATAAAGTCTTGGCTTATCCATCCCAGTGCTTCTTGTATTTCCTGTTGGTTCTCAGCACAGTTTCTGCATTTGATCGGTACTTTATGGAATAGATGTTCCCAGTTACCTTTGCTTCTATTTATTTCATGGTTTCTTATTTGGACCACACATAATTCAGCAGTTTTTCTTTTAACTAGGATTGACCTGGCCAGTGTGTCAAATGCATTCCGTGGTCTTGTTGCACTGGACCCATCTGCCGTGGCGTCGTTCTGTAAGTAGCACTATCTGTAGTAATAGTTTATTAAATTAGTACTTCCCTAAGAAAATATCCTCTATACATTTTCCTTCTCTCCTCGTGGTATAATCCAGTTACAGTTATCCCTCCTGAAGACAGCTTATTATAAGTCCTGACCATATCCTAATACTCTTCACTAAGGATGAGCGTATTCATTTCTACTGTAAAAAACCTTTGTACTCAACTCTGGTTCAGTTCCAAGGTACCACTTGGAACCGAACCCAAGTTCGATACAAAGGTTTTTTACAGTAGAAATGAATTTCCGAAGTTATTACACAAAGTCTCACGAGACTTCCCGACGTAATAACTTTGGCTCATCTGAGCCAATACATTCTAATACTGTGTGGAGCACCCACTCCATACAGTATTAAAACAAAGTTTTATGCAAATCGAATTTGCTCATCCCTACTCCTCACCCCAGTGTTTTGGGTATACAGCTCATTTGCAGACCTATGTGTCTTATGGTTACCTTTCCTGATGTAACCATTTTTTCTTTTTCGTGTTCATATAGCTATTTGAAGACTTAGGTCACATTTATTCAGACCAGTGTTTTAGACGCCCGTCTTAATAAAGCCCTAAGTTGGTGGCGGATCCTCCGCCAGTTCTAAATGTAAGACTTGTGGAGGAATTGGGAAAAAATTCATTTTTTATGGGTTACATGTTAACTGTGAGGTAAAAATAACATGTTACAGGGGTTGTCTCACTTCAGCAAATGCCATTTATCATGTAGAGAAAGTTAATACAAGGCACTTACTAATGTATTGTGATTGTCCTTATTGCCTCCTTTGCTGGCTGGATTCATTTTTCCATCACATTATACTCTGCTCGTTTCTAGGGGTTACAACCACCCTTCAGCAGTGGTGGTCATGCTTACTGACTATAGGAGAAAGCGCTAGCCTTTCTGGTGGCCGGGACCGCTGGAGCACGCATAGGCACACATGCACAGCAGCTTCCACTCTGACCACCTCGTAACTGCACTGCAGCGTTGGCCATAATCGCTGGAAACAAGCAGTATATAATGTGATGGAAAAATGAATCCAGCCAGCAAAGGAGGTAATATGGACAATCACAATACATTAGTAAGTGCCTTGTATTAACTTACTCTACATGATAAATGCCATTTGCTGAAGTGAGACAACCCCTTTATGTATAATTTTATTTTGTGGGTCGGTATGATTACAACGATACTAACGTTATATAGTTTCCTATGTTTTAATACTTGTAAAATAAAAAATAAACATAAAAACTTAAATTGCAGGGAGTCTGTATTTTTTTTTAAATCCAGTTTTGGGGTGTTTTCGACTTTTTTGAGTTTTTATTCAAAAAATATTTTGGGACGTGATTCAGCCATTTTTTCTGTTATATTTTAACAGTTCGAGCATTTTTGAACACAGCAATACCAATTATCTTTATTTCTGTATTATTTTTAATTGTAAAATGAGGAAAGTGCATTGGGTGATTTAGAATTTTTGATTCTGTTCTCTTTTATATATTTTTTTTAACTTTATTTTTACCTCCACCTTGAATATGCAATCGTTAGATTGCTTCTACCATAGACTGCAATGGCTTAACATTGCAATCTATGAGAAAATCACTGTGTTCCTGTTAAGTATTTGAAGAAGATAGGTCGGCACTGCGGTTTGCACGTGGTGCACTCATCCAGGGATAGTTAGTGCCGTCCTTCTTTGCTATATATGTGTTCCTGTTAAGCCATGCCACAGGCAGGCAGTACCATATAGGGATTGTCTCACTTCAGAAAATAGCATTTATTATGTAGAGAAATTTAATACAAGGCACTTATTTATGTATTGTGATTGTCCATATTGCTTCCTATGCTGGCCAGAATAATTTTTCCATGACATTATACACGGCTCGCTTCCATGGTTACGACCACCCTGCAATCCAACAGTGGTGGCCGTCAGGGCCGTCTTTAATATTGATTGGATCCTGGGCAAAAATATACTTGGGCCCCCTGGATCCAGCCTTCCCACACCCTAGCAGGCAATCACGCCCTCCACCACAACACACACACAAAAAATCCACACATCTGGTAGAGTACAGTGAATGGCTGTAAATACTTCCAGTTCTGAAGACTCCAGCGGCTCAGGATCAGTGCTCTGGGCAGCTGGGCTCAGGCTGGAAGTGGGCACCGCTCTGCAGGAAGGAGACCAGGGCTCGGCTCACCCTAGTGTTACAGTGCACCCCACAGTATGCAGTATAGCACCCTATAGTATACAGCAACCCACAGTATGCAGTATAGCACCCTATAGTATACAGCACCACACAGTATGCAGTATAGCACCCTATAGTATACAGCACCACACAGTATGCAGTATAGCACCCCACACTATACAGTACCCCACAGTATATAGTAGAGCAGTATAGCACCCTATAGTATACAGCACGACACAGTATGCAGTATAGCACCCCACACTATACAGTACCCCACAGTATATAGTAGAGCAGTATAGCAGCCCACAGTATACAGGCCCCCACACAGTATACAGCACCCAACTATACAGTAGTTTACAGTATATTAACATAACAGCCCCTGTCACCTTTTTCTGATGTAATCTTCACACAAAAAAGCTCCACAGTTAAGGCAAACTTATCCTGCAACACTCCTGGTAGGACCTGTGATGACCTCATAGCCATGTGACCAGTAATATTGCTAGGTTACTGGTCACATGGGAATGTCATCTAAGGTCCTAGATCACAGCTTTCATAGTACGCTGGCTGGACTCAGTGCCGGCAGGCATGGCATGGCAGCACCCCCTATGTAGCTGACATCCTGACACCCGGGGCAGTGGCTAGCAGGGCTCAAGAGGCAGCTGCCTTGGGCCCCTCAGGAGCAACTGGGCCCGGGGCAGCTGCCCCTTTTGCTCCTTGGTAAAGACTGCCCTGGTGGTCGTGCTTGCACATTATAGAAAAATAGCACCAGCCTAAGTGAGCCAGAGTGCCTGGCATTTTTAACTTTAGTGTGCAAGCACGGCCACCGGTGATGGATTGCAGGGTGGTCGTAACCATGGAAACAAGCGGTGTATAATGTGATGAAAAAAATTAATCAATCGAAAAAAGAAGGCAATATGGACAATCACAATACATTAGTAAGTGCCTTGTATTAACTTTCCCTACATGGTAAATAGCACTTGCTGAAATGACACAACCCCTTTAATTACGGCAGACCCGGGAGCCTTCAGAAGGAAGCAACTGAAGAGCTCCCTCAAATTCAGATACTGGGAACATCCTGTTCCTGGTAAATGACCTCTCAGATGCTGTGGTCGCAATTGAGAGGAGGCAAATACAAAATAAAAGTTTCAGTCCTTAAAGGGGTTGTCCAGGATTTGGATGGCTTATCCTCAGGGTCTGTCACCCCGCAAATCAGCTTTTACCTTGTAGCTTTGTAGCCTGATCTACACAGCCCTGTCCAATGTGTAGCGGAGGAGCTGGTTTCCAGTTCCCAGCTGTGTCCACTACACAATAGATGGCTGTGTAGTTTCGGCTCCAGTTTCAAGTGCTGGAGCTACAAGGTAGCAACTGGACAACCCCTTTAAGGCCAAAAATGTCTCCATCATTAGGGTTTAAAAAAGGGAATAGTTACAGTTTTTATCAGTGTCAAAGAGACCATATACGTCTGCAAATTGCGGATCTGCAAAACATGGATACCGGCCATGTGCGTTCTGCATTTTGCGGATCGGCACATCCTACCCTATGTAATAAAAACGGACAAGAATAGGACATGTACCATTTTTTTTTCTTCGGGACTATGAAATGGACATTACAGATATAGACGAAACACAGATCAGATGTGAACAAAATAAATAAATACGGTTGTGTGAATGGACAGTTCAATGAATGTTCCACCCTGCAGTATCCACACATGAGAACTGTATCAAATTTTGTCATCAATAATTATCTGCCGTTGTTATTATCTATGGTCAAATGGTTTTCTATAAAGCTAATGAATAGATCAGGGTCTGTGCCAGAAGAATCGACCATCCCAACATGCAGTCCATGTATTTGATGCTAATTGTGGTCTCGCTCTAAATCAAACCTTCTCTGTTTTCAGTGTATTTTGTCGCTCTTTTTCTTGCACTGAGTCAGCAAATGACAAGTGACAGGATAAACTTCTACACACCTCCAACGCAGAATGGCAGCTTGTGGTAAGGCCTCACTGTTGGCATTACTCTTTCTTTTTTTTATTTTTATCGGATATCATTTTTATTAAAACTTTTACATGCAACAAAACCCATTCTGGTACATTGAATAGAATATAGACATAGCACACAGTATGTTTATTTTCACAGCGACCTATCTGAAAATGGCAAGTTACCACGATGCTTCTTAAAGTACAACAATGGCATTACTCTTTCTGATAACAAGTACAGTTTAAAGATTATTATTATTACTACCATGGCTTAGCTGCACGTATGGACTTCAAACGGTAGACATCAGATATTTGTTTTAGGCCTCATGCACATGGCCGTTGCCTGGCCGTGTCCATGTGGACTTGAACGGGGGCCACAATCCGGAGCTGCAGTGCGGAACGGAGGCACGGAAGCACTACAGAGTGCCTCCGCACCTCAAACAAATAGAACATGTTCAGTTTTTGTGCGGTGCGGACGGATCACGGACCCATTCAAGTTGAATGGATCTCGATCCGTCCCGGCTGTGTGCATGAGGCCTTAAGCGTATGTCTTCAGAGATGGATTATAATTGGAGCTGCAGATGCTGTAGGTCTGGGCACCTGATTTACCAGCCGGGTCAGCATCCTTTATGCTGCACTGTTTTTGCAGGCTTTGTCGTGTGTAAACAGGGATTTGCTGCCAACAAACCAGGAAACCATACGGGGACGAATGATTATAGTAACACTTGTTCAGCCCCAAACAGCCCTGAATATTGCTGCATGTAAATCAAGCTAACAAGTTGGCAGTAATCGGGACTGAATGTTCTTAGGAAAGATTGATGCCCCATGTGAAAGTGTCTTAAGTTCGGAGTGGCTGCAGCAGTAACACGGGAAGTAATTGAGGGAAGGGTGCAGAAAAGATGAGGGCTGGGAGTTATAGCATATGTGAAATGTCCTTCTTTGTATGGGCTCATGCACATGAACGTATTTTGTTTCCTTGTCATTCCATTTTTTTGCGAATAGGATGCGGATCCATTCATTTCAATGGGTCCGCAAAAAATGCAGACTGCACATCATGTGCTGTTCGCCCCCTGTATGTCTGTTTTGTAGCCCCGCAAAAATAAAATATGTCCTATACTTGTCCATTTTGCGGACAAGGATAGGCATTGTCACAATGGATCCGCAAAAGTCATACGTATTTTTTGCTGACCGCAAAATACATACGGTCATGTGCTTGAGCCTCAAGTGTAACAGAAAGAGGAGACTGCTGAGCAAATATGTTACACATCCAACCCATGCACACGAGTGATATTGAACTTGCGCAAGTGCTATCAGTGGAAAACTGACCTCTTCTCTCAGATGTGCTTCAGTATATTCCGTGATTCTGCCAAGTTTTTGTGTTTATTTTTCCTGCATGGATGTCAACGTTTTTCTTGCATTGGTCATGCAAGTTAAACACTGAAAAATAACGCATAGCAATTCCCAGCAACCATCAGTGAAAAACAGACGGTCATTCAGTGTGGTTCAGTTTTTTATCACTGAACCATTGACTTGCAACACATGCTCTGTGTTTGGTTGCATTTTTCACATGAACCTATTCATTTTTATGGGGTTCTTCTTAGGGTACTTTCACACTAGCGTTTTTCTTTTCCGGCATAGAGTTCCGTCACAGGGGCTCTATATCGGAAAAGAACTGATCAGGCACGTCCCCATGCATTCTGAATGGAGAGTAATCCGTTCAGGATGTCTTCAGTTCAGTCGTTTTGACTGATCAGGCAAAAGAGAAAACCGTAGCATGCTGCGGTTTTATCTCCGGCGAAAAAAACTTGCGAAGACTTGCCCGAATGCCTTTTCCGGCATTTTTCCCCATAGGAATGTATTAGTGCCGGATCCGGCATTCAAAATACCGGACTACCGGATCCGTCTTTCCGGCCTGCGGATGCGCAGACCGGTAAGAATGTGAAAAAAAAATACAAGACGGATCCGTCTGTCCGCATGACAAGCGGAGAGACGGATCCGTTCTTGCAATGCATTTGTGAGACGGATCCGCATCCGGATCCGTTTCACAAATGCTTTCAGTCACATCCAAATCGGCGGATCCGGCGGGCAGTTCCGACGACGGAACTGCCCGCCGGATCACACTGCCGCAAGTGTGAAAGTAGCCTTACATAGTAACATAGTACATAAGGCCGAAAAAAGACATTTGTCTATCCAGTTTGGCCTGTTATCCTGCAAGTTGATCTAAAAAAAAAACTCAAGGGTAAAAAAATTCCTTCCCATCTCCAATCAGACTAACTCCCTGGATCAACGACCCCTCTCTAGTAGCCATAGCCTGTAATATTATTACACTCCAGAAATACATCCAGGCCCCTCTTGAACTGTATTAGTGAACTCACCATCACCACCTCCTCAGGCAGAGAGTTCCATAGTCTCACTGCTCTTACCGTAAAGAATCCGCTTCTATGTTTGTGTACAAACCTTCTTTCCTCCAGACGCAGAGGATGTCCCCCAGTCACAGTCCTGGGGATAAATAGATGATGGGATAGATCTCTGTACTGCCCCCTGATATATTTATACATATTAATTAGATCTCCCTCAGTCGTCTTTTTCCTAAAGTGAATAAACCTAATTTTGATAATTTTTCTGGGTACTGTAGTCCCCCATTCCAGTTATTACTTTAGTTGTCCTCCTCTGAACCCTCCCCAGTTCTGCTATGTCTGCCTTGTTCACAGGAGCCCAGAACTGTACACAGTACTCCATGTGTGGTCTGACTAATGATTTGTAAAGCGGTAGGACTATGTTCTCATCACGGGCATCTATGCTCCTTTTGATGCAACCCATTATCTTATTGGCCTTGGCAGTAGCTGCCGGACACTGGTTTTTACTCCTTAGTTTGCTGTTTATCAAAATTCTGAGGTCCTTTTCCATGTCCGTGTTACCCAGTGTTTTACCATTTAGTATGTACGGGTGACTTGCATTATTGCTTCCCATGTGCGTAAGGCCTCATGCACACGACCGTATGGCTTGTTCAGTATTTTGCGGTCCAGCAAAAAATACGGATGACGTCCGTGTGCATTCCGTTTTTTACAGAACAGCTGGCTCCTGATAAAACGGTACTATCCTTGTTCGTTATGCGGACAATAATAGACATGTTCTATCTTTGAACGGAAAAACGGAAGGCATACGGAGTACCTTCCGTTTTTGTTTTGCGGATTTATTGAAATAAATGGTTTCGTATACGGAACGCAAAAAACGGAATGTAAACTGGAAAAAAAAAAATGTTTGTGTGCAGGAGGCCTAACTTTACATTTGTCAGTGTTAAACCTCATCTACCACTTATCTGCCCAAGCCTCCAATCTATCCAGATCCCTCTGTAGCTGTATACTGTCCTCTTCAGTGTTAATTACTGTACACAGTTTAGTGTCGTCTGCAAAAATTGATATTTTACTGTGCAAGCCTTATGAGCAAAAACGCAACAGATACAACATCAATTTTTTTTCATGCAGTGCAATCTTTCTTAAAAAAAAAAAATGCACATGTGTATAAACTTTAATGGGTCGGTTTTTACTGCAGGTTTTAAACACAGACCGCACCTACACATGTACATTTTTTTCACACAACCGTAGTCAGTACGTGAAATACCCTCAATGTGTCAGCTGAATTCCCTGGGCTGAGTGCTGCTTCTGTGACAGGACCTCACTGCATTATAATGATTTATAATGCTGTGTGTTCCTGCCCGACTTCAGATGTACTGAATTGTACTCACATGGCGTAGTCAGTACAATTCAGAAGATCTGAGGTCAGGCAGGAACAGCAGCAGTCACCCTGGAAAATATCTCTGACACCCAGAGCACATTTTATACACGGAATACGCTCTTTTGAGATTAGCCTAATCCCTAGACCAGTGTGTGATGTAAAATGTAATACAGCTGTGTAGCAGTCCTGCTCTCTCTCCAGCCCAATGGTTCAGCGGCACAGGTTGCACAAATATGTACATTTCTGGGGGAAGTTGTTTGTTTCATGAAGAATACCTTTTTTTTGTATACATTCCTAAAAAAAAGAGAAAAACAGATTGAGGGTCATTTACGAAAATTTTTATGCCAGTTTTTGGTGTAAAAATAGTGCCAAGACCCTTTTTGAAACTTTTTAATTGCCCATGTCACAATATTTTATCACACTGGCATTTTTACACCATCCTTGCCACTTGGGAGTGGCGAAGACTGGAACTTTGGATTCAGCAAATTTACATTAATTTACACCTGAAAACCGGCATAAAAGAGGAGTAAAGATTACTCCAGCCCCTGAGTATTATTTACTCCAGGATCACAGACTGCTGGAGGCACGCACTTCATAATAAATTATGCTGTAGCGCAGGAGGAAAACAAAGACTGTCGTGAAAAGCCGGTCTTTGTTAATGACCCCCATTGTACTATGAATTGTGAGAAAATGTTATTGAAGTTTTCTGGGCTCTCTGAAAAATAAGCTATGAGCTGCATGTGTAGTAACTGAATATAAAAAAAAGTTCATACTGACCTTTTAATTCCCTACAGATCTTTGGTCTCTGGCCTGTGGTGTTTACATTGGCTGTAACTGTGCCACGATGTTCGGCCACTTGACCTATCCAGCAATCACTGCCCACTGTGGTCACGTGCTGTATGCACATGACCCGACAGCACTGGAGGGGCACAGGATTTAGGCTGGGTCTACATGGCGATCCTGGCTGCAACACTCGTAGTGCCACCAATAATTTCTATGCAGCAGTGCAGCCATTGAAATGAATGAAGTTGCAGCGCCAACCCCAGAGTTGCAAAAAAACTGCTTATCTGCTCCCTCCCTGTTCAGTGACCTCTGCATAGGTCACACAGTGGGGGTCATTTACAAAGAATGGCTGTTTACGCCTGTTTGTTTGCCCTTTGCGCTGGCAGAGGATGCGCATAGTTTCTGACAAGGCATGCGCTCCTCCGGAAAATCCATGCACTAGGCGTAAAAACTATTCCAGCCCCTGACTGGAGTGGCTTTTCACCAACATTTACGTCTATTTCCAATCTGTTTGAAATCCACAAGTAAATTCACAGTACACTTGTCAGTTGCGGATTTAAACATGATTGAAATTAATAGAAGAAATCTGCGATCAATCCACTAGATAATGGTCATGCTGGCAACCTACAAGTCCAATGCACATGAGCAAATCCGGATGTATACAGAGATTGGAATATCCTATTGACTTGTATCGTACTATACTTTACTGTGGATTTGCAGTGTGGAATCCGCACGGTAAGTTTGCAAGAAATCGGCAACGTTTGAACTTAGCCTAAGTAAGGCTAGCTGGTTTAAGATCTTGTTTCTTGTAAAAAAAATTGTCCATAGTCACTTCACTGCTTCTTTTTTTATTCTTTGTAATCCCAGGCAAGAAGATACAGAGGGACAGATCCTTCAGCCTTGGGTTGTCCTCAATTTGGTTGTAACTCTGTTGGTCGGCCTTGCCTGGCTGTTTTTATCATGTCGGCCAGACTTGGATCACAGTGAAGGTACGATCTCTTATACATTATCAAAAAAATAGCCCCATCAGTATCTGACTCCATTAAAGGCATACACTCCTGGAGCTGTCGTTAAAGGAGGAATGCAGTCAATATGATCATCTCATATGTCATAGATACATCTGCACCTTCTGGAAGTGTCATCAGCACGAGAACTGTGCATCAGGTACTTCATAAAATGGGTTTCCATGGCCAAGGAGCTGCACACAAACCTAAAATCAGCACATCCAATGCCAAATAGCTAGAGTGGTGTAAAGCTCACATTCACTGCAGTATCGAGCAATGGAAATGTCTTCTATGGAACGATGAATCAGTCTGGGTTTGGCAAATACTAGGATGATGCTACCTACTGGAATGCATAGTGCCTATAGTAAGAGTAATGGCATGGGACTATTTTCAGGGTTCGGACGAAGCCTTTTATTTTCAGTGAAAGGTAGCGTTATTGCCACGACATACACAGAGATTTTTTACAATTATTGCTTCCAACTTTGAGGCAACAGTTTGGAGAAGGCACTCTCCTGTTCTAGCATGACTGTTTGTTTGCCTGTGCACCAAGTGAGATCCATAAAGACATGGTCTGGTGGGGAGGAACATGTGTGGCGTGCCCATAGTCCTGACATCAAGCCCACCAAACACTTTGGGATGAACTGGAATGCTGATGATGAGCCAGATCTTCTCCACCACCATCCGTGTCCGACCTCACAAATGCTCTTGTGACTGCATACACTATAACATCTGTAGGGAAGTCCTCCCAGAAGAGTGGAGGGACAGTTTGCCTGAAAGTGTCAGATTTTTAGTAGATGACAAAAACTGGAATACTCCTGTAATCAGCTTCCAAGACTTGTTAAAAGTCAGACATTGACTCCTAGAGGGCCCTAACGAGATGGTTCTCTCTCTGAGAGATACTCCTTTGATCTATACCAAGTTGGTCTCCTTAAAGGTAACCAGTACCCCCCCCCCCCCTAAGCTGCATCCTAACGCGTTGCACTCAGAATCGTGCTCTGCATTAATGAGGGGCAAACAGCCCAAAATAGTTGTCTGGATATATGACTTGGCTATTTTCCCTTATGTTCCAAAGCTTGTTAAAGGGAACCTGTCACAGTGAACATGGTATCTGATCTGCAGGCAGCATGTTATAGGACAGGAGGGGATGAGCAGCTTGATGTGTAGTTTTCTGGGAAAAGATTCAGTAAAACCTGCAATTCATTCACTTAAATTCCTGCTCATTCTGGGCTGTGAAGTCCAGGAGGCGGTCCTATCAGTGATTGACAGCTATAGCTGTAGACACAGTCATAGAGGGAAGGTAGTCAATCACTGATATGACCGCCTCCTGGACTTTAAAACCCAGAATAAGCAGGAATTTGAAAAGATAAATTTAAAGTTATACTGAATCTTTTCCAATAAAACTGCATATTTATCTGGTCTTTTCTTCCTGTTCTGTAAGATTCTGCGTGCAGATTACGCTGCATTTTCATGAAGACAGGTTCCTTTTAAAAAGTCTGACATTTGACTCCATAGGGAGCCATTTCGAATAGGTGGCACTAAATAGTCGGTTCTATTTCTCTGGTAGATACCTCTTTGTCTGTAATCTAAGACTGAACACTGTCTGAAAGGTATTGATTCCACTTTTAAGCTGCCCATACATTTTAAATTTGTTAAAGGGGTTATCCAGGAAAAGATAATGATGCCTTATCCTCAGAATAGGCCATCATTATCACATCAGCGGGTGGGTCCCCGATCATCCCTGCCGATCAGCTGTTTCAGGGAACCGCTGCACTCAAAAAAGCTCTGGTGAGTGATGCAGGCTCACGGCAGCTTTCCAAGGACAGCGCCATACGTTGTATAGTGGCAGTGCTTGGTATTGCAGCTCAGCCCATTGACTTGAATAGGCCATGTAACCGATGTACGGTAATGTCACTGGCGTAGGAAGAGCCTGCAGTGCTCAAGGCCTCTTCTAACAGCTGATCGGCAGGGGTCCCGGGTGTCGCACTCCCCACAGATCTGATACTGATGACCTATCCTGAGGATAAGTCATAAATATCTTCTCCTGAATCACCCCTTTAAATGACAAATACAGTCCTTTCTCATGGTTTAGAAAATAGTGCTGGTTAAACATCACAGACTTAAAGGGGTTGTCCGGGTTCAGAGCTGATCCCGGACATACCTCCATTTTCATCCAGGCAGCCCCCTGACTTGAGCATCAGAGCAGTTCATGCTCTGATGCTCTCCTTTGCAAGGCATTTTTAGGAGTTCCGGTGACGTACTGGGGCTCTCCATGGGGCTGCCAGGAAGCCCAGTGACGCCACCGGCACTGATGGGCGGGGTTTAGCGCTGCCCTAGCCAGTAAAACAGCTAGGGCAGCGCTAAAGCCCGCCCATCAGAGCCGGTGACGTCACCGAACACACTGCCGTGCAGAAGTTTCCGCCCGGCAGTGTGTTGTGATAAACAAAAGAGCCCTTGCCCTGCGCGATCTAGCGCAGGGCAAGGGAGCACATCGGAGCATGAGATGGTGCCATGTTGTTTACTGCAAAAGTTCATACATACCAGAGCAGTAGGTGCCCAGGGAATCGTTGAGGCAAGTGAAGGTATAGTGTGTTGTTTTTCAATTTTAAGCCATTTCAGAGCTTTTTTTTTTATTTTTTAAAGGGTATTCCAGCAGCATCAAATGGTGGCATATCTCTTGCTGATTGAGGAGGTCCCAGCAATCAGACCTCCCCTATCAGCAAATGATGGCATATCCTAGAGCAGGGATGCTCAACCTGCAGCCATCCAGCTGTTGCAAAACTACAATTCCCAGCATGTCCTAATAGCTGAAGGCTGTCCAAGCACACTGGGAGTTGTAGTTTTGCAACAGCTGGAGGGCTACAGGTTGGGTATCTCTGTCCAAGAGTTATGCTATCACTTATACTGCTGGAATACCCCTTAAAGAGGTTTTCAGGGATTTTTTAACTAATGACCTATCCTCTGGTTAGGTAATCAGTATCTGATTGGTGGGAGTCTGACACCCAGGACACCTGCCGATCAGCTGTTTGAGAAGGCACCAGCACTCACAGCAGCGCCACAGCCTTCCCTCTGCTCACCAAGCACAGCGCCGTCCATTGTACAACGATTGTGCTTGGTATCACAGCTCATCCCCATTCATTTCAATGGGGCGGGGCTGCTCCTAGGCCTTATGATCAATGAACGTGACCTCACATGGCCTAGGGAAAGCTGCCTTCTCAAACAGCTAATCTCCTGATCAGCAGGGTGACGGACCCCCAAGATCAGATACTGATGACCTATCCAAACCATTTAAGTTGCTGGACATGTGAAGTTTGTTTCTTATGGACTACATTTTCATTTATCATCTTAGAATCCATCTTCATCCCAGAAGAAGATGATTACCCAGACATGGAGAAGGGGATGAAAATTCAAGCGTGAATTGTGTTCAGACACATCAATGATGCCTTTGTTTTTTATACTTCTTTATATATATATATATATATACCTTTTTTTTATCTGCATTATTTTTATCCTGTTTTACATTGTTTTTATACTTTTAAAAAATAATATATTTTTGTCAATTGTACATTTAGAATTGTAAATGAAATATGTTTTGGTAATGATTCTTTTTAAAGTGTACAAATTTGATGGAAATGAACATTGCACTGATTCTTATTCGCTGAAATGTAAAATATGTATTTGAGTCGATTAGGACTCTATAAAGTGTACATATACAGTGTGATAATATTGTCCATGATTGAATTCCCATGCACGGAATAGGTTTCTGAATGTAGAGTAGTATTCCTTTTAATTTGCTACTCAGGAAAAGTGTTGCTAAATCGTCATGTATGACGTAAGTCAAACCAATGCATTATCTTATTCTTTTTTACATAATAGGGGTAATGTATCAATTGGTTTGTGCCAGATTTGTCACTGCTAATTGATACACACAAACTTCTAAAAGATGTGGCAAATTTATTAAAAGGCATGCAACTCTTGGCCATCTCACTCCAGTGCACAGCGGGTTTAGGGTGGTATATCAAACTTGAGCCTAAGTAAATCTCCCCCAGCATTCCGGTATAGAGCAAGGTACTTGTTTCCTTTGCAGTGTGGCAGTATACTGTAGTATTCTCTGTTATATCTGCTTTTGACCGCAGTTAACTTTCCCTTCTAATATGCAGAATAACACGGCTCACCTACCAAGGATATATACAGTGCATTCAGAAAGTCTTCAGATCCTTTCACTTTTTGTAATGTTGTAGCCTTTTGCTAACATGAAAAAAAAAAAGTTTCTTTTCCCCCCATCAGTCTGCACTCAATATCCCATAATAACAAAGTGAAAACAGATTGTTCAATATCTTTGCCAATTTATTGAAGAGGAAAAACTAAAATAATACATTGACATAAGTATTCAGACCCTTTACTCAGGACTTTTGGCAGTGATTACAGCCTCCAGTCTTCTTTGGTATGATGCCACAAGTTTTGCACACGTAGATTTGGGGAGTTTGTCATTCTTCTCTGCTGATCCTCTCAAGTTCTGAAGTGTTTGGATGAGAACTGTCGGGTTCAAGTCAGGGCTCTTGCTGAGTCACTCAAGGTTATTCACAGAGTTGTCCCTAAGCTACCCCTGTGTTGTCTTGGCTTTGTGCTTAGGATCTTTGTCTTGTTGTAAAGTGAACCTTCAGCCCATTCTGAGGTCTAGAGCACTCTGGATCAGGTTTTCATTAAGAATACTGTATCTCTGTACTTTGCTCCATTCAGCTTTTCCTTAACTTTAACCAGTCTCCCTGTCCCAGATGTTCAAAAACACCCCCACATCATGATGCTGCCACCAGCATGTTTTTCTTAGGGATGTATTGGGCAGTTGATAAGAAGTGCCTGGTTTCCCCAAGATATGATGCTTAGAATTGAAGCAAAAAAGTTCAATCTTGATTTCACCAGACTGGAGAAACTTGTTTCTTACAGTCTGATAGTCCTTTAAGTGATTTTTTTGCAAACTTCAGCCCAGCTTTCATGTGTCTTTTACTGAGGAGAGGCTTATTTCTGGCCACTCTGCCATAAAGCCCAGATTGGTGAAATGCTGCAGTGATGGTTTAACTTCTGGAAGTGTCTTCCATCTGCACACAGGATCTCTGCAGCTCATAAAGAGTGACTATACGGCTCTTGGTCACCTCAAGTTCCTTCTTCCCCAGTCACTTAGTCTGGTGGGGTGGCCAGCATTAGGCAGTGTCCTGGTTGTTCCGTGAAACAATTATGGAAGCCACTCTGCTCTTGGGAACTTTAAGTGAAGGAAAAAAATTTTGTACCCTTCTCCAGATCTTTGCCTCTACACAATCCTGTCTTTGAACTCTACAGGCAGCAAATGCCTTGTCATGGCTTGGTTTTTACTCTGATATGCGTTGTTACCTGTGAGACCTTATATACACAGGGCTGTGTCTTTCCAAATCATGTCCAATCAACTGAATTTACCAAGGCATAGAAACATCTCAAAGATGATCAAGAGAAATGGGAGGCCCCTAGAGCTAAATTTCAAGTGTTAAAGTAAGGGATCTTAATACTTGGGTACATGTGAAATTTTATTTTTTTTCCTTTTTAATAAATTTGCAAAAATATCTAAAATTGTGGTTTCAGTTTCTCATTATGGGTTATTGATTACAGATCGATGGGGAAAAAGGTAAAAATTGTTTATTTTAGCACAAGGCCACAGCATAATAAAATTTGAAAGGGTCTGACGACTTTCTGAATGCATTGTAGATTAGTTTGACTTATGGAGTCTGGTCTGGATTCCGAATTTTTGGGGTCTGGATGAAAGTGATTATTCAGGGTTTGTAAAAACTGTAACTAAACAGCAAATAGAATCTAAGATCGCTGTTGCGCCGTAAATTACATCACAGTACCCCCATGCTATGATCATGCATAAAGAAAAAACACGGCATGAAGACCTTGCAATTATCCCTTAAAGACATTAAGTGTACATGTGCCACAGGTGGAGAACCTAGGCTATAGACTAGGAGTTACCAACCCATGGCTCACAAACACTAAATTCTACTTTAATTACTTGTGAAAAATGGTAGTCACACACAGCACATAACTAACCTGCTGGCTGGAGCTGTGGTGGTCGTAAAAGGGTTGTCCGGGAATAAGTATTTTCTACCTAATGTCCACAGCCTGCTTCCGAAAGTGAAAGAATCATACCCGCTTCCCATCTCTCTAGTCCTCCGCAATGGCTGTGGTGTGTCATTGTCATTGGCTGTAGTGAAGCACACCAGAATACATTTTTGAATTTTTTTTCAAGTATGTCAGATGGCCATCAGGTCAGCACACAAGTTGGTGCTGTGTGATTGGTGCCCATCCAGTGTGCTGCATAGGGGCAAAGACAGGAGAAAAGGAGCTGGCATTGTGACAGCCTGTAAATGTCATTAGGGCTGGCTCGTCACCACCTCCCATACACTTTTTTATTTATTATATTTTCTTTTATATATATAAACACTTTATTGATCATCCAACAATACATGTTCTTTAAAAATATCATTACTAACATTTATCATCATATTTTATTATTTATTATTTTTTATATATATATATATATATATATATATATATATATATATATTTTTATATATTGCTGACAGCTCACCTTGGTCAGCTCACCCAGTACCCAAAATTCAGCAGAAAAAGGGATCTGCACCTTCAGTTTTCCCTCAATGTATTTATGAATAACTCCCCAATAATGTTTCAACTCTGCACAGGACCAAAACATGTGAAGATAGTCCGCTTCGGGGGAATCTCACCTGGGGCAGTTAGAGTCTTTCCTAATCCCACATCTATTAAGCCAGAGAGGAGTAACATAAAGTCTATGTAGAATATTAAACTGAACCACCACGTGATTAAAATTATGTGAAACCAATTTTAAATTCAGAGTTACCCTCTCCTGGTCATCCAAATAAATCATTGGACACTCATTTTTCCAAGTCATCTGGCCAAAATCCCTATCCACTCATTAAATTGTGTTGAGATGTGTATATGAATAGGGATGAGCTATGTTCGTACCGAATTTTGGGGTGTCCGTGACACGGACCCGAACCCGAACATTTTCGTAAAAGTCCGGGTTCGGTGCTTTCTTGGCGCTTTTTGAAAGGCTGCAAAGCAGCCAATCAACAAGCATCATACTACTTGCCCCAAGAGGCCATCACAGCCATGCCTACTATTGGCATGGCTGTGATTGGCCAGTGCAGCATGTGACCCAGCCTCTATATAAGCTTGGGTCACGTAGCGCTGCACGTCACTCTGCTGATACAAGCGTAGGGAGAGGTTGCTGCTGCGATGTTAGGGTGAGATTAGGCAGATTAACTCCTCAAAAAGACTTCATTCAGTGATCGATCTACAGCTGTGGATCATTGAAGTGCTGATATTCAATTGCTCACTGTTTTTAGGCTGCCCAGAGCGTTTTTATAACACTTTTTTCTGGGGTGATCGGCGGCCATTTTGTGGCTTGTGGTGCGCCAGCACAAGCTACCACCAAGTACATTTAACCATCAATAGTGTGGTTATTTTTTGCTATATCCTACATCAGGGTCAAGCTGTCATCAAGTCCATTTAACCATCAATAGTGTGGTTATTTTTTGGACATATACTACATCAGGGGCAAGTTGAGCCTGTCACCCAGCGCCTAAAAAATAGGCCTCACATTTATATTCATCCAAATCTGTACTGTTTTAGCTGGTCAAGTTATTGTTTGTGACCGTCAAAGCACAGTTTTTGTTCTGGGTTGAAAAACAATTCCCAAATTTGCCATTCTCAAAATTAGTGGTTTCTGCTGTATCAGGCCTACTTTAAATCTATCCCTAAAAGGGTATATTAGGCTACTTTCACACCTGCGTTAGGTGCGGATCCGTCTGGTATCTGCACAGACGGATCCGCACCTATAATGCAAACGTTTAGATCCGTTCAGAACGGATCCGTTTGCATTACCAAGAACAAAAAACAAAAAAAAAAAATTTTTTTTTTTTTTTGTTCATCATAATGCAAACGGATCCGTTTTGACTTTACATTGAAAGTCAATGGGGGACGGATCCGTTTGAAAATTGAGCCATACTGTGTCACCGTCAAACGGATCCGTCCCCATTGACTTACATTGTAAGTCTGGACGGATCCGTTTGCCTCCGCACAGCCAGGCGGACACCCGAACGCTGCAAGCTGCGTTCAGGGGTCCGCCTGCTGAGCGGAGCGGAGGACAAACGGTGCCAAACTGATGCATTTTGAGCGGATCTGCATCCACTCAGAATGCATTAGGGCTGGACGGATCCGTTCGGGGCCGCTTGTGAGACCCTTCAAACGGAACTCACAAGCGGAGCCCCGAATGCTAGTGTGAAAGTAGCCTTAGATTCAAGGTGCTGATAGGGTCATTCTCAAAAACTTAACACACACGCTACAGTGCAGATCCAAGTCTAATTCTGTGATTAAACGTATACCTGTCACCCAGCGCCTAAAAAATAGGCCTCACATTTATATTCAGCTAAATCTGTCATTACTGGTGTGCCTGTATTAGTGTAATACGGTACCTAAATAGATAGCCAAATAGTGTTAGGTGTCTGTTAAAAAAAGGCCTGAATTTTAATTCAATACATTGGCCCGAATAATATTTTTCTTATTGTGGTGAACGGTAACAATGAGGAAAACATCTAGTAGGGGACGTGGACATGGTCGTGGTGGTGTTAGTGGACCCTCTGGTGCTGGGAGAGGACGTGGCCGTTCTGCCACAGCCACACGTCCTAGTGTACCAACTACCTCAGGTCCCAGTAGCCGCCAGAATTTACAGGGATATTTGGTGGGGCCCAATGCCGTTCTAAGGATGGTAAGGCCTGAGCAGGTACAGGCATTAGTCAATTGGGTGGCCGACAGTGCATCCAGCACGTTCACATTATCTCCCACCCAGTCTTCTGCAGAAAGCGCACAGATGGCGCATGAAAACCAAGCCCATCAGTCTGTCACATCACCCCCATGCATATCAGGGAAACTGTCTGAGCCTCAAGTTATGCAGCAGTCTCTTATGCTGTTTTAAGACTCTGCTGGCAGGGTTTCCCAAGGGCATCCACCTAGCCCTTCCCCAGGGGTGGAAGAGATAGAATGCACTAATGCACAACCAATTTTGTTTCCTGATAATGAGGACATGGGAATACCACCTCAGCACGTCTCTGATGATGACGAAACACAGGTGCCAACTGCTGCGTCTTTCTGCAGTGTGCAGACTGAACAGGAGGTCAGGGATCAAGACTGGGTGGAAGACGATGCAGGGGATGATGAGGTCCTAGACCCCACATGGAATGAAGGTCGTGCCACTGACTTTCACAGTTCAGAGGAAGAGGCGGTGGTGAGACCGAGCCAACAGCGTAGCAAAAGAGGGAACAGTGGGCAAAATCAGAACACCCGCCGCCAAGAGACTCCGCCTGCTACTGACCGCCGCCATCTGGGACCGAGCACCCCAAAGGCAGCTTCAAGGAGTTCCCTGGCATGGCACTTCTTCAAACAATGTGCTGACGACAAGACCCGAGTGGTTTGCATGCTGTGCCATCAGAGCCTGAAGCGAGGCATTAACGTTCTGAACCTTAGCACAACCTGCATGACCAGGCACCTGCATGCAAAGCATGAACTGCAGTGGAGTAAACACCTTAAAAACAAGGAAGTCACTCAGGCTCCCCCTGCTACCTCTTCTGCTGCTGCCACCTCGGCCTCTTCCTCCGCCTCTGGAGGGACGTTGGCACTTGCCGCCCAGCAAACATGGGATGTACCACCAACACCACCACCTGCGTCACCAAGCATCTCAACCATGTCACACGGCAGCGTTCAGCTCTCCATCTCACAAACATTTGAGAGAAAGCGTAAATTCCCACCTAGCCACCCTCGATCCCTGGCCCTGAATGCCAGCATTTCTAAACTACTGGCCTATGAAATGCTGTCATTTAGGCTGGTGGACACAGACAGCTTCAAACAGCTCATGTCGCTTGCTGTCCCACAGTATGTTGTTCCCAGCCGGCACTACTTCTCCAAGAGAGCCGTGCCTTCCCTGCACAACCAAGTATCCGATAAAATCAAGTGTGCACTGCACAACGCCATCTGTGGCAAGGTCCACCTAACCACAGATACGTGGACCAGTAAGCACGGCCAGGGACGCTATATCTCCCTAACTGCACACTGGGTAAATGTAGTGGCGGCTGGGCCCCAGGCGGAGAGCTGTTTGGCGCACGTCCTTCCGCCGCCAAGGATCGCAGGGCAACATTCTTTGCCTCTTGTCTCCTCCTCCTCCTACTCAGCTTCCTCCTACTCAGCTTCCACCTGCTCATCCAGTCAGCCACACACCTTCACCACCAACTTCAGCACAGCCCGTGGTAAACGTCAGCAGGCCGTTCTGAAACTCATATGTTTGGGGGACAGGCCCCACACCGCACAGGAGTTGTGAAGGGGGGGGGGGGGTATAGAACAACAGACCGACGAGAGGTTGCTGCCGGTGAGCCTCAAGCCTGGCCTGGTGGTGTGCGATAATGGGCGAAATCTCGTTGCAGCTCTGGGACTAGCCGGTTTGACGCACATCCCTTGCCTGGCGCATGTGCTGAATTTGGTGGTGCAGAAGTTCATTCACAACTACCCCGACATGTCAGAGCTGCTGCATAAAGTGCGGGCCGTTTGTTCGCGCTTCCGGCGTTCACACCCTGCCGCTGCTCGCCTGTCTGCGCTACAGCGTAACTTCGGCCTTCCTGCTCACCGCCTCATATGCGACGTGTCCACCAGGTGGAACTCCACCTTGCACATGCTGGACAGACTGTGCGAGCAGCAGCAGGCCATAGTGGAGTTTCAGCTGCAGTACGCACGGGTCAGTCGCACTGCGGATCAGCCCCACTTCACCACCAATGACTGGGCCTCCATGCGAGACCTGTGTGCCCTGTTGCGCTGTTTCGAGTACTCCACCAACATGGCCAGTGGCGATGACGCCGTTATCAGCGTTACAATACCACTTCTATGTCTCCTTGAGAAAACACTTAGGGCGATGATGGAAGAGGAGGTGGCCCAGGAGGAAGAGGGGTCATTTTTAGCACTTTCAGGCCAGTCTCTTCGAAGTGACTCAGAGGGAGGTTTTTTGCAACAGCAGAGGCCAGGTACAAATGTGGCCAGACAGGGCCCACTACTGGAGGACGAGAAGGACGAGGATGAGGATGAAGCAGGTTCACAGCGGGCTGGCACCCAACGCAGCTCGGGCCCATCACTGGTGCGTGGCTGGGGGGAAACACAGGACGATGATGATACGCCTCCCACAGAGGACAGCTTGTCCTTACCTCTGGGCAGCCTGGCACACATGAGCAACTACATGCTGCAGTGCCTGCGCAACGACAGCAGAGTTGCCCACATTTTAACGTGTGCGGACTACTGGGTTGCCACCCTGCTGGATCCCCGGTACAAAGACAATGTGCCCACCTTACTTCCTACACTGGAGCGTGATAGGAAGATGCGCGAGTACAAGCGCACATTGGTAGACGCGCTACTGAGAGCATTCCCAAATGTCACAGGGGAACCAGTGGAAGCCCAAGGCAAAGGCAGAGGAGGAGCAAGAGGTCGCCAACGCAGCTGTGTCACGGCCAGCTCCTCTGAGGGCAGGGTTAGCATGGCAGAGATGTGGAAAAGGTTTGTCACCACGCCACAGCTAACTGCACCACCACCTGATACGGAACGTGTTAGCAGGAGGCAACATTTCAATAACATGGTGGAACAGTACCTGTGCACACCCCTCCACGTACTGACTGATGGTTCGGCCCCATTCAACTTCTGGGTCTCCAAATTGTCCACGTGGCCAGAGCTAGCCTTTTATGCTTTGGAGGTGCTGGCCTGCCCGGCAGCCAGCGTTTTGTCTGAACGTGTATTCAGCACGGCAGGGGGCGTCATTACAGACAAACGCAGCCGCCTGTCTACAGCTAATGTGGACAAGCTGACGTTCATAAAAATGAACCAGGCATGGATCCCACAGGACCTGTCCATCCCTTGTGCAGATTAGACATTAACTACCTCCCCTTAACAATATATTATTGTACTCCAGGGCACTTCCTCATTCAATCCTATTTTTATTTTCATTTTACCATTATATTGCGGGGCAACCCAAAGTTGAATGAACCTCTCCTCTGTCTGGGTGCCTGCGCCTAAATATCTGACAGTGGCCAGTTCCAGTGGTGGGTGACGTGAAGCCTGATTCTCTGCTATGACATGAAGACTGATTCTCTGCTGACATGAAGCCTGAATCTCTGTTATGGGACCTCTCTCCTCTGTCTGGGTGCCTGGGCCTAAATATGTGACAGTGGCCTGTTCCAGTGGTGGGTGACGTGAAGCCTGATTCTCTGCTATGACATGAAGACTGATTCTCTGCTGACATGAAGCCAGATTCTCTGTTACGGGACCTCTCTCCTCTGTCTGGGTCTTGGGGCCTAAATATGTGACAGTGGCCTGTTCCAGTGGTGGGTGACGTGAAGCCTGATTCTCTGCTATAACATGAAGACTGGTTCTCTGCTGACATGAAGTCAGATTCTCTGTTACGGGACCTCTCTCCTCTGCCTGGGTGCCTGGGCCTAAATATGTGACAGTGGCCTGTTCCAGTGGTGGGTGACGTGAAGCCTGATTCTCTGCTATGACATGAAGACTGATTCTCTGCTGACATGAAGCCAGATTCTCTGTTACGGGACCTCTCTCCTCTGTCTGGGTCTTGGGGCCTAAATATGTGACAGTGGCCTGTTCCAGTGGTGGGTGACGTGAAGCCTGATTCTCTGCTATAACATGAAGACTGCTTCTCTGCTGACATGAAGCCAGATTCTCTGTTACGGGACCTCTCTCCTCTGTCTGGGTGCCGGGGCCTAAATATGTGACAGTGGCCTGTTCCAGTGGTGGGTGACGTGAAGCCTGATTCTCTGCTATGACATGAAGACTGATTCTCTGCTGACATGAAGCCAGATTCTCTGTTACAGGACCTCTCTCCTCTGTCTGGGTCTTGGGGCCTAAATATGTGACAGTGGCCTGTTCCAGTCGTGGGTGACGTGAAGCCTGATTCTCTGCTATAACATGAAGACTGGTTCTCTGCTGACATGAAGCCAGATTCTCTGTTACGGGACCTCTCTCCTCTGCCTGGGTGCCTGGGCCTAAATATGTGACAGTGGCCTGTTCCAGTGGTGGGTGACGTGAAGCCTGATTCTCTGCTATGACATGAAGACTGATTCTCTGCTGACATGAAGCCAGATTCTCTGTTACGGGACCTCTCTCCTCTGTCTGGGTGCCGGGGCCTAAATATGTGACAGTGGCCTGTTCCAGTGGTGGGTGACGTGAAGCCTGATTCTCTGCTATGACATGAAGACTGATTCTCTGCTGACATGAAGCCAGATTCTCTGTTACGGGACCTCTCTCCTCTGCCTGGGTGCCTGGGCCTAAATATGTCACAGTGGCCTGTTCCAGTGGTGGGTGACGTGAAGCCTGATTCTCTGCTATGACATGAAGACTGATTCTCTGCTGACATGAAGCCAGATTCTCTGTTACGGGACCTCTCTCCTCTGCCTGGGCCTAAATATCTGACAGTGGCCTGTTCCAGTGGTGGGTGACGTGAAGCCTGATTCTCTGCTGACATGAAGCCAGATTCTCTGCTATGGCATGAAGAGACTGATTCTCTGCTGACGTGAAGCCAGATTCTCTGCTATGGGACCTCTGTCCAATTGATATTGGTTAATTTTTTTTTATTTTTTTTTTATTTTTAAATTCATTTTCCTATCCACATTTGTTTGCAGGGGATTTACCTACATGTTGCTGCCTTTTGCAGCCCTCTAGCTCTTTCCTGGGCTGTTTTACAGCCTTTTTAGTGCCGAAAAGTTCGGGTCCCCATTGACTTCAATGGGGTTCGGGTTCGGGACGGAGTTCGGGTCGGGTTCGGATCCCGAACCCGAACATTTCAGGGAAGTTCGGTCGAACTTCTCGAACCCGAACATCCAGGTGTTCGCTCAACTCTATATATGAAGCCTATTTTTTTCCCTGTATGCTCAAAAGTGCCGATCTTAACTGTAAATACCGAAACCATGTCAATTTCTGTGCTTTTTCTCTCTGTGATAATTCTATAAAAGAAATAATATCTCCATTACTTACTACCTGTGTCAAATATATAATATTACTTTTCTTTCCAATATTGTTCCTTAGCTAGTGCATCTAAAGTTTTGAAATGTTGATTATACCATAAAGGAGTGCATCCTAGTGAGCCTTTCACTCCACACCATAGTCTAATAGCCTGCCATGACTTCACAAAAAGATTCCTGGCTGATCTAAATTCCCTATCGGAGTTGATCAGTTGATCAGACTCCAGAAGGGTAAAAAAATTATCATATGAAGATCTATCAACTAAGTCTCTACAAAGTGGGCTATCTTTCCATTCACAGAGAAAACAAAACTGTGCAGCTAAGGCTACTTTCACACTTGCGTTCGGGGTTCCGCTTGTGAGTTCCGTTTGAAGGCTCTAACAAGCGGCCCCGAACGGATCCGTACAGCCCCAATGCATTCTGAGTGGATGCGGATCCGCTCAGAATGCATCAGTATGGCACCGTTTGGCCTCCGTTCCGCTCAGCAGGCGGACACCTGAACGCAGCTTGCAGCATTCGGGTGTCCGCCTGGCCGTGCGGAGCCAAACTGGGGACGGATCCGTTTGACGTTGACACAATATGGTGCAATTGCAAACGGATCCGTCCCGCATTGACTTTCAATGTAAAGTCAGGAGTCCCTATTAATATACCATAGGATCGGAGTTTTCTCCAATCCGATGGTATATTTTAACTTGAAGCGTCCCCATCACCATGGGAACGCCTCTATGTTAGAATATACCATCGGATTTGAGTTAGATCGTGAAACTCAGATCCGACAGTATATTCTAACACAGAGTGATGGGGATGCTTCAAGTTAGAATATACTGAGAACTGTGTACATAACTGCCCCCTGCTGCCTGGCAGCACCTGATCTCTGTGGCACCTGAGCGTTTAATTGTGTGTATCATAGCCCCCTGTAAGAGATCAGGTGCTGCCAGGCAGCAGTGGCCAGACCCCCCTCGCTCCCCAGTTTTAAATTCATTGGTGGCCAGTGCGGCCCCCCTCCCTCCCCAGTATTATATTAATTGGTGGCCAGTGCAGCCCCCCTCCCCAGTATTATATTCATTAATGGCCAGTGCAGCCCCCCTCCCTCCCCCCTAATTAAAATCTGGGGAGGGAGGGGGGGCCGCACTGGCCACCAATGAATATAATACTGGGGAGGGAGGGGGGCCGCACTGGCCACCAATGAATATAATACTGGGGAGGGAGGGGGGCCGCACTGGCCACCAATGAATTTAAAACTGGGGAGGGAGGGGGGGTCTGGCCCCTGCTGCCTGGCAGCACCTGATCTCTTACAGAGGGCTATGATACGCACAATTAACCCCTCAGGTGCCGCACCTAAGGGGTTAATTGTGCGGATCACAGCCCCCTGTAAGAGATCGGGTGCTGCCAGGCAGCAGGGGGCAGTTATGTACACAGTTCTTTTAGTATATTCTAACTTCAAGCGTCCCCATCACCATGGGAACGCCTCTGTGTTAGAATATACTGTCGGATCTGAGTTTTCACGATGTGAAAAATCAGATCTGAAAAAACTGTTATGCAGACGGATACCGAACGCAAGTGTGAAAGTAGCCTTAGAAATATCCGTTGAAACAGGGGAGGTTAACTCCTCCACTCTCCAGAGGCTTATACCAATGCTCTAGCTTAAGTCTAACCCGTTTCCTCCCCCCCAGAGTAGATCATTAATAATTCTTTCAATCACCTTAAAATACCTATCCGGGATCCAAACTGGAGAGTTCCTAAAGAGATAGAGTAACTGAGGGAGAATCACCATCTTAACTAGAGATATTCTATCAGCCTTTGACAAAGGTAAACGTAACCACGTTGTTATTTTTAACCTTAACTTATTTATCAATGGCATCAAGTTAAGCGGAATAAAATTGTCCTGTAATTGTGACTGTAATGCCGAGATACTCAAAGGAGTCAGCAATTTTCAAGGTATTCAGAGGACTATCCTTGGGAAATGACAATTTATCTAGGGGCATAGTTGTTATATCTAGTGGCATAATCGTGGTTTTGTCCCAATTTACCTCCAGACCTGAGGCTTCTCCGAAAGAGTTTATCGTTTGCATAATAGTTAACAAAGTAGAGTTTGTCTGTTGAACATAAAATAAAATATCATCAGCGTATAGAGAGATGCGATCTTCCGTTCCCAATACCCCAAACCCTAGTATCCTAGGGTCTTGTCTGACCCTGGCAGCCAAAGGTTCAATATAGATATCAAACAGAAGAGGAGAAAGTGGTAATCCCTGGCGGGTGCCTCTAGTCATGGAGAAACCTCTTGTAAGATGTCCATTTATGTTGAGTCTTGCAGTAGGAGATCTATAAAGAAGTTTAACCATATTAATAAACCTAAGGCCAAAGCCCATCTTGTGAAGCACTCTCCTTAGAAATCCCCACTCAACTCTATCAAAAGCTTTAGACGCATATATAGACAAAATAGATCGTAAAGGCCCTCCCGAGGTCTGTAAATTATAATGAGTCCCCTTATTAGGAATAAAGCCATTTTGGTCTGGATGTATAATTGATGTCATTGATTGTAATTGATCTTCCACAATAATACCATCGGGCCTACGGATACTACGGATCTCTTTCTTCGGATCCTGGCTTGCTATTACTCTAGCCAACATCTTCCCAGGGCGACCTGCCTCTGAAAAATATTTTTATCTTCCAAAGAACAGCTTCTGTTGTGCTTTATCCAGAAGAAAGTCAGTAAGAGCCTGGCTTGTCCTCTGCATAATCTCTCTATCTTCCTCTGTTCTTCCCTTGGCATATCTAGCCATTCCTACAGCGGCTGCTTTCTCTAGTTCTTTCTCCTTCATAGCATAGCGTTTATTCAAATTTGCAATTGTGCTGATAAAAATCCCTCTCATAAATGCTTTAAACGGATCCCAGATATATTGAGGTTTAGCTGAGGCATAATTTCTATCCCAAAAGGAAATAATCTCCTTTTCTATCTGATTATGATTATCAATTATTAATAGCCAATGGGGATTCAATCTAAATGGGGGTTTCGCTCTAGGGTCATTCCCACCCATACATAGCTCTATTGAGAAGGGAACATGGTCTGAAACGGATCTGGCCTCGTATTTCATCCTCTTAACACAATTTAGATAGCCTCTATTTATCAAGGTCAGTTCAATTCTAGACATAGAGCTTCCAGATTTACACAGGAAAAGGCTCTTTTTTTCTTTAAATAGATATTCCCAGACGTCCATGAGGCCCACCTCCTGGAACACCCATTCCCTCCAGTAGAAATCCTATCTACCTCTGGGTTCATCACACAATTGAAATCCCTATTGACTATCACCAAACAATCAGGCCACTGATCAACAAAGGCCATCTAACAGTTCAGTACTTCCCTAGAAAATGGAGGGGGGGATATAGATAAAAGCCAGAATACATAGCTTCCCCTCAAGTCTGCCATGAAGAAAAACATATCTCCCCTGTTTATCCATAGAGGATGCCAGACATAAGAAATTAATCTGTTTGTGAATTAATACTGTGACTCCTCTGGAATAGGTAGTGTATATGGAATTATAAACCTGTGTAGCCCACCTCCCCCCAAGTTGGGATATCCTTTCCTGTGAAAAATGAGTTTTAACCAAACAATGGCTGGCAAATGTCTCCTTATCAAATCTAATACCGCCTGTCTTTTTACCTTCTCGCCTAGTCCCCGAACATTCCATTTGAGTATTCTTATAGTCATTAATTAATCCTAAAGTACCCCAGTACCACTCTCCTTGAGCCTAACTCCGTTCCCCACCTCAACGTAAGACGCATCGCAGCCCATCCTTCCCTCTAGACCCCTCATCCTAACCTTCCCCCCACCCGACCCCTCCCGCTCCAACCACCTCCCCCCACCCAAAAAACACCTATCCCCCTTGATCTGTCGTTGAAGAAAAAACAGACCTCTTAACTAGGACCATCCCTCCCCCACTCCCCCAGCCGAACCTCCATCAACCAAAAAGCAAGAGTATCAAAGAAAAAAAAAAATATTTTAGACATTATTCCTATCTAACCAATCGGTGGCCATATCTGGAGTGTCAAAAAAAAAATACTGTTTTATTATATACAACCCTTAATTTGGCTGGATACAAAAAAAGAGTACTTAATGTCCTTGCCCTGAAGGCGTTTTCTTGACATCTAAAAAAGTACGTCTCTTATCTTGAACTTCTTTTGAAAAATCATGAAAAAAGGAAAGTTTACACCGATTGTAGGAAATCGGAGATTCCCTTACGTCCTACCAGCAGCACAGATGGGGTTAACCACCCCCCATGGACTGGTAGGACCGTCGGAATTTTAATGAGCCTGTTGAGGAAGGGTTGAGACACATGCATATATATATACATATATTCATGCAAACACGTGCATGCATGTATGATATATATGCATGCATTAATGGTCACTTTATAGGATGATGTGCGCAGATGTGCACAGCATCTGCGCACATCTGCCCTTAGTGGCCCCCAGGGGCTCATGGTGGCCCCTGTGGGAAATATGTGGTCCCTGGAAGATCCCCCTTTTATAGGTCCCTTGTTACATATATGTAGGGGCTGTGCCCCCTTATAATGTAAGGGGCTGTGCCCCCTTATAATATGATATATGCCCCCTTATAATATAGGCCACCAATGAATATAATACTGGGGGGAGGGAGGGGGGCTGCACTGGCCATTAATGAATATAATACTGGGGAGGGGGGCTGCACTGGCCACCAATTAATATAATACTGGGGAGGGAGGGGGGCCGCACTGGCCACCAATGAATTTAAAACTGGGGAGCGAGGGGGGTCTGGCCACTGCTGCCTGGCAGCACCTGATCTCTTACAGGGGGCTATGATACACACAATTAAACGCTCAGGTGCCACAGAGATCAGGTGCTGCCAGGCAGCAGGGGGCAGTTATGTACACAGTTCTCAGTATATTCTAACTTGAAGCATCCCCATCACTCTGTGTTAGAATATACTGTCGGATCTGAGTTTCACGATCTAACTCAAATCCGATGGTATATTCTAACATAGAGGCGTTCCCATGGTGATGGGGACGCTTCAAGTTAAAATATACCATCGGATTGGAGAAAATATATGTCCCATATACTCCCCAGTATCAGTGTATACATGTGTATGGATGTGCCCCAAGCATCCATACACATGTATATTATACATATATCCCCCTCCATAGGCTGAAACCAGGTGCATCGGTGTGAATGGGCCCCAAGCATTCACACTGATGCAATCTGGCTGATTGCATCAGAATGACCGGACAAGGGTCCGGTCATCCTGATGGATACAAAGAACTCAGGTTCAACAGAATCGGAGTCCTTTGTTCTAATTATCTCCAGCGCTGCTGGAGATAATTATGCATGATAGAAGGGAGGGAGAAACCTCCCCTCCTTCTATTATGCACATTCCGACAGCGCGATTACTATCGCGCTGTCCGGAATGCCAGGTGCTGCAGGCGGGAGATCAAAGGCTTCTCCCGCCTGTCTGCAAGTGGTGCGGCCCCGCTGTGCGCGTGCAGGGACGCGCGGGCTGGCGCGGTGACGTCATATCACCGCGCCGGCCCACGTGTCTTTACCTGTGGTGCGCGCGCACAACGCATGCTCCGCGGGAGTGCGGGCTGCGTGGTATAAAGCCCGGCAGCCCTGCACTCAGAGGAGAGCCGTGCCGCCCCCATAAGAGGGACCCCTACCGGTCCACCCTGGAGGAGAGCGCGATCGGCGCTCAGGATTCGGAGCGGCCCCCCCCGGCTGTGGGACCCCCGACCGGCCCCCCCTGAAGGAGAGCGCAATCGGCGCTCAGGAGGTGGACGGAGCGCCCCCCCCCCGGCTGACGAGAATTACCCTAGACAACGAGCAAGAACGCTGAGTATCACCCCCTTTATTAACCCCTATCCCACCAACGGTATCTACCCTTATATCCCTGACCCCCTACCACTAACCCACCAACGATTTAACCCTTACAACCCTTCCCAAACCCCTATCCCACCAACGATCCCCCCCTGGTTAACCCCTGCACATCCAAACCCCTACACCCCTGGTAACCCTTACACCCCTGAGCCCATACCACTATCCCACCATCTATTATCCCCCCTGGTTAACCCCTGCACATCCAAACCCCTACTCCCCTGTCCTATACCCCCTCTCTGTACACTTGCTGGGTATTAACCCTTGCATTGCTGTACAACCCTGATCACCCCCACTGTACCTCACCCCTATTCACTTGCAGGGTATTAACCCTTACATTACTGTATTTATGTCTGTGGCCTACATACACCCCTGCAGTGCCACCGTTAACCCTCGTCATACCCCATAGGGACAGTAAGTAGAAATAGGTGGTTGGGCTGCTAATATATATGTGTGTGTGTATTGTACAGTTAGTTTGTGGGTGGAATTTGGGAACCGTGTAGTGTAGTTTAGTGCTGTATTCATAGTACCTTATTGTTAGTGTATTGCGTGCTTGGTGTACAAGATATTAATAAATACAGTTTTATTTATAACTATCTGTGTAATGTGTGGTTATTAGTGATAGTTTAGTAAGGCGCATGCAGCTAGCTTAGTGATTAGCATAAAGTATAGCGAAAGTATTGTATTATTATTATATAAAGGTATAAATAGGCGGAGTCATCGATAGACGGCTCTTCCTATTTATGAATATTATTTATTGATATTTACATAAATATTGGTGATTACTATTCCCCCTTTAACCACCTCAGGACCGCCGTACGCAGGATTGCGTCTTTGCGGCGGTCCTGTTGTTCTGGGTGGACGCGCCGGTGCGTCCTCTCGCGAGACGCGAGATTTCGTGCATTGCCGGCCCGCGCATGCGCATCGCGGGCCGGCAAAAGTTAAAGAAGTATTTCGTCACCAGCCTGCCAGCAACGATCATTGGCTGGCAGGCTGGCGATTTTCAAAAAATCGAATCAGAAGCCAGATAACAGATCATATTAGTAAATATGATCTGTTATATGGCTTGTCTGCTCCTGTGCTGGTCCTTTTCGTCGGTTGGATCCAGCACAGGAGCAGACTTCACAGTGAGTAGCACCAACACCACACTTTAGCCCCAGATCACCCCCCTGCACCCCAATTAACCCTTTGATCACCCCTTTGATCGCCCCTGTCAATCACTATTGAAAGGAAAAAAAGTGATCAGTGTAAACTGTCACTTTTTTTTTTTCACTAGTATTGGCTGTTAGGTTTTAGGGATAGTTTAGGCCCCTTGGTTAGGTAGTTAGCGTCAGTTAGCGCCCAGCCCACCGCACCGCAGTCACTTTTATTCGCTGATTAGCGTATCGCTAATCAGCATTTGTACTTTTATAGTATCTGTAAGTGATCAAAACTGATCACGGTCAGATCTATAATAGTATTAGTGTCACTTTAGTTCGCCCTCCACCCAAAACGCAGTGTTTGCCCGATCAGGCCTGATCGGTCGCCCACACGTGCGTTCACCCACGCCCGCCCCACCGCAGTGACAAAAAAAATTTTGTTTTTTGATCACTGCACATTCACTTTACAAGCACTGCGGCGATAAAAAAATCAGTTTTGATATTTTTTATCAACCGCAGCAGCCTCCGGTACTTCGCTAGCCTCCCCTTTGTAAGACAGGTTTGCTTTTTTTCTTGGGTAGTCTCAGGGAATACCCCTAAATTTAGTAGTCCAAATGTCAAACAGGGGGTATTCTTCTGAAGAGGCCTACAGGATTCTGACCCAGTCGGATGAGGAGTGGGAACCCTCATCTGATGAATCTAGCGGGTCAGAATATGAACCTGTGGAAAGCAGTGGCTCTCTGACCCAAAGTTCGGACGAGGAGGTGGAGGTCCCTGGCAGCACCAGGCGTACCCGGCCCCGTGTCGCTAGACCACAGGTTACGCAGGATCCGTTTCAAGAGCAACAGAGTGGGGCTGTCGCTGCCGGATCACGTGGTGAGGCATACACCAGCAGCGCAGCCCTTCCTGGACCTAGTACCAGCACTGCCGTACAACATGGTGACGTGGCGAGCACCAGAAGGGCAGTTGAAGCTGGTACGGTGGCACGTGCACTAGTTACCCCGTCGCAGCCACCGCGCAGACAGGCCCGTAGAGCCCCTAGAATCCCTGAGGTGCTGGCAAACCCTGATTGGCAGTCACCAACTTCAGCCGCACCTGTAGTTCCCCCTTTCACCGCCCAGTCTGGAGTTCGGGTTGAGACGGCTCAAATCGGTTCGGCCCTGGGATTTTTTGAGCTGTTCTTGACTGCGGAGCTCTTGGACTTAGTCGTGGCAGAAACAAATCGGTATGCCACACAATTTATATCCGCCAACCCGGGAAGCTCTTATGCCCAGTCTTTCCGGTGGAAACCAGTCCAAGTTTCCGAAATTAAATTTTTTTTGGGCCTTCTCCTCAACATGGGTCTAACTAAAAAGCATGAATTGCGGTCATATTGGTCCACGAACCCAATTCATCACATGCCCATGTTCTCTGCTGCTATGTCCAGGACACGATTTGAGACCATCCTACGTTTTCTGCATTTTAGCGACAACACCACCTCCCATCCCAGAGGCCACCCAGCTTTTGACCGGCTCCACAAAATTCGGCCCCTCATAGACCATTTCAACCAGAAATTTGCAGATTTGTATACCCCTGAGCAAAACATCTGCGTAGACGAGTCCCTAATACATTTTACCGGGCGCCTTGGCTTCAAACAATACATCCCAAGCAAGCGTGCCCGGTATGGGGTCAAATTGTATAAGCTCTGTGAAAGGGCCACAGGCTATACCCACAAATTTCGGATCTATGAGGGAAAAGATCAGACCCTGGAGCCGGTCGGTTGCCCTGACTACCTGGGGAGCAGTGGGAAGACAGTCTGGGACTTGGTGTCACCCTTATTCGGCAAGGGGTACCATCTTTATGTGGACAATTTCTACACAAGTGTGGCCCTCTTTAGGCATTTGTTTCTAGAACGGATTTGCGCCTGTGGCACCGCGCGAACTAGTCGCGTGGGCTTCCCCCAACGGCTTGTAACCACCCGTCTTGCAAGGGGGGAGAGGGCTGCCTTGTGTAACGAAGAACTGCTCGCGGTGAAATGGAGAGACAAGCGTGACGTTTACATGCTCTCCTCCATTCACGCAGACACGACAATCCAAATTGAAAGGGCAACCCGTGTCATTGAAAAGCCCCTCTCAGTCCACGACTATAATGCGCTCATGGGAGGGGTGGACTTCAATGACCAGATGTTGGCTCCCTATTTAGTTTCCCGCAGAACCAGACGCTGGTATAAGAAGGTGTCTGTATATTTAATTCAATTGGCGCTGTACAATAGTTTTGTTCTCTACAGTAAGGCTGGGAGAACACGATCTTTCCTCAAATTCCAGGAAGAGATCATCGAGAACCTCCTTTACCCAGGAGGTTCCGTGGCCCCATCCACCAGTGTAGTTAGCCGTCTACACGAGCGACATTTCCCCAGTGTCGTTGCTGGTACCTCAACCCAACCGCCACCCCGAAAAAAATGTCGTGTCTGTAGCAGGAGTGGAATAAGGCGTGACACCCGCTATTTCTGTCCTGACTGTCCTGACCACCCTGCCCTATGCTTTGGTGAGTGTTTCCGGAAGTACCACACACAGGTACACCTAGCATAGGGATTGCATCTCACAGGACAGGCACACAGGGCTATTAGGGCCCTTTTACTCACAGCTGCTGCAAACCTCTCCTTTCACCTGGGATAAAGTGCATAATGTACTTCGCCACATCTTTGGGCAATTTGCGCTTTGCACATTGTCCCATGGGGAAGGAGAGGTTTGTTCTATAAAGGTTAAAAAAACTAAACAAAAAAAAAATTACCGGTAAGTAAAAAAGTTAAACGTTCAGTTAAAAAAGTTAAAAAAAAGTTTCTATGTTCTGTTCAACAGTTAATAAATTTATTGCGTTGCGGCCTGGTTTTTTCTTTTTTGTTTTGTTTTTTTTACCTTTCAGGTGGACCAACCGATCGACCAGCTGCAGCACTGATGTGCATTCTGACAGAAGCATTGCGCTGCTGTCAGATTACACGCAAGTCGGTGTATGCGGCGCTGCAAGACGAGATTTCTCCTCTGCAGTAAAAGATATGTTTGCCGAGGCATATGAGCTGAGGAGGTGGCGGTGTTCATATACTTTGGCAAACACTTTGTATATATAAAAAAAAAAATCCCGGCAATGATTTATTCATCCACATCGATTGATGTGAATGGAGAAATCTGGTTTGCCAGGGCATACGAGCTGAAGTGGGTATGGATGTTGGGCGGAGCTCCTATGTCCTGGCAGACGCCTTTCCCCTCCTTTTTTTTTTTTTGGCAGAGATTTTTTCATCCACATTGATCGATGCGAATGAAGAAATCTGTGCCGTTCATTTTTTTCTTTCAGCCCAGAGGCTGAACGGAAAAAAAAAATCTCATTACCCGTATGCTCAATATAAGGAGAATAGCAGAAACTCCTAATGCTGGGCATACATGTAATGATTGTGGAGACCCTCAAATGCCAGGGCAGTACAAACACCCCACAAATAACACCATTTTGGAAAGAAGACACCCCAAGGTATTCGCTGAGGGGCATATTGAGTCCATGAAAGATTGAAATTTTTGTCCCAAGTTAGCGGAAAGGGAGACTTTGTGAGAACAAAATCAAAAAAATCAATTTCCGCTAACTTGTGCCAAAATTATTTTTTTTCTATGAACTCGCCATGCCCCTCATTGAATACCTTGGGGTGTCTTCTTTCCAAAATGGGGTCACATGTGGGGTATTTATACTGCCCTGGCATTTTAGGGGCCCCAAAGCGTGAGAAGAAGTCTGGTATCCAAATGTCTAAAAATGCCCTCCTAAAAGGAATTTGGGCCCCTTTGCCCACCTAGGCTGCAAAAAAGTGTCACACATGTGGTATCTCCGTATTCAGCAGAAGTTGGGGAATATGTTTTGGGGTGTCATTTTACATATACCCATGCTGGGTGAGATAAATATCTTGGTCAAATGCCAACTTTGTATAAAAAAAATGGGAAAAGTTGTCTTTTGCCAAGATATTTATCTCACCCAGCATGGGTATATGTAAAATGACACCCCAAAACACATTCCCCACCTTCTCCTGAGTACGGAGATACCAGATGTGTGACACTTTTTTGCAGCCTAGGTGGGCAAAGGGGCCCACATTCCAAAGAGCACCTTTCAGATTTCACAGGTCATTTACCTACTTACCAGACATTAGGGCCCCTGGAAAATGCCAGGGCAGTATAACTACCCCACAAGTGACCCCATTTTGGAAAGAAGACACCCCAAGGTATTCCGTGAGGGGCATGGCAAGTTCCTAGAATTTTTTATTTTTTGTCACAAGTTAGTGGAAAATGATGATTTTTTTTTTTTTTTTTTTTTTCTTACAAAGTCTCATATTCCACTAACTTGTGACAAAAAATAAAAACTTCCATGAACTCACTATGCCCATCAGCGAATACCTTGGGGTCTCTTCTTTCCAAAATGGGGTCACTTGTGGGGTAGTTATACTGCCCTGGCATTCTAGGGGCCCAAATGTGTGGTAAGGAGTTTGAAATCAAATTCAGTAAAAATTGACCTGTGAAATCCGAAAGGTGCTCTTTGGAATATGGGCCCCTTTGCCCACCTAGGCTGCAAAAAAGTGTCACACATCTGGTATCCCCGTACTCAGGAGAAGTTGAGGAATGTGTTTTGGGGTGTCTTTTTACATATACCCATGCTGGGTGAGATAAATATCTTGGTCAAATGACAACTTTGTATAAAAAAATGGGAAAAGTTGTCTTTTGCCAAGATATTTCTCTCACCCAGCATGGGTATATATAAAATGACACCCCAAAACACATTCCCCACCTTCTCCTGAGTACGGAGATACCAGATGTGTGACACTTTTTTGCAGCCTAGGTGGGCAAAGGGGCCCATATTCCAAAGAGCACCTTTCGGATTTCACTCGTCATTTTTTACTGAATTTGATTTCAAACTCCTTACCACACATTTGGGCCCCTAAAATGCCAGGGCAGTATAACTACCCCACAAGTGACCCCATTTTGGAAAGAAGACACCCCAAGGTATTCCGTGAGGGGCATGGCGAGTTCCTAGAATTTTTTATTTTTTGTCACAAGTTAGTGGAAAATGATGATTTTTTTTTTTTTTTTTTTTTTCATACAAAGTCTCATATTCCACTAACTTGTGACAAAAAATAAAAACTTCCATGAACTCACTATGCCCATCAGCGAATACCTTGGGGTCTCTTCTTTCCAAAATGGGGTCACTTGTGGGGTAGTTATACTGCCCTGGCATTCTAGGGGCCCAAATGTGTGGTAAGGAGTTTGAAATCAAATTCAGTAAAAAATGACGAGTGAAATCCGAAAGGTGCTCTTTGGAATATGGGCCCCTTTGCCCACCTAGGCTGCAAAAAAGTGTCACACATCTGGTATCTCCGTACTCAGGAGAAGGTGGGGAATGTGTTTTGGGGTGTCATTTTATATATACCCATGCTGGGTGAGAGAAATATCTTGGCAAAAGACAACTTTTCCCATTTTTTTATACAAAGTTGTCATTTGACCAAGATATTTATCTCACCCAGCATGGGTATATGTAAAAAGACACCCCAAAACACATTCCTCAACTTCTCCTGAGTACGGGGATACCAGATGTGTGACACTTTTTTGCAGCCTAGGTGGGCAAAGGGGCCCATATTCCAAAGAGCACCTTTCGGATTTCACAGGTCAATTTTTACTGAATTTGATTTCAAAATCCTTACCACACATTTGGGCCCCTAGAATGCCAGGGCAGTATAACTACCCCACAAGTGACCCCATTTTGGAAAGAAGAGACCCCAAGGTATTCGCTGATGGGCATAGTGAGTTCATGGAAGTTTTTATTTTTTGTCACAAGTTAGTGGAATATGAGACTTTGTATGAAAAAAAAAAAAAAAAAAAAAATCATCATTTTCCACTAACTTGTGACAAAAAATAAAAAATTCTAGGAACTCGCCATGCCCCTCACGGAATACCTTGGGGTCTCTTCTTTCCAAAATGGGGTCACTTGTGGGGTAGTTATACTGCCCTGGCATTCTAGGGGCCCGAATGTGTGGTAAGGAGTTTGAAATCAAATTCAGTAAAAAATGACGAGTGAAATCCGAAAGGTGCTCTTTGGAATATGGGCCCCTTTGCCCACCTAGGCTGCAAAAAAGTGTCACACATCTGGTATCTCCGTACTCAGGAGAAGGTGGGGAATGTGTTTTGGGGTGTCATTTTATATATACCCATGCTGGGTGAGAGAAATATCTTGGCAAAAGACAACTTTTCCCATTTTTTTATACAAAGTTGTCATTTGACCAAGATATTTATCTCACCCAGCATGGGTATATGTAAAAAGACACCCCAAAACACATTCCTCAACTTCTCCTGAGTACGGGGATACCAGATGTGTGACACTTTTTTGCAGCCTAGGTGGGCAAAGGGGCCCATATTCCAAAGAGCACCTTTCGGATTTCACAGGTCATTTTTTACTGAATTTGATTTCAAACTCCTTACCACACATTTGGGCCCCTAGAATGCCAGGGCAGTATAACTACCCCACAAGTGACCCCATTTTGGAAAGAAGAGACCCCAAGGTATTCGCTGATGGGCATAGTGAGTTCATAGAACTTTTTATTTTTTGTCACAAGTTAGTGGAATATGAGACTTTGTAAGAAAAAAAAAAAAAAAAAAAAAATCATCATTTTCCGCTAACTTGTGACAAAAAATAAAAAGTTCTATGAACTCACTATGCCCATCAGCGAATACCTTAGGGTGTGTACTTTCAGAAATGGGGTCATTTGTGGGGTGTTTGTACTGTCTGGGCATTGTAGAACCTCAGGAAACATGACAGGTGCTCAGAAAGTCAGAGCTGCTTCAAAAAGCGGAAATTCACATTTTTGTACCATAGTTTGTAAACGCTATAACTTTTACCCAAACCATTTTTTTTCTACCCAAACATTTTTTTTTTATCAAAGACATGTAGAACTATAAATTTAGAGCAAAATTTCTATATGGATGTCGTTTTTTTTTGCAAAATTTTACAACTGAAAGTGAAAAATGTCATTTTTTTGCAAAAAAATCGTTAAATTTCGATTAATAACAAAAAAAGTAAAAATGTCAGCAGCAATGAAATACCACCAAATGAAAGCTCTATTAGTGAGAAGAAAAGGAGGTAAAATTCATTTGGGTGGTAAGTTGCATGACCGAGCAATAAACGGTGAAAGTAGTGTAGGTCAGAAGTGTAAAAAGTGGCCTGGTCTTTCAGGGTGTTTAACCCCTTAAGGACCGGGCTCATTTTCACCTTAAGGACCAGGCTCATTTTCACCTTAAGGACCAGGCCATTTTTTGCAAATCTGACCAGTGTCACTTTAAGTGCTCATAACTTTAAAACGCTTTGACTTACCCAGGCCGTTCTGAGATTGTTTTTTCGTCACATATTGTACTTCATGACACTGCTAAAATTGGGTCAAAAAAGTTAATTTTTTTGCATAAAAAAATACAATTTTTACCGTAAATTTTGAAAAATTAGCAAATTTCAAATTTTCAGTTTCTCTACCTCTGTAATACATAGTAATACCCCCAAAAATTGTGATGACTTTACATTCCCCATATGTCTACTTCATGCTTCAATTGTTTTGGGAATGATATTTTATTTTTTGGGGATGTTACAAGGCTTAGAAGTTTAGAAGCAAATTTTGAAATTTTCAGAAATCTTCAAAATCCCACTTTTTATGGACCAGTTCAGGTTTGAAGTCATATTGTGAGGCTTAGATAATAGAAACCTCCCAAAAATGACCCCATTCTAGAAACTACACCCCTCAAGGTATTCAAAACTGTTTTTTCAAACTTTGTTAACCCTTTAGGTGTTCCACAAGAGTTAATGGCAGATGGAGAAACAATTTTGAAATTTATATTTTTTGGAAAATTTTCCAATATAATCAATTTTTTCCAGGAGTAAAACAAGGGTTAACTGCCAAACAACACTCAAAATGGGTTGCCCTGATTCTGTAGTTTGCAAAAACACCCCATATGTGGTCGTAAACTACTGTTTGGCCGAACGGTAGCACATAGAAGGAGGGGAACACCATATGGGTTTTGGAAGGCAGATTTGGCAGGACTGGTTTTGTTTATACCATGTCCCATTTGAAGCCCCCTGTTGCACCCCTAGAATAGAAATTTCAAAAAAGTGACTCCATCTAAGAAAGTACACCCCTCAAGGTATTCAAAACTGGGTTTACAAACTTTGTTAACCCTTTAGGTGTTCCACAAGAGTTAATGGCAGATGGAGAAACAATTTTGAAATTTCTATTTTTTGGAAAATTTTCCAATATAATCAATTTTTTCCAGGAGTAAAACAAGGGTTAACTGCCAAACAACACTCAAAATGGGTTGCCCTGATTCTGTAGTTTGCAAAAACACCCCATATGTGGTCGTAAACTACTGTTTGGCCGAACGGTAGCACATAGAAGGAGGGGAACACCATATGGGTTTTGGAAGGCAGATTTGGCAGGACTGGTTTTGTTTATACCATGTCCCATTTGAAGCCCCCTGTTGCACCCCTAGAATAGAAATTTCAAAAAAGTGACTCCATCTAAGAAAGTACACCCCTCAAGGTATTCAAAACTGGGTTTACAAACTTTGTTAACCCTTTAGGTGTTCCACAAGAGTTAATGGCAGATGGAGAAACAATTTTGAAATTTCTATTTTTTGGAAAATTTTCCAATATAATCAATTTTTTCCAGGAGTAAAACAAGGGTTAACTGCCAAACAACACTCAAAATGGGTTGCCCTGATTCTGTAGTTTGCAAAAACACCCCATATGTGGTCGTAAACTACTGTTTGGCCGAACGGTAGCACATAGAAGGAGGGGAACACCATATGGGTTTTGGAAGGCAGATTTGGCAGGACTGGTTTTGTTTATACCATGTCCCATTTGAAGCCCCCTGTTGCACCCCTAGAATAGAAATTTCAAAAAAGTGACTCCATCTAAGAAAGTACACCCCTCAAGGTATTCAAAACTGGGTTTACAAACTTTGTTAACCCTTTAGGTGTTCCACAAGAGTTAATGGCAGATGGAGAAACAATTTTGAAATTTCTATTTTTTGGAAAATTTTCCAATATAATCAATTTTTTCCAGGAGTAAAACAAGGGTTAACTGCCAAACAACACTCAAAATGGGTTGCCCTGATTCTGTAGTTTGCAAAAACACCCCATATGTGGTCGTAAACTACTGTTTGGCCGAACGGTAGCACATAGAAGGAGGGGAACACCATATGGGTTTTGGAAGGCAGATTTGGCAGGACTGGTTTTGTTTATACCATGTCCCATTTGAAGCCCCCTGTTGCACCCCTAGAATAGAAATTTCAAAAAAGTGACTCCATCTAAGAAGGTACACCCCTCAAGGTATTCAAAACTGGGTTTACAAACTTTGTTAACCCTTTAGGTGTTCCACAAGAGTTAATGGCAGATGGAGAAACAATTTTGAAATTTCTATTTTTTGGAAAATTTTCCAATATAATCAATTTTTTCCAGGAGTAAAACAAGGGTTAACTGCCAAACAACACTCAAAATGGGTTGCCCTGATTCTGTAGTTTGCAAAAACACCCCATATGTGGTCGTAAACTACTGTTTGGCCGAACGGTAGCACATAGAAGGAGGGGAACACCATATGGGTTTTGGAAGGCAGATTTGGCAGGACTGGTTTTGTTTATACCATGTCCCATTTGAAGCCCCCTGTTGCACCCCTAGAATAGAAATTTCAAAAAAGTGACTCCATCTAAGAAAGTACACCCCTCAAGGTATTCAAAACTGGGTTTACAAACTTTGTTAACCCTTTAGGTGTTCCACAAGAGTTAATGGCAGATGGAGAAACAATTTTGAAATTTCTATTTTTTGGAAAATTTTCCAATATAATCAATTTTTTCCAGGAGTAAAACAAGGGTTAACTGCCAAACAACACTCAAAATGGGTTGCCCTGATTCTGTAGTTTGCAAAAACACCCCATATGTGGTCGTAAACTACTATTTGGCTAAACGGCAGGACATAGAAGAAGGGGAACGTCATTTTTGGAAGGCAGATTTTGCTGGACTGGTTTATTGACACCATGTACCCTTTCAAGCCCCCTGATGCACCCCTAGAGTAGAAACTCCATAAAAGTGACCCCATCTAGGAAACTACGGGATAAGGTGGTTGTTGTTTTGGGACTATTTTTGGGGTAAATTTGATTTTTGGTTGCTCTATATTAGTCTTTTTTGAGGCAATGTAACAAAAAAATGTAATTCTAAAATTGTTTCTACATTCACTATTTGGTTTTGTGGAACACCTAAAGGGTTAACATAGTTTGTAAAGTAACTTTTGAATACCTTGAGGGGTGTAGTTTCTTAGATGGGGTCACTTTTTTGGAGTTTCTAGTCTAGGCTACATCAGGGGGGGCTTCTAATGGGACATGGTGTCAAAAAAAAAACTGTCCATCAAAATCTGCCTTCCAGAAACCATATGGAGTTCCCTTCGTTCTATGCCCTGCCGTGCGGCTATATAGCCATTTACGACCACATATGGGGTGTTTCTGCAAACTACAGAATCGGGGCAATAAATATTTAGTTTTGTTTGGCTGTTAACCCTTGCTTTATTACCGGCAAAATGGATTCAAATTGAAATTTTGCCCAAAAATTGGTGTTTTGGCACAGTTTTTATTTTATATTTTTAACACCGTTCATCCGAGGCGTTTGGTCAAAAGTTATTTTTATAGCGACGACTTTTACGCACGCGACGATGCCCAATATGTATGGCTCTCAGACTTTGGAGACACTAAGCAGGCATCCTAAAACTGCGGCCCTCCAGATATTGTAAAACTACAATTCCCACCATGCCCTGCTGATGGCTGTAGGTTGTCTGGGCATGCTGGGAGTTATAGTTTTACAACATCTGGAGGGCCGCAGTTTGAGGATGCCTGCTCTAAAACTAATATTTTTTGGGGAAAGAAAAATTGTTTCCGTGTCTCCAAAGTCTGAGAGCCATAGTGTTTTATGTTCTCTAGTGGACTGTTGAGGATTATAAAAATTTAGTACTCCATGGAAGTGTGATACTCCCTGAAGCAATTGATAATGCAGAGGCCCGGATGATCGGGGCAAGTGTCACATTGAGTAGTGGTGTCCTTCCGTATCCCCCTCTTGTGACACACTCTGCACTTTTTTTGGGTTCGTCCCTTCTTTCCAGTATGGGGGACCACACCTGGAAAGTGTTGGCCAGGGACGATCCGGGCGCCTCCAATTCCCGAGGTACTCCGGCCTGCTCTTTCCCGGTCCGAAAAGATCAGGTCTTTGAGGACTGCCTCATAGAACTGGAGGAATGTCCCTGTGCTGCCAGCGCTTCGGGATAGTACAAAAGAGTTGTACATGGCAACCTGTACCAAGTAGACCGCAACTTTTTTGTACCATGCCCGGGTTTTGCGCATGGCGTTATATGGCGTGAGGACTTGATCAGAGAGATCAACTCCTCCCATATACCGATTGTAGTCGACGATACAATCGGGCTTGAGGACCGTTGCCGCGGTACCTCGCACAGGGACAGGGGTGGTGCCGTTACCGTGGATTGTGGACAGCATAAGGACATCCCTCTTGTCCTTATACCTGACCAGCAACAGGTTTCCACTGGTAAGGGCACGGGTCTCACCCCTGGGGATAGGTACCTGGAGGGGGTAGGCAGGGAGGCCGCGTTGATTTTTCCGCACGGTCCCACAAGCGAACGTGGATCTGGCGGCAAGGGACCTGAACAAGGGAATGCTGGTATAAAAGTTATCCACGTACAAGTGGTAACCATTATCCAGCAGTGGGTACATAAGGTCCCACACGAGTTTCCCGCTAACACCCAGAGTGGGGGGACATTCTGGGGGTTCAATACGGGAATCTCGCCCCTCGTACACACGAAATTTGTAAGTGTACCCTGAGGCACTCTCACAAATTTTGTATAGCTTCACGCCATACCTCGCCCGCTTTGTGGGAATGTATTGGCGGAAACTGAGTCTCCCCTTGAACGCAACGAGAGACTCATCAACCGCGACCTCCCTTCCAGGTATGTAGGCCTGCTGAAATGTGGCCCCAAAGTGATCGATGACCGGCCGTATCTTATACAGCCGGTCATAGGCAGGATCACTTCGGGGGGGACATGCTGCATTATCGGAATAATGCAGACATTTCCGGATGGCCTCAAACCGGTGACGTATCATGACCATACTGTACAGTGGGGTCTGGTAGAGTATGTCCCCACTCCAGTATTGCCTGACACTGGGTTTTTGGACTAGACCCATATGCAGCACGAGGCCCCAAAATGTCCTCATTTCGGCTGCACTGACCGGCGTCCAGCCACCGGGTCTAGCCAAAACTGAGCCTGGGTTTTGAGCGACGAACTGTTGGGCGTACAGATTCGTCTGCTCCACCATCAAATTCACCAGTGAGTTACTGAAAAAAAAACTAAAATAGTCTATTTCAGTAAACCCCACTGTGGGAATCTGGATTCCAGGATTGCCAGCAAAATCCGGAATCTCAGGCTCAAAGTCCACTGGGGGACACCAGCTAAGTTCATCGGCAGGGGGCTCCGGTGGACTTATTTGGTGGGCCGGGAAACCAGTACGAACCCCAGGGCGGCTCGTACTAGGGTGGGCCACAGGATCCCTAGCATGTGGGGCCCCTGGCTCCGCCTGGCGGCGTCTCCGCCGCCTTGGTGGCTCATCGTCATCAGATGATGATGAGGAGGATGCGGATGACAAAAGGAATGTGGGGTCATCCTCATCCTCACTGGGGCTCTCAGAGTCGGAGGCAATCTGGGCGTATGCCTCCTCGGCCGAGAACATCCGGTGGGCCATGGGTGTGTGTGCGTGTAGGTGTGCGTGTGTGGCAAACTTTATTATATGTGCGTGTGTGTGGGGGCAACGGGTGTTCGCGTACTAAAAAGTCCAGGCAAAAAAATGGGCAAGTGTTAGAAAAAAAAAAAGTTAAAACTTGCTGATCAGCGGTACAACGCTGATCAGCGGTCGGTGGGGTGGTGGGGCGGGCGATGCGCTAACAGTGGACGGACGCTAAAAAGTGCCGGCCAGTCAGCGCACGCAGAAAAAAAAAAGTGGTGGTGAGTGGGGGTGCTGGTGGGGGGCGGGTGGGGGGGGGAGGCAGGGGGGGGGGGGGGGGGAAGTGGCTGGTGGGGGGTGGGTGGGGGGGCAAGTGGCAGGAGGGGTCTGGGTTAGGGTTAGATGGAAGTTTGGAAGTTTGGAATAAAAGTACTTTTTTTTTTTTTTTTTCTAACTTACTTTTCCCTTCTTTCCCTGCCTAACGGTGCCTCTCCCTCACTGACCCTAACCTACCTGGGTGGCGATGGGTGCAGGAGGGTGATGGATGCCGATTAGGGGGACACAGGAGCTCGTTCTGGACGGTGCTGCACGGTCAGGGTGCTGGACAGGAAGAGGAGGGGAGAGAGGAGCGCAGGAAGTTTGAATCTCGCGCCTCTCTCCCCTGCACCAATCAGCACCCTGGACAGCGGCATTCAGCACCAGGGCCAGCACCGCCTCTCCAAATCCTCGGACTGCGATAGGTGGTGTATAATTACGCCACCGATCGCAGTCTTTTTCCGGTTCATCGGGTCACAGGACACCCGAATGGACCGGAAACGCAGAAAACCGCAGGTCTGAATTGACCTGCGGTTTTCTGCGATCGCCGATACGGGGGGGTCAAATGACCCCCCCCTGCATTGTTACGGGATGCCGGCTGAATGATTTCAGCCGAAATCCCGTTCCGATTAACCCCTGCGGCGCCGGAGTTCCGATTTTAAGTCAGGACGTACCGGTACGTCCTCGGTCCTTAAGGACTCGGGAAATAGGGCGTACCGGTACGTCCTAGGTCCTTAAGGACTCGGGAAATAGGGCGTACCGGTACGTCCTAGGTCCTTAAGGGGTTAAGCACTGGGGGCTGAGGTGGTTAAGGAGCCCAAGTAATAATTAAACACTTAAACCTCCCCTATAAAGGAGGGAATCACCTCCAGCCTATTGTGTTTTTTTTCTGTCCTCTGGACAGGTGGACTAAGCGGTGATTCCCCCTCTCTTAGGGGGGAATCTTTTTTTCATGATATCTGCGGGCTTTGCCTCCGCTTTTACTACTATGGCTTGTCCGGCAGCTTACCTGCTGCCGGCGCTGTGCGGCGGTGCTTCGCTGCGGTGCATTTTTCGGCGTCCTCGGTCCTTTTCCTTGCGGCCGCTGGGCGCCGCCATCTTCCGAATCTGACGTCACTTCCGGAATTTTTTTCTTGCGACGCGATTTTGCGTCATTATTGAGATTTTTTTTATATACACTGCTCAAAAAAATAAAGGGAACACAAAAAGAACACATCCTAGATCTGAGTTAATTAAATATTCTTCTGAAACACTTTGTTCTTTACATAGTTAAATGTGCTGACAACAAAATCACACAAAAATTAAAAAATGGAAATCTAATTTTTCAACCCATGGAGGTCTGGATTTAGAGTCACACTCAAAATTAAAGTGGAAAAACACACTACAGGCTGATCCAACTTTGATGTAATGTCCTTAAAACAAGTCAAAATGAGGCTCAGTAGTGTGTGTGGCCTCCACGTGCCTGTATGACCTCCCTACAACACCTGTGCATGCTCCTGATGAGGTGGCGGACGGTCTCCTGAGGGATCTCCTCCCAGACCTGGACTAAAGCATCTGCCAACCCCTGGACAGTCTGTGGTGCAACATGACGTTGGTGGATAGAGCGAGACATGATGTCCCAGATGTGCTCAATTGGATTCAGGTCTGGGGAACGGGCGGGCCAGTCCATAGCATCAATGCCTTCGTCTTGCAGGAACTGCTGACACACTCCAGCCACATGAGGTCTAGCATTGTCTTGCATTAGGAGGAGCCCAGGGCCAACCGCACCAGCATATGGTCTCACAAGGGATCTGAGGATCTCATCTCGGTACCTATTGGCAGTCAGGCTACCTCTGGCGAGCACATGGAGGGCTGTGCGGCCCTCCAAAGAAATGCCACCCCACACCATTACTGACCCAATGCCAAATCGGTCATGCTGGAGGATGTTGCAGGCAGCAGAACGTTCTCCATGGCGTCTCAAGACTCTGTCACGTCTGTCACATGTGCTCAGTGTGAACCTGCTTTCATCTGTGAAGAGCACAGGGCGCCAGTGGCGAATTTGCCAATCTTGGTGTTCTCTGGCAAATGCCAAACGTCCTGCACGGTGTTGGACTGTAAGCACAACCCCCACCTTCTTGCCACAGCTCGCATTGATGTGCCATCCTAGATAAGCTGCACTACCTGAGCCACTTGTGTAGGTTGTAGACTCCGTCTCATGCTACCACTAGAGTGAAAGCACCGCCAGCATTCAAAAGTGACCAAAACATCAGCCAGGAAGCATAGGAACTGAGAAGTGGTCTGTGGTCACCACCTGCAGAACCACTCCTTTATTGGGGGTGTGTTGCTAATTGCCTATAATTTCCACCTGTTGTCTATCCCATTTGCACAACAGCATGTGAAATTTATTGTCACTTAGTGTTGCTTCCTAAGTGGACAGTTTGATTTCACAGAAGTGTGATTGACTTGGAGTAACATTGTGTTGTTTAAGTGTTCCCTTTATTTTTTTGAGCAGTGTATAATTCGCGATTTTCCCTCCGGTTGGAGGTTTTATTGTATTCCTTCCTGGGGGGAAACCTTTTTATTTACTGTTATGTGTTTTCTCCTCTGGGGGCGGTGACTCGGCTCTGAGCCCGCTCCCTCTCCTATTTAAGGAAACATTGTGAACCAGGTCATTCTCTGGCTGCACATGCTTTTTAAGCTAGCTTCCAGAGTCCAATAAGCGGGTGTTCCTCCACTTATTGGTGCCTTATTTCTGGTCCTCATTTTCAGCTATCCGCCGGTCTGCCTTTTCTTTTACCTTTCTCCTGAAACATTTACAAATGTTTACAAATGTTTTACTTATCCTTTCTTTTTTCCCGCAGTGAGGTCGGTCAACGGTTATTCTAAGCTGAATTTACCTGCACTCGTCAGATCGCAGAAGATAAGCAGCTTGGGGCTTGGTAGGAACCAGCTTGGGAGACTGGTTGTGAATCCCTTGTTCCGTTGACTTAAAAAAAAAAAGCCTCCACGGAATTCGAATGGCAGAAAGGCGGTTTCCAAGCGGAAACATTTTTCGTGCTATGATTGTAGCGCGCTTTTGGAGGATAGCTGTCCCTACTCCAGGTGTGACGGCTGCCGTCCGAGGGTCCAACCTTCCACTGAACCTACGATGCAGGATATGTATCAGTGGGTAAAGACCTATGTTGATGGATCCATCAAAGGGGTTATAAGCCTGCTGGATGAGAGGCTTCCTACTCAGACTCCTATGGAGTCTTCGGCTCTAGTAGAGAGACCGTCCGTAGTCTCGTTGAGTTCCTCCTCCTCGGATGAGGAGGAGCTTACTTCATGCTTCTTTCCTCCTGATAAGACGCAAAAGTTACTTAAGTCCATCAGGTCGAGGGACCATGATGTTAACCTGGGGGAGCCCTCTGATCCTGCTAGTCGGGCACTTCGTGTCTTTAAAGCGGATGAGACTCTCCTCTCTGTCATGCACACAGAGTGGAAGAAACCCGAAAGGGGTCCGATTCTAACTAAAGATTCAGAAACATGTTTCCGATGGCTAAACCCTTGGTGGAATCGTGGGGTTCCATTCCCAAGGTGGACATGGCGATTGCCAAACTGTCCAAGCGCTCTCTGGTTCCTGCAGACGATGGGTCGAGTCTGCAAGATCCCCTTGACAGGAGAGCAGAGTGCACACTCAGGAGAGGTTGTATGGCAGCTGCAGCTTCCGCGTCTACGGCCATCGCTGCTACAGAAGTTTCTACCTTCCTCCGGTCTCGATTAAACCAGATCCAGATGGATGTGGATCAGAAGGTGTCTCGGGACGACATTCTGGCAGCTTTCAAGATTGTCAACCTGGCGATGAATTTACTGTTTCATACAGCGCAACAACAGCTGAAGTTGGCGGCCAAAACCATAACCCTGGTGTCAGCGGCCCGCAGGCCTTTGTGGCTTAAGCCTTGGGTCACTGACAATTCCATGTAGCCTTCCCTTTTGAGCCCAACCGTTTGTTCGACTCAGAGTTGGATAAGATTATGGAAGACCAGTCAAATTAAAAGGGGAAGAGTCTTCCCCAACAGTCCTTTCGGGGGCGGGGCAGACAAAACCGTGGTGGTAGGTCTGACCAGCAGTCAAGAGCCCGGAGGGACTGAGGAGCGCAGCGAAGAGGTTCGAGGCGCTCTCGTGAAGGAGCCAAGGATAAAAAAATCCACCTCCTGACTAAGGGCCTCCTCAAGGCTCTTGGATGACACCTGCCATCCTGCCAGAAGACTTTCCCACTCCCCTGCCTCATCTTCCCATCGGAGGTCAACTCTCCCACCTCAAGGACATCTGGATCCGAGAGATTTCGGATCCCTGGGTCCTGAATGTCATATCAGAGGGGTACTCAATCAATCTTCTTTCTCTGTCTCCGGACAGGTTCATCAGAACCAAACTTCCACAGGCCGCAAGGCAGTCGGTTCTAGAGGCTTACATTCAGGATTACATCCACAAGGGGGCTCTGGAGGAGGTTCCGGCAGTGGAACGGGGCTTAGGGATTTACTCACCAGTGTTTCTGGTTCCCAAGGCGTCAGGGGATCTCCGGATGATTATCGATTTGAGATTCTTCAATCGATACGTAAGGAAAGTAAGGTTCCGTATGGAAACCATCAGGTCAGTGGTTCACGTTCTCAATCCTGGAGATGTGACGGCAACCCTGGACCTCAAAGATGCATATTTGCACATCCCGATTCATCCTGCTTCCAGGAAATATCTCAGGATCGCGGTCCAGGTGTCAGGTGTCACCAGACACCTTCAGTTCGTTGCCCTTCCCTTCGGCATTTCTTCTGCCCCTCACACTTTCACCAAGGTGGTAGTTTCTGTGGTGGCGGCTAGCACTCCAAGGACTGACCATCATTCCTTATCTGGACAATTGGCTTTTAAAAGCCTCTTCCTTTGTGGTCCTGACCCACCATCTTCATGTAGCGATTTCCTTTCTGTTCCGCCTAAGGTGGATCATCAACTGCCAGAAGTCGAACGTGAGCCCGTCGACTTCAGTAAGATATTTAGGCTTCATAATCGACTCCGTTGGGAGATCTCTCCGGTTGACTCCAGAAAGAAGATCCCAAATACAGAACATGGCAGAATTCCTATCCGTGCCTTGGCGAGTTCCAATTTGGACTCTCATGAAGATGTTGGGGCTCATGTCAGCGTCTGCGTAAGCAGTCCCTTGGGCTTTATGGCACCTCTGGCTGCTGCAGTCGGAGGTTCTCTCCAAATGGAATGGCAGCCCCGCCGGGCTGAACTCCCTGTCTTGGCAAACTCGGCATTCCCTCAGATGGTGGAGCCATCTTTTAGACGGGAAGTCTATGACCCAGCCAACCTGGGTCATATTGACAACAGATGCGTCCCAAGTAGGCTGGGGTGCTCATCTAGACGATTCTCCAGTGCACAGATCCTGGTCTCCTCAGGAGCTGCTCCTCTCATCCAATCTCCGCGAGATTTAAGCTATCCGGCTAGCCCTCCTTCACTTCGCCCCTCAGATCCGGGGCAAAGAGGTGAAAGTCCAGTCAGACAATATGACTGCGGTACTTTACATCAACAAGCAGGGAGGCACAAGATCACTTACCCTCTTATCAGAGATCGGGGTTATTCTGGATTGGGCAGAATTTAACCTTTCACACTCATCTGCGATCCACATTCGAGGCTCCCTCAATATGATAGCGGATCGGTTGAGCCACGGGCTTCCAACAGTGGAGTGGTCTTCACATCCGGAGATATTCAAGCAGATAGTCCTCAAGTGTGGAATGCCAGAGGTGGATCTTATGGCAACAAGGTTCAACGCCAAGGTGGAGAGGTTTTGCTCCCTTTACAGGGAGGACAACCCCCTGGCGATAGATGTTCTGTCAATATCCTGGAGGTTCAGGCTGGCTTACATCTTCCCTCCCTTTTCCATGATACCGAGGGTATTGATGAAAATTCGTCAGGATCAGGCCTCGGTGATAGCCATCATACCGTTTTGGCCCAAGAGATCCTGGTTTACCCAGCTCATTCAGATGAGTCGGAGACATTATTGGAGGCTCCCCCCACGGCAGACCCTCGTGTCATGGGACACTCACCTCTGCCCAGATCTGCACAGGTTCAACCTGACAGCCTGGAGGTTGATCAGTCCCTTCCCAGAATAGAAGGGCTTTCAGAGTCGGTCCTGAGAACGCAGTCTCATTCAAGAGCAGACTCTACTAAGAGAGCCTACTCACAGGTTATGAGGATATTCTCTTCTTGGTGTTCCTCAAAGGAGGTGGCATCTGCAGATCCGCCCCTCCCCATCATCCTTCAGTTTCTGCAAGATGGCCGTGACAAAGTCCTTGCGCCATCTACCTTGAGGGTTCAAGTTTCAGCCATTTCAGCTTGTTTCAACAAGTCTTTTTCGCAGGACCCGCTCACATCTTCCCTCCCTTTTCCATGATACCGAGGGTATTGATGAAAATTCGTCAGGATCAGGCCTCGGTGATAGCCATCATACCGTTTTGGCCCAAGAGATCCTGGTTTACCCAGCTCATTCAGATGAGTCGGAGACATTATTGGAGGCTCCCCCCACGGCAGACCCTCGTGTCATGGGACACTCACCTCTGCCCAGATCTGCACAGGTTCAACCTGACAGCCTGGAGGTTGATCAGTCCCTTCCCAGAATAGAAGGGCTTTCAGAGTCGGTCCTGAGAACGCAGTCTCATTCAAGAGCAGACTCTACTAAGAGAGCCTACTCACAGGTTATGAGGATATTCTCTTCTTGGTGTTCCTCAAAGGAGGTGGCATCTGCAGATCCGCCCCTCCCCATCATCCTTCAGTTTCTGCAAGATGGCCGTGACAAAGTCCTTGCGCCATCTACCTTGAGGGTTCAAGTTTCAGCCATTTCAGCTTGTTTCAACAAGTCTTTTTCGCAGGACCCGCTCATTAAACGGTTCCTTAAAGGAGCTGAAAGATTAAAGCCTACAGTACTGAAACCCATCCCTCAATGGGATTTATCAGTAGTTCTCAGGGGGTTAGCATCTCCCCCCTTTGAGCCTTTGGAGGAGGTAGATTTCAAGTTTGTCACATGAAAACTTGTTTTTTCTTTTTGCTGTGACTTCGGCCAAGAGGGTCTCTGAGCTTCAAGCTCTATCAGCGCACGAGCCCTATACCATTTTTTTGCAAGACCGGGTCCTTTTAAGATTTCTCACGTACTTTAGGCCTAAGGTTCCTTCTTTCCAGAATATCAACCAGGTGATATCCCTCCCGGTTCTTTCTAGACCTTCTACCTCCTCCGAGGAACCTACTATACATCCTTTGGATGTCTCGAGATGCCTCCGGATCTATGTGGATAGATCAAGGAGTTCAGGAAAGATGAAAATCTTCTAATCCTGTTTGCCGGTAAGTTTAAAGGCCGTAAGACGTCTAAACAATCCATCAGTCGATGGATTAAGGAGGCTAATGGGAAATCCTTTGTTTCCCAATCTCTAGACCCTCCGGGGTTTGTAAAAGCCCATTCTACGAGGGCTGTAGCTACTTCTTTTGCCGAGAGGAGTCTTCTTCCGCTCGACATGATTTGTAAATCTGCCTCCTGGAGCTCTGAATCAACATTCATCTCCCATTATAGACTAGATGCCAGATTAGCTGAGTACTCGGCCTTTGGGCAGACTAGGGGTTCTTCTTGCTATCTCCCCATCTGTGCTGCTGGTAGGACGTAAGGGAATCGTTAATTTCTAACAATTTGTTTTCCCTTAGTCCTAACAGCAGCACACAAATTTCCCACCCTAGTAAGACTAGATTTTTCTTGCTATAACACAATGGGCTGGAGGGGATTCCCTTCTTTATAGGGGAGGTTTAAGTGTTTAATTATTACTTGGGCTCATTAAAATTCTGCCGGTCCTACCAGTCCATGGGGGGTGGTTAACCCCATCTGTGCTGCTGTTAGGACTAAGGGAAAACAAATTATCGTTAGAAATTAACGATATGATGCACGCCTCAAGATCATGTCTCTGTCACAAGCAGCTAGCATCTTAATTATTACGGTCCTTGGCGGCTTCCCCAGAATCAGTTTGCCACCGGGAATTCGGTGGGCCCTTTCAATTAGAAACAGAGCTGAAAAGTGTTCCTTCCCAAATTTATCAAAAATTCTAGATTGTATCGTTCCTGCCCAAAAAAATTTTTCATCGGAAGTTTCTGTTAAACCCATAATTCGTACATTACATCTTCTTGACCTATCCTCAAGGTCCACCGTTTTTTTCCTCAGATAGTTATAGTCCTTTTTTACTGTACTATTCTCAGCCTTTAACACTTTTACTTCTTGTTCCAGACCATTCACTGTGGCTTCCAATTCCTTAATTCTATCATGGATCTTTATCAAATCATCTTTTATAATAAAAACATCTGACTGTACTGACCCCAATTAAACAGCGATATTTTGTATCGCTTTTCCATTATTTTTAACAATCAATAAAATCTCCTCTAATGGGGAGGAGTTTTCCACTTGCTTCTCCCCGTCTCCAATATCAGGGATCCTCAGGTGGATCCTCCGATCTAGACTCGGAAATATTTTTTTTTGATATCTTGCCTCCTCTTTGGTCCAGACCTGGTGTTTAAATTCGGGGATCTCAAAAATTGGTCTATTTTAGCAGACTCTATGGGTTTCTGTCAAATCCGTCGATCGTCTATTTTGTTTAGGAGCCTTTTTTTTTTTTTTTTTCCTTTCTTCTTTCCTTCTTGTTCTTTTTAAGTTAAATTCTTCGCCCTCCTTTTTTAGCTTATGAAGCTAATCTCTCTCACTTTATTTATTTTTCCCCCTCCCCCTCCTTTTTTTTTCTCCCTCCTCCTCTTATTTCTTTTATTTCATTATCCGTATACTTTGTTTTTACTGATCACAATTTACTTCCCAAAAAACAATGGATGGGTAGGAGTTAGTTAGGCCCCTTTCACACGGGCGAGTATTCCGCGCGGGTGCAATGCGTGATGTGAACGCATTGCACCCGCACTGAATCCTGACCCATTCATTTCTAAGGGGCTGTGCACAGGAGCGGTGATTTTCACGCATCACTTGTGCGTTGCGTGAAAATCGCAGCATGCTCTATATTGTGCATTTTCCATGCAACGCAGGCCCCATAGAAGTGAATGGGGCTGCGTGAAAATCGCAAGCATCCGCAAACAAGTGCGGATGCGGTGCGATTTTCACGCACGGTTGCTAGGAGACGATCGGGATGGAGACCCGATCATTATTATTTTCCCTTATAACATGGTTATAATGGAAAATAATAGCATTCTGAATACAGAATGCATAGTACAATAGCGCTGGAGGGGTTAAAAAATAAATAAAAAAATTTAACTCACCTTAATCCACTTGATCGCGCAGCCCGGCTTCTCTTCTGTCTTCATCTTTGCTGTGTGCAGGAAAAGGACCTGTGGTGACGTCACTCCGCCCCGGACGCAGCGCTCACCCCCCCCCCCCCCCCCGGCATTAGGGGAGGAGGGAGAGCGCAACATTACACCCTCACGTCATCGCGTCCTCACCGTCAACCCCCTCCCATACACTTACTGAAGGAACTTCCCACATCACTAAACTGAGGGAAATCAGTGCGGACCCTCCTTCTCCACCCATACACTGTTCATAAGCATGGGGATAGAGGCCCTACCAGAGTGCCCTCAGTTACTTCAGTGTTGTGGAGAACTCCCTTAAAGGGGTTGTTCACCACTTTAGACCTCTCCCTCCCTGTGTGGCAAGACCAGTGAAGGTAATCATACTTACCTGATCCCAGCCACTGGGTTTTGGCTCCTTTGCTTCCCCCCAAGCCGCTGCAGCTCTCAGGTGTACCCGCATCAACATCCGATTGGTGGTGGTGAGGGGTCTGGGGGAGGGGTAAATGTGTAGCTGATGGGGTCCCTTAGTAAGGTTTTTTGTTAACTATGTTCCACTTATGTACTTGGAAAGCCCTCTGTGCATATCCATAGACCTCCTTCGCCCATCATATGTCAAAAGGGTGTACTTTCAGCAACCACTAGGCCTACATGTGTCGACAACTCATGGATATTATTTGGAACCATTCCCAGCTGTTTTCTGCTGGTTACATGGCTTCTACGTGTTAAATGTAGCTCTCGATTTCCGAGACGAACGTGGCTCTCAAAGTAAGAAAAGGTGAGGACCACTGCTACAGACAATGGTCTACAAAGTCCTGCCCAATACTTACATTTTTGGAAATCACTTTGGATTCCAGCACTGATCTTTTCCCCCACTGGTAACTTTTGGCATCTATATTATGACAAGTCAAACTATAAATAAAGGTGGAATTTCCATTTTAAAACAACAATTACTATATGATTTATTTCTCTAATGCAGGATCTACAGAAATATTCCAGCAGTGTTCTACCATTACAATGATTTTTACATTGCAAAATGGAAGTATTAAGACCGTCATTTTAGACACGGTTCTTACTAACCCCCTGCGCTGGTGGTGGATCCGCCGAAGTTATGTAGAGGCGCCGGTCTCTACGTAAGTTCAGTGTATCCAGCGTCGGTCTAAATGTAAGCCAGCTAACTTGCTTATGTCAGTGTGCCAATAAAGTGTATATTGGGGCTCCCTCCTTGTTAAGTTTGACCAAGGGCGTAGCTCAGCCCCATTGAAGTGAATGTTAAAATGCCTATTCTTGTCTGCAAAACGGACAAGAATAGGGCATGTTCTACCTTTTTTGTCGTACGGGTGAATTGACATATGGATGTGAACAGCACATGGCATGCATTTTTTGTGGCCCCGATTAAATGAATGGGTCTCTATCCGATCGGTCTGCCATGACATCCCATACCCCTGACAAACCCAGAGTTAGTTTCCTGAATGCACAAGGTTCACGCTACGGGCTACTCTTTGCATTTTCCAACATAGCAATTGGTACTATACAAAGAGCTGTTTTCCTAGATCTAGCCTGCAGACTTGGAGGAACTATCAGCAGTCTTCTACCAGTCGATAGGCAGGAATCAGCCACTGTAAAAATTAGTCATAGTCATATGTAAATCTTATTCTGCAGTTTGTGATCTGGTGCCTATATGGGGCATTTTTAAGTAATGGACATGTTCCGATAACCATCCCACATAGAATTAAATCCCTGACTTCTCTTCACATAGTATGGGATAAAATTGGTTGCCTGCAGCCACCACTAGGGGGAGATTACTGCTTATACATTTATACAGCTACCATTGAAATCAGTGGTCTGCCTCCATTGCAGTAGCCAGAGTCTTTGCTAAGGCAGGAGGTGAACTTCAGGCTACCAGGGATTTCCGGTAGACAATGTAGCCTAGTCAAGGCACAGTTCATAGCTATGTCCTAGGTTTGAATCCGACCAAGGACAAGATCTGCATGGAGTTTGTATGTTCTCCCCGTGTTTGCGTGGGTTTCCTCCGGGTGCTCCGATTTCCTCCCACATTCCAAAGACATACTGATAGGGAACTTAGATTGTGAGCCCACTGGGGACAGCTTGATGCTAATGTCTGTAAAGTGCTGTGGAATATGTCAGCGCTATATAAAATAATATAAAAATATATAAAAAATAAATGTACTAATAATTCAGAGCTAAGATATAAGTAAACAGACAAAACTGTGGAAAATAGCAAATAAGTATTAGCCAAAGGGAGTGACATATAACAGTTTTTTTTTACAACTGGGCATCAAATTTAATATTTTCAGATCTAGTTGTATTTAATCAATAGTAACAATTCTCAGCACATTTCCAAGAATCTTTGGATCACATTTCATTTCCAGATCAAGCATGCATGCATGCATACAAATAACACCTGCATTCTCTATACATATGCTTTTCACTACAAAATACTACATGTACAATAAAACAAAAAATAATGTAACAAACAGCAATAAATATTATAAGCTGCTAAGTGACACTTTGTTTCTCAAAGCGTATAGATATAAGGCACAGAAGGACTAGTGGTTTCCCTTCAATTCAAATGAGAACGCACATTTGCTTTGGTATCACATTTGTTTATCCAGTTAATGAGCTGAATTAATACGGTCCCTTTTTATTAACCCTTGTGAAAATGATCTTAAGTGGAGATAAGAAACTTTGTAATATACCGTACTTTACAAGAGAAAAATGTCTCATTCTCCAGAGCCACTTCTATTCCTCCTCCATGTCACCTGCGCTGGATCATTCACTCTCAATTACTGGTAAAAGTCCATCTTGAGAGAGGCAGAGCAGGCGGTTGCTGTTTGTTCTAACTTTTCTATCTCACCCCAGTGCAGCTACACTGCTTAGTTCTGCTGTATAATATAGCAGCTAATCACTGCCCACTACTGACATTTAGGCTTCATGCACACAATCGTGTTTTGTGGTCCGCAAACTGCAGATCTACAAAACATGAATACCGACCATGCAGACAGAAGGGTCTCCCACAAAAGATAGGACATGTCCTATACTTCGCCACAACATGTGGACCAAGAATCCTTTGAAGATAATAGGTCTGCACCATGCTGCGAAGTTACATAGTTAATACGGTTGAAAAAAGACATACGTCCATTAAGTTCAACCAAGGGATAGGTGGAGATGCGAATCCCAAAAGGAATTGAGACTCCGATTTCTACACGTTTTCATAAGCATTAATGTTTTTTACATTTAAGAATTCGTCTAAACTCTTTTTGAAACTGTCCACTGTTCCTGCTGTCACCACGTCCTGAGGAAGTCTATTTCACAGCTTCACAGTTCTTACAGTAAAGAAGCTTTGACGTTTCCGGAGACTGAACTTTTTCTTCTCCAATCGGAGGCAGTGCCCCCTTGTCTTTTGGGCGCATTTTACATGGAACAGCTTTTCACCATATTTTTTGTATGGCCCATTTATATATTTTTGTACAGGTTAATCATGTTTCCCTTTAGACGTCTCTTCTCAAGACTAAATAAATTCAATTCTTTTAATCTTTCTTCATAACTAAGACCCTCCATGCCCCTTATCATTTTAGTCGCTCTCCTTTGTACTTTTTCCAGCTGTAGTGCATCCTTTCTATGTACTGATGCCCAGAACTGGACTGCGTATTCCAGATGAGGCTGCACCAGCGCTTTGTAAAGTGGTATTACATCCCTGCCCCGCGAGTCCATGCCTCATTTAATGCTTGACAATATCCTGGTGGCCTTAGAAGCAGCTGATTGACATTGTGTGCTATTTAATCTACCATCTACAAGGACACCCAAATCCTTCTCTAAGTGAATCTCCCAGTGCTACATCCCCTAGGACATATGAAGCACAAAGATTATTACTACCAAGATGCATAACTTTACATTTGTCCACATTGAACCTCATTTGCCAAGTTGATGCCCAATCACAGAGTGTTCAAGTCAGCTTGTAGTTTATGGACATCTTCCATAGACCGTACAGTACTACACAGCTTAGTGTCATCTGCAAAAATAGATATGGTGCTATTAATCCTATGCTCGATATCATTAATAAATTACGGTAAATAATAAAGGGCCCAGCACTGAACCTTGGGGTACACCATTTATAACCTGGGACCATTCTGAATAGGAATCATTGACCACAACTCTCTGGACACGGTCCTTCAGCCAGTTTTCAATCCAATTACAGACTATACTTTCCAAGCCAATAGACCTTACTTTACCTATTAAGCGTCTATGAGGGACAGTATCAAAAGCCTTTGCAAAATCCAGAAACACTACATCCACAGCCGCCCCTCTGTCCAGGCTACTACTCACCTCCTCATAAAAGCAAATCAGTCCTTGGTAAACCCATGCTGGTTATCACTTATAATATTATTCACAGTCACATACTCCTGTATATAGTCCCTTAAGATTCCTTCAAACATTTTTCCCACAACAGAAGTTAAACTGACTGGTCTATAATTATCTGTGGAGGACATAGATCCTTTTTTGAATATGGGCACCACGTTTGCCTTGCGCCAATCACTTGGCAACAGTAGCTCTGTTTTGTGGATCTGCGGTTTGAGGACCGCAAAAATTAATGGTCGTGTGTATGAAGCCTTAGAGACAGAGACTGCAAAGGGGTAAACTGATGCTAAATGTAGGAAAATGGCCCGATACAGTATAAATCCTCATGTACACAGGACAATTTACTCTGGAAATGACCGGTATGCTTTAAAGGGGCTTTCAAAAAGCTTAGTCATCGGATTATATCTTTCTATTTATCTTTTTATACATTTATTCCATCAACCGGTTTGTTCCTATTGCTGTCATGGAAACATTCTTGTTTATATCCAAAACCTGCCCTAATCTAACGCTTCTCATAGCTCAGGATTTGATCCACTTTCATCCATTCTTGGCAATGTCTTGTGAGCTACGTTAAAGGGGTTATGCCGTGATTGATGTAAAAAATGAAAATTAGACATCATATAGTACATGGCAATCTCAATCATGGGACATGTTCTACCTTTTTTGTTGCACGGGTGAATGGTCATATGGATGTGGACAGCACATGGCACGCTTTACGTACTTTTTGCGGCCCCAATTAAATAAACGGGTCCGCATCCGATCCACATGGGCCTAACAAAGCTAGAACCAGCCCTATATCTCACATGGATCCTTAATTTCTCCAACTATTGCTCTAGATTTTCTTCAAGCTGGCAACTTAGGGGGTGTTTCCTTCCTCGGGGCATGTCCTTTCTGCTGCAGCTCTCTCCCTGTAACTGTCACAGCTTCTAACAATAGATATGGCTGGTGGCAGTTGAAGATAGAACTGAACATGGGTGACCACCTCAGCAGGTGGACGTGCACATTACTCTACAGATTAAACACCAAGCATCGCCATTTTAGGAAAGTAAAGGGAATATGTCACAACTGGAAATTTTTGGTAACAGAAAATAGATTGAAAAAATAATTTATCATGCTGAATTAACAACCCCTTTAACAAGTAGCACACATCACTCTCCTGTCCTGGGTGTTTGCTGTGTACGAATGTAAGAGCCTGTGGTCCAGACTGTTGCCTAGAATAAATACAATGTAGCAAACCATGAACTGTGAGAAATGATAGGAATGTATGGGTTTGCACCCTTCAGATCAGATATAAGCAATGTTTCCATTCACTGACAGCAGAGAGCTTGAAAACTGCAAGAAAAAGGAACACAAATATTAGAAAGTTATATAACTGTTCAGTATACAGTTTTTAGGCTTTACTTGTATAAAATTGGACAAGCCCTTTAATTATCTAACTGCTGATACAGAAATATGCAGCTAGAACATTGTATGCGGAACAGTTCTTCAAACGTCGTGACCATGGACAAGGGTCTTTGTTATAATCCTAAATGGCCAGTTTAATTTTAAGCCCCCTCCTCCACTAGAAAAGCTTATCACCTGTGTCCTGCTGCTCAGCTATCCACCGTTGGCATTTTGGGACATGATGTAACGTAAATGCCCATATTCCCTGTAGTGTGGTTGCTGTGCTACTAAAACATTAATTACACTGTAATAAACTGGTTGATGTCGACCAGAGCTAAGCTTTTTGAAGCTCTGGGCTTTCATACAAACACTCGTTAGCAATTATCTGCCGATATAAAGGTGCCGCCGAATACCCGATGGACAAGCAAAACGCTCGTTCATCAGGTAATATGATCGTTTGTGCGATCGCCAAAATCATTGTTTGCAGGCAGCAGATTGTGCCGTCTAATCACCCTCAAACAATCATTCTGTATGGGGACAAGCGATGGCATTAGTATGGATTGCTGCATGTAAATGCAGTGGTCTCCTTCAGTGACGAGCAGGCGATGCCAGTAGGAACGCTTCCTTCGTGACAATCCTCTGCTAAATTGTTCAGTGTAAAGGATGGATTCCTCCACATGGATTTGTAATGGATGATCTCACAGGTTCTCCTGCCCGACCTCCTCCCCTTCATAACAAGCACTGTCATGTGCTACTTTGTAAATGCTCCACCGGTGGGTTCTGTAATATCGAGAAGGGCAAAACCCAATATCTAAGCATAATGACCCCCAGAAATATGAGGCTCCCTGGAGATTAGACCCCCCCCCAGCATGGCCAGATCTGTGGAAGAAATCATACCTACCTAATGGGTTCCGGCACCATTTCTATCCCCGGGCTGCTGCACCTCTCAGGCCCAACCGTGTCAACATCCAGTTTGATGCTGGTCGAGTGGCCACTGCAGCCAATGACTGGCTGCAGCAGTGATGTGTCATGTGAACCAGTGACATGATGCATGGGAGACATATAACTGCTGCAGCCAGTCATTGGCTGCAATGGCAACGGAACCCATGTCAAACCATATGTTGACATAGGGAGGCCTGAGAGATGCAGCAGCCCGGGGGAGTGAAGGATCAGTATTCCCTCAACATGTCCGGCCATGCTGGGGGGTCAGCCTGAGAGGTCCCAAGGGGTGAACATTCCCTTCAAAGAGAAAAAAAGTCACATTCTCAGCCAGCATTAATGACATTATAACATGCTTACATCCTCTGAAAAAAAAAAAAAAATCTTGTTTTAACAGCTATAGGTAAGAAGGTTGAACATTTGGTCATAACGGTACATCTGCAGTCCCAGTAAAATTAACAATCACCCGGAATACAAACCCATGAACACTCCATATCCACCAGATTAAAATGTATCGTGAGATGATAGTCCCTAAAAGATAAAGAATTTGGGTTGCTAAAATATATCCTATAATATCATATATAAAATTAGAGTTTAACTGTATCCGGCCTGAAATGTACACAAAACCACACAACCTTTTTGGCTTTTGTTAGCTAATATATGATGCATTTTGCAGTATGCTCATTGTGGATCCTACTCATTTTCGTGGGACACCAAATACTAATCTGCATCAAGTTTGTCATCATGACGCATCTGTACTGGATCCATCTTGATGTGCATTTCTTTTTCTTTTCTATTTTCATAAATCAGTTGCCCATGGATTGAAAAAACTGATGGAAACTAATGGGTAAATTGTGAGCACAGCCTTACAGCGCCCTTCTAATGATGGGCTGTGGCATAGTTTAAAGAGGTCATCTGCTGCAGGTCCGATTTTCCTGGGGAAAAATCGTCATGGGCTTATCATTTGCCCTGCAGTGTCAACTACAAGGCAAAATGTGGCATTAGTATACAATTGCAGATCAGAGGTTTCATCCAACATTTATTTCAGCATCAGCATGTGGGTAACAAAGCACGAGACACAGACACCTCCTAGTATTACATGGCAGCTACTAAGATGAACGGCTGTCCGTGCAATACATGGATAACCTAAGTCCGCCAGAATGAGCTGCTTGTTAGTGGCTCTCCGTTCTGGCTCACAGACGAGGTTCCAAGTGCATCCCTCTATGGCTTCCATATACCCTAGTACAGCATATTAGCCTAGGTATACTATTAGTTAGACAAGGAGTCTTTACAGAGTCACCGAGGTATCATAAAACTTTTGATATGTCATAGAGATATATCAAAAGCTATGATCAGTGGGGATCTGAGTGCTGAGACCCCCCACGTATCACCAGTACGAGGATATAGAGGAAGGAAGCTGAATGAACCCAAAGACCTTCTATTGAGACAGTCTCGCTTCCTGTCCTGCAGCGAGAAGATGGAGATATGAGAGCTTTTTCCTCTGCTCATTCCAGGGATGGGTGGGGGACTCAGGCCACCACCGATCAAAGCTTTTTGACATAGCAAAAGCTTTCCAACAACTGCTTGACCCTTTAAATACATCAGAATCATCACAGTGGCTCAGGTTGTAAGATAAATCTGCCTCGTCTACGGAGAGCCTGCCTACAAGTGTCTCTTGATACCGATAGCCTATCCTCAGGACGGGTCAGTGATCAGATCAGCGATGATCATAGAAAAGGTATCAGATAACAAATGGCTATTGGTATGGAACACCCAACTAGAATACAGCTAGGCTGTCCTTATCAAAGTTTGTATTCACAGGGATAGATATCTGTAGTGTCAAATACACAGATGAGAGGTAGAGAAAATGAGGTCACATATAATATGCTGTGTCCCATGAAGCCTAACCGCATTCAAAATCTGAAAATGTAGGTTTGACATTAGCTGACCCCAAATACTCGCTTTCTCCTATGTCAGGTAAATGAGATGCATGCAGGGGTTCCAGTGTGCACAAGTATGAACAAAATGGTCACTGACCAAATGATGGCTCGTCATAGAGTAAATAATAGATATGCACTGAGTACACTTACTAGTTGTTGTCTCTCGTATTACATCAGCTATACAGTGGAGGGCCCTGCAAACAGCACCAGAGATTTTTACCTTTCTGGAGCCCTCTGAGAATACAGTAACAGGGAATACTGCAGCCTCCCCTGAATTTACAGGTTAATGAGTTGAGATCAGCTTTATCAGCTTGCTTCCGGTGAAAATCACATTTTAGGAACGCAGTAGTGCTTTTGAACGCAAGCTTCAACAATTCAACTTTTTTGGTACATGTGAGGCTATAGGGGAGAGATTATCAATGGCTTTATGCCAAGAATACTGGCAAGTTGCAGATTTTGGTGCCTTATTAGCAGCGTTTTCTGCGGCAGCGGTCGTGGCTTAGTGGGAGGGACTGTGGCCTCCTGTGACCTGACCGATTGAGGCTATTTTCACATCTGCGCTTTCCCTTTCCACTATTGAGATCCGTCTTAGGATCTCATTTGCAGGGGAAAACGCTTCCGTTTTGTCCCCATTCATTGTTAATGAGGACAAAACTGAACTGAACGAAACGGAGTGCATCAGAATGCATTCGGTTCCGTTTGGGTGCGTCCCCATGGCGGACACAATAACGTTGCAAGCAACGTTTTCTTGGACACAATAGAAAACTGATCCATTCCCTATTGACTTTCAATGGTGTACATGACGGATGCAGACAGTTGTATTATCAGGACGGAAGCGTTTTTGCTGATCCATGATGGATCTAGCAAAAACGCTGGTGTGAACATAGCCTAACTAGGATTTACATCAGAAACGGATGTAAAATACAGTGCAATTCCCCACCAGCTTTGGTTCCCTAGTGCACGGGCTGCCAGAAGATCCCCTTTTAATGAGTGTGACACATCTTACGTCAGTGCATTGGCACGCCAGTCCTAAAGCATGCACTCCATAGTGAGCCATGTATATAAATTCCCTTTTAAATGTACGCCTGCTTGCCACCTCTTCTGACAACGCTTTTATACAGCAAGCTTACCCCTCTAAAGTTTTTTACATCATCTATCCTATATAACATTGTTTCTGTCACATGCTTTCCTCTTCAATAACATATAGAAGTCCATGCATGGCTCCACATACCCTTCTTTTTAACGGGGTTTTAAAAGACTTTTATTCTGATGACATATACTCTGGATACCTTATTAGTATCTGATCGGTGGGGGTCTGACACCTGAGCCCCCCGCTGATCAGCTGTTTGAGAAGGCACAAAGGCTCCTGTGAGCGCTGGTGGGGGTCTGACACCTGAGCCCCCCGCTGATCAGCTGTTTGAGAAGGCAGAAAGGCTCCTGTGAGCGCCGCAACCTTCTCTCAGCACAGTGTCATACATTGTCCCGCGGCTGTGCTTGGTATTGCAGCTCAGTCCTATTGAAGTGAATGCGCCTAGGCTATGTGACCAATGAATGTGACATCAGTGATGGCCAGTTCGCAGTGTTCGCCAACGAACACATGCGGGCTGCCATCTTGATTCACAAGTCCGGCGATGCACAGGTAAGCCCCTACCTGTGCCGGGAGCCGGTCTGAAATCAAATGCGGTCACCGTGAGCAGGCAGTTCCGAGTACAGCCGCCGGGGGCCTTCATCGGGCTGTTCTCGGAACTGCCTGCTCCTGGTGACCGCATTTGTTTCAGACCGGCTCCCGGCACAGGTAAGGGCTTACCTGTGCATCGCTGGACTTGTGCGTCAAGATGGCAGCCCGCATGTGTTCGCTGGCGAACACTGCGAACTGGCCATCACTGCGTGACATCACATGGTCTAGGCTAGGCTAGGAGAAAGATGCAGCGCTACTGCAAGTGCCAATGCCTTCTCAAACTGCTGATCAGTGGGGGTCCGACCCATTGGAGAGGATAGGTCATCAGTAAAAAAGTATCAGAAAACCCCTTTAAATACGAACCTGCTCACATGGCGAGTTGAGCACTGAATTGAAATCCACCCGTAAACCATTTTGTCATTGATTTAAGGAGATTTCTGTATGGCAATTTTTGTATGGTTCTGTAAGGCTGTTTCTGCATGGAAACAGCAGCAAGTGACCAAAAACAGACTGGCTCCATATAAAAATCTGAAAACCCACAGAAATCAGCCTCAGATTTTTGCCATGGATTTTCTGGCAAAACAGTGTCAATTTTTTTTAGCAGGAAAAACGTGTCTTCTGAACATGCCCTTAGATTTGTTAGATGCCTTCTCAATGGACACCACGGGCAATACTACAGTTTCATAAATTCCCTTCGGCAATCAAAAGGGTCATGACCATCATGAAATTTCATATTTCAGATAAAGTAATTTTTGCTAGTGACAGCAGTAGGATAACATGTACAGACTATGGTTCCATGGTGACTTTTGGTGACAGTGACATCACAACCTCAATGTTACCATATAGGAGAAACATTGCTTGAGAACTCCAGAATATGCTTTTACACGCTTCACCAATGTCGACAATTTGAGTGATTGCTTGCTTAACTATTTCCTACTGGTCTTAGGCTACTTTCACACTCGCGTTTGGTGCAGATCCGTCATGGATCTGCACAGACGGATCCGACTGATCCGTTTGTATTATCTTTAACATAGCCAAGACGGATCAGTCTTGAACACCATTGAAAGTCAATGGAGGACGGATCCGTTTTCTATTGTGTCATAGGAAACGGATCCGTCCCCATTGACTTACATTGTGTGTCAGAACGGATCCGTTTGGCTCAGTTTCGTCAGACAGACACCAAAACGCTGCAGGCAGTGTTTTGGTGTCCGCCTCCAGAGCGGAATGGAGACTGATCGGAGGCAAACTGATGCATTCTGAGCGGATCCGTTTCAATTCTGAACGCATTAGGGCAAAACTGATCCATTTCGGACCGCTTGTGAGAGCCCTGAACGAATCTCACAAACGGAAAGCCAAAACGCCAGTAAACGCTTCAATTTGGGATTCCAAAATATTGCCATGAAATTGAACTCATGGTCACATGGTACAGAGAGGGTAGATAGAAAGGAACCGCAGCACTCCCAGGTCTTCAAGAAGTAGGCTTTATACACCAAAATGTGCAATAGGATCAAAGGATTCTCTGGGATTTTAATATTGATGACCTATCCTCAGGATAGGTCATCAATATCAGATTAGTGGGGGTCTGACACCCGGCGATCAGCTGTATGAAGGGAAGGCGTGTGCGGTGTGCATGTGCCGTCTCCCTTCTCTCTTCCTGCTCACTGCTGCTTTGCCATAGACAGGAGACATCACATGCACAGTGCCGGGTGTCCGACCCCCACCAATCTGGTATTGATGACCTATCTTGAGGATAGGTAATCAATATTAAAAGCCCGGAGAACCTCTGCTACACCTTTGGGGACATTTTTTGATGATTGAATTCTACTCATTTCGGGCTAAAAACAATTTTTTCAAGCAGCCTGTTTTCAAGCTGTCAATTTTTGTTTTCTTTGAATCGTGTGTAGTTCTGATCTCTAATCTCCTGACCTTATAAACACTTATTAAGGCCAAATTCTTAGCAGTTTGACAAGAATTTAGCTCTAATGAGTGTTTATGAGTACAGGAGATCAGAGATGAGAGCTACATGTGAGCCATCAGATGATGGGATTCAAAGAAAACAGAAAATGACAGCTTGCAAAAAGATTAATATAGAATATTTTGAATAAAGACCAATTGAAAAAAATAGTTTTTTTGCCCCAAATAAGTTAAATGCAATCATAAACAAATTGCCCCGATGGTGTCCATAGCCTTTAAATGTAAAAAACTGTTAAAAATTTGCCAGCTCAGCCCAATTATATACTCATCCAAGAATTTGCTCTTAAATGTTGCACCAATAAGGGCCTCATAAAGTGGCATTTTGTGGCATCTACCAGGATGGTCCGATCTGTAATTATGCATATTCCTGTACACATATTTTTTGTGCAAGTGCTCTTTAGGGAATTGAGATATGTTTAAAAATGAAACCATTTACACGTTCTTCAATACATTTCTCTACCTGTTCCTGCAAATGGCGGATCCTTAAGCCTACATGCTATAGGAGCAGAAATAGAGGCTGAACATGCAATGCAAGGATGGACTGACCACTGCTTCTCTTTATCATTGCATCAATGTAGGCTTCATTATCTACATGACATTAAAATACCTGACAATTTTGTTTTGGCTTTTCATACAAAACTGCAATACAAAGCACTAAAATAAAAATAGAAAATCAATACAAAAATAGCTAAATAATCACACAAGTAAAAAGAATACTTATCGAGTTAAAAACTCAATGGCGCAGCAATGGCCAGCAACACAAGGTTCACAAAACAATCAAAATTGTACAATTATGGCAGAAAGTCTGAAGTGCCAATTAGTGTTAATTATGTGCGCGACTTACAGCTTCTCTGCAGTTTATAAGTGCAATCTCTGCATATTCACATTATGCTCTCTGAGCATAAACCAAAAAATACACACATGTATATTTAATTCTATAAAAGGAAACTGCCGGAAACTGAAGCCCTTACACTGCTCACTAATATGGATATTCCTTTTGCTTAGTAAACAGTATTAATGAAATGTCCATTCCTTAACTTCGTCTGTAGTTCGGTAGGAGTAATTCTTCATGATCACTGGAAAGGAGCCACCTGAGCTGTGCTTCCGATGTTGTGCCAGAGAGGGCAGCAGTGAGGGCATGGAGTCCCGAGTCTGCTCCCTTACCTGTGAAATAAGCATATACATACCATGCACTTTACAATCAACTATATTATCAAGAAAGCAGGCTGAGTCACCCAAACGCAGCAGTCAAAATGTTTTTTACATTCCAAAGAAAACATAATTCAGGATATGCAATTAATATATGAGTGGTCCTGTTCCAACCTCTGGGACACCACTGATCATACACAACACCAATCTCTTCCATGTGCACTATCTAGTCTAGCAACTCAGCTTCAAGCACCTTCTTCCTTATCATTGATGAGGGTCTCAGTAGTTTGCATTCCTTAAAAAAGTTTTCTAAGATTTTTTTTTAACTGACGACCCATCCCCTGGATAGGTCATCAGTATCTGATTGGTGAGGGTCTGACACCCGGGACCCCCACCGATCAGCTGTTTGAGAAGGCAGGGGCGCCCGCAGTAGCGCTGCTGCCTTCTCCATGCTTACCAAGCACAATGCCGTACATTGTATAGTGGCTGTGCTTGGTATCACAACTCAGCCCCATTCACTTCTATGGGGCTGAGCTACACCTAGGGCTAGGCCATGTGACTGATGAACAGGTCATCACTGGACTAGGCAAAGCTGCAATAAGGACGCGGCGTTACTGCGAGCATCACTGCCTTCTTAAACAGCTGATCGGCAGGGGTCCCGAATGTCGGACCCCCACAGATCAGCTACTGATGACCTATCAGGGGGCTGGTCTTGGAATCTCTGAAAAAACATTTAAAGGGGTTGTGATGACCTACCCTAAGGATAGGTCATCAATTTTCAATCGGAAGTGGTCCGGCACCCTGCACCGCCACCAATCAGCTGTTTGAAGAGGTCACGCAAGCGTTGTTTCCTCTTCAAAATTACCTGCGCATTGTCTCCCCTTGTCTGTCACCAGGAAATTTACCACTAAAACAAGTAGGGCTAGCTCAGGTGAAGGTACCTTTCACTGGGCAATCTGTTGCTTATTCTAGAGAAAAGTACTTTCAATCCATATGCAAATAAGCAGTTAAGTGCACCTAGGGCGGGCCATGACACCCTTGATCCTCTGCCAGCCCCTCTCTCTGCTTCTCTACTTGATGGACAGGGACAGGCGAGATTACTGTGCAGGAACCTGTCAACGATGCCTAGTTTAACTGTGAATTTTCTGATGACAGCCTCCCTTTAAATGTCTATGGGTGGTTATTTGGAGTTCCGAGAATACAAAGGAACAACTTCATTTGAAAATCAGCACAGGTCTGGCCACTGGGATTTGTGTTAACAGTCGCCAGACCTGTGCTAATCTCTAGTAGAGAAATTCTTAACCTAAAACTCGTTATGTAGGTACAGCTACAAACCTGCTTGAAGAATGGATGGGACAGCAACATGGCAGCTGATGGTCTAGATAAAATAAAAGTAAGACTGTATTATAAAAATACGATGCTTTCCGCTCTCTTCAGACAAACATACATTTATAGCTGCAGACTGATCTTCAGCAGTATGACTGAAGTTTTAGTCATAAGTGTTTCACAAGACCTGAAGTTTTTCCCCTTCCCCAACAATGTAAAAGTAACCGTTATTTTCACCTTTAAGACCTTTAAAGATCTTCAGCTAAAGGACTTCTTCCCTCTATAATCCCAATGATGGAAATATTTTCCCTATATAGAATTGTGGAGCTTTAGGATCATCCTGAACGTTAGAACAGAAAGATACACAGCTACACAGATGCAGGAGGAAACTGGCCATAGACCCTACAGGGAATTTTCCCAGTGGGCCAATGCCTATAGGGCCACCTGAGCCCATCCCACTGTCTATGGCTAGGTAAATACTACTGGGGGAACTATAGGGGTCTTTATTAGTGGAAGTCCAGACAGCATTCTGAAGGTAGGGCTGGCTTGGTGTCGTGGCCCACATCTTCTAAGATCCCTGCTCCATATTCATATTAGAGACCATTGGAGCAAAAGGACAGAACGTGGCAGCTCATCAATGTGTAACTGCTGGAAAGCCCCTTTAAACAGATGGCAAGAGGTTTCAGAAACATAAGGGCAGCATGGTGGCTCAGTGGTTAGTACTGATGCCTTGTAGGGGCCCTGGGTTCAAATCCGAACAAGGACAACATCTGCATGTAGTTTGTATGTTCTCCCTGTGTCTGTATGGGTTTCCTCCGGTTTTCTCCCACACTCCAATGTCTGTAAAGTGCTGTGGAATACGTCAGTGCTATATAAATGCATAAAATAAATAATTATATCCCCCCCCCCCCCCCCCCCCCAAGCTGGTGCAGAGAGTTCTTTCTAACTTTAAAGACAAAACTGAATGGCTGGTCACCTCTGAGATAAGACTATGCTGCCTGGTTAAAGTAGGCCTTTGGGAGCAATTATCTGGTTGCTGTGGCAACTGGACACCCTGACTGATGCCATCATCACCAAGCACCAGTTGCCATGACAACATTGCACGCCCACTGGCAGAACGCAAACTGCGTTACATTGAGGAACGGTATGTAACAATGATCTCATAATGTATCTCATTTAACAGGAAAAGAAAGAGTTGAACAGATGGCTCACGCTACCGGAATATCATCTTCTCACCCACGGTGGCCCTCTGGTAAGAAGTATCCATGATCACACATATCCATAAAAAGAAGGACTGAAGGCTGAATTACCTTTTCTCAGGATCTTGCTGTAGGCACACCTCCACCAGGTTCTGCAGAGCAGATGAGAACGTTCTTGGGGACGGGGTCCTCAGCCTGTCACTAGTCATGGTCTGAGTCATGCTTGCAGCAACAACACTCTCCCCAATACCTGAATCCACACCTGAGCGCGAGATCTTCATGGGGGATTCTTCACAGGGAAAGGTGTAACCGTACAGAGGATTCTGTGGTGGACCTTTCAGTTTTTGTAGCAGCATCTGATAATAGTACATACTATTAGAAATGAATCTATGCCAACAGAGAGCAGATAGAGAAAATCCTGTACAGAACAAAGCTCATGTAGAGTAAAGCTGGCCATACACATCCGAGTATTGTTAGTGAATGCGGCCAATAGTGACGGGCGTGGGGGGACAACTCAACTTCAGATGACATCTCTCATTGTGGAAAACAAGGAATTACGAGGGTTAACATGACTGACTGCTTTTATGCCAAGAGATAAGCCTTATCTGGCAGCTGCTTGTCTCCCTCTATGTCATAAACATACACACTTTGCTGATCCAAGCATACATATTTATAGGGGAGTTGGGGAAGGCAGCAATTACGTAAACAAATCAAAATATGTATTTTCGCGTAGTCGTCATCAAATACCGTACTTTCTATGAAAGACTACATTTTCTCTATAAAGTGCTGGCAGAAGCTACTGTGACAGCACAGACCACCTCAGTACTGTATATTCTGCTGGTGACTCCAACAAATCAGTGTAAGGGAATCTGAAATTCATCACAGCCCTTCATGTTACTGTAATGCCCCAGTATGTAAAATGACAAAATAAACTAAAAAAACACCATGTCATATGACTAATGAGAGTTTCTTCAAAATAAATTATAATATAAATGTACTCAAAAGTGTCAATGACAGTATAATAATTTTTTTTCCCTAGTAACAGGATTGTGATGGTGTGTGATTTAATGTGTATGTATAATATTTAATGCATGGCAATGGAGGCAAAAGTTATTGTATGTCAGTGAGAGTGTAAACAATAAGTGATGAAAACATTTGACATTTTAGCACAGCAGTTAATGTATTTTTCGCTTTATAAGACGCGTATGATTATGAGACGCACCTAGGTTTTAGAAGAGGAAAATAAAATTATAATTTTTTTCCATCAGACCTCAGATCAGGCCCCCAATCTTCATCAGACCTCAAATCAGATGCCCAATCTTCATAAGACCTAAGATCAGACTCCCAATCTTTATTAGACCTTAGATCAGACCCCCATATCAGACCCCCCCAATCAGACACCTCATCTTCAGCAGTCCTCATATCAGACCCCCTAACTTTATCAGACCTCAGATCAGACCCCTCAATCAGATCCCAATCTTTATCAGACCCCCAAACTTTATCAGACCTTAGACCAGGTCCCCCGATCACCAAACATTATCAGACCTTAAATCAGACCCCCAATCTGTGTCAGACCTCAAAATCACACCTCCAATACTCATCAAACCTCAGATCAGACATAAGCATCAGGTCATAGTGCATGCAGAGAGGCGCCCAGAAGAAGACAAAGGAGTGGTGAGTACAGCAAGTGTTAGCAGCATTACAGTCACCTCTGCCTCCTGCATTCTAATGAGTGAATAATGGAGGCGCTCATTAGCATTCACTTTATACTGCCATTTTCCCCAACTTTTTGGGGGAAACAATTGCGTCTTATAAAGTGAAAAATACAGTATTCATATTTTTTCCACCTTTTTTTTCATAAGTGAAAACTAGATTTTTGTACTTACCGTAAAATCAGTTTCTCTTCCATTCATTGGGGGACAAGAGATTAGAGTAAAACCTCTGAAAACGTTCTTGCGCAAGAACCGGAAAAATCACACCTTGCCGTAGCAGCATGCGAATTTCCAGAAAAAAAAGAATCTGCGGCTGCGGGAGAGGCCGGAGGAGACGACCGGAAAAAACGGGACGGAGGGGAGGATTTGAAATCCAGCTTGTAGCCCTCTGCAATGACCTCCCTTACCCACGCATCTGAGACGTGAGCCAGCCAAACATGCCGAAACACATGAAGCCGGCCGCCCACCTGAACGGAGGGTGCCGGGAGCCGCCCGTCATGCAGCAGAGTTCTTAGGGTTAAAGGACTTGGAGCCCTGTTGACGGGAACGTCAGGTAGGGCGCTGCTTGAAGGAAGGTTTGCGCTTCTGATCCGTGGCCGACTTGTTAGACGCCCTCTTGGGGCTGGAAAAACTCAGAAAGGGGCGAAAAAAAGGTTTCTGCTTCTTTTACCTATCAGACCGCCCCCTGTTCTGTGGTAAATGGGTGCTCTTACCACCTGTAGCGTCCGAAATGATCTCATCCAGGCGCTTACCAAAAAGTCTGCTACCGGTAAAGGGGAGGGGTCCGCTTTGAAGCATTATCTGCTGCCCAGCAGAGCTATAGGGTATGGTGAATAGCCACCAACAGGGCTGACGAGCAAGCCATCCAAAGATGCTTCACAAATATATGCACTGGCATGCTAGAGCTGCAGGGCCACATCTGCAAGTTCCCCCGAGGGGACTCCCGGGACGTAAATTACTTGCCAACTCATGTAGAGGCAAACACCGGCTGCAGAGCTGTGCCAACTGCTTCAAAGTCAGATTTTGCAAACGCGTCCAGCTTCTTATCTTTGATATCAGAAAAAGAAGCCCCATCCGCCATTGGCAAGGTAGTATGTTTAGCCAAGCGGGAAACTGGCGGGTCCACTATATGTGGAGCCGACCATTTCTTAGTCAAATCCTCCGGAAAAGGATAAAGGACGTTCAAGAGTTTTGGCAACATACAACGTCTATGTCATGGTCTTACCTGCTTGCTGCTCTCCTTCGTTTGACATGTGCTGGCGGCCATCTTGGGTCCTGGGTTTCTTGTAGCCTTCCACCCTGCGGCTCCTCCTTCCCCTGGGAGGAGCTGGATGCCTAGCTCATATATATAGGAGGTCTGTGGCTTCAGTTCCTTGCTTGGTCCTCTTGTGTTCACATGCTTCTAGACTGCTGCTGCTTCTGGTTCCTGATCCTGGCTTCGTCTGACTACCCTGCTGGTTCCTGATCCTGGCTTCGTCTGACTACCCTGCTGGTTCCTGATCCTGGCTTCGTCTGACTACCCTTCTGGTTCCTGACCTCTGGCTTCGCAAAGACTCTGCTCGGTTTCACCATCCGTTTGGACTTTTGCTTTACAGCTTTATTTTCAATAAAGCCTTCTTATTTTCACTTATCTCTTGTTGTACGTCTGGTTCATGGTTCCGTGACATTAGGACCAAGCCATGAATTCTGACGGTACAGGGCCATCCTCGCTACCCACGCTGGTTGCCAGACTTGATCAGCAGGATCACCTGTTGGGTCGGTTCGCTGTGGCGTTGCAAACCCTGCTTGAACGCACGGCTCATTTCGCTCCCGTTGCCGATGGGTCGGTTGTCGCTCCTGGGCTCGCTCCTACTGCCGCTCCGGTTGTTGCGCCAGAGTCTACCCCGACACCTGTTGTTGCGCCTGCGGTGTTTCGGGGTATGACCGGTTCTGCCCCTCTTCCACAGCGCTTTGGGGGAGAGCCAACTCAGTGCCGAGGTTTCCTTAACCAGGTGGGCATTTATTTCGAGTTGCTGCCACATGCCTTTCCTACTGAGAGATCAAAGGTGGGCTTCTTGATCTCGCTGCTCTCGGACAAGGCCTTGGCCTGGGCCAGCCCTTTATGGGAGAACAACAATCCGGTGGTTGCCGAGTTTTCCGGTTTTGTTGCTTCTCTTCGGAAGGTATTCGATGTGCCGGCTCGTGCTGCCTCTGCTGCGAAGCTCCTTATGTCCATCAGACAGGGTTCACGATCCGTAGCTGAATACGCCATTGAGTTTCGTACCCTGGCAGCAGAGGTGGGCTGGAATAATGAGGCTCTGGTCGCTGCTTTCTCTCATGGTCTCTCGGATGCCTTGAAGGATGAGGTTGCAGCTAAGGACCTACCAGTTGAGCTCGAGTCTCTTATTTCTTTCCTGATTTTGATTGACACCAGACTCAGGGAGAGACCTTCCTTTAAGGAGAACCTGCGGAGGTCTTCTAACAGATTGGTGCCTACGTTTGCTGTCCCACCCGTGCCTCCCTCTCCTCCCACGCCTCCTGGGGATGACTTGTCTGGGGTTGAACCCATGCAGCTGGGGTTTGCTCGCCTGTCCGAGGGGGAGAGGGCACTCCGGAGACGCGAGGGCCGATGCATGTACTGTGGTCTCGGTGGGCATTTTCGGTTGGCATGTCCGAACCGTCCGGGAAACGCTCGTACCCTGAGATCCTGTCGGGGGCAGATATTGGGTGGAGTCTCCTCGTCCCCGGTTTCCCGTGTTGACAAACCACTGATCACTGTTGTCCTCTCCTGGGTCGGGGGCTCGGTGACGACCCAGGCGTTGGTGGACTCTGGTGCTGGTGGTTTGTTCATTGATAGTGTGTTCGCTGCCGCCAATTCCATTCCTCTGCAGGCTCAAGGTTCCCCACTGGCTCTTGAGGCGATAGACGGCAGACCCCTTCTGCCGCCACACGTGACTCATGAGACCCTTCCAGTGGGGATAGCCATTGGTGCCGTTCACAGAGAGTCGGTCTGCCTCCAGGTTATTTCGTCTCCACACTACTCGGTGGTCTTGGGGTACCCCTGGCTCCAGAAGCATAATCCGACTTTCGATTGGAGATCGGTCGAGATCCTCTCGTGGTCACCGCAGTGTGGGGCTAGTTGCATCCATGGGTCTGTCAAGTTGCTGTGTACTTCCTCGGACTCTCTGTTGCCTCCTGAATACGAGGAGTACCGGGATGTATTCGATAAGGTGCGCGCGGTTGCCCTACCTCCGCACCGCCCATACGATTGTGCCATAGAGTTACAATCTGGTGCCGTTCCTCCTCGTGGCAAAGTCTATCCACTGTCGGTAGCGGAGAATGAGGCCATGGAGGAGTACGTGAGGGAGGCGCTTTCACGCGGACACATTCGCAAATCTTCATCCCCGGCAGGGGCTGGATTTTTCTTTGTGAAAAAGAAGGGCGGTGAGTTGAGGCCTTGCATTACAGGGGTCTCAATCGCATCACGATCAAGAACGCTTACCCGATACCCTTGATTTCCGAGCTGTTCGATCGCCTTAAAGGGGCCACGGTCTTTACCAAACTCGACCTGAGGGCGGCATATAACCTGGTAAGGATCAAGGCGGGCGATGAGTGGAAGACCGCGTTTAACACCAGGACCGGTCATTACGAATCCTTGGTTATGCCCTTTGGGTTGTGCAATGCGCCCGCAGTCTTTCAGGAATTCATCAACGATGTTTTCCGTGACCTGTTGCAGCAGTGTGTGGTAGTCTATTTGGATGACATCTTGGTATATTCTGAATCCATGGAGGCCCACATTCTGGATGTCAGACGAGTGTTGCAACGGTTACGAGAGAACAAGCTGTTCGGTAAGCTTGAGAAATGCGAATTTCACCGATCCCAGGTAACCTTCTTAGGTTACATCATTTCCGCTGAGGGGTTCTCCATGGATCCTGAGAAGGTTTCGGCGGTCTTACAGTGGCCCCAGCCCAGTGGTCTTCGTTCCCTGCAGCGCTTTTTGGGCTTCGCCAATTATTATCGGAAGTTCATCAGGGACTTTTCCATGCTGGCCAAGCCTCTCACGGATCTGACCAGGAAGGGCAGTAATTCCCAGGTCTGGCCGCTCGAGGCCATCCGAGCTTTTGAGGCCCTAAAGTCCGCCTTTGTGTCGGCTCCGATTCTGTCGCATCCCAACCCTGGGTTGCCCTTTGTCCTCGAGGTGGACGCGTCTGAGACGGGAGTAGGCGCCCTTCTGTCTCAGCGTAGAACACCAGAGGGTCCTCTGCTTCCTTGTGGGTTTTACTCCCGGAAACTGTCTTCCGCGGAGTGCAACTATCAGATTGGTGACAGGGAGTTATTGGCCATCGTGCAGGCCCTTAAAGAATGGAGGCACTTGCTCGAGGGTTCGGTGGTTCCGGTTCTCATCCTGACGGACCACAAGAATCTGACCTACCTTTCTGAGGCCAAGAGATTGACACCACGTCAGGCCAGATGGGCTCTGTTCTTGTCACGTTTTAATTACGTGGTCTCCTACCTACCCGGTTCCAAGAACATCAGGGCGGATGCCTTATCACGGCAGTACTCCGAGCTGTCCAGGGAGGAGTCGATTCCGACTTCGGTCATACCTCCGAATCAGATCCTGGCCGCCATTCGCACCAGCCTGACCTCTCCCCTGGGTGAGCAGATTTTGGCGGCTCAATCTGGTGCTCCCTCTGGGAGACCCAACGGCAGATGTTTTGTGCCTGAGGAGTTGCGCACTCGGTTGTTGCGAACCTACCATAACTCCAAGACCGCGGGGCATCCTGGAAAGAATCAGCTGTCCTGGGCTGTTTCTCGTCTGTTCTGGTGGCCTTCCCTACGTTCCGACATCGCCGCATATGTAGCGGCATGCTCCGTTTGTGCCCAGAGTAAGTCCCCTCGGCACCTTCCGTTGGGCCTTCTGCAACCCATAGCCACCGGGGAGCGCCCATGGTCACACCTGGGGATGGATTTCATTGTGGACCTCCCTGCATCCCGAGGCCATACGGTCATTCTCATGATTGTGGATCGGTTTTCCAAAATGTGCCACTGTGTTCCTCTCAAGAAGTTACCCTCTGCACAAGAGTTGGCCACGATTTTTGCCAGGGAGGTCTTCCGGTTGCACGGTTTGCCTAAGGAGATTGTGTCGGATCGGGGGAGTCAGTTTGTGTCCAGGTTCTGGCGCGCCTTTTGCTCCCAGTTGGGGATTCATCTCTCCTTCTCCTCGGCCTACCACCCTCAGTCCAATGGGGCCGCAGAACGATCCAATCAGGCCTTGGAGCAATTCCTTCGTTGCTATGTCTCCGATCACCAAGACAATTGGGTTGACCTCCTGCCTTGGGGTGAGTTTGCCAGGAACACGGCGGTGAACTCTTCCTCTGGGACGTCTCCCTTCATGGCCAATTATGGGTTCCAACCTGCCGTGTTACCGGAGGTATTCTCTTCCCAGGATATTCCGGCTGTGGAGGATCACCTTTCCGTCCTACGTGCTTCTTGGGTACAGATCCAGAAGTCCCTTGAGGTCTCTGCGCAGCGCCAGAGATTCCAGGCTGATCGCAGACGAGCGCCTGCTCCTTCCTACCAGGTCGGAGACCGTGTATGGTTGTCCACCCGCAACCTCAACCTTCGAGTGCCCACTCCCAAGCTGGCGCCTCGCTTTGTTGGTCCCTTCCGAGTGCTTCGCAGGGTAAACCCGGTAGCCTATGCCCTTGCGCTTCCTCCTGGCATGCGGATCTCCAACGTGTTTCATGTCTCCCTGTTGAAGCCACTGGTGTGTAATCGTTTCACTTCCTCGGTTCCTCGGCCTCGTCCGGTCCAAGTGGGCAATCGTGAGGAATATGAGGTGAGCAATATCCTGGACTCACGCCTGGTCCGCGGTCGGTTGCAGTTTTTGGTCCATTGGCGTGGTTATGGTCCAGAGGAGCGTTCCTGGGTTCCCTCCGCAGATGTCCATGCTCCTGCCTTGCTCCGAGCCTTCCACGCACGCTTCCCTCAGAAACCGTTTTGTGCTCCGCGGAGGAGGGGCCCTTGAAGGGGAGGTACTGTCATGGTCTTACCTGCTTGCTGCTCTCCTTCGTTTGACATGTGCTGGCGGCCATCTTGGGTCCTGGGTTTCTTGTAGCCTTCCACCCTGCGGCTCCTCCTTCCCCTGGGAGGAGCTGGATGCCTAGCTCATATATATAGGAGGTCTGTGGCTTCAGTTCCTTGCTTGGTCCTCTTGTGTTCACATGCTTCTAGACTGCTGCTGCTTCTGGTTCCTGATCCTGGCTTCGTCTGACTACCCTGCTGGTTCCTGATCCTGGCTTCGTCTGACTACCCTGCTGGTTCCTGATCCTGGCTTCGTCTGACTACCCTTCTGGTTCCTGACCTCTGGCTTCGCAAAGACTCTGCTCGGTTTCACCATCCGTTTGGACTTTTGCTTTACAGCTTTATTTTCAATAAAGCCTTCTTATTTTCACTTATCTCTTGTTGTACGTCTGGTTCATGGTTCCGTGACAGTCTATCAGGGAAAATCCACTCCTTGGAAAGAGAGGAATCAAACTCCTGGTGGTTGGGGAAACACTTGTGCGAGCGACGAGACCTTCTAAAGGAAAAACCCGAGCTGGCAGACGATGGTGCGGGATCCTCAACCTGCAACGTCTCAATAACCACCGTAATTAGATTGTCCACCATGGAGGACAGTTTGGACGACTGACCTTCCGGCGAGACAACATCCTCATCTGACCCTCTCTCCTCAGAACATGCCTCTTCAATTGAGGACATGTCGGAGTGAGACTCTCTAGTAGGAGGAGGAGAGGGTGAGGAAGCGGGAGACACAGACACTCTTTTGGGGGAGGACGTTCTGGCCCGTTTTGTGGGGTGGCTACGATGGGCACGAGCCCATGATTCCCAAAGTCGGACCGGTCAGAGGACTGCCTTGCCGACAAACGCCCCAATATATCCACAATAGCTTTGTTAGTATTAGAGGCATCCTGTATCACCCTAGACAGGGAACATGCCCATTCCGGTTCTTCCGTAGGTTTGGCAGCGGGAAGCAAAGGGTCCGGGGCCGAGCCACTTGATGGCGGCGCAGCACACGCAAAGCAGAGGGAGTCTAACTGAGGGGATGGAAATTTTGCGCGACATGACGCAGAAGCAAAGGGACCGCCTGCTTCGGGACCTGGTGTCTGGGCTCAGACATAGTGACAATCCTGGCACCAAGGAAGAGGGGAAGGTTAGGCCCTGTAATAAGGGACAAACAGCATTTACCCAGCCTGTGTCCCTCCAAGCAGCAAGCCAGTCCATCAGCGTCTCGCCTTGTGCTTTGAATCCAAAAGTGGGCGGAGACCACTCTCCCTGTGCTCTGCTGCTGGTGTGGGGGGCGGTACAAGACCCACCCCCAAAATGACACTGTCTGTCAGTGCACGCCCATAATCTCTGGCCCTGCCCCACGCTCGCCCTGCAGGAGCAGGCTGCACAGAAGCCTGGGCCTCAAATAACAATGGCCCCGGCTGCCCCAGAACCGAGCTGACGAGGAAGCGGCGCTCAGGAGGAAACTCCGCCCCCTCCATCAGTAGGCCCCAAATAAAACGGGAGCCTCTATTAACAATGGCCCCGGCGGCCCTGTGGAAGCGGCGATGTTCTCAGCACTGAGGAGGGTAACTCAGCCTCCTCCTCTCCCCGGCGTCCCTGAGCCATGCATGCTGGCCCTGGAAGACGGACGCCCCCAGGTGCCATTTAACATTTAAAGGGCTCTCATTATTGCCCATAGTACAGGGCGACCAAATGGGGACCATCACATGTGGGGAGGAGAGGGTACTGGAGGAGGGGGGCACTATGGGCAGTCTCCAAACTTTATACTTACCTGTCCGGCGTCATCTGCCCCCCTGACTCCAGCCGGATCACCAACTTCAGTGTGCGGCCCCTTTGTGAGGGATGCGACACCGGAAACAGAGGGGACTTGCGGTGGTCGGCCGTGGTGATGCGAATGCTGGCAGGAGACAGAGGTTTTTACAGAAACCTCTGGTCCTCCTTTTCTTCCGGAGCACGGGAAGGAGCAGGGGGTTTGGGTGACCCCCTGGTCTCCCGTCTCCTGGGTGGGAGTGCAGGCAGTTTGACTGCCTGAAGCTTCCCGCTAAAGAAGGAAAGAAGAAAAAACTAAAAATCAGCAGACCTGCAACGCAGGGAGGTCTGCCTCCTACAGAGACTAAGCTAAAACTGATTTAGCTTGGTCCCTGTAGGAAGGGTATAGCTAAAGAGGGAGGAGCTTACACCACTGTGCTTAGTGTCCGCCTCCTAGCGGCAACAGCTATACCCATGGTCAAAGCCTGCGTCCCCCAATGATACGGATGAGAAATATGTCTTATTATCCTATACAAATAAGGTTTATTTTTTAGCGTTCTTGTCTATTAAAAGACTATAAGCACCTTTGTACTCAATCACACACATTTGTACTCAATCAGCATCAGTAAAACGAAGAACAGATTGTAGAAGGAAAATCGTGACGACAGTAACATCATGGACACACATCTAGCATTTATTACTGGGAGATACATGAAAAATGTTTGAAAATAGGGGCAGTATTGGGGTCTAAAAATGAAGGAAGGAATGAAATCTGCAGCCTGAATCGTAGTGCAACTTATTTTTTACTCACAGTAACAACTAGCATATGTAAAATAATCATTTTTTTCACGATAAAGGTGTCCAAAGCCTTTAAAAAAGCACCAGAACAAAATACATGTACCCACAAGTCTCCTAACACAGCCGAACCCTATATCTATATATTGTGCACATTAGTGTACATTTCAGAATTGTTAACACAATTATATTTTTTTATTAATGTATTTCCCCAAGATAAAGTGAGTCTTTCAGCAGTTTCAATTATGGAAAACTGCTGACAGCACTTGGTAGGGGTCATGGATGGCAGTACAAACATACTGTTTCAGTGCACTTGCAGGAGCAGAACCTGACAGAATAAAAGTTCATATTAACACTACTCCTGATAAAAGTTCCACAATACATATGTTTCTCCCCAGGCCCTACCTAGTGCTGTCAGCTGTTTTGCATGGTCAGTTCTACTGACAGACTCCCTATAAAGCAAATATCAAGAAAAATACTGAATGTCACATCTAAAGAAAAAATGATTTCCAGTTGCTGGTTCTCGACACATTTGATGTTAGTAAGCAGACCAAGAGGACATTAAAGTGGCATACCTGAGTGCGGTGCATGTCCATGAATGGTACACGCCCAGTAGCTAATTCACAGGCAGTGATTCCAAGGCTGTAGATGTCAGACTTCACATTGTATCCATGGAGGTCCTTAATAACAAGTGATTTATTATTTCCAACACATAATCTATGGTTGTACAGATACACATTCTCTTATTACTACATTTCTGTGAAAAGATAGCAAACTAGTAGCTGGGAGCGTCAGGTCAAGCTCCCTCCATGGCAGAGCGAGGGTTCCCTCGCGTTCAAGTGGATGAGAATGAAGGGCACTACTGGGGGCAATATTTATACTGGAGGGCACTATTGAGGGTGGGGGGGCACTATGGAGGGCATTAGAGACACTGTGGGCACTACAGGGGGACATTATATATTGGGTCAATGGTGGCTATTACTTATACTGGGGGCACTGTGGGGTATATAATATATATTGAGAGCACTGGAGGGGTTGGGATGTTCAAGAAAAGAAAATAACGTTCATCTGTTTTTCATGGCTGTTATACATGCAAAACGGCCATTAAAAACGGGCAAATGGACAGAAAATGGATGCACACATGGATGTACAATGGCCATGAAAAACTGACAGTGTGTCCGTTTTTAATGGCCGTTTTTTCACATCGTGTGAAAGTAGCCTAAGATCAAGATATGAGAGAGGGAGAGTAGTAGATCTGCGATATATAGGTTTATACAATTTAAAGCAGAATTGACTACTTTCCTACACACAATAGAATTTAAAAAGGCCCTGCACTAGAACTGAAATATTACAGCACATTCGCAAGTAGCAGAAGATTTTCACTGTGATTCAAGAAGACATGCGGATTTACCCCGTTACTGGGGGGTGCATGCTGCATAATAATTTTCATTGAAATCTACGTGCAGGTTTCAGACATTACTTGTGCCAGAAAACTGGTGTAAATAATGGTAAATGTGTTGGGCCCCATGGGCCATTCTCCCTCCTGCTAACAAAAGTGGCAAGTGTGGAGGAGAATGGCAAAAAGGTTTACATTTTTGAAAAAAAATAAAAATAGGGCTTGCGCAAAAGTTTTCTAGTTTTTGGTGGCACAAATCAGGCAGATGAGGCTTGCTAAATCTTTCCCACTGTGCTTTCCCACTTTGGCTACACAGTTTTTTTTTTTTTTAAACTCGTTTTATTGAAAATTTAACAATAAGCATGGTTCAGCATATTTTGAAGCATTGACACCCCACGCAGGGGGGTCTCCAGCTCCACATAGTACAAACGTGATACATAATGTGTCAAGTGATTCTCAGCAATATTTCGCTACTTGGCATCTAACAATACAGCACATCTACTTTCTAGTGTTTAGACATTTAATGCAATGTTACCCTCCGACACAGAGTGCAAGTGCACAGGTTGCAAGGAGTGATTTGAAGAGCACCACTCTCCCCACACTTTCTGAAATTTCCCTGGGCATTTTCTATGTATGTATACTACTTTTTCCATATTCATTGCATGGTTCATCAAGGTCTTCCATTGGTTCACTGTGGGGACTCTATCCGCCATCCACCTCAATGCTACAGCCTTCCTAGCCAGGAATAGGGCTTCCCCTAGGAATATTCTCTGGTGATGTGTCCACTGTTCCTCCTCTAATATCCCTAGGATACATATTTTTGGGCAGGCTCCTATCGGTACAGGCACTATCGTAGACAGAATCTCTAGAACCTTGTTCCAAAATACTTGTAAGTGTCTGCATCCCCATATCAAGTGCCAGAAATCAGCGCTCCCCTCTTGACATCTATGGCAACTGCTGCTAGGTAGTCTCCCCATCTTATAGAGCCTGAGGGGGGTTAAGTAGCTTCTATGCAATATGAATAATTGTATCAGTTTATTATTTACCGACGGGGAAACCTTAGTGGGTACCAACATAGCCTCCTCCCATTCTTCAGCATCAAGAGTTGGGATATTAACCTTCCATTTCGCTTCTACTTCCAATGGCTGAAGAATCATGCGATCACCTAGTAAATATGTGTAGAGTATAGAGATAATGCCCTTAGGTCCCTGCGATCTTAGCACCCCTATCAGAGGATATTTGGAAATACTGCGACCTGTCCCTCTAAACTGATCATTTAGGGCGTGCCGTAACTGAAGGTACCGAAAAAACAAAGAATGGGGAATCTCAAATTTCTCCTGTAGTTGTTGCAAAGTTCGTAATACGCCCTCTTCATACAGCTCAGCTAATGTCAACACTCCGCATCCCTTCCATATCCCTGCACCCTCCAATGTTTCCAAGTGCGGCCACATGGGATTGTCCCAGAGCGGGATTGCATCTGGTAAATCTGCATACGAATTTAATTTGGCTGCTTTCCATATTTGGTTAGCCAGTCTATGGGCAGGAAGTAGTTTCCTGGATACTGTACTTGGGGACTCCAAGACAGGCCACAGATTAGAAAGATTAAGATATTCCCTCAACCAATATTCCGGTCCTGGTAGTTCTCCCTGTTTGACCCATGCCGCTATATATTTCAACTGGCCGGCTAAGTAATATAGAAAAAAATCGGGTAGAGCCGCTCCCCCCCTCGTCTTAGACCTCTGTAATACTTTCTGCGAGAGCTTCCTCCTAGCCTTTCCCCACACAAACGCCGTTATCAGGGAGTGCAGCCTGTCAAAGAAGGCCTTTGGTACCGGGGCGCATGCATGTGACAGGAGATACAGGCCCTTGGGGAGCAGAATCATTTTGACTAGGTTCAATCTCCCCATCACCGAAATCGGTAATGCCTTCCAAGTTTTAAATTTATCAATAAATAAGGACTCTATCGGTTCTATATTTCTCGTCACAGACACTCCAGGGTCCCTTGTGATCACGATGCCAAGATACTTAAACTGGTCCACTACCGGTAAATTATGTATACTCTCCGGCCACCCATGATCCCAAAGAGGCATAATAGCTGACTTCGTCCAGTTTATGAGCAAGCCCGAGTATGTGCCAAATTTCCCTATTACCTCAATTGCTCTGGGCAGAGTCAGCTCAGGCTCGTCCATAAACAGGAGGAGATCATCTGCATATAAGCCTATCTTTTCCTCTCTGTCTCCTCTAGAAATCCCCATAAAGGACCTGTCCTGCCTCACTCTTAATGCCAAATGTTCGATTACCACCGCAAACAAAAGGGGGGAGAGGGGGCAACCTTGTCTAGTACCTCTATGCAGAGTAAATGAATCTGACATGGTGCCATTTACTAGTATATTTGCCTTAGGTCTCTGGTACAGTATCTCCACCCATCTTATGAACCCTGGGCCAAACCCGAATTCCTTCAGGATCCGAAACAGGAAAGGCCACTCCACAGAGTCAAAGGCCTTAGCCGTGTCAAGTGATGCCATGGCCCATTCCCGCCCCTCCGCCACTCCTACCTGAGCAATAACCTGAGCTCTCCTGATATTGTCAGAGGTGGTCCTCCCCGGCATGAATCCCGCCTGATCCTGGTGTACTATAGACGTTATTACTTTATTTAAACGAGAGGCTAATAATCTGGTTAGAATTTTGTAGTCTAAATTGAGCAACGAAATCGGCCTGTAAGAGCCACATACAGTTGGATCCTTGTCTGGCTTTAATATAACAACAATAGTTGCATCATATAAGGTCTCGGGCAGTTGGTGACGCTGGAATGATGCTGAGTACAGCTTAAGGAGTTGGGGGCTAAGAGTTTCACTATATCTAGAATAAACTTCAATTGGGATCCCATCCGGGCCCGGTGCTTTCCCAGTTGGTATGTCATGCATGGCTAGCTGGATTTCTTCCAGAGTTATATCCTTGTCCAGGAGGGTCACTTCCGCCTCGCTGAGCTTAGGATGTTCCACCTCTGAAATATAGTTACCTAACTCCCTCTCCGTGTAGTTAGCTGCTGTGCTGTACAGCGATTGATAAAACCGTTTGAAAGCGTCAAGTATTCTCTGCCCGGATTCCTCCAATTGTCCCTCAGGGTTCAGAATTCGAAGTACCGGGGGGGACGACTGGTTGGCTCTAGCAATCTGAGCTAAAAGCTTGCCCGCTCTATCACCAGATTCAAATGACTGTTGCTTCATAAAGAACATTTTGCGTTCACTTTTCTCCTTAAGATGCATCATATACTCCCTTCCTCTAGTCATCCACTCTATCCTATTCCCTTCTGTGGGGTCCGAACAAAACAATACCTCCGCCTCCCTACATTTATTATGCAATTCTACTTCCTGGCGGGACGTGTCCTTTTTTACATAGGATATTGAGGACTTCAGACATCCCCTCAGGAAGGCCTTCAGGGTGTCCCACAATAACAATTCCTCTGTTTCATCTCCCTGCACATCCAGGAATACTCTCAGCTGATCGGGGATTCTATCATTTTTTGTCAATAAAGAGAGCCAGAAGGGATGTATTCTCATCTTCCCCCCTCTAGATGCAATCCCGGGAGTGTCAAAACGTGCCACAACTGCAGCATGATCTGAGGGTCCCCGCGACTCATAGTTAATTGCAATCAAGTCCGTATAACTAGCAGCATTTCCCAGGACATAGTCAATTCTCGAGAGTGCCCCCCTAGCGGGAGTGAAACAGGAGTATTCCCTCAACTGCGGGTTTCTAATCCTCCACATATCTATCCATCCCATTTCTGCAGCAATTCTAAACAGAGTGGTCGTCGAGTGGACTCCAGTCTCTCTCCCTTCAGGCGGTCTAAATCTATCTACCTCTTCCTGCATTACCATATTAAAGTCTCCCATGCAAATCAGCCGGGCTGAGGGATATTGCGCCGCAAACCCCAGGATAACATGAAGGAGTGAAATACTCGCCGGGGGGGGATTATATATGTTAATTATTACATACGGGATGTGGTCAATAAAGCCATACGCCATTATATATTGTCCCTCCGGATCAGCAACTGACTGCTGCGGTTCCCACAGGAGGCCCTTGCGCACTAATATAGCCGCGCCTCTAGAATTTGATGAGCCATATGACTGAAGTGACCACTGAACCCATTGTTTTACAATTCTGTGCCCCGTGTCAGCCGTCAGATGAGTCTCTTGAAGTCCCAGAATGTGAGGGCTATAGCGTCGTATATGCGAGAACACCGCTATCCTTTTGTTCGGATTTCCAAGTCCCCTCACATTCCAGGACATCACTACTAGAGGTCCCATAGTACAATCTTAAAGTTATCCTTCCAGTAGTACAGGATGTCATCCGGCCCTTGTGGAGTAACCTCACCCATTTTAATAGTTCGCCCCCCTCCCACACTTCTGATGCATAATTGATGTGACCATGCTTTCAACAACTTACAAAACATATAACATAACAAATAAACTTCTAATACCTCTGAGCAAACATCCAGTGCATGCATCATAGTATTAACTAGGTGACAATCTATATTCGGAGACCAGTGCGGGGTGAAGATGTTATGCCCGCACAGGTAGCCGAGCATTCCCTGGTCAATGTGAGTTTCATAGCTGCAGGTACGTCTAAGCCTCAATAGGTGCAGACACTCATATTCAGACAGCCTGTGAATCAGCATCTACAGTAGGACTATAACCATGCTTACAATGATCTGCTATCTGAAAGAGCACCATATTGCATTCAAGTAATGCATATTGCATTCATGTAAAGCTAAATATTGCACCATATAATTAGGATAAACCACTCAGTGACAAGGCCTCTATAAAGTGCCTTTTCAGAACTCAGTAATACTTGCAACTCAGTCCCAGTGTTTCAGATCAGTGCATTCTTGGACGTCTAGCAACCCAGTCCTCAGCCTCCTTTGGGTCGGTGAAAAATATCGGCCGTTCGCCATCCACTACGCGTAGTCGCGCTGGGTAGGCCATCGAGTATTGCAAATTTAATTCCCTGAGGCGTCTCTTGACCAAGACGAAGGTGGCCCTCTTTTTCTGCAAATCCGCGGAGAAGTCCGGAAAAAGTGACACGTTGGTGTTTTCGTGCATCAATACACCTTTGCTCCTTGCTTGGCTAAGGATTAAATCTCGATCCTTCCAATTTAATAAACGGGCGAGCAGGGGCCTTGGCGGTGCGCCTGGAGGTGGTGGTCTGGCCGGTACTCTGTGCGCCCTTTCAACTGCATAGGCCGCTGAGAATGTGGCTGTAGGGAACTGGGCCTTAAACCAAAGCTCCAAGAAGCTGGCAGGATCTCTCCCCTCCGCTCTCTCTGGCATCCCCAGGATTCTTACATTATTGCGTCGGGCCCGGTTCTCCAGGTCGTCGCATTTCTGCCTCCATAATCCAACGGCTCTTTCCACCTCCGTCAGCCTCGAATCTAGCGGCCTGGTGTAATCCTCCAGCTCCGACACCCGATCTTCAGTGTGTTTAACTCTTTCCCTCAGCTGTTGCACGTCATGCCTCAACAGGCCCAGGTCGACACGCACCTCCTCAATTTTGCAGGTAAGGGAGGATTGGCAGGAGGAGATCGCTGTGAGGAGCTGCTCTGAGACCGCTTTCAGCGTTATCTCCGGTTCTCCAGCCTCATCAGTTTCTATCTGCTGCGCGGCCTGTCCGCGCGTCACCGCTGCACGTGGAGTGGCGGGAGCCGCGGCGCCATGTTGGTTTTCCTGGCGGGCATATTCTTTAAGTTTGTCGGCTGCGGTCTGCGCCTTGCTGGGACCCATATCTTGGTTCCTGGGTTTCCTCCGTCTCCTCTGCACTTGCCACTCTGAGTCTGAGGAATGCAGCTTGGCAGGATTAGTCAGGATTGATACCAGGGACCGGAGCCGCTCTCAAGTGCGTGCGGTCATGCCGGCAGTTAGCCACGCCCCCGGCTACACAGTTTTTACAGGTGAAAGGTGCTAAAACTAGATTTTTGTAAAACTTACCAGTAAAATCTCTTTCTCGCTCTTCATTGGGGGACACAGAGACCATGGGTATAGCTATGTCCTCTAGGAGGCGTTGACACTAGTAAAAGCTGTTAGCTCCTCCCCTGGCAGCTATACCCCCTCCAGCCTGGAGAGAGAGCTTCAGTTTGTGAGAAGCAAGTAAACCAACGAAAAAACGTGGAACAGCAACAATGCCAAAAGACCCAACTAGGTTCTAACCAGCAACAGCCACAACTGTGGCCGAACAACAATACTGGGTGGGTGCTGTGTCCCCCAATGAAGAGTGAGAAAGAGATTTTACTGGTAAGTTTTACAAAAATCTCGTTTTCTCGCCCATATTCATTGGGGGACACAGAAACCGTGGGACGTCCAAGAGAAGTCCACGGGGAGGGAAAACCACAGACCCATGGAGCAAGCGTCCCTGCAGGCAACTAAGAACTCCCGCCTGCAAGACCATGCGGCCCAAGGCAGCGCCCGGCGATGCAGAAGTATGCACCTGGCAAAAATTTTTTAATGTGCGTAAGGAGGACAGTAGCCGCCTTGCACAACTGCGCAGCCAAACCTTGAATCCTCCGAGCCCAAGAGAACCACCGCTCTGGTGGAGTGAACCGTGACTCCGAAGGGCGGAACCCTGCCCCGGGTGCAGTATGCTTCAGCAATTGCAGACGTGTAATTGCCACCCTGGAGGCCGCCAAAGCCTTGCGAGGACCCTCCGGGATGACAAAAAGGAGAAGTCCATACGCCGGAAGGAACTGGAGGCTGGCAAATAAATCGTCAGAGCCCTGAAAACATCCAAATGGTGTAACTCCCTTACCCTAGGGCACTGATGGTGAACCTTTTAGAGACCGAGTGCCCAAACCGCAACCCCAAAACCCCCTTATTTATCGCAAAGTGCCAACGCGGCAAGTTAACCAGAATCCTACAGTCCAATATAGTATATCTTTCATGTACTTTATCATGTAGTAGCTATAATAGCCTGTCTACATTCAGTGCGCTGCCTGTTCATGGTGCATCCTGCGCTGATGAATGGCAGGAAAGGTCTAAGGCATATTGGTACAGTCAGACTTTTTCCAGGGTGTGGGTGCCCACAGAGAGGGCTCCGAGTGCCGCCTCTGGCACCCGTGCCATAGGTTCGCCACCACTGCCCTAGGGTGTGAAGGGGAGGGACACAGTGATGGAAGGACAATTTCTTCATTGAAATGGAATCAGAGACCACCGTCGGAGAAGGAATGAACGGGCCGGAGAACCGCTTTATCCCTGTGAAGAACCAGGAAGGGTCTCTGCAAGAGAGCGCCCAAACCCGGACACCTGTCTGATGGATGTGATAGCCACAAGAAAAAAACTACATTCCAGGACCGGAGTCGGAGAGACATCTCCCGCAAGGAGACTAAGTTCAGATCCCAAGGCGGTAAAGGAGGACGGTACGGAGGAACCGTAGGTGCCATTCCCTGAAGGAAGGTTATTATGGGCCCCAGGTGGGTCAGAGGACGCAGGAAAAGGATAGAAGCGCCGAACCTGACCCATCAAGAAACCAAGGGCCACACCAAAAACCCAGGACCGCAGCATCCACCCCTGCTAAAGGGAAGCGCTCCACGGAAACGGTAATTGGTCCACCGAAGTCCCCTAAGCCGAAAAGGCTTGTGGAGAGACTGAGAAGCTGGCTGATAAACTACCAAAAAAAAAGCGCCTGAATGAGGCGTGTCTAACCGCAAGCCAAGGAGTCAATACATTGGATAGGTAGAAGTAGAGGCGATATGAGAATCACCGGCGGTGAGGAGTTCCGTCAGCGACCGTGTATTGACGGTGTAGCAACGCTGCTCGACTGAAATGAGAGACGAACTCCTGCCTTGAGGAGGAAGAAAAGAAGGGGTGTTCCGTTTCAGGAACGAAACTCCATCAACGGTGGTGAGTCGTGACAGCACCCCCGCTCCGGCTGGCGTGGTAAGTCTCGTAGTCTAGCCACGGAATGTGCAGTGAAAAGGCATGACTACCATCGGACTGACGTGGCAGTCATTAGTCAAGTCTAGAGAGGTAGTTGTAGATACGGGTAGTACACCCAGGACCAACGGGTAGGATTCACCTGTAGAAGGAGAATATGGAAAACTTCACAGCCCAACAGTCTGTCCAGAACAAGACTGGAAGAAAAAACCACAGAAACAATACCCTGCACCAACGCAGATGAGGGGAAGTAGTAACGTAGGAGCTACCAAGGTTTGCGGAGTGACCGTGAACCCTGAGCCAGAGAAGAAAAAACTGAAGGAAAAAGGGGGCAGGGCGAAGCCCATTCCCCATCTGAGACTGGCACTACACAGAAGTAGCCACTGGATGATAGTGGCGGCGCCATACTCCGCCTAAGGAGGAGCCATGCAGCGTACACCACCGAATTCGGCGTTAGAAGAATCCGCCACCTGACGAAGGAGCCGTGCAGGAGGAGCCAGAGTATGTAATGGCTACTCCAGGACCCCCGTACCGTAGGAGCCGCAGCGTGCCCGCCAGCAAAAACTGAGGGGCAGACTAGAGGAATCCGGTAGAAGCCATGGCATCATACTGCCTCAGGGAAGGAGAGCTAACCTTAAACACTTCACCTGGGAAGGGCGTTGAACAGGAACAACCGCCAAGCCAGCATCAGGGTGGAACCCCTACCTGAGTGAATGCCCCACTGCAGCGACTGCGAAACGCTAGTACCAGCATAAAAACCGCACCAGCGGAGGGGAACACGCTGCAAAGCTAAACCAGAGTGCCAGCACAACCACTTCCCACATCCGGAATGGTGGATAGAGAATATAGAGTCAGTGTAACACTCGACTTGCTGGAACGTAAACACAATATTACGTGCCATGGTGTACGCACTACATATTGTTGAAGACACATATTGGTTCAATGGAGGACCATGGAAATAGGGGACGCTAGGACACATGAGTGGCGCTGGGCAACCCCCTGAGGAGAGAGGTTGACATATTCATGCCCCAAACCGGCACCGAAGGAAAGGGATACAACGTGGAAACAGCCACAGTATCCACTGGCGGCACCGAAATACCATTAGAAGAAGAGTACAGGGCACCAGCGTGTATCGATACTCGCTACGCTCCACTTGTATAAGAAGCTAAGGCATCTATAGCCATGGCGCAGATGAAGTGCAACATCCAAGATGTGTACTCATTCCCCACGGTAGTGGATCACTTGTGGACGGGGCACTGTTGCAATTATCCTACCAATGAAATGGGGTAATGCTTGCGGCAAGCACTGCACTCAGTGGTAGTGCAAGTACTCCACCATGAAGGGTGGCAGTGCAGTAATGCATCTAGCAGGAACCGAATCCAAGTAGAGAGAGTACGCCTCTTACGGAAAGGGCAAGGCATATGGAAAGTCCTGTATCAATACCCTACCTACGTAAGGGGGTAAGACATACAGTAAACACTGAACCAGGGATAATGCCATAGCGCCACCTATGGAAGAGGCTAATGCGTACAGAAATTACTGTCCCCAGTGGGAATGCAGTTCCGCCACCTACTAAAAAGGGGGAACACGGGGGCATGGCCGAGCCAGCATGGAGTGAGGAAGCAGGATTGCAGTGCTCCTACAAAATCCTGTGAAATATCCTTTATACACCTGGCATAATCGGGGTTTCTTGAGCTCATTCATCATATGTTGGATCCCTTCATACTTGGGGACACTCTGCCCGGTGCTGGATTGCTGAGTTTTGGCTGTGGCGCTGTGGATGCCGACGGATTGAGGGAGAGGAGCGGAGGGAAGCAAACTGAGGAGAGTGTGGAGTGAGGTCGGGGCACGATCCGCCGCAAGGTACACAGCACAGGTACGGCTTGCCGAAAGTTGCTAACAACTTACCTTGGACTGCTGCCGATACCTGCTGGAGTCTTGAGCCCGGCGACCGAGGCGGGAAGAAGCCGCGCGGTGGGCGCCATCTTGCCGTTAAGTGTATGTGCAGCGGCGCTCCTCTCTGCCCCAGCAAACGGAGTGGATCTGCGAAACGCTCTGTATCTCCCTACTTCCACTATTATCCTGAAGTCCTGCAGTGGTAATCCTCTTGGGAGCCCTTATGTATGAAAGCTGCAGAGTTCACCGCAGTTTATATGAAAGTTTAGTGGTGGTGCTGGTGTACTTATCCCCCTCCCCCCTGAGGAATGTAAAGATATCTGGCAGTTTACTTGGCTGTGTGGCAGGACTTGCTGAATTTAACAAAGCCTTATCTTGATTTGCTGCATGAGTGACAAACCCCAGCAGATCTTTAAAGTGTCTGTGGACTATTTCTATGGGCCGCAAAACTTCTTCTGTGGCTCCATCATCTGTTAAACGATTCATGGACGCCATGAGTCAAACTGAACAGGAAAGTGAGGGGTCTCCTGTCCCTGGTTCCTCTGCTGAAGTCTCTCAAATTATGAAAGCTATAGCTGATTGTCAAGCTGCTCTTACATCAAAGATAGACCATCTACAGTCTGACCTTAGCTGTTTGCGACACGATTTTGACAAAATACGTGAAAGAACATCTGCAGTGGAGCAAAAAGTGAGTGATGTGGAAGATGCGTCCAGAGCAGCTGGAAATGACACCAGGCAGCTGCTGCAACAGGTACAGATGCTGCAAGCCAGGGCGGAGGACGCTGAGAACCGCAATAGACGTAACAACGTCCGTATCCTGGGCTTACCGGAGCGAGCAGAAGGGTCTACCCCAGAAATTTTTGCGGAACAGCTCATAAAAGAAGTGTTACATCCCATCTCACTTTCCAGTTGCTTTGTTATAGAAAGGGCACACCGGATTCCAACCAGGCCCTTACCGCCGGGATCCCCTGCTAGACCTTTCATCATGAAGATCCTGAACTACAGGGACAGGGACGCTATTTTGCTAGCTGCTCGACAGAAGGGGAATGTCAGCTATGAGAATGTCCGTTTGTCCTTTTACCCGGACTTTACCGCAGAGGTCCAGAAGAAAAGGAAGCAGTTTACTGAAGTCCGAGCGCGGCTAAGGGACAAAAATGTGAAATATGCCATGATCTACCCTTCTCGCTTGAGGGTGCAAGATGGTGAAACAGTCCGTTTTTTTAGTACTCCTGAAGAGGCTAATGAATGGATTGAGAGAAATCTAAATGCAAGGCCTCACCGCTGATGGTTTATACTATAGTGTTGACAGCTGGAGCAAATAATACATGATTAAATGTTAAATTGTTTTGCTGACAAGATGGTTGGGGGAGGGGGGGAGTATCTGGTTTAAATGCACCATTATTACTCCTGTTAGAATCCCTGTTCTTTGACTTTGACTATTGATCAGATGTTTAACCCTATATTGGTATGCTGGGTGGCAACACCCTGTATGACTATGCACTGTTGTGGGTAGACGTATATACTTGCTTCCTATCACCAACGTACCTATATGGTATATATGTTCTTATGAGTTAGGGTAGGTTACTGTACCCAGGAGCTGCTAGTTTGGGGTGTCAGGCTCAACCATGTTAGGAAGGTTTGGGCAGGGTGGGTTAGGGAGGTTGGGAATGGGTGGGTTGGAGAGGGTTTCTCTGTTGAGGGGTTCTTTGATGTGGATTGTATGTGTGCGTGAATGTGCCTTCATTGGTCGGAAACTATGGAGATGTTATCTTTGGAAGAATAAATGGCGGTAATTAAGCTACTTTCGTGGAATGTTCGGGGTCTGAATGATAAGATTAAACGGTCTTTAGTGTTCAATTATCTGAAGAGGTATAACCCTGACATAATGTTATTGCAAGAAACGCACCTGCAGGGCCAGAAAGTACTAGCTTTGCGGCGCCCATGGATAGGCCCCACATATCATGCGGTTTACTCAAATCACGCTAGAGGCGTGTCTATTTTAATTGCTAAAAGTCTTCCGTTTCAAATACTGTCTGTACAGCTGGACCCTTATGGTAGGTATGTGATTTTACATGCTTGTGTCAGAGGCCTGCAGTACCAATTTGTGGGACTATATTTTCCTCCGCCATTCCGCAGAGAGGTCCTAGACTTAATTACAGCTAAAATAGCAGGATTTCCAGCAATGCCTTATATTATTATGGGTGACTATAATGCCACTTTAGATCCTATACGGGACAGAAGGGTTCCCCAGGCCTCACACAACAATGTCCTATCACATTGGGCTAATACTTATGATTTAGTAGAGACGTGGCGCTATTTCCACCCCACAGATGCACAATTCTCTTGCTATTCAGCTTCTACTGGCTCACTCTCTCGTATAGATCTGGCCTTTGTCAGCAGAGATTTATCCCCCTATATCAAGTCCAGTGATTATTTACCAAGAGGAGTTTCAGACCATGCCCCCCTCCTTCTGATACTGTCACAGCCGCTGGCTTTGACTGATAAGCAGTGGCGGTTAAACCCTATGTGGCTCGAGGTATTACCTGTGGTGAGCGAGAGTCTAGATGCAATGGGGAATTACTGGGCAGAAAATGAAGGGTCTACGAATCCTCTGGTAGAATGGGATGCTTTCAAGTCAGTAATGAGGGGGGCATTGATTGCTGCTATTGCAACTCATAAAAAGGAACTGAATAACAAACGGATAAAACTAGAGACGGAGCTAGCTGATAAGGAGAGGTTATATATACTAGATCCGTGCCCTGAGAAACAGACTCTATGGCTTGAGGCGCAGCGTAGGTTTACTTTGCATTTAACTGAATATACTGAGAAGAAACTTTTAAATCAGAGGCAAACTATTTTTTCAGATGGTGATAAGTGTGGCAGGGCCTTGGCGTACTTGACTAGATCTGAGACTCAACAAACGGTGGTGGCGGGAATTCTGAATGATCAGGGGCTCTTATTGAGGGAGCCCAGAGATGTCTGCCGACAGTTTGCCTCCTATTATGAGACATTGTATGCCCCCAAGATCACGTGTACTTCGGAGGAAATTGTCAATTTCTTAGCAGGTATTAATATTCCTTCTTTGGACAGAGATGACAGGGGAGACCTGGCGGCAGACATATCTGACCTGGAGATTGAAACGGCCATTAGTTCCTTAGCAACCAAGAAAACCCCGGGACCCGATGGATTTCCTGCTGAATGGTATAAGCGATTTTCTAAAGACCTGGTTAGTAGATTTGGGAAGCTGTTGAGGTATGCACTGGAAAGTGGTTCGTTGCCACCGTCCTTTCTGGAGGCAACGATAGTAGTGATTCACAAGTCGGGGAAGCCACCTGACCAGTGTAGCTCTTATCGACCTATCTCACTTCTGAATCTTGACGTCAAAATCTTTGCGAAGGTACTGGCGTTAAGATTGCGGGGGGTAATTCTCTCCTTGGTTGGGGTAGATCAATCGGGTTTTATGCCAGGGAAAACCACAGATATTAATTTAAGGCGATTGTTCACTAATCTTCAGGTCAAACATGATAACAGAGGTATGAGGGCTCTTGCGTCCTTAGACAATGAAAAAGCATTTGATTCAGTAGAATGGGAGTTTATGTGGGCAGTGCTGACTCAAATGGGCTTTCCGGAGAATTTTTTGTGCTGGTTACAAATGCTTTATAGATCCCCTTCGGCGAGAGTCAGGGTGAATGGGTACACATCGGACTCCTTCCCCTTGGGTAGAGGCACTAGACAGGGCTGCCCTCTCTCCCCCCTGTTATTTGCATTAATCATGGAACCTTTGTCGATACTCATATCCTCTAACTCAGGTATAGAAGGTTGGGAAATAGCTGGAATATCAGAAAAGCTTTCATTATATGCTGATGACATGCTGGTTTACCTAGCAGATTCAGGGAAATCCTTGGATACCCTTTTAGGTGTTGTTGATCAATTTGGGGGTTTCTCGGGTCTCCGTGTGAACTGGGCTAAGTCTAGTCTGTGTCTGGTTGATGATGTTGACCCAGCTCGCATTTCGGTGAACAATAAGCTTCAGATTGTGGAGCAATTTACATATTTGGGGATTGTTGTTCATAGAGATGTGGCAAAATTTTATGATTTGAATGTTGCTCCTACAATGCAATCCATTACTCGAAAGCTAGAGGCTTGGGAAAACCTTCCTTTAACTCTGGTTGGGCGTATCAATGTGGTAAAAATGATTCTTCTCCCAAAATTTCTATACTTATATAGGGCTGCCCCAGTGTTACTCCCCAAGAGACATTTTGCTACTTTGGATAGGATAATCGCTCCCTTTCTATGGAATAAGTCTTCTCCCAGAATAGCGAGATCCACCCTCCAGGCGTCTTACCTGCGGGGGGGTCTTGCCTTGCCAAACCTGTACATGTACTATGTAGCGGTGCAGCTGAGCTATGTGGCGTGGTGGGTACGGGCTGACTCAGGTAACCCGGCGGTAGTGTTGGAGGCAGCTTTATTGGGGTCCTATGAGGCACTTACGAACTTGGCATATAGGAGGGGGGCTAGGTCTACAGTACACAACACCCAATCGATGGCTGCTGCAGTACAGATGTGGGTCAAATGGGGTCAGAAATGTAACCCTGATGAGAATGATATTACTTGGTCGCCATATTTGCCTTTGTGGAGAAACAGAGTGCTTCCGGAGCTGTTCTCATTACTGGAGTTTGAATTTTGGCCTCAGAGGGGGGTGCGCTACCTTACCCAACTATATGATAAAGGCCTATTTAGAACCTTTAATAGTTTGAAACAGGAATTTAATTTGCCCCAGCGTTGTTTGTATAGATATCTTCAACTCAGGCATGCCTGTCAGGCTCAGTTTGGTAGAGAACCTTTAAAACTGGAGTGTGGTACAGTTGAGGCAGCGATTAGGAGGGTTCCGTTGGTCAAACCATTGTCGACCCTGTATGCGTCGTTGATGGCGTTGCAGGACTCCCCCCCTGGACAGGGCATTTGTTAGGTGGAAAAGGGACATTGAAGGTTTGGAAGATGTTCATGTTAAAGAATCTAGCTGTACATGGAGATCTACAGTGGTAAGTGCTAGGGATCAGTTGATTCAAGTTAAATGGCTTCATAGAATCTATTATACTTCTGTGAGGCTATTTAAAATGGGTAAATTGCCGAACCCTCATTGCACAAGATATGGACATGAAAACGGTTGTCTTATACACATGGTTTGGCAGTGTCCGATTATTCATGGCTTCTGGGAAGAAATCCATAAATATCTTAATGACAAACTAGGCTTTCCTAACGTCTGTACTGAGCTCACTAGTCTGTTGGGAGTAGCCAACGAGATTGTTCTAACCAAATTTGGCAGGAAGCTGTATAGAATACTCTTATACTATGCTAGGAAAACTATCCTTCTCAACTGGAAACCTCCTAAGAATCCTACTGTGCAACAATGGGTACATCTAGTTAATGCTGATCTTGAATTATACAAGTTTGTGTTTGAGAGAAGAGGGACCCCTGATCGCTTCATGAAGATATGGGACCCCTGGATTGGAGCCCAGACTCTAGTACCATAGATGACTGAAAGACGGTTCTGACCAATGAAGGCGTGTGTGAATGTGTGTGCGTGTGTGCAGTACTTTGAATCTTCCTTAGGATTGATATCTTGGGTACTGTTCATCCTGAAAGTGATATCTTTTTCTTCTGTCCCGAACTTGGGTCATGAGGAACTGTTATGATGGATCCCATGTATTTGATTTGTACTGGACTCAATTGATGATTGTCTGTATTTGATGTGTTCGTTATGCTTTTTGCTAAATTAATAAATAAAAAGATACTATTAAAAAAAAAAGGGGGAGCACCTACTGCCGGAACCGAAAAGTTTTAGTGCGGTTAGACATCAATGGAGGGAGGTAATATCCAAGGGAGTACTGCATCCAGTAGTAGTGCAAATACTCCGCCTAAGGAAGGGGGTAATGCATACGACAAGTACTGTTGTCTACCTCGAACGCCATCTTGGAAGATCGCACCGGAATCACGGCCGAGATCGAACCACTGACCCACCCCCCTTTGGACCAAATCTCTCCAGGGAGAGGAGGGCGCGACTGAGCATGACCCTAGGGAGGAAGGGTGGGAGTGTGGAGGTGACCAAGGAGGAAAATATCCTGCTCTGGCCCGTTGTGTGCAATCTTAACTCTCAGAATCTTGTCCATGGCAGTCGCAGGCTCGCCAGTGGGAGTTATCAACCAAACTACCCGGGGGTGGAATGGGAGCTTCTAGAGGTTCACTCACCGGATTGCGCAGGCGGTGTTTATCAACCAAACGACCCCGGAGGGAGATTGGGAAGTCCGGAGATCCACCATTGGAGTGCGCAGGCGGTGCTTATCAACCAAACGACCCCGGAGGGTGATTGGGAAGATCCAGAGGTCCACCATTGGATTACGCAGGTGGATGATTATCAACCAGACGACCCCGAAGGATGGAATGGGAACTTCCAGAGAGTCTGCGCTGGATGGCGCAGGTGGATTTTATCAACCAGACGACCCCGGAGGGTGGAATAGGAATTTTAGAGGTTCTGCACCGGATCGCGCTGGTTGCGAATTATCAACCAAACGGTCCCGGAGGACGGATTGGGAATCCAGAGGTCCTGTACTGGAGTGCGCTAAAGAATTATCAACCAAACGGCCCTGGAGGACGGATTGGGAAACCAGAGGTCCTGTACTGGAGTGCGCTAGAGAATTATCAACCAAACAGCCCTGGAGGACGGATTGGGAATCCAGAAGTCCTGCACTGGAGAACTATCAACCACACGGCCCAGAGGGTGGATTGGGAATACTTCAGCTGTGCTCCCTGGATCTGCGCAGGTGGAGGAATATCAACCAACGACCCAGGAGGGGGATTGGGAACTATAAGGTGTCCTCCTTTGTCCGCTATAGGACACGGGCCCAGCCTGGTACCACACAGACAGGGTGGTCTTGCGGTGATGAGGCTCAGGGGGGCCCATTTGAACGCGCATATTTTTTTAAAATAAAACTTGGATGACCAACATCAAGTGGGCAGAGAGGCAGGAAAGGGTTAACTGTTATAACTTGGAGGCACCTGTACTGAGATAGAATCCTCAGGATCTGGTGCTGGCCGTCAGTGGCTGGCCAGAAGGGGTTAAGGTGTCCTGGAGAGGGCGGGGCCCAGCGGCTTCTGGGGGAGGGGGGTGGGGTGGCGGGAAGGATTCGCGCCAGAGCGCACCCCCACTCCTGTCAGGGAAGTTATTAACCCCCTAAGAGCCCTAACACCAGCGGATCACAGATAGGGGAGAGCCTCCTTCGCTCCCTTCCCTGTGTGTCCGCCGATGCATGTTCCCGGTCTGTAGCGGGGGGCGGTCGGGTCTATGCATAAGGAGCACGGCGGACCGAAGCTGTCGGTCGGCCGGGCGCAAAGGAACCTGAGTGAGAGCGCATGAGCTCTCCTGCCGCTGAAAATATAATCCGCATCACCGATCCCCCCCCCCCCCCCGCCGGGGGAGTTCACCCCGGACAGGGAGCGCGCGGACCGGAATGCTGCGGCGGCCGACATTGACCCTGGTGTTAACCCCTTCCGGAGCGGCGCTACAGGTGCCCGCTCCCGAAAGAGAGGAATCTGGTGGCTGCGGAGTTGGACCGGTCTGGGGCTGAGAGGACAGTGCTCACACCTTACCCCAGCTCCCGGACCGCAAGGGAATCACTGGTTCCTGCGCATGTCCTCCCGCAGTGTAGCAGAGCCTGCCTGGACTTATTAACCCCTTAGTGCCCCCGATAGCAGCGCCTGCTCGGCCTAGGGGGAAGTGAGAGGGAATCCACAATTGTCACCAAGAGGGAGGGATACTTACCTAGTCCCGTGTACTCAGCTCTCTCATCCTCTTCTCTTCACCCTCCCTAAGTGGACCCTCAAGGTCACCTTCTCCATCAGGGTCACCTCCTCAGCAGCTGGCACCGGAGTGGCAGGAGTCTGGTATGGTGGGAGGGTCTTCTCTTTGGCGGACCTAGGTGACCCCTTGGCTGGCGGGAGCAGGGGAGCGAGGCTGCCCTGGTCCACCTTGTCTTCTGTGGGGGAGGCAGCAGTGCGGATGACCGACACTGGCGCAACTCGACCCCGGGAGAACAGAGAGGCGAGGCGACCACTGTTTTCCCATCTAAAAAAGAAGGAAAAAAATAAACTAAAATAAAAAATCTTCAGGAGATTCCTGCAGAGCAGGGAGGTCTTGCCTCCTATTGACACTCTCCAGGCTGGAGGTGGTATAGCTGCCAGGGGAGGAGCTAACAGCTTTTACTAGTGTCAACGCCTCCTAGAGGACATAGCTATACCCACGGTCTCTGTGTCCCCCAATGAATATGGGCGAGAAAAACCTGCACAAAAATCACACATGGCTATCCAACCACGGTCATTTGTAGTTTTCCCATTGTTTCAGACTGTATTACGCATTAGAGTCTTTGCTATCAATCCATTTTCAGAAGTAAGAGGTGGATAGTTTATTTTACAGCTCATACTGTGGCTAGAATCCATAGACTGGCGTTCAGCCAACTTAGGATATGACAGGTTATAATTAAATGACAACGGATTAAATAAAAGCGAAATTGTACAACAATTGAAGGGGTTGTCTCACTTCTGCACATAACATTTATCATGTAGAGAAAGTTAATACAAGGCAATTGCTAATGTATTGTGATTGTCCATATTGTCTCCTTTGCTGGCTGGATTCATTTTTCCATGGTTACGACCATCCTGTAATCCAGCAGCGGTGGCCGGGCTTGCACACTACAGGAAAAGACACTGGCCTATATGTGCTCCCACGGTCCCGGCCACCAGAGAGGACAGAGCTTTTTCCTATAGTGTGCAAGCACGGCCACCACTGCTTGATTGCGGGGTGGTCGTAACCACAGAAATGAGCAGTGTACAATGTGATGGAAAAATGAATCAAGCCAGAAAAGTAGGCAATATAGACAATCATAATACATTAGTAAGTGGCTTGTATTAACTTTCTCTACATGATAAATGCCATTTGCTGAAGTAAGACAACCCCTTTAAATCCCCTTTGGGAAATGAGTAAGAATGTGTGTCATCTAATTCCTACTAATTGCTTCTCGTTTCAAAGCTGGACATTATCTAGGACAGGTACAAGCCAATCTCACTGGTCTGCAGACCTGTCTATGAGCAAGATCACTGCTGCAGGTAACCTTATTATCTTAGTCGCTGTGTATATGGTGTTTGCAGCAAATAGCATACTGGGAGGAGCAGACTGGCCATAGACCCTACAGAGAAATTTCCCAATAGGCCGATGCCCAGGGGGCCGTCTGAGCCCTCCACACAGCCGATGGTCAGGTACATAAAGAACTGATGCTCTCAGGTAGCATCCTGAATTCAACTGTATTGTCGTTATTGTTGTCTTCAGGACGGTGATACAGTTCAATGCTGCAGCAGGGGTGGCAGTATTTTGTGCTGCACTGTGATATTTGGTTCTGCTGGGGCGGTATTTTGCACTGCACTGTGGTATTTCTGACCCTACCTACTTCTAAGTTCTCTGCTTACTTGTGTTGCCCTATCTTCTTTAAATTTCATATATATTTTTTTTTTTCAGGGCACTTTGAATTCCCAGTCCATTCCTGCATATAGGCCATATATGTGGCTTACTTCATTAGTCCATATAGCCCAATAAGGAATATACTGTAGAGTACATAAAAGACTGTTAGTATGGATAATACTGACCTGTCTCAGCAGCTCAGGACTCAGCCAAGGAAGCATTGCAGTGCTAAAATTAGGAAAATCATATGCCACCCTAGCTCTTTCACCCCTTCTGACCATACTATAGAGGTGACCAAGTCCAGATAGAGATACGAGACCGTCCTCTGAGATGAGGATGTGACTCCCCTTCACACTCCTGAAAGACAATGATATTCACAACCTATGAACGATAACATTAAAGAACATTTCAATCTTACCACATTATCACAGTAATAGCTGCAGGCAAAATCAGAGCAGCAGCCGAGACTATACCCGTCACCCTGACTGCGACTCTCACATGCCTTGACCTATATAGGGAAGCAAATGTCTGAACTGCTTTTCCCTTGCGGTTATCTAATCCTAGATGTCAGTCAATGCTAGGAAGTTGGCAGGCAGAGACTGGTGGAGAGGACAGCAGAGGGGATAGGTAATATTTTACGTTATGTCGACAACCACTAATGTGTATGGTGGCCCCTGACTCTCTTGGAATGACTGATACCAGGGGAGGATTTAACTACCCAATCCTTTTGTTAGTGGGAGCTGCTGCCAAAGGAATCTAATAACGGCTTTTTCCCCTCTTTCCATTCACTACATATGAATGCTCGGCCAATCATGCGTATGGATCATTCATAGGATCGGTAGAGATGGCATGTTTGACTGATAGCAATCTAATGTGTATGGCCAGCTTTTGTTTAGAGAGTGAAGGTGGTCATGCATATTAGATAAATGTTCGTCGAACCCACCAATTTCAATCATCTAATGTGTATGAGGGTCTTCTGACTCACCTGAGAGCAGATGTTGAAGGAGCTAAAGAATGGAATTTCAACAACTCAATTTTTTTGTTCCACTGCTGACTAGCCACCTCCAGCAGGTGCGGCTTTCACCTCTCTCTCAATTCAGGACACATGCATGCCCTGCCAACCTGAGCAGGCATGTGTATGGTGGGGTCAGGAGAGATCGCTGTTGGCGGAATGAGTGTCTAATGTGTATGGCCAGTCATAGCTACTGAAAAGGTTGATGTCTAGAGTCAACAACAGGAGATAAGAACATGTCCTCCAAGTACACATCAGATGAGGCCTGTAGGTCAATCGTCCATGTAGAAAGGAATCTATCATAAGGACAAGCTGAGGCTCGATGAGGGATGATTTATCATTTATTATAGGCTAAGGGTACGTTTTGCGGATCCACAAAAATATGATTTTTTGTGCTTACCCTGTAAAATCCTTTTCTCGCTGAGTTCATTGGGGGACACAGAAGACCATAGGTATAGCTGCTGCCACTAGGAGGCGACACTAAGTAAAAGTGTTAGCTCCTCCTCTCAGCTATATCCCTCCCGCAGACACTGAGCTAATCAGTTTGTATGAAAGCGTAAGGAGTAGCCAGGAGAAGCCAACAGAAAACAATAAAAAGGAAGAAAGGCGAAGATGGGTCAGAATCAAGAACCGGAGGGACCCATCAAGGAGAGCCAGCAATGTACTTACAGGGTGGGAGCTGTGTCCCCCAATGAACTCAGCGAGAAAAGGATTTTACAGGTAAGCACAAAAAATCCTATTTTTTCGCTCGTATCATTGGGGGACACAGAAGACAATGGGACGTTAAAGAGCAGTACCATGGGGAGGGAACAAGACCAAAATGAATCCAAGGCCGGTCATAAGGCCCCGCACAGAAATGCGGGGGAGGAGACACCCAGAACCCTGAAAAGGGACAGGAAGAATCATTCCCAGGAAGGCGAGCCAGAGAGCGGCTGATCACGCAGAGGCTCCAGCTGGGAAGAAGAAAAGTCCAAGGAATATAGGTCACGGCTTAGGAGACTGCAGAAGATACAGGAGAGAGAGACCTAGCCTGGATTCAGAAGACTTCTGAGGAAGTGATATCCATGGGTCAGAACCCCAGGAAAAAAAACTTTTGCCCCCCACGGGGGACGAAGTAGGGGTGCCAGAAGGCAAGGCCCCAAAACCATAACAGGCTGCCAGAAGAGAAAATCACTCCAGCGGGACCATGACGAACAAGGCAGGGCTAGAGAACCTGGATGACAGGCATGAAAATGGCCCACAAGAAAAAGTTCTTGAGGGAGTGAAGAAAGTCAATGGGAACAAGGCAGTGAAACCGACCCAAACCACTAAAAAGGAGTGGGGCAGGAAAAAAAACAAGCAAAAACGTCCTCTTCAGACTTACGGCCAAGGGGTTTTCTGCATAAGAGTGTTCCCCAAGGGGAACGCCAATGTGATAAATAGTGGTAGGTAGAGGAGGACCTTAAATTCCAGAACAAGAGAGGAAAGAAGCCGTCAGATACGCCATGGAAGGCTGCCTGAACTGGCAGACCTAACTGGAAGCCGAAGAAAAAACACCTAGGCCAAAGGGATCAAAATATGAAGAATGTGTAAACTCATCAGACACTGTCGACCGCCCCTGCAGAACAACCCTGCCTAAAGAAGAAAAGAATGGGGTTATCCGAGGAATGCACAAAACGGGCCGAAAGGAACCAGAGATGGCATAAATACTGCGCCAGGAAGGGAGTGTGGACACCGAACACAAGTCCCAGAAAAAAAATGGTAACAGAACCAATACCACCCGCGCAGGCACTCTACAGCAGAAATTGGGCATTTGAGAACTCAATGGCTATGGAAACTGGTCGAGCAGGCAGAAACAGTATCTGGAGAAAGTGCAACTACTCGCCCTGCGGAAGGGGAGAAGTAGGGAACCAGCATTTAGGGGTGACAACAAGGACAGTACGACCGCTCTACCCGGGGAGGGGAGCCATCCAAACAATTCACATATGCAAACCGAATAAGTGCATACCCAAAACAACAATGAGGCAACGCTGATGCTGTCACCGTGGTAGATGGTAGAGGCAATGCACTACATGTGAAGGTGCGAAGCCAGTGCCATAGAAATTGGCAGGTTATACCATGCACAGAAAACCGTACTAATACTCACGAAAAGTGAGCAAACCAACCAGCTGCAGCATGTCATGGTATGGGCAGATGACAGCACTATAGGGAATAAGAGTACCTGTCAGCCAGCGCCTCAGGAACACCATACATAAAAGGCCTGGAGGATCTATCGGACCTGGTGATGGCAGAACATGAGCACAGTGCCAGCTGTGAGAAGGAAATGTAGGCACAATCACAACTACAACTAGCGAGAAGGTTCCACCGCTAGAAGGAGGAATAGTAGGCAGATACCGAACAAAACACCAGGGCGATACTCCACATAGAGAAAGGGGTTGCGGTAAAAACGATGAACACAAATACTCCCCCTGGGACGGAGTCACACAGTAGTGGCCACGGAACAGGAGTAGCCATAAAACCTATTGCCAGTGCAAGGCTGCCTCATAGGGGGAAAAGTCCTGCGTGCGGCCCCTGCCCCTGCATTCATCCACAATGCTGGATAAGCAGTATTTATAGGTTTTATAAGGAAGCTTTATCTATATGCATAAATATTCTTTTTACACTCAGACAAACGAATGCATTCCACTGTGGAACGCATCACTTCTGGTACCGGAAGTGATGCCATTGGCGTATTTCCTGGCGCTCTTTTGCAATCCTTGCACCTGTTTGGCACATATATAAACCCTTGTTTGCCATAGTCTTTTTACTGCTGCTCCTGAGGAAGGGGTTCTGAATAACCCCAAAACGCGTTGAGCCATACCTATCTTTTTAATAAAGGAATTGATAAGAGGTACAGTTCGAGGGACTGCTGTTTATTCCAAAGATCCTACAAGCGACCCAGGCGAGGGAGGTAGTTTTGTGGGTGTCTTGAGCTTTATCCCACAAAACATCTCCAGGTGAAGTGAGTGACATTCATTCTAAATTGCTTTTATTGCCTAGTTTCCAATCACGCAGTCTATTTGTGGACCAAGTGTGGGTCAGTGGCATCCTGAATTCCTTAAGGAAACCACGGACACCTGTCCATGGTCATAGCCCTATACAGTTATATTAGTTCCTCTGATGTATTATCTGTGTTTGGTCCTACATCCAAATACACCTTTGTGTGATTCATCATCACACATAGGGAAACTGAAAACCATAGTACCATCTATATTTGGGGCAGATAGACTGGCGCCAGCAGTGTGGTCATTTTTTTAGGTATATATGTATTTTATATATATATACACCTCACGCTTTTCTGTTCATAGGGGGGAGGCCATAGCCCAACTATGGTCTCTAGGGCCAGAGGAGAGGCTCCCCCTGGGAATAAGGCCAAACAGGGGAATAAGGCCAAACAGCAGTAGTCACCAAGAAAATGGTGCTAGCACAATCCTCCGCTTGAGAAGGAAGGAAACTGACAAGCAGTGCAGACGTTCCACCTACTGACAGAGAAGGGACGCCGAGTGGAAGACAGAGGCTGCCACGTAGGCGCCTGACACCAATCCAATCCAAAGACTGCCTGAGGAAGGGGATAGTGTGGTGTAGTCACAGTATCCAGTAGTAGTGCCAAAATACCACCTATGACGGGGGATAAGGCAACTGTAGGGACCGAGTCTAGCAATAGGCCATCCATGAAACAGGATGCAATGTGACAAGGAAGAAGTGTTAGCGCAATCCTCCACTTGCAATTACTCCGCCTGCAGAGGGGGTAATGCAACATGACGTATGGTATCCGGTGAAAGTGCAGTTACCCGCCTAATGAAGGAGGGTAATGCGATAGTCTGTATAGGAACCAGTGGTAGAGCAACTACTCTTTTGAAAGAGGGTAATACCACAAAATGTACAGTATCTAGAGTAAGTGCAAATACTCCTACTACGGAAGGAGAGGAATGCTAGCGGAAGTATAGGATCCAGTAATAGTGCAGCTACTCCGCCTATGGAAGGAGGGTAATGCTACAGGACGTCCGGTCTCCAGTGGTGGTGTAAATAGTCCGCCTATGGAAAGAGGACAATGCTACCTGATGTATAGGAGCCAACGGGAGGTGCAAATACTCTGCCTAAGAATGGAGAGTGATGATACAGAATGAATAGAATTGAGAGGCAAGTGCAAACACTCCGTCAATTAAAAAAGGAGAGTAATGCTACAGGCTGAACGGCACCCAATGGAAGTGCAAGTACTCCGCCTATGGAAGGAGGGTAATGCTACAGGCTGAACGGCACCCAATGGAAGTGCAAGTACTCCGCCTATGGAAGGAGAGTAATGCTACAGGCTGAACGGCACCCAATGGAAGTGCAAGTACTCCGCCTATGGAAGGAGAGTAATGCTACAGGCTGAACGGCACCCAATGGAAGTGCAAGTACTCCGCCTATGGCAGGAGGGTAATGCTACAGGCTGAACGGCACCCAATGGAAGTGCAAGTACTCCGCCTATGGAAGGAGGGTAATGCTACAGGCTGAACGGCACCCAATGGAAGTGCAAGTACTCCGCCTATGGAAGGAGGGTAATGCTACAGGCTGCACAGAATCCAGTGGTGGAGCTATTATTCTGCCTATGGAAAGAGAATAATGGTACGGACTGTACGGTACCCAATGGAAGTGCTATTACCCTGTCTATGGATGAAGGGTAACGCTACAGGCAGTACAGTACCCAGTGGAAGTGCTATTACCCCGCCTATGGAAGGATGGTAATGCGATGGGCTTTACAGTATCCAGTGGAAGAGCCATTACGCTGCCTATAGAAGGAAGACAATGCTCTGGGCTGTACAGTATCCAGTGGTAGTACAAGTACTCCACCTATGAAGGAAGGGTAATGCTACAGACTGTACGGTATCCAGTGCAAATGCAATTACTCTGCCTAAAAAAGGAGGGCGATGCCACAGGCAGTACAGCATCCAGTGTAAGTGGAATTACTCAGCCTATGGAAGGAGGGGAATGCTACAGGCTGTACAGGGTCCATTAGTAAGCGCAATTACTCCACCTATGGAAGGAGGGTAATGTTACAGGCAGTACAGCATCCAGAGAAGTGCAATTACTCCGCCTATGGAACGAGGGGAATGCTACAGGATGTGCAGGGTCCATTAGTAAGTGCACCTATACCGCCTAAGGAAGGAGGGTAATATGACAGGACCTACAAAATCCAGTAGTAGTGAAACGACTTCGCCTATGGAACTACAGGGAATGCGGTATTCAGCGGTAGTGCAAGACTGCCGCTTATGGAAGGAAAGTAGTGCTACCGGACGTATGTATCCAGCGGTAGTGTGAGCATCCAACTGTAGTGGTAAGAACTCTGACTATGGAATGGCATGGGAACTAGGTCCAGATAGCTCCAAGGGTTAATAATATATATTGTTTTTAATTACATACAGCTCAAATCTAAACCCCCAGCTGTCTCGAGTCCAGGAAGCATTTTGCCCAGCGCAGTAGTACTAAAGGCAAGGAAAGAGTTAAGCCCAGGGGTGCAACTTATTAGCCGCTGGTGGGAGGAAGAAATGGGGCAAAAATTTTGCACTCTGATATAACAATTCGCGCCCCCGAAACAGTCTTGAAGATGTGGCCTATGTAGGCCGCATAGCCGCGGTCTCGAGTATAGGCGGGACCGACCAGAAGAACTTCCGATTAGGGCAGCAATGCAGGGAGGGAGCGGGAGAGCAAACCTGCAACATAACCCGGCCTGGCTGGAAGCTAGGTAACTGCCGCAAGGAGCCGGATGGGGGGTAGGCCGCAGAGAAGCCGGGGGCCTCAATTATCAGTGGCCCCGGCGGACGATATGGACCGGAGCGCTGGGAATAAGCAGAAGGTGGCCTGACATGAAGTCCCCCCACCCCGCCGGGTGAGGGGTGCCTGCTGAAACTGAGGCCTCAGGGGAAGGTAAGCAGGCCTTCATGGGGGATATTCCCATGGGAAAAACTGAGAAGTGGGAGGGAGGAGGAATGGGGCCTTGGGGACTGAGAGAATACTCACCTGTCTGGCGTTTTCTGCCCCCCTAGCTCCAGCCGAGTCATCAGCTTCGGTGTGTTATTCCTTGGTGAGGGTAGCTACACCGGTAAAAGAGGGGAGTTAGCGGAGGCCGGACCTGGTGACCCAAAAGCTGGCGGGATGCAGAGGCTTTAGGAACCTCTGGTCCTCCTTGCCTTCTGGGGACCCCATTGACTCCCGTCTCTTGGGTGGGAACGCAGGCAGATTGGAGACTGCCATCAGCCCAGCTAAAGGAAAAGAAAAGAGAAAAAAATAAAAAAAAAATAAAAAAATCAGCAGACCTGCTGATTAGCTCAGTGTCTGCAGGAAAGATATAGCTGAGGGGAGGAGCTAACACTTTTTTTTGCTTAGTGTCACCTCCTAGTGGCAGCAGCTAAACCCATGGTCTTCTGTGTCCCCCAATGATTTGAGCGAGAAATATGGATACCTTCCATGTGCAATACGCATTTTTCTCAGTCCTGTTAATTGAAATGGCTATTCTTGTCTGCAAAATGGACAAGAATAGGACATGTTCTATAATTTGCAGGAAAGACACGTGTGCTGTCTTTTTTTGGTGGCCAGATATATGATCTGCAAAAAATGCGGATTGGACGCAGATCCAAACTAAGGTCGGGGAAGGTGAACAGAGATGTTCAAGGGAGAAGAGGACTCACGTGTACTTTGTAAAGAGACAAATTAGGCAGAAAATTATTGACATAAATCGAAATTTGATTTGATGATTTTACTCTTGTTTTTTTCCACGTGTTTGGTAATAATTATATTTTAGGCGAGCTGTGCTTTAAGGTAAATATAGTATATTCAGTCTTACCTGTGAATATATCCATTCTGGTGCAAATAATGTAACCCTTTTAAGGTTTCATACAAAATGTTTCCTATTAAAAGCTCACTCATGCCTTCTGGATAATATGTCTTCACAAGATTGCTAGTGGAACCTACAAAGATAAGAACAATTTTATTCCTAGAAAACCACCAGGGGTTAGTCATCATAGACCCATATTCACTGTAACTGGAGCGCCACGGCCCCTTCATTGGGGATCCTTTTTAAGGGTGGATGAGTAAATGATTGTTAATCTGAATGATTTTATGAATGTAAGGATGCAAAAAAAAAAATTTTTAATATTGCAATACCACAAAAGCATTGGTTCTCTGCCACGGCACACTGCAGTGTGTACTGGAATAAACATAACTGGTTCCAACCAAGGGAAAGCTGCACGACTGGTCTGAAGACATTCATGCATTTCCTCTTGGTTCTCAGCGCTAAATGCTATAATTCAGTTCACTGGCATCTAAGAAAAATACAATGCCGGAAATTTCCCACCCTAGTGAAAATTGTTGGTTTTATGGCATCTTGTTGGTAATACAATGTCTTCTCTATCCAGGGTAAGGAAAATAAATGATGCAACTTACCATATGCCATGAAAGGGTTAATAGCCCAAAGCCATGTCCCAACAGTAAACATTTTCCAAGAAACCATAATGTTATGATGCCGAAAAAACGATGACATGACGGCTTCATTCTGAAATACATAAAGAAGTCCATTACACTATGCTCTATACGCTAGGAGTGGCTCTGTCAAAAAAACACTATGGCCCACATTTATTTAAGTGGTTTTCTAGGAGAAAAATATTGATGTGTTCGGACACCGATCAGCTGTTTGAAGAGGCTGCAGCTGCCTCCTCCCAGCCCCAAACACAACATTGTACACTGTATAGCGGTTATGCTTGTTTTTACAGCTCAGCCCCATTCACTACAATGGGACTGAGCAACACCTAGGCCACGTGACCGATGAATGTGACATTTCATGGCCTAGAAAGAAGCCGTAATGCTCACCAGGGTGCCGTGGCCTCTTCAAACAGCTGATCAGTGGGGGTGGCAGGAGTTGGACCCCCACGATCAGATACTGAAGAACTATTCTGCAGATAGGTCATCAATATTAAACTCCCATAAAAGCCCTTTAAGGCTGGCTTTTTATATACCTCGTAATAAAGATGGCGTATTTTGAACTGTCCTAAAGTCAGAAAATGAAGGTGGGTGTTAATTTGTGGCATTTTCTCACTCTGGCAATTCAGAGGTTTTCCGAGATGTTAATAGTGATGACCTATCCGCAGGATCCATCAGTATCTGAACGGTGGGGTGTCTGACACCTGGAACCCCCGCCGATCAGCTGATCGAGATGGCAGCAGCACTCGCAGTAGTGACTTCTCGGTGCTTTCCCTAGGACAAGTTATGACACATTCATTGGTCACCTAGGAGCAGCTCAGCCCCATGGAAGAGAATGGCGCTGAGCTACCAAGCACAGCCGCTATACAATGTACGGCGCTTAGAGGAGGCTGCAGCGCTCACAGGAGCGCCGGTGTCTTCTCAAACAGCTGATCAGCGGGGGTCCCGGGTGTCTGGAGGAGCACGTGACTAGATCCATCTATCAGCAGGTCCACTGAGTAACAGTACGAGTGGTTACTCATACAGTACACAGCGTTAATGGATGGCGATGATGGATGGGTCTGGTCACGTGCCCCTCCACCAGTGGTCATGTTGGGACAGGACATCAGAGTGGATGCTGCACAACGAGGGACAATGATGCAGATGCCCTGATATCAATAGGAAGTTGATTACGAATGTTTCCAGCACATTTGTTAACATAAAGTGACTTAACCCCTTTAATAAATGCTGTAGACCACACCCACTCCTGATAAACCACACCCACTTCCTTTGCTCTTTCCAAAATGAGTGAGGGCCAAAAAGTCGTACATTTTTGCAAAAATTTGCAAATTTTTTAGGCTGAAGAAATTCCAACGACAACTGCAAGCCTATGTTTAACCTCCTACTGTTACCTGCAAGAATCGAATTTGTTCGTCTGAACAGTCATCCAGGTCTGTGAGCTGTGCCGTGACCAGGGTTCCTGTAGGAGTGTGGCGAGCGAGGTAGACTGTAGTCACGTTACTGAACCTTTTTCCTACGAGATTGATGGGAACATGAAGTTAAAGAACGTCTGGCAGCATAAAGCTGCTGATTATAGGATGAATATTTTCTTCTCTATGTGACTGATTTTCTTCTGGCAATGTATGCATTATTACTTTATTCATTTATATACTGTAGCTCCAACCTATCCCCCAGCGCTGTACAAAGACTGGCATCACTCACATCTTAACAAAACGGATGCTGATGAAAATTCTTTAGTGATTCTGCCCTCTTAGAATATAGGATTTAGCAGCTGATTGGACAATCACGTGACCTCATAGTCGGCTGGACTGAATCTGATTGGTCAGAGCCCTCGCTGCAGCTCCAGGTTTTAGACTCATTTAGGGTCCATTCACACGTCTGTTTGCGGATCCACGGATACGCAAACCACGGACACCGGCAATGTGCCGTTCCGCATTTTGCGGACCGCACATCGCCTGCACTAATAGAATATGCCTATTCTTGTTCGCAATTGCGGACAAGAATAGGACATGTTCTATTTTTTTGGGGGAACGGAAATGCGGACCCAGAAGTGCGTGTCCGTATTTCCAGAGCCGGGCCGCACGTAGTGCGGCCCCATAGAAATGAATGGGTCCGCAATTCCGTTCCGCAAAATGCGGAACGAAATTGCGGACGTGTGAATGGGGCCTAATTACTTCGAGATGAAAGTTACAGAAAAACGGCACAAAGTAACACAAAAAAGCTTAAAAAAAATCTGCAAAAAATATTTATCAAAATCAAAAAAGGACTCGATCATAAAATAATACTGACAACATCCTTAACCACCAAAACACCTTCAGCCTGTTGTGTCTTATTGAGTCAACATCAATATCACAGAATCAAATCATGTTTGCAAGAGGAAGCATGAAGCAAAGAAAATCATTCTGAATACAAAACACTGAATCCGCTCTATTCCAATGACACACCCGAGTACTCCATTCACACACACATACATCGGACCCAGACAAATACTTCTGTATCTTTAAGGTAAGGCCTCATGCACACAAACGTTGTTTTGGTCCGCATCCGAGCTGCAGTTTTTGCAATGGGGCCGCAAAAGATGTGTGCTCCGTTCCGTGGTCCGCAAAAAAAATATAACCTGTCCTATTCTTGTCTGGACCGCTAAACACACAACTGTCGTGTGCATGTAGCCTCACATTGTTTGGGCGTTAATCCAAGGGTCCCATATTTTCAGGAAACGGTCAGGGGTTAATCTATATTCGTACACAAGTTTATATAACTCCAGATTTGTATTAATTAATTGTACCCAGTGTCCCTCCCCCTTGTATCAGAAGCTGCCAGGTCCGACACACATGAAGCCCCACCCCTCTCCCAAGAAGCCCCACCCCTCGCGGACATCTCTTATGTGATCAGCCATGTGTGTGGGAGGAGTTAGGGGAACACAGGCTCTGTGTAGGACTGTGCTGGTGGAGAATGCACAGGTACTTTATGTATGGAAGGTGGGTATAAAGCAGGGCTATGGAGGTGTAACCAGTCTATTCTACAGTTTTCTGTGTGTAATGTGCACACAGTAGTTCTATCTGTGTAATGGACATGTAGCAGAGCTGTGTGTGCAATGTGTACAGGTATATAGTAAACTATCTGTGTAATGGGCATGTGGTAGAGCTGTGTGGGCGCTGTGTGGGCATGTGGACGCAGTGTATGGCAGCGTCAGATGGGCGCTGTGTATGGCAGCCTCAGATGGGCGCTGTGTATGGCAGTGCGGTCTTATGTTTAGTGTATGATTGATATGTTTAGTGTATGATGTTTGATAAATGTAAAATTGTCTATATTTATTACAGCATGGGAGACTAGCAATGGTTTCCCTGCAGAAATATCAGCCTCATAACGTTATGTGGGCCTATTCATTATATATATGAATTACCACAAAATTCACTCCTCCTCGGCTAAAAATACTCCTCAAAATTGTTAAGAGAAGTAATTTTACTCTTCTGGAAAAAAAATTGTGTGACCTCTGCTATCAGCTGACAGTCTGCTTCAAACTGCAGACATAACCCCTTCCATGCCATAGTCCTTAGTGACCGCTGTATGGAAGGGGCTAACCAGCGTCCCGATGCCGTCTCTCTCCCCTCCCATGTAGGATGGCCATCTTCACCTCCATACAAGCCGTCACCCCCTCCCCTTCACGGTGGCAACAAGCCCCTCCCACTGGCCCCCCCTTCAGGCACCGATGTCGGCAGTTTAACCCCTTCCATGCTGCTGTGGCAGCGTTCCGATGGTTACCATGGCAACCGGACGCCTTCACAGGCATCCGGATTGCCATGGTTGAGCTGAGCCTGATTAGGCTTAGTGTGAATGACAATACACTGCAGTACACTATACAGTGTACTGCAGTGTACTGTAGAGGTATCAGACCTACTGGATCTTTAAGAACCAAGTGTGTCTGAGTCAAAAAAGTGTAAACAAAAAGTGAAAAAAGTAAAAAAATAAAAAATAAAAATCTAACTTCTTCCTATTTGGTTAAAAATTTTAAAAATAAAAACACTAAATATGCTTGGTATTGGTATTGCCGCATTATTTTGCTATTATAACCATGTTATAAGGGAAAATAATAATGATCGGGTCCCCATCCCGATCGTCTCCTAGCAACCGTGCGTGAAAATCGCACCGCATCTGCTTGCGGATGCTATGCGATTTTCACGCAGCCCTGTTCACTTCTATGGGGCCTGCTTTGCATGAAAAACGCACAAAATAGAGCTTGCTGCGATTTTCACGCAATGCACAAGTGATGCGTGAAAATCACCGCTCGTGTGCACAGCCCCATAGAAATGAATGGGTCCGGATTCAGTGTTCACCTCACGCATTGCACCCGCGCGGAAATCTCGCCCGTGTGAAAGGGGCCTTACAGTTCTGGAATGTACTGGATAACACTGGCATAATGCTGCCAGTGTTATTTAGTACATTCCAGAACTTTAAGGGTTACATAGCATCATAAATCAATATAATGCTATGTGACTCCCGGCAGCGATGGGAGGTCAGGCCGGGTGCTGCGATGCGGACTCGCTGCGGGAGGAACGCTCGTCTGCAAGGGGCCTAAGGGTCCATTCACACGTCTGCATAATGGGTCCGTATCCATTCTGCAATTTTGCTAAAGGGGTGCGGACCCATTTATTTTCAATGGGGCAGCAAAAGATGCGGACAGCACCACCATGTGCTGTCTGCATTTGCACTTCCGTTCCGCGGCCCCGCAAAAAAAATATAGCATGTCTTATTCTTGTCCGCAGCAGCCACGAACAAGAATAGGCATTTCTATCATAGTGCCGGTCATGTGCGGTTTGCAAAACGCGGAATGCACATGGTCGGTGTCTGTGTTTTGTGAATACGCAATTTGTGGACCGCAAAACAGTTGCGGAAATGTGAATGGACCCTTAAGGTCGGTGGTAGCGGAATCCATAATAGAATTCTTAGATAACCTGAATCTTGTACGCCGAACTTGAAACACAAGTTCACTCAACACTAGTCGCAACGTTTTAGCTCATAGCTTAAAAAGAGACTCTGTTGATGAGCTGAAAACATTGCGACCAATCAGATTCCACCTTTCATTTTTCACAGCTTCATTGGAAAATAAAAGGAGGAATCAGATTGGTTGCTATGGGCAACTAAGCCAGTTCTACTTTACACTAGTTTTGATAAATCTCCCCCACTGTGTACTTCTATGTGTACATGGCATCGTGTGTCGTCACACTGTACTAATCTGTGTGGGAAAAGTGAGCGCTCACTGTGCAGACAATACTGTGTTCAGAAGAGAGTGCATGTAGAGACAGCTGTCAGTAATGAGATCTATATCCTGCTTATAACGCCTGGTTCTGACTGTAGATCACTGCACTAATGTTACCAGCAGAAATATCGATTGTGTCTACAAATAATGGACTTTCTACAGAATAGAAAGTGAGAAATAAAACTGCTGATTACAAGCCATCTGTATGTAAGTAGCTGCTAGCTGTGCTGTGTAACAGGATGTGGGGGCGGGGCAGCAGAGCTGTGCTGTGTAACAGGATGTGGGGGCGGGGCAGCAGAGCTGTGCTGTGTAACAGGATGTGGGGGCGGGGCAGCAGAGCTGTGCTGTGTAACAGGATGTGGGGGCGGGGCAGCAGAGCTGTGCTGTGTAACAGGATGTGGGGGCGGGGCAGCAGAGCTGTGCTGTGTAACAGGATGTGGGGGCGGGGCAGCAGAGCTGTGCTGTGTAACAGGATGTGGGGGCGGGGCAGCAGAGCTGTGCTGTGTAACAGGATGTGGGGGCGGGGCAGCAGAGCTGTGCTGGTGCATGTGAAATCCACAGGAACGCCCACAGATTCTCACAGGAGATGACGGCACTGAGCAAAACTCACATCAGAGCATTTCTGAGTGCATGTGAAGCAAAGCTGATACCAGTAAACAAACAAGTGCAATTTTATTATGTGCTGCATTACGGTGAGATATGGGGTTATTGATTTTTAGTGCACAAAGGTGTCCATAGCCTTTAAAGGGAATCTGTCACTAGCAATTTACCAATTTTTTTTTTTCATGAATCCATGTTTAACAGAGTACCTTTTTTCCATCTGTCTGATTCTTTTGATTGTCCGTCTTGTCATTTCTTCAAAAACTCGATTCTTATGATATGTAAATGAGGCTGTAAGGAGCCCAGAGGGGCGTTCTTCTTTCTCCACGGTGCCCAGGAACGCCCCTCTGAAGTGCCGTGCCCGGCAAAATTTGAAAACTAATAACGCCTCCAAGTTCATCTAAATCCCCTCCCAGAGGCGCGGCTAAGTTCTCAACACCCCCCCCCTCCTCAGCGCCGCGCTCTGCGGCAAACACCCCGATCCTCCTCTCGCCGGCATCCCAAATCCCGCGCAGGCGCAGTGCCGGCGATTGCCTGCGCTATGATGAGATGAGTGACGGCACTGCGCCTGCGCGGGATTTGGGATGCCGGCGAGAGGAGGATCGGGGTGTTTGCCGCAGAGCGCGGCGCTGAGGAGGGGGGGGTGTTGAGAACTTAGCCGCGCCTCTGGGAGGGGATTTAGATGAACTTGGAGGCGTTATTAGTTTTCAAATTTTGCCGGGCACGGCACTTCAGAGGGGCGTTCCTGGGCACCGTGGAGAAAGAAGAACGCCCCTCTGGGCTCCTTACAGCCTCATTTACATATCATAAGAATCGAGTTTTTGAAGAAATGACAAGACGGACAATCAAAAGAATCAGACAGATGGAAAAAAGGTACTCTGTTAAACATGGATTCATGAAAAAAAAATTGGTAAATTGCTAGTGACAGATTCCCTTTAAGGGTCTTGGGATGCAGCAAAACAATAAAAAAATTATTACTGTACGAAAGTAGCAAAACAATTTGTAGTTGCTATTGCTGTAATCGTACTGACCCAGAGAGTAACATTATCATGCTATTTATGCCAAAAAATGAACATTGCAAAATTTATAACGGCACCAAAATTGTGCCGTTAAAAACTACACCGTGCAAAAAACAAGCCCACATATGGCTACAAAGACAGAAAAATAAAAAAGTTATAGTGTCTTGGAAGGCGATGAAGAAAAAATGAAATGGCTACATAGATGGAAAAATAAAAAAGTTGTAGCTCCCGGAAGGAGATGAAGAAAAAGTGAAAAAAAGAAATTGCAGGACCTTAGTGATCAGGATTACAAAAAAATGTATGCTTTCTTGCAAAAACAGTGCCTCACTGGTCCGCAGGTTGTGTGCGGTATTACAGCTCAGCTCCATTAACCTAAAAAAAGCTGAGATACAACACATATTCTATTTTAATATAAAACTAGAAATAATGTATATCAGTAAAAATAAACTCACCAAGTTCCTGTTGAAGTTCATAGTTGTTGACTTCATTGTATCGTACTGGCATGTCATGCCCTCCCAGCACAGGAGGAATCCAGCACTGCGGCAGTTCACCTGCCTGCAGATATGAAGAATACGTCACCACACTAACATGACATGAATTACTAGCATATGGAACAGGAAACAAAGAATTTTAGAAAAACAAAGAAAACATTTTGACATTATTCACATGCAAAATGATTAAAAAACTATAAAATTTAACAACAGCAGTGCAAAAAGACATACAAAACATACACTAATTGTAGGAAATAATCGTTTAGTGCAACAATAGGCTGCAAGTGTATGACATCCATGTGCTGTCCGATTTTTTTGCAGTCCCATTGAAATGAATAGATCCATGCACAATCTGCAAAAAACGCAGATCGGACATGGATTCAAAATACGGTCGTGTGCATGCAGCCTAAAGGCGGATTTACGCTGCCCGATAATCGGCAACTAACTTTCCTGTGAACACTTGTTCCTGATAATCTGACCATCTAAATGTGCCGCCGATCACCGGAAGAACAAGTGAAACGCTTGTTGATCGGGTGATCCTGGCGTTCGTGCAGTCTAAACAGCGATCTGCTGCCCAGAAACAATGCAGCTGTATGAGGATGAGCGATCGCAATAGCAATCCCCCGTCCTCATACTGTGGAGGAGATCGCCGCATGTAAATACAGCGGTCTCCTTCACTCTGTGACATTTGGATCATAAAGTGGGAATTTAGCAAGACATGAAGTCCAAAATGTTTCTCTTAAAAGTGACTTTTGTGTCTTTTTGGGCTCATTTGTGGCTTTTTGCATTTTCACACTACTTACTCCAGTTTTGAAATGTGAATGCTAATGTGAGCGTGGCTTTCATTTCATTCCAGATTCATCACTGCAACTTTTTATTTTTTTATTGCAATATTTCACAAACTGTAAAGTTTTAACAGCGTTAAAAAAAAGCAAAAAAAACTGGGGTAGCATTTTGGCGCAAAGTATTCCAACATAGAATAGTGCAAAAATGTCTTCAAGTATTCCCCTGATGAAAGATTCCTCCCAACGAGCCTTTTGCTTACCCAGTGTGGATAGATGCTTGTGGTGGATTCTTTACTTTGGCTTATAGATTTCACAGGTGTCCGTCTCAGGCAGGAACAGTCCTGAAATGACAAGAGAATATCAGAGAGCACCGCGTACGCCTCTCCTCCTCCTCCTATACAAGGTACACATACTAAGATTATTGTCTCCGACTCTAAGGCTACATTCAGATGGTGCAGAGGAGCTGCGGTTAAAGAGGAGATGTCACCATGTGGTTGGTCCTACTTACTGTTTGCTGCTATGCAGAGACAGCTGTCAATCACTGATTAGGACCGCCTATATGACTCTTATGCATAGAAAGAGCAGAGGTTTAAAGGGGTTGTCTGGGTTCAGCGCTGAACCCGGACATATCCCCCTTCTCCCCCCACTCAGCCCATCTGATATGAGCATCAGAGCATTTCATGCTCCGATGTTCTTCTTTGCCCTGCGCAATTCAAAAAGGGCTTTTTCTGGAGATCCGGTGACGTACTGGGCTCTCTCCATGGGTATGCTAGGTGGCGGCTTCCACCTAGCAGTAAGCCTGGTGACGTCACTGGCACTAATGGGAGGGCTGTAGTGCTGCCCTAGCCTGCAAAAAGGCTAAGGTGGCGCTAAAGCCTGCCCACTAGTGCCGGTGACGTCACCAGGCTTACTGCTAGGTGGAAGCCTCTGCCTAGCGGTGTACAAAACAGCCCTTGCCCTGCGTGATATGAGAGGGGCTGCCTGGGTGAAAATGGGGGGATATGTCCGGGTTCACCTCTGAATCCGGACAACCCCTTTAACTGAATAAATGACAAGTTTTGCTGAATAATTTCCTATAAAACTGGGTAATTCTTTCAAAGGAAATGTGTCGCCAACATTATTTTCTGCCAGTTAAAACCAGATAGCGACATATATCCTTTTTCTAATCTGTTTTCATTTTCCGATTACAGACTTTTTTATTCTATTTCCTGAACATGATTATGGGGGCGGCCATCTTGCCTGAGCTGTTCTTCACAGCCTTTAGAGATATGCTTCACAGCAGCTACACAGGCCATAGACACAATGGACAGGAGGGGATCTCATTGACTTCTATGGGAGAGTTTTCTAGGCATCCTCTGTGCCCGGTGCAGGGGGTCAGGGGAGAGCTGATAAGCTTTGACAATCATCTATTGTGAATGATAGATCATGTGTTATCTGTGTATATAGGTGATAGGTGTTCAAATCCTGCCTGTAATGATAACCAGATAACTATAGTAAAGTGATCTGTAGAGGCCAAGAAGTGGCGTCTATTATTAGGCTTTGTCTTTTGTTTTGTTTTATATCGATTGATAACCACCAAATTTAAAAATATGTTTAACATAAAAATGTTATTTATTATCTGACGAGTCGTTCCCCCTTAATTCCATTTCTGTTCTAAGTTTAAAAACGAAACATATCAATGACTTCACATCCATCATTACTGAACTTACCAGACAAGACATTGAATAAACTTAGTGAGCGGTGGCTTTTTCATGAGTCCATCCAAGGTCCTAAATAGAAAAGAAGCCAGGCAGATTCAGTACACAATAACAAGCAGAAATCATCCGCTAATTCCACAATACCGCAGGGGCGACGCTCCTTGCGGTCAGAGATTTAGGTGGCTATTTAGTGATGGGTGTCATGTTGATGCTCTAGTTTTTTTATTTCTTGCAGATATTGTACAGGAAACACGGGGAAGGACAGTGACAGAACAGGTTATTATAGGAGACAATATTAACCAGCTATTTCCATACAGAACAAGTGGCAGCTCAGAAGTTTACAATCCATTTTGCCTCGTTGGATGTATAGTTTATATCTATACCTTTATATATCGATCCTTCTTATGAGCACTTCTAGGAATTCATTCATTATAAAAAAAATTGCAGACAAGGGCACAATGATTCTTGTTAAAGGGGTTTTCCAGGATTTTGGTACTGATGACCTATCCTCATCAGCACCTGACCGGTGGGGGTCCGACACCCGGGACCCCCGCCCTCCTCTGTACATTGTATAGCAGCCGTGCTTGGTATTGCACTGGGGCTGAGGGGGATAACAAGCACAGCCGCTATTCAATGCACGGAGAAGGCCGCAGTCAACACAGGAGCGCCACTGCCTTCTCATACAGCTGATCGGATGGGGTCCCGGGTGTCGGACCCACCGATAAGATGCTGGTGACCTATCCTGAGGATAGGTCATCAGTACCAAAATCCTGGAAAACCCCTTTAACAAGAACCAATGAGCAATTTTTAATAATGAATGAATTCCTAGAAGTGCTCATAAGAAGGATCGATATATAAAGGTATAGATATAAACTATACATCCAACGAGGCTAAATGGATTGTGAACTTCTGAGCTGCCACCCGTTCTGTATGGAAATAGCTGGTTAATATTGTCTCCTATAATAACCTGTTATGTTTTATGAAAACCCCTTTAAAAACAATATTTTGTTCAGTGAAGAACAGACACAAAGCAGCAGAGTCTCACAGCTAAAGACATGACCGGTCTGTCCAGCGGGTCTCACACCCCCCCCCCCCCCCCCCATCAGACTGCCGCCTGCAATAAAATGGAGCGTCGGCTCGCGTTCTCCAAAGACTGACTGTCTCTGATGGAAACGCACACAAGACGCCCCTCAGAGCGCAGGGTGGAGGACAGATCTCGCTCCGGTCAGTATAGGTATTGTTACCCTCTTGACTTTATGTGGCTGGTGCAATCACATTTATGGTATCTACCACGTTCTTGCTCCGGTGTGTCAGTATTCACTGATTTTGTTGCATTACATTTAGACTTTAAATACTCTCTAATTGCAGTTTGTCTTACTCTGTCCTGTCCTTTTCATATTCACGTATCATTGTAATTGCACTGAATGGTGCCTGTCATGCTCTCCGCCTACAAACTGTTTTTAATATCTTTTCCTCATACACGTTTTATGCTGTATAGTTTGTACACTGAAAAAGATTTCGGTAAAGCATTCCTTTTGTGGTTACTGCACAGTTTTTTTCTTAGTTTGATTATTAGTGTCATTAGAAACTGCTGTCTTGGAAATTCTATTCATTTAGCAGCCCCTGTGTGTCCAATTCATGTTTTCCTAAGCCTATGACCAGACCATCAGAGCTGTCATTCTGTCCAATCCTCCACCTACTATTCTAATGAGACTACCCCACAGATCATCTCCCCCCTGCACAGCAGTATCATCCAGAGAAGAACAGTATTGTGCAATTCATGTTTAATGGCATTAGTTCTATAGGAAGTGTCCCCCCTCCCCCCTCCTGATGGAAGAGTCCCCCTTTAACCACTATGGCCAGTCTGTGTGCTGCCCCGGCTTTCACTAGAGACTACTACCGTGCCTGGTGGAGCTGCACAGGGGACAGAAGCCAGTGCGGTATCTCCGCGGTATATTTGTATTGCTCCTTGCCTCTCAGCATTAGAAGGAAATTCCTTATGTCACAACTTCCTGTGTTGCTGACCTGATCTGGACTTCTCTATCGCCTAGGGAGACACCATCCAGCCCATAGAACTCGGCTACACGCTGTCCAATCCGGTGCAACTCCGCCACTGACGTCATCACAATGCGCCGGGGCGTACAAGGTGTTCCTTCTCTTGCCAGTACCTGCCAGTAAACCTCAACATTGCGCCGAATCCTCTCCCTAATATCACTCTGTATTCTATACAGGACATATTCATTACCTCGGCAGGCTAATTACTTGTGTTTCTCCTATTATTTTCCTATAAAGTAGGCCGACTCTGGCTCTGTTTGCCCGTAACAAATATGGAGGCTCGAGCTTCCGGCGTTTTCCTTTTTTGAACTGCTGAGGTATGGGCATGTGTTCTCTGCGGTGAACTGATTGACAGCTGAGGACGGTGCCATTCTATTGGACGAGTAGAACGTGACATCGATAGTGCTGTCTCCTTGGAGAGCTGGAGGAAGGCCCGCCCTCTGGAGCAGCAAGGAGGGGACCGGAGCCCGGGAGCAGCCGGTAGGTCGGTGCTGGGTCCCGGTGTGTGGGGGGAGGCCTGTAGGTTGATGTTCAGTTCATACACATAGCCCTGTATATAGCCAATGTATATCTGTCACATTCCTATACCATCACGTGGTTGGTTTGCTTTGTCACCTCTGTCCCCCTCAGGCATGGTGAGGCCATTGATGTGCAGGGCGCCCAGATCCCTGCTCTTTACCTCTCATTACTGACCATGACCTTGATTACAGTGGTAATTGTAATGACCTGGATCTGGCAGTAGTGATCAATACCCCCTGAGCGGAGAGATGGCGCCTTTATTCCTGGGTCACTGTGGTTGATGTCATAGACATCCGCCGGGTTAATAAGGACTATGACAGCCATATATAGATGTCCTTATTACAGAGTGGTGAGTGACGTGAACGCTGCTCCTATTTCCACATCAGATTGTAATCGGTTAGATGAATACCGCCATGGAGTGCGTGGGCATATCTGTCTGCATAACCCATGAAATGACAATTTTGGACCCTCCAATTCAAGGACAAAAATTTACATCAACTGGGGTTTGAGCTAAACCACCGAGCCTACTGTGTTAAAGTTCAATGTTGTAAAACTACAACTCCCAGCATGCCCTAATAGCTGTAGGCTGTCCAGGCATGCTGGGAGTTTTAGTTTAGCAACAGCTGGAGGGCCGCAGGTTGGGCATCCCTGGATTGGATCATGTTATTAGTGCCAGTTCTCCAATATTGGCAAATGAATACTCGATTCCCCCTTTACCAGTCTCACAAAACCAGTAGCTGTGTATTTTAAGGACTTGAAATCTGCAGTATGTCAGTTTATGCTGTGGATCTCCACCGCGGGGTTCACCCTTTGCAATGGAGAGGGTGAAGTCTGCTGGCTTTTGCGCAGCAAGAGCCACATACAGCACATGGGTTTTTTTTGCAGCACAAATCCTGCTGCAGACCTTTCTGCTACAGTTTCCAGAACGTGTGGCCGTACCGTAAGGCTACTTTCACACTAGCGTTAATATTTTACGGTATTGAGATCCGTCATACGGTCTCAATACCGGAAAAAAGCGCTTCCGTTGTTTCCCCATTCATTGTCAATGGGGACAAAACGTAACTGAACAGAACGGTGTGCTCCAAAATGCATTCCGTTCTCATACCGGAGAGCAAAGCGCAGCATGCTACGGTTTGCTTTCAGTCCTGGGATGCGACACAATGGAAAACGGATCCGTCCTCCATTGACTTTCAATGGAGTTGATGACGGATCCGTCTTGGCTATGTTAAAGATAATACAACTGGATCCGTTCAGAACGGATGCGGATGGTTGTATTATCAGTAACGGAAGTGTTTTTGCTGAACCTGCCGGATCCCGCTTGTGTGACAGTAGCCTGAAGCTGCCACCTAGCCTAGGTTTCATTCTCAAATTTGAGGCTGTTAAGTAGTAATTTTCGCTAATTGATTATGGAGGGCGAGGAGGAAGCCGGAGCGTTACATTTCAGTAATACTTTGCATGTCTTAATGTGAATTGGTCTAGAACAGGGATCAGCAACCTTCGGCACTCCAGCTGTTGTGAAAGTACAACTCCCAGCATGCTCCTTTCACTTCTGGGGGAGCTGAGTGTGCATGATGGGAGATGTAGTTTCACAGCACCTGGAGTCCCGGAGGTTGCTGATCTAGAAGGAGAGTGCATTTTGGAGGTTACAATCTAATCCACCCTGTGCCCTTCACATGCCTCAGTCAATGACATTGTTCTCATATCCAAAGTAGGGCCGTTTTGGCTCTCGACTCCGCTTTCCTCCAGAGAGGTAATGTTTGATTGCCCAAAAACAGACGTATCCCTCAAAGGATTCATTCACTTCAGCGAGGCAAACAAAGTCCAAAAGATGGAACTTTGGCCACCGGTTGACCTGCCTTCCATCTGTTCAGGTTTCTTTTGCAGGACATGTAGCAGAAGAACGTCCACAAATAGGAAGCAGGTCAGTCGGGGGCCAACATTTAGGCCTCTTTCACACGGTCGTTGCGGGAAAATGTGCGGGTGCGTTGCAGGAACACCCGCGATTTTTCATTGTAATGCGTTTTGCACTCGCGTGAGAAAAATCGCGCATGTTTGGTACCCAAACCCGAACTTCTGTGAAGAAGTTCGGGCTTGGGATCGGTGTTCTGTAGATTGTATTATTTTCCCTTATAACATGGTTATAAGGGAAAATAATAGCATTCTGAATACAGAATGCATAGTAAAACATCGCTGGAGGGGTTAAAAATAAATAAATAATAATTTAACTCGCCTTAGGCTACTTTCACACTAGCGTTCGGGGTTCCGCTTGTGAGTTCCGTTTGAAGGCTCTCACAAGCGGCCCCGAACGGATCCGTCCAGTCCTAATGCATTCTGAGTGGAGGCGGATCCGCTCAGAATGCATCCGTTTGGCACCGTTTGTCCTCCGCTCCGCTCAGCAGACGGACACCTGAACGCTGCTTGCAGCGTTCGGGTGTCCGCCTGGCCGTGCGGAGGCGAACGGATCCGTCCAGACTTACAATGTAAGTCAATGGGGACGGATCCGTTTGAAGTTGACACAGTATGGCTCAATTTTCAAACGGATCCGTCCCCCATTGACTTTCAATGTAAAGTCTGAACGGATCCGTTTGCATTATCATGAACAAAAAAAAAAAAAAAATTTTTTTTTTTTTTTTTTTTTTTTGTTCATGGTAATGCAAACGGATCCGTTCTGAACGGATCCAAGCGTTTGCATTATAGGTGCGGATCCGTCTGTGCAGATACCAGACGGATCCGCACCAAACGCAGGTGTGAAAGTAGCCTTAGTCCACTTGATCGCGTAGCCCGGCATCTCCTTCTGTCTCCTTTGTTGAATAGGACCTGTGGTGAGCATTAATTACAGGAATAGGACCTTTGATGACGTCACTCCGGTCATCACATGATCCATCACCATGGTAAAAGATCATGTGACGTACCATGTGATGACCGGAGTGACGTCATCAAAGGTCCTGTTCCTGTGCTCACCACAGGTCCTATTCAACAAAGGAGACAGAAGGAGATGCCGGGCCGCGATCAAGTGGACTAAGGTGAGTTAATTTTTATTTTTATTTTTTTAACCCCTCCAGCGCTGTTTTACTATGCATTCTGTATTCAGAATGCTATTATTTTCCCTTATAACCATGCTATAAGGGAAAATAATAATTATCGGGTCTCCATCCCGATCGTCTCCTAGCAACCGTGCGTGAAAATCGCACCGCATCCGCACTTGCTTGCGGATGCTTGCGATTTTCACGCAACCCCATTCACTTCTATGGGCCGCCTGCGTTGCGTGAAAAACTCAGAATATAGAGCATGCTGCGATTTTCACGCAACGCATAAGTGATGCGTGAAAATCACCGCTCATGTGAACAGCCCCATAGAAATGAATGGGTCGGTATTCAGTGCGGGTGCAATGCGTTCACCTCACGCATCGCATCCGCGCAGAATACTCGCCCGTGTGAAAGGGGCCTTAATCTTTTAGACTCCATTTGCCTCATTGAAGTGAATGAATCCACTTAGGGATACATTTGAACGCTGGGGGTCATTTATAAAGACCGGTGTTCTATGCTGGTCTTCACTTCTATCCTACGTTGCTGGAGGATTTGCCTAATTTATGATGAGGCGCAGGCCTCATCATAAATTAAGTGCACCTCCGGCAGTCTGTGCACCTGGAGTGAAAACTATTCCAGTCCCTGACTGGCGTGTGAATGACCCCCACTGTTGCCCCCCCAGGAAAGCTCATAGGAGAGATAAAACGTGATGTGTACACTGCCCGTTATACAAGGCCAATACTCTTTATCTTATATACACTTATCCTTTATTATTAAAAATTTCTAATGGTTTTTGGGTCAGATTAAAGGACTTTTCCAGTGTATTTAAACGGCCTGATAACCATGCAGATTCTTGGGAGCGACCATTCCTATAAACGGTCATTCCCGACAATCTGGCCATATAAATGTGCCACCAATTCAGTCGTTCATGCAGGCACCACCTATCATAGTTTCTGTACAGGGATTTTCTGCAATAGCGATCCCGTGATGACATCATCACGCTTGAGCGCAGGTCCTTCAGCATCAAGAGAGGAGCGACTGCCTGTCTAATTGCCGTTAAAACGGTCGCATTGCTTTCAATGGGGTCCGTCTGGCTGTGAAAAAGAACTAAAATAGAATGTGTTCTGTTAAAAAAAGAAAATGTGAATAGCCCCCATTGACTTCAATTTGTTATAAAAGCAGGTCATCGAGTGGCTTTTGTGGCGGAACATGAAGAGAGCAATAAAGATTGCGGAGGGCAATAAAAATAAAAAACCTGCCTGTACGTAGAATGTATAAAGCTGCTATACATCTTATCCTGGAGTTTCATGGCGTCATATTGCTCCCATTATCTTGCGATGTGAAATTGTGTTCTGTGATAAGTAGAGGACGCTATTCTATTGTCATTTTACAACAGTTGCAAAAGATCTAACACCGTCGGAAAAGTAAGGCTACTTTCACACTTGCGGCAGAGGAATCCGGCAGGCAGTTCAGTCGCTGGAACTGCCTGTCGGATCCGTCAAAACGTATGCCAACTGATGGCATTTGTAAGACGGATCAGGATCCTGATCCGTCTTACAAATGCATTGAAATGCCGGATCTGTCTTTCTGGTGTCATCTGGAAAAAACGGATCTGGCATTTATTTATTTTTTCGGTCTGCGCATGTACAGACCGTAAGGACAGATCTGACATTGCGGTGTTTTGAATGCCGGATCCGGCACTAATATATTCCTATGAAAAAAAATGCCAGATCCGGCATTCAGGCAAGTGTTCAGTTTTTTTTGGCCGGAGATAAAACCGTAGCATGCTGCAGTATTATCTCTGTCCTGATCAGTCAAAAAGACTGAACTGAAGACATCCTGATGCATCCTGAACGGATTGCTCTCCATTCAGAATGCATGGGGATATGCCTGATCAGTTCTTTTCCGGTATAGAGCCCCTAGGACGGAACTCAGCGCCGGAAAAGAAAAACATAATGTGAAAGTACCTTAAAGGGACAGATGGGCAAGTTTACTCATTTGGCTGGGAGTTATCAACTATGAATGGATATCAGAAAAAACTCTAAATGCGACCTAATCATAGCTTTTGAGGCCACGTAGAGTCCACTTATGGTGGTAACAGCACCTTGTTAGCTGAAAGAAACTTCCAGCGAGTGAATGTGACATGCAGGATGGTTCCCCCACTGATTGCACTTCTAAAAGGCCCTTTACATAGCAATTATCTGGCGGTGTAAAGGTGCCGCCGATGACCAGTGAAACACTCGTTCATTGGGTGGTTCAGTCGTTTATGTAGGCACATAAATGATCGTTTTCCGGCAGGAGATCCTGCTGCTGACAAGCAATGATTCTGTAGGGGAAGGAGCGATGGCATTAGCGATCACTCCTCCCCGTACTGTGGAGGTTTCCGTGTATAGACCGGGCTGCAGTAGCCTCTTGTCGATTAGCCCTATTTATTGGGACCAAATCATGAGTGGATCCCACAGCAACGCAAACTGTAAGCCGCTGCAGAAATCCAATAGTTTTTTTTTTATTTCACCTTAAAATGTCAGTTTTTTTTAGCCATTTCCAGATTATTGGATGCCCGATCAGTGGATCTTTAAAGTCCTGCTTTGCTTGAAAAGGAAAGACGTGAAATGTGTGCAGTCCTTGCTTTGTGCCGTGGACAAAGAACCGTTTTCCCCTGGTTCCGAGAGCTTTTGTGTTTTAGAGACTTTTTGGCTTTAGAGTCTTTAATCTTCTGTGACAAGCTTCTTATAAGACTAGAGTAATTAAAGTGGACTTGAAAAGGGATAATCCTCCACACTACTGGCGGAGCCAGAAGCGGCACAGTGAGGAGACTGGCACGCCCTGGACGAAACCATCATGCATGCCCCTGGCTGGTACACTTGGCAGCGGGAATCCTTTAGGAAGTGAGATGTGTCCGACGTCCCATCATGTCTCTTGTCACGCCTGTGTGTCTAATGCTCGGGCCTGCACACGTTCCTTCAGCAAGCAGGATGTGCTGCTTGTCATTAGTGCGGGCGGTCACGTGGCGAGGGCTGGTTTTATTTTGAGCTGCATTGTGCGGTGGTGAGGGGAGAGCGAGGCACGCAGGGCATACATGGATTGTGCAGGCTTGGGGTGAACCCTTTCTTGTCCATGGAGGAAAAACACGTCTGATGGAGCAGTGGATGACCGCATCCTGGACATGGTGAGGGCATCACACGGTCTATGGCATTGTGTAGGTTCTGACTGTATTTTACGCTGGCATTTCCTGTACACCACCCCTCCTGGCCTTGCCAATGTCATGTTGTATGTGAATCCGGGTTATATGAATGAATCATAACTAGTTCGTGCTATGTTTAATGCTATGGGAGCATTTATCATGTGCAGCATTTTTGAAGTCCGTTTTCTTGAGGCCTTGTTCACATTTCCGTTTTTCACATACATGTGCTATCTGCATTTTCATCTGGCAGCACATGTACCCATTGATTTTAACACTTGTTCACACATCCGTAGATTTTCGCCCATTTACTCACTCGCTGGGACATGCCCTACTTTGGTCAGGGATGCAGACCAGTCCGTTTTTTGCTGACCACTGGTAAGGGATGCTCTGGAAATGAATTTTCAGCTGAGTATTGTCCATGGAATGCGGATGACAGACGGAGGGCAAAAAAATGGACACACGGACCAAGCATTTATCCTTCACAGATGAAACGCGGACGGATTTTTTCCACAGACATGCAAGTGTGAATGAGACCTGAGGCAGCCTTACTCTTATTTCTGACAAATCTATTAAAATTTTACTATCTGTAGGGAAAGACCCCTTCTGTGGGAATTACCGCCCTATTTCATTAATTAACGTAAACATTAAATTATACGCTAAAATGATATCCCTTCACCTTCAGCGGCTCATTCCTTAATACATCTGGAACAGGTGGCGTTTGTTCCAGGCCGCGAGGGTAGGGACCGTACCAATAAAACTATGTCCCTCATCTCGGCGGCAAAACGCTCCATCTCACCACTTTGCCTACTGACAGTCGATGCCGAAAAGGAAGCTGGAGGTTTTTGGGGGCTACTTTATGCCAGTTGGGCTTAGGACTAAGGGTGAGAGAGTGGATCATGGCACTTAACCATAACACCTCAGCTCAGATGAGAGTCAATGGGTCCCTGTCTGACCCCTGTTTCCTGTATATTCTGGTGATGGCGTCTCTGGCTAACGCTATGACATAACTCTTCCATACGGGGAACTGAGGGGGGGGTCCCTATTAGCTGATTATCCCTGACTTTTGATCCTCTCACCTAGGATAGGTCTACCCGCTATCCTTAGGGAGTTTAATATATAGTAGACTGAGTAATTTTAAGGTTAAAGTACATAAATCTGAAATGCTCAAGTGCAACATCTGAGTGAGGTCTTCCCGTTTCGTTGTCAGACCAAGGCTAAATGCACACGGTCAGGATTGTGTGCGGAAAATCCACACCGTAGGTCATGTACATTGTATTCTATGAGAATTAGTCATTCTCAATGCACACGATGTTGATTTATTTATTTTTTTCCTCACAAATTTTGACCTGCGGTGCGGATTTTTAAATCCGCAGCATGGCAATTTATTTTATTTTTTTATGACCGGATTTTCTTCATTCACTTAGTAAAATCCGCACCAAATCAGCATGCAAATCTGCACCAATTGATGCGGATTGACCGCAAGGATTTGCCTGCGAACACCTGTGGATTTCAGCGCGGATTCTCCGCCCATGAATCCTGAATGTGTGCATGTACCCCAACTCTGTTAAATATTTGCCATTTCATTCATTTGCCTGCTGATCCATCGAAAGCTTTTTTGCTCAATTCTAAACCTATGTTCTCAGAGCTAGATCTTCATAAATGGGATCAGTTGCCTCTTTCGTGGTTTGGGAGGGTGAATGTTCTTAAAATGGGTACACTTCCTAAGCTTCTTTATCTTTTCCAAACACTGCCCCTTGCCCTTTCTGAGTAATCTTAAGCGACTGACCTCTAAGTTTTTGTGGAAGGGTTGTAGGCCTAGACTGAGGCATAAGGTTCTCACAGACTTCAGGGGGAGTTGGATTGCCCAATTTCACTCTTTATTATAGAGCCAGTATTAGCAACTGTATCTTGGACTTATTCCACCATAGAACTGACAAACTCTGGGTCCAGATGGAACATGCAAGACATACAGTCCAAACCGAAGGGATCTTTTGGGTGCCAGATGAAGTATCTCTCCACTCCACTGATCTTTTACCAGAGGGGAACACTCTTAGGTATTTACAATTAAGGAGCTATGTTTCCTCTCTCCCTTCCGTCCCTCATGCACTCCACTCTTACCCCATTTGAGAAGTTATGCTTCTCCTCTACCATCCCTACTCGCGGGATTCCAGTGTTATATGGAGTGGTGAGGGAGAGAGGAGTACCCCGCCCTTCTTGAAAGCATAGGAGAAGCTACAGACCTCTTTCACAAAGGATCAATGGAATATGGTCTTTGATCTTACTCACAAAATGTCCATCTCATGTAGATTTCAAGAGACCGATTCTATCTCACTGGTACGTGACGCCTATACGTCTCCAACGGATCATTCCGCAAACCTCTCCTTTGTGTTGGAGATGTGGATCTGCACAGGGCTTCATGCTACACATATGGTGGTCATGCCCGTTCCTGACTGTTTCCTCTCTCTATAATCACCTATACAGAGATTCTGTGGCCCTCATACCTCCTATGGCCCTCTAGTCTATATTCCCTGGTCAGCTTAGTAGGATACGCAAGGGCCTTCTAGGGTTCTTTCTTATGGCAACACAAAGGATAAGTTCTAGACATTGGAAATCCACCGCCCCTCCGACCGGGCTTGACTGGACAGAGGCCCTTAATGATGAGAATGGAGGAACTTAGAGCTGAAGTCTCTGAATCTCAGGAGATTTTTTATTAAGCGATGGAGGCCGTGGTCTGATCTCCGGTCTTTTCCTGGTTTTACCTGCAGGGCGACGGGTAGCACACCATAGTATGCAGGATTTATGAATGTAATACCGCTGTGAGAGTTATAGGCTGCTAAGTATCTGTTACTCCTTGACTGCTGGTTCTGTTTTTTCCCCCGGATCCTTCCCCATGTACTTTCGTACTGCATTTGTCCTTGTGATGTCGATTTGTTCTGTTGCCTAATTTTATATTTAAAATTGTCTGCACCGACTGGATTCTTTTTACCTTTGCTTTTGCTGATCTATGTATATGTACTTAGTGCATTATTGTTCATGCAGACTGGCTTAATAAAAACTATTTGACCCTAAAATGTCACACAATGTTGATAAATGTGTTTCTGTCTGGAATGAGGTGGGACAACAAAACTGCAACATTTTAAAAAGGCATAATTCATAAATGTGTGTAAATTCTGGCCAAGCAGCATCCACGTATACAAACTGACATACCTGGCGGAAATGGCTCTTAAAGGGGTTTTCCAGGACCCTTATATCGCGAGATCAGGTCATCAGCATGTGCTCGGTGGGGTCTGACACATGGCACCCCTGCCAATCAGCTGTGATTACCAACCACTGCCGCTATGCAATGTATGACCTAAAAAGAGACCACAACGCTCACCGGAGCACCACGGCATCTTCTATCAGCAGAACGCCACCGATCAGATATTGATGGCCTATCCTCATCAGTATATAAATCCTAGAAACCGCTTATTATTAATAAATGCATTCATCAGCAGATAAGACACAATGTAGGAGTAAAATGCACCAGAAACAAAGTGCAAATACCTTGATGAGTGTGGGCCGATATATTTTACTATGTGGCCAAGGGAGAGATGAGCGATTCCAATGTAAATGAGACGGCTCTGCGTGACGGCTGTGATTGTGATGGCAGCTGCTGGAGGACACAGCCAAGGGACCAGATGCCTGGAGAGGACACCACGGCATTAGGACATCGTGTGATTAATGGCAGAGCCTTACTTACGTCTCTATCCAAGGGCAGCTTAGGCCTGCTCTACTCATTTAATTGGGTTCAGATATCTAAAACAAAAATGCTGTGTTACACGCCCTTCCCTTTTCAGCATTTGTTTTTCTTTTCTTCGTGAAGGTTGAAATTTGGTTAAAGTTTGATTTGGAGAAAAGCAGACTATAAAAGATTGTTTTATGATTGTTCTTTCTTTTTTTATAGATGTGATTTTATCCATTTTATAACCATGGCTGTAAATGTATGACTGCGCTCAGCATACCTGTTCTAGCACAGCCCCTGTAGGACTTCATGGTTTCTGTGCTCTGCCAGGTGCTGTGTGTATGGGGTATTCTTTAATGCCAGTATGCCCCTAGTATGGCATGATTTGGTTTTTCAGACAGCATGTGGAGCTACGGCAATCCTGGACCTCAGTGACCGCTTTATTCAGGCTTCTTACAAAATCTAGTTGTTTGAAGGGGTTGTCAGACTTCATATCGTCCACCCAGCGGGATCTGTCGAGGGAAGCATATTTTCCTGCTCCCCAGCACTCAGTGCCAGCTCTGTGCGTCCACCTATAGATTTGCACCTATAAAACTGGCGGACCTGTTGCAGGTGTGATTGGCAGCTGAAGCCATCGGTGTTGCTGAGAAAAATTATGTTTTCATATATGCAAATGGGCTTCTAGGAGCAACGGGGGCGTTGCCATTACACCTAGAGACTCTGCTCTCTCTGCATCTGCTGAGCCCTCTGCACTTTGACAGGGCTGGACATGATGACGTTTACACTGCCTGGCCCTGTCAAAGTGGAGAGCGCTCGGCAGTTGCAGAGAGAGCAGAGTCTCTAGGTGTCATGGCATCACCCCTGTTGCTCCTAGAGGCTCATTTGCACATGTGAAAACATTTTTCTCAGCAATGCGGGCACATAAGAACATGAGACCAACACAGATGCCGTCAGCTGCCAAGCGCCCATGGTCAGCCAGTTTCTTAGGTACAAATCTGCTGACAGATGCCCTTTAACTGCACTTCAGTCTCCACAAAGACTGGCCTCAGTGGTGATGTGTCACCAATCAGTATGTCGCTGCTGTGTCTCGTGCCACTCATCGACACGTCTCTGCTGCCGTCAGTCATTGGCTGCAGAGATGCACATGACCTTGTCCATGCCATTAGTATACATGCAGGGACTAAAGCACTGTGACGACAGAGGATGGACTCGCACTGCCAGAAACGAGCATCAGGGAACAGGTAACTATGTTAATCTCGGTGGGTCCTTCTGGATAGGGAGGTATATAGAAAAACAATATGAAGTTGGACAACCCCTTTAAGAAGTATTTCTATATTATACATTATATACACCCCAATCAACCTTTATTGGTGTGTGTGTATATTTTGTGTAGGCCCTCATTGAGCCATCAGAACAGCTCTGACCCATCGAAGCACGAGTCCTCTTAAAGTGGATTTTGGTATCTGGTCCCAAAACATCTAAAGCAAATCCTTTAAGGCAGAGTTCACATCGCCGTTCAGCCTTTCCGTTCTCCTGTTCCGTTATAGGAGCAGGAGAATGGAAAGGACGGCTTCGGCACGTAACTGAGCCGAACGGAGCCTACCGACCCTATAGACTATAATGGGGTCCGCTAGGTTTCCACTCGGAGGAAGGTTTTTGAAGTGGAGACAGAAGTTGTGCACGCAGGACTTTTGTCTCCGCTTCAAAAATCTTCCTCTGAGTGGAAACCTAGTGGACCCCATTATAGTCTATAGGGTCGGTAGGCTCCGTTTGCTCAGTTACGTGCCGAATTTGTCCTTTCTGTTCTCCTGCTCCTATAACGGAGCAGAAGAAAGGAAAGGCTGAACGGTGATGTGAACTCTGCCTCCCTATAAAGACTCCTCAGGTGGCATCTTTATGGATCAGACTTGTTTTTCATACGTATCCCACAGATCTGGGGAAATTGGAGGCCAAGTCAACACTCTTTTTAAACCGTCCCTGAACAGAACAGTGTATTATCCTGCTGGAAGAGGCTACTGCCATTAGGGAACACCATTGTTTAGGTTGTTGGTACTTGTCAAATTAGCAACCACAGGAATACCAGGACTTAAAGGGGTTATCCCATTATTAATGTAAAAAATGGACAACATGTAGTACATGACAATCTCTAACAAAGCTAGACCCAGCCCTGTACCTCACATGGATCCTTAGACCTCCCCATTCATTGCTCTAATTACTCTGCTTGATTTATATCAAGCTGGCAGCTCAGGGGGCATGTCCTTTCTGCTGCAGCTCTTTCCCCATCACAGCTCATGAGGCAGTTGAAGGTGGACAGAAAAATAAGGAAAGGAACCGACAGCAGGTGGCGCTATACAGATACATTTTATTGAATAACTTGGGGTACTTTCACACTTGCGTTTTTCTTTTCCGGCATAGAGTTCTGTCCTAGGGGCTCTATACCGGAAAAGAACTGATCAGTTTCATCCCCATGCATTCTGAATGGAGAGCAATCCGTTCAGGATGTCTTCAGTTCAGTCTTTTTGACTGATCAGGACGGAGATAATACTGCAGCATGCTACGGTTTTATCTCCAGCCAAAAATCCGGAACACTTGCCTGAATGCCGGATCTGGCATTTTTTTTCATAGGAATGTATTAGTGCAATGCCGGATCTGTCCTTCCGGTCTGCACATGCGCAGACCGAAAAAAAAAAAAAAAAAAAAAAATGCCGGATCCGTTTTTTCCAGATGACACCGGAAAGACTGATCCGGCATTTCAATGCATTTGTAAGACGGATCAGGATCCTGATCGTCTTACAAATGCCATCAGTTGGCATACGTTTTGCCGGATCCGGCAGGCAGTTTCAGCGACGGCCTGATCATTTTTACACTGCCTGGCCCTGTCAACCAAAATGCAGAGGGGGCGGCAACAAATTGTCCCTGTTCCCCACAGTGACGTAGGACGTTGCCTTGACAACCCACAAGCAAAAATCAAGTGAAAGGAAAAAAGGGATACAACATGTAGGATTGTGACACAAAGTATCAGTATTCCATCAACGTTGTTGCAATATCTATAAAAAAAAAAGCAAAATAAACATATGAACAGTAATGTATAATACAGCATGGTGTATGTAGCGGCTGAAAGGCTGGGACGTGCCGAAACACATGCTGTTGTATCAGGCTACGTTCACATCCCCGGTGAATGTTCCCGGCAGAAAAAAGCCTGCTGGTGTTCACCGGACCTGCCATTGCTGGATTCTACAGATCACTGCCAGATCCCTATTGACTATTATGAGATCCGGCATAAATGCCAGGTGTCGGTCATCATTCATGCCGGATCATCTCTAACTCATATTATATGAGTGCTGGGATCTTTCTATTGAATAATCTGCTGGGAAGGCTTAAAGGGTTTGCCCCACAAAAAATATTCTGCAGTTTTCAAACCAGCATCTGGATTTGAATACTTTTGTAATTAAATGTAATTAATCACACTTGCGGTAGAGTGGGGATCTGGCAGTGATCTGTAGAATCCAGCAATGCCGGGTCCGGTGAACACCAGCAGGCTTTTTTCTGCCGGGGATGTGAACGTAGCCTGATACAACAGCATGTGTTTCGGCACGTCCCAGCCTTTCAGCCGCTACATACACCATGCTGTATTATACATTACTGTTCATATGTTTATTTTGCTCTTTTTTTTTTATAGATATTGCAACAACGTTGATGGAATACTGATACTTTGTGTCACAATGCTACATGTTGTATCCCTTTTTTCCTTTCACTTGATTTTTGCTTGTGGGTTGTCAAGGCAACAACGTCCTACGTCACTGTGGGGAACAGGGACAATTTGTTGCTGCCCTCTCTGCATTTTGGTTGACAGGGCCAGGCAGTGTAAAAATGATCAGGCCTGCCTATCTGTCCTATCAACCAGCGCAGAAAGCAGAGCCTCTAGGTGTAATGGCAACGCCCCCGTTGCTCCTAGAGGCTCATTTGCATACATTAAAACATCATTTTTCTCAGCAATGCGGACACATATGAACATGGGACCAACACATCAGCTGCCAAGTGCACATGTAACAGGTCAGCCAGTGTCATAGGTACAAATCTGCTGACAGATGCCCTTTTGAATTTTTTTATTTATTTTTAAGGGGAAATGGGGTAATAGCAGTTTGGAAATGTTTCTTTGTTTCTTACTTGTGTCGCTTACCATGAGGTTTAAAGTCCATTATTCACCATGGTCAATGCTATAAAACCAGACATACTGCCTGGTTGGGTTGATCATGGTGAATTCAGTGAGCCCTCTGTGGCTGCAATTGGAGTGAACACTGAGGGGCGCTCTCCTAGTCTCTGAGCACTGAATCTCCTCCTCCAATTTGAAAAAATGCCAGGAAACAGTCTTTAAAAGAGTTGCCCTGAAAGTAGACAACCCTGGGGAACGCCCTACATTAAAAAGGAATCGGTACTTACCTGGCAGATCCTGCTCTGCCGCTTCTTCTCTATTTACTCAGCTGCAGTGGTCAAGTCCTTACTGGTGCTCGAAAGAGGCCAGTGATGGTCTGCAGTGGCCACATGTTATTGATCTGGCATCACCACTGCAGCCCCGTAAACAGTGCGCGTCTGATCTGTCAGGTAAGTACTGATCAGTTATTTACTGCAGGCTGATCCCCAGGGCTGTCCTGAAATGAGACAACCCATTTAAATGCAACTAGAAAAAACGAATGCTTTTGTTCCTAGAATGGCAAGTAGACACCTCCTCCTGCACAAGTCCCCTGGATCTGCGCTTGCACCCGATGCTTTCACTTGTCATTCACCACCGGCGCAGATTGTACTGGTACCCAAGAACAGCCCGCCATCTTGTAACCCATTGACGCAAAGGATGCCTGATATGTTTACTCCACCGATACAAGGGCAGCCGAGGGCCTTCACTATGACAGCTGGAGGATAGTATAAAGCCATGTATGGTGCACACATGACTGTGTATGGCATTTTAAGAAATGCTATTGTAAATTGGCCAGCCCGTCATTACATGATTATCAATTGGTTAAATTACATGGAGCATAGTAGTGTAAATTGTATACAGGAAGCTGAGGAAAGATTCTCAGTATAGAACAATTCAAGAACCTTAAAACGGAAGAAAACAATTGGAAAGAGGAAACGGAGTCTGAGTGGAACGCGTCTTCTGCTTATAGAGTACGTTATATATTTATTTGCAGATTGTTCATAGTTTCATTGTCTGTTTCAATTTAAAAGTTTAACTTCTGAATGCAGTGTACAGTTGCAAGAAAAACTAACACTTCTGTTACACCTGCAGATCATCTAGGCCAGGGGTGCCCATCCTGCGCCCTCCAGCTGTTGCAAAACTACAACTCCCAGCATGCCCTGACAGCCTACATCAGGGCATCATGGGAGTTGTACTTTTACAACAGCTGGAGGGCCTCAGATTAAGCGACTGTCAGGGAGAAAGCGTTCATTCCTGGCAATTGCCTGCTTTTTGGTGGAGGAGACCACTGCTATTATGTGCAGCGATCTCCTCCATACAGTGCATAAAGATCCTTCTATCTTCATTCAGCAGGACCTGCGCTGACCTCACCACGTCATCAAAGGTCCTTTTGCAGGTCCTGAAAGAAGATGATGCTGGCTGCGCGAACAACAGGATGAGGGGAGTTAATTAATTTTTATTTTTTTAAGAAAATAAAAGCACACAGCCCTGTAGAACCGGTATATTGCGGACATGCTAGCAGCGATCTAGCCGTGCATGTCCGCAGCTCTATAGCCCAAAACTTGGTGACAGAATCCCTTTAAAAACCCCATTTAGAGAACGCTCGTCCATGCCTGTAGTGTAACTGCACATGCGCTGCTTTTCCTAATCTGCCCAAGAGCAGCGCATGTCCAGTCTGCCACTGGTGCGCTCCCTGTTCCGTCTGACGGGAATCCGCTTATTCCTGTCAGAGTTCGGCGCGGGGAGCCTAGTAAGAGCGCGTCTGATCTCCTGACCGTAATTCACAAACATCAGAGCAATGGGAGCGTACGGCATCTCTGTACACACTGATGCTGTACGCTCCAGGGCACCAGCACTGAAAGGGTATCCAGCAGTAAAATAACCCACACTTCATACACCCGCAGACAATACCTTACCCCTACATGGAGCTCCAATTGCCTGCTATCTGTGAATGGGATCGTACAGCATCAGTGTGTACAGAGATAGGGTGCGCTCCCATTCACAGATAGCAGGCAAGAGGAGCTCCCTGTAGGGGGGAGGGGGATGCAGCCCTAATCGGAGCCCAGTAAAGTACATTTTTCAGTAGTAAAATGGAATATACAGTGGATATAAAAAGTCTACACACCCCTGTTAAAATGTCAGGTTTCTGTGCTGTAAGAAAACGAAATCACAGAATTGCAGTGGCCAATATGGGGGAACTGCTCAAACCCCAAACACTAGCGTGTTTCTCATTGGGCGAGCAGTCCCACCGCTGCGGTGGGACTGCTCGCCCAATGAGAAACACGCTACAGTGTTTGGGGTTTGAGCAGTTCCCCCATATTGGCCACTGCAATTCTGTGATTTTGTTTTATATGTATTGAATGTGCCTTCATCTGGCAATTGAACATTCCTTTGCACCTAGAAACCTCCATCACATGGTCTGATATGGGTGTGGCTTACAGTCTGGCTTTGTTCACATTGCACTGGCTGTCCTGCTAGGCGGTTGTGTGGAAGCTTGGCTGTGAGATGGATTACATCACCTTCAGACCTTGTTCACACCATAGTTAGCGTAGTGGTAGGACCCCTTGCCATGCTGAGTGACCGTGACGTGGTGCATGATGGGCTCCGATATTTTCCTGACAGGAATATATTGGCAAAAGTCTCAGCTTTTAATATCTGCTTGTATGACTAGCTAGTATAGTCAGTGGCATATTCGTTTGGTGCATTTTCTTCAGTGATTTCTGTAAGAAAATGAGACAAAGATAAATCATTTCAGAACTTTTTCCACCTTTTTAATGTGACCTATAAACTGTACTATTCAATTGAAAAACAAACTTTATTTATTTAATGCACTTATATAGCGCTACTATATTCCGCAGCGCTTTACAGACATTAGCATCCAACTGTCCCCAAACTGAAATCTTTTAGGTAGAGGAAAGAAAAAATATAAAAATAAAATATGGTTGCATAAGTGTGCACACTGTTAAACTAATACTGTGTTGGAGCACCTTTTGATTTTATTACAGCACTCAGTCTTTTTGGGTATGAGTCTATCAGCATGGCACATTTTGACTTGGCAAGATTTGCCCACTCTTCTTTGCAAAAACACTCCAAATCTGTCAGATTGCGAGGGCATCTCCTGTGCACAGCCCTCTTCAGATCACCCTGCAGATTTCGGATTCAGGTCTGGGCTCTGGCTGGGCCATTGCAAAACCTTAATCTTCTTCTGGTGAAGCCATTTCTTTGTTGATTTAGATGTATGCTTTGGGTCGTTGTCATGCTGAAATATGAAGTTCCTCTTCATGTTCAGCTTTCTAGCAGAAGCCTGAAGGTTTTGTGCCAATATTGACTGGTATTTGGAACTGTTTATAACAGGGCTTGACAAATTTCCTTGGAATCTAGGAGCCAGCTAAAAAAGTTAGGAGCCGTTTTTTTTGTTTTTTTTTACCTTTTATAAAGCCTTATTTTGAGCGACAAAAATAACACCTCTTAAATTAACATTATAAAGAAGTCTAGAACCAAACAACATGGTCATTGTTTATTATCAGTGTACTGTGACGTCACTGTGTGTATAATCCCTGCGCTGTGACGTCACTGTGTGTATAATCCCTGCGCTGTGACGTCACTGTGTGTATAATCCCTGCGCTGCAGCTGACAGAACTGAGATCCCTTCCCCAGGATGTTTGGTCCGGGCTCATTCATCTCATAGAACTGCAGCTATGAAGTCCACAGCGTATTGCAGCAAATACCAGCAAAATGGATAAGATTTTACCAAAAATCCTCACACTTTATAAAATCCACACGGAAATGAACCTACTGTGCACATTTCAAATCCGCACCGTGGTAATCTATGATTTCACCACGTGTAACTGATCGTGGCTGAATTCCACAGCAAATCCACACGCTACGTGTAGAGTCTGATAAAAATCCACAACAGGTAATCCTCTGTGGAAAATATTTCCATTGGAATTACCCTAGGAATACTGAGGGGCCTTCCAGCTCTCTCATGGATTGTCACCAAGCTTTCCTGGTCTCCTAGTCCTGAGGAGAACATATCTCAGTACGGGAACATATAGAGAAGTTATCAGATGATTTAGCCATTCAGGAGTCTTATGGCAGCTCCTTGGAGACCTGTGTGGTATACAGCCTGTCACCCAGCTTTCCTGAGGAGAATATATCTCAGTACGGGAACATATAGAGAAGTCATCAGATGATTTAGCCATTCAGGAGTCTTATGGCAGCTCCTTGGAGACCTGTGTGGTATACAGCCTGTCACCCAGCTTTCCTGAGGAGAACATATATCACTACGGGAACATATAGAGAAGTTATCAGAGGATTTAGCCATTCAGGAGTCTTAGTTCTCATAGGAGCTGCAACCCGGCTTTCCAAGACTCCTGAATGGGTAAATCATATGATAACGTACAGTCAGGTCCAAAAATATTGGGACATCAACGCAATTCTAACATTTTTGGCTCTATACACCACCACAATGGATTTGAAATGAAACAAACAAGATGTGCTTTAACTGCAGACTGTCAGCTTTAATTTGAGGGTATTTACATCCAAATCAGGTGAACGGTGTAGGAATTACAACAGTTTGTATATGTGCCTCCAACTTGTTAAGGGACCAAAAGTAATGGGACAGAATAATAATCATAAATCAAACTTTCACTTTTTAATACTTGGTTGCAAATCCTTTGCAGTCAATTACAGCCTGAAGTCTGGAACACATAGACATCACCAGACACTGGGTTTCATCCCTGGTGATGCTCTGCCAGGCCTCTACTGCAACTGTCTTCAGTTCCTGCTTGTTCTTGGGGCATTTTCCCTTCAGTTTTGTCTTCAGCAAGTGAAATGCATGCTCAATCGGATTCAGGTCAGGAGATTGACTTGGCCATTGCATAACATTCCACTCCTTTTGCTTAAAAAACTCTTTGGTTGCTTTTGCAGTATGCTTTGGGTCATTGTCCATCTGCACTGTGCCATCCAATGAGTTCTGAAGCATTTGGCTGAATATGAGCAGATAATATTGCCCGAAACACTTCAGAATTCATCCTGCTGCTTTTGTCAGCAGTCACATCATCAATAAATACAAGAGAACCAGTTCCATTGGCAGCCATACATGCCCACGCCATGACACTACCACCACCATGCTTCACTGATGAGGTGGTATGCTTAGGATCATGAGCAGTTCCTTTCCTTCTCCATACTCTTCTCTTCCCATCACTCTGGTACAAGTTTATCTTGGTCTCATCTGTCCATAGGATGTTGTTCCAGAACTGTGAAGGCTTTTTTAGATGTCGTTTGGCAAACTCTAATCTGGCCTTCCTGTTTTTGAGGCTCACCAATGGTTTACATCTTGTGGTGAACCCTCTGTATTCACTCTGGTGAAGTCTTCTCTTGGTTGTTGACTTTGACACACATACACCTACCTCCTGGAGAGTGTTCTTGATCTGGCCAACTGTTGTGAAGGGTGTTTTCTTCACCAGGGAAATAATTCTTTGGTCATCCACCACAGTTGTTTTCCGCGGTCTTCCGGATCTTTTGGTGTTGCTGAGCTCACCGATGCGTTCCTTCTTTTTAAGAATGTTTCAAACTGTTATTTTGGCCACGCCCAATGTTTTTGCTATCTCTCTGATGGGTTTGTTTTGTTTTTTCAGCCTAATGATAGCTTGCTTCACTGATAGTGACAGCTCTTTGGATCTCATCTTGAGAGTTGACAGCAACAGATTCCAAATGCAAATAGCACACTTGAAATGAACTCTAGATCTTTTATCTGCTCATTGTAATTGGGATAATGAGGGAATAACACACACCTGGATATGGAGCAGCTGAGAAGCCAATTGTCTCATTACTTTTGGTCCCTTAACAAGTGGGAGGCACATATGCAAACTGTTGTAATTCCTACACCGTTCACCTGATTTGGATGTAAATACCCTCAAATTAAAGCTGACAGTCTGCAGTTAAAGCACATCTTGTTCGTTTCATTTCAAATCCATTGTGGTGGTTTATAGAGCCGAAAATGTTAGAATTGTGTCATGTCCCAATATTTATGTACCTGACTGTATATAAATGTTCCTATACTGAGATATATTCTCCTCAGGAGACCAGGAAAGGCTACTTTCACACTAGCGTTCGGAGCGGATCCGTCTGATGT